>NC_057410.1:31317928-31927715 GCF_019320065.1 Cervus canadensis | reverse complement strand
GGCCTCTGCAATAGAACCCATCTTGGCCAAGAGTTGTGTGTGCACACTTGGGAGAATCCTAAGATATACAAAATATGGACTCTGAACCAGGCAAATCAAAATGACTGGCCAAAGGAAACCAGAAGAAATGCCCCATAAAGGTAATTCAAACTGCCATGAGGGTACGACTCAGGGACTCTCCCTCTGGAGTCTACCCATGTGTCTATCAACACGTACTGTACTCTTCTTCCTTTTAATAAATACTTGTTTCATTCCTTTCCATCTTTGTGGGAAATTTTTTCTGCAAAGTTGAAGGGTAGGACCTGATCACTTCCCTGGTGGTTCAGTGGTTAGGATTTGGTGCTTTCACCATCGTGACCCAGCCTCAATCTGTGCTCGGGGAACTTGAGCCCTGCTTCAAGCTGCTGCTGCTGCTGAGGCCACCTGAAATCAATGGGACCCCTGCCTCCCAGCTCACCCGTCTTCTTCCCCATCTCATTTTGTCTTGTCTCTCCAGGCACCCTAACATGCCTCCCATCTGTAAATACTATCAGGAGTCGTTAAAGACAGAGCATTTTTCAGTTACTCCTAGTTTTCCTTTTCCTCTCTCCTGCTAAGCCCTGTAAGAGTTGAGTAAAAATGAGCAATTATAGCATTTATGTACCATCCATGCCCATCCATATTTACAGCACAGTAAATATGACTGTGCACATCTGTGATAGTTGATTTTATGCATCAAGTTGACTGGATCAGGGGATGCCCAAAGGTGTGGTTAAATGTCACTACTGAGTGTGCCTGTGAGGGTATTTCCAGAAGAGATTAGCATTTGAATCCGTGGACCCAGTAAAGTGGATTGCCCTCCCCAGTGTGGGCGTGCATTAGGCAATCCACTGAGGTCTGGAGTAGAACAAGAGATGAAGGAAGGGAGCATTCCCACTCCCTACCTGACTATCTGAGAGGGGACATAAATCTCCTGCCCTCAGTATTCCTGGTTCTCAGGCCTTCAGATGAGGACTAGAATATACGCCATTGACTCCAGATCTTAGCCTTCTGATTGCACCACCAGCTTCCCCAGGTCTGAAAAGTGCAGATGGTGGCACTTCTCAGTCTCTATAATCTCAGTCTCCTTCTCAGCCAATACTTTATTATAAAGTATGGTGTGTGTGTGTATTCATATATATGTCATATATTACTATATAAGATATTATATATATATGTATATACATATATTTCTTTCTGTTTGTATGCATACATATTTTCATATGCATTACAGATTTACTGCAAGGAATTGACTATAGGATATAGAATATATGGGATATATATTGATCATTGGTTCCATTTCTCTGGAGAACTCTAATACAACATCATTAACTGTGTTGGATTTATTTGGGCTTCAGTTAAATTGTTATGGTGCCATGTTGCCTGTACATGTTCTGTCTGTTGCTGTTGCTCATATAGACTGGCTGTTTTTAATAAAACTTTAAGGAAAATGTAAGGCAGGGGTCACAAGTCACAAAGTAGTAGCTAAGCTGTGCCTCATCTCAAAAACTATGGGTTGGTAAAGATGGTTGTTGAAGTGAAAGTCACTCAGTCATGTACAACTCTTTGTGACCACATGGACTAAACAGCCCATGGGCTTCTTCAGGCCAGAATACTGGAGTGGGTAGTCATTCCTTTCTCCAGGGGATCTTCTCAACCCAGGGATTGAACCCAGGACTCCCACATTGCAGGTGAATTCTATACCGTCTGAGCCACCAGGGAAGCCCAAAGATGAGTGTTAGGCACCTATTAAAGTTAGAACTATTAGTGGGCCCCTAGAAGACATCCTGTTGAATGAATGGGTAGGAATGTGGAGCTGCAATGCTAAGATTAATACCCATTAACAAAAGCAAAGTGAGGTGTGCTCTGGGTAGTGAGGAATTCCTCCTGAGAGGAAAGAGTCCAGATGCTTGCATCCACACTGGTACCATAGTTGATGGCACAGGGAAGAGAGTTTCCAATATAAAATTGATGGGGCTATGCAATGAGCCCTTAGCCTCTGAAATTCTTGTCCCAAGTTTCCCTAAGAAAGGGATATAAAAATATAAACAGCAACTCCCATTTCAAAGTCTAAAAAGTATGAAAATATCTTAGAGGCATAGCCTCTTCTAAATTCCAGGGCTCTCTAAATTCCAGGACTTTGGCAAGGGGTAACAGTGATATAGCTGCCAAGGAAAATGTCCATATGAATTGAACTGTGGGGACAAGGTAACAACAGATCTCAGGAGGTACATAGAAAACTGGACTATCACAGTAACCACCGATGAAGGTAGTAAGCCACACAGGGAACCGGAATAAGTGGAAATAGCTTGGAGGGCTTGTAGTCTCAATTATCTTAGAGGGTTGAGGCTCAGGGTCGCTCATGTTATGACTGTCACCAGTGCTTTCAGTCATTTATTTTTTTATTTAAAAAAAAAAAAAAGGCTTGTTTGAATATCTTGCAGGTGTCAGGCTCAGTGGGTGTGTTGCCTAGGTCAGGGATCTGGAATAAGTGAAAATCTGCCTGCAATGCAGGACACTGGTGTTTGATCCCTGAGTCGGGAAGATCCCCTGGAGAAGGAAATGGCAACCCTCTCCACTATTCTTGCCTTGAGAATCCCATAGACGGAAGAGCCTGGCAGGCTACAGTCCTCAGGATCACTAGAGTTGACCCGACTGAGCAACTAAACCACCACCACAGGCCGGGAATCAGTGAATCTATTCTGTAAAGGACCAGCTGGTCAACTCTGATGTTTTATCACAAAGGGAGCCATAGATAATACGTAAACAAATGTTTGCCTACTGAATGTATTCCAATAAAACTTTATAGAAACAGGTGGTGGGCCAGATTTGGCCCATGGGTTGTCGTTTGCTAATCCCTAGTTTAGAGAAACAGTCTCAGGCTGTTCTCTGATGGCTTTCCAGATCTAATCTATAGCCCTTTCCACCCGGCTCTCCGTCTCAAGAGGCTGACTTCTTCAAACTGTGTCGCCCAGGACTCCCCACCCCTGGCTTCTGATTAGATTTGGCCAATAGGAGTCACTGGCAAGAGATCAGGAGTTGGGAGGAGAGAGAGGGTGGAGGAATTGAGTCCATCTTCCGGGCTGTGCTTTGGCAGTGGTTGTGTTCCTCCTCCTGTGGTCACAGCTCTGACTGGTGTTTCCTACCCGTGGCTGTACCTCTCATGCAGGTCCAGTCTTGGCTCCCTCCCCTTGTCCTTCAGCCCTGGGAGTGGAACTGGTTCCCCACTATTCCCAGTCCTGAGAGTTTCTCCATTCCTTGTTGGTTTCCATACTGTTGCCCACACCTCATGTGTGGTCCCTTCATTAAACTCTCTTCAATTCTCCCTTCAAGTGTGCCATCTCTTCCCTGCTGGAGAGGGTCTGATCATGCCCTTGTTGTGGACGGTCACTGTTTCTAGGTGTAGCGGTGCTGGTTCCAACCTCAAATCTAGGTGGAAACATGATCTAGGCCAATCAGAGCACTGAATCACCCAGGCCACAATAACTGTTTCTCAAATGTTCTCATAAACCAAGTTGTCCCCATTGAAGGGAATAACAATAGTTGTGTAGATGCTACCAGGAAGTGCTATCTACTTGAGCCTGGGATTATATGAATTTGGAGTTCCCAGTAACTATTTCATTAAGCCTGAATACAAGGCCCAGTGCCAAGATGGCAAAGTCCAGAGGTGATCTTGTTTGAGGTCCTGGAACTAATCCACTCCTCAGTGTTTTTTTCAATGAAACAGTAAAGTTCCTTGTATTTCCTTAAGCCAGTTTGAGTTGAAGTTTCTGCCATTCATATCCTAAAGCTTACCTTATAAAAACAAAACTCGTGACCACTTTAGACTAATTTCATTTTACTGACTGAATTATCTGCATAGAAAACCAGTCCTGTTTCCTCTCTGGATTAAATACAGTTACACAGAGTTCAATATACTGGGTTTCAGCAGTGACAGCAGGTAGGGAGTTGATTTGCCATCGTCCCCCTTCCAAAAGGAGAGAACTAGAGCCCAGCAACAGTATTTGCAGTTACTGTCTCCCATGTCAGACAGACAAACCTCCCAAGCCATAAGCTCACTCACTTTGACACTGGGCAGTAGCGCAAAGAGAAAAATTTCCATCTGAGCAAATGAGGAGAGCGGTGCCATCCTTGGCAAGACAATAACGGCACCAACAATGGCCCCACTCTTCTCACTCACTCAGATGAAAACAAGTTGAAGCCTGGTGTTTATTAACTGTTGTAAACAAACTGTGAATTTGTGCCAGTAACCAAAATAGAGACAACTGGGTATAATAAACATTAATTCTCAAAGAGATCCTCTAACAAATAACCTAAAAGATCCTTTGTAGACTCCAATGTGTTAATTATATTATTACTAAAACTTATTCTGCTCATTGATTCATTTAAGAATTTGTTGAGTGAGTCTCAGCCTGGTGCAATACAGGCAGGGCAAATAGTTTTCCTTCCTTGTGCCAATTGTGGTTGTGGTTGCCCAGTGGGCTGTGTTGAGAAAGAATGTGAGGCTAAATCTGGGTTCAACAAGAAAGAATATTATAGGCAATTAAATGTATCTTTGGTGGAAGTGGAAGAAAGGGGTGCCCAAGGAATTTGTCATCTTTATGAGTTGAAAAACTCTTTGTCTAGAATGAGAAGAAGTAGATTTGGGATAAGTCACTTCCAGTCTATGTGCTTTTATTTCTGCATTTGTAAAGTTGGAGAATTGATCTAAATAACTTACCAGCATTCTTCCTTGCTTCCCTTATTCATCTATACATTCTTTTTAAAGTTGAAATATAGCTGATATACAGTATTATGTTAGTGTCAGGTATAGTACATAATGATTTGATATTTACATGCATTATGAAATGATCACAATAAATCTGGTAACCACCAGTCACCATACAAAATTACTGTAATATTGTTTACCACATTCCATATGCTATATATTACATCTCCATGACTTATTTATTCTTTATTATGTAACTGGAAGGTTGTACCTCTTAATCCCCATCACCTGTTTCATCTACCTGCACTCCCCTCCCTTCTGGCAACAATTTGTTCTCTTTATATATGAGTCTATTTTCATTTTGGTTTGTGTGTTTGTTTGTTTTTTTGTTTTTTGTTTTTTTAATTTTTTTATTAGTTGGAGGCTAATTACTTCACAACATTTCAGTGGGTTTGGTCATACATTGATATGAATCAGCCATAGATTTACACTTATTCCCCATCCCGATCCCCCCTCCCACCTCCCTCTCCACCCGATTCCTCTGGGTCTTCCCAGTGCACCAGGCCGGAGCACTTGTCTCATGCATCCCACCTGGGCTGGTGATCTGTTTCACCATAGATAGTATACATGCTGTTCTTTTGAAACATCCCACCCTCACCTTCTCCCACAGAGTTCAAAAGTCTGTTCTGTATTTCTGTGTCTCTTTTTCTGTTTTGCATATAGGGTTATCGTTACCATCTTTCTAAATTCCATATATATGTGTTAGTATGCTGTAATGTTCTTTATCTTTCTGGCTTACTTCACTCTGTATAAGGGGCTCCAGTTTCATCCATCTCATTAGGACTGATTCAAATGAATTCTTTTTAATGGCTGAGTAATATTCCATGGTGTATATGTACCACAGCTTCCTTATCCATTCATCTGCTGATGGGCATCTAGGTTGCTTCCATGTCCTGGCTATTATAAACAGTGCTGCGATGAACATTGGGGTGCACGTGTCTCTTTCAGATCTGGTTTCCTCAGTGTGTATGCCCAGAAGTGGGATTGCTGGGTCATATGGCAGTCCTATTTCCAGTTTTTTAAGAAATCTCCACACTGTTTTCCATAGTGGCTGTACTAGTTTGCATTCCCACCAACAGTGTAAGAGGGTTCCCTTTTCTCCACACCCTCTCCAGCATTTATTGCTTGTAGACTTTTGGATAGCAGCCATCCTGACTGGCGTGTAATGGTACCTCATTGTGGTTTTGATTTGCATTTCTCTGATAATGAGTGATGTTGAGCATCTTTTCATGTGTTTGTTAGCCATCTGTATGTCTTCTTTGGAGAAATGTCTGTTTAGTTCTTTGGCCCATTTTTTGATTGGGTCATTTATTTTTCTGGAATTGAGCTGCAGGAGTTGCTTGTATATTTTTGAGATTAATCCTTTGTCTGTTTCTTCATTTGCTATTATTTTCTCCCAATCTGAGGGCTGTCTTTTCACCTTACTTATAGTTTCCTTTGTAGTGCAAAAGCTTTTAAGTTTCATTAGGTCCCATTTGTTTAGTTTTGCTTTTATTTCCAATATTCTGGGAGGTGGGTCATAGAGGATCTTGCTGTGATTTATGTCGGAGAGTGTTTTGCCTATGTTCTCCTCTAGGAGTTTTATAGTTTCTGGTCTTACATTTAGATCTTTAATCCATTTTGAGTTTATTTTTGTGTATGGTGTTAGAAAGTGTTCTAGTTTCATTCTTTTACAAGTGGTTGACCAGTTTTCCCAGCACCACTTGTTAAAGAGGTTGTCTTTTTTCCATTGTATATCCTTGCCTCCTTTGTCAAAGATAAGGTGTCCATAGGTTCGTGGATTTATCTCTGGGCTTTCTATTCTGTTCCATTGATCTATATTTCTGTCTTTGTGCCAGTACCATACTGTCTTGATGACTGTGGCTTTGTAGTAGAGTCTGAAGTCAGGCAGGTTGATTCCTCCAGTTCCATTCTTCTTTCTCAAGATTACTTTGGCTATTCGAGGTTTTTTGTATTTCCATACAAATTGTGAAATTCTTTGGTCTAGTTCTGTGAAAAATACCGTTGGTAGCTTGATAGGGATTGCATTGAATCTATAGATTGCTTTGGGTAGAATAGCCATTTTGACAATATTGATTCTTCCAATCCATGAACACGGTATGTTTCTCCATCTGTTTGTGTCCTCTTTGATTTCTTTCATCAGTGTTTTATAGTTTTCTATGTATAGGTCTTTTGTTTCTTTAGGTAGATATACTCCTAAGTATTTTATTCTTTTTGTTGCAATGGTGAATGGTATTGTTTCCTTAATTTCTCTTTCTGTTTTTTCATTGTTAGTATATAGGAATGCAAGGGATTTCTGTGTGTTAATTTTATATCCTGCAACTTTACTATATTCATTGATTAGCTCTAGTAATTTTCTGGTAGAGTCTTTAGGGTTTTCTATGTAGAGGATCATGTCATCTGCAAACAGTGAGAGTTTCACTTCTTCTTTTCCTATCTGGATTCCTTTTACTTCTTTTTCTGCTCTGATTGCTGTGGCCAAAACTTCCAACACTATGTTGAACAGTTTGGTGAGAGTGGGCACCCTTGTCTTGTTCCTGATTTCAGGGGAAATGCTTTCAATTTTTCACCATTGAGGGTGATGCTTGCTGTGGGTTTGTCATATATAGCTTTTATTATGTTGAGGTATGTTCCTTCTATTCCTGCTTTTTGGAGAGTTTTAATCATAAATGAGTGTTGAATTTTGTCAAAGGCTTTCTCTGCATCTATTGAGATAATCATATGGTTTTTATCTTTCAATTTGTTAATGTGGTGTATTACATTGATTGATTTGCGGATATTGAAGAATCCTTGCATTCCTGGGATAAAGCCCACTTGGTCGTGGTGTATGATTTTTTTAATATGTTGTTGGATTCTGTTTGCTAGAATTTTGTTAAGGATTTTTGCATCTATGTTCATCAGTGATATTGGCCTGTAGTTTTCTTTTTTTGTGGCATCTTTGTCTGGTTTTGGAATTAGGGTGATGGTGGCCTCATAGAATGAGTTTGGAAGTTTACCTTCTTCTGCAATTTTCTGGAAGAGTTTGAGTAAGATAGGTGTTAGCTCTTCTCTAAATTTTTGGTAGAATTCAGCTGTGAAGCCATCTGGTCCTGGGCTTTTGTTTGCTGGAAGATTTTTGATTACAGTTTCGATTTCCTTGCCTGTGATGGGTCTGTTAAGATCTTCTATTTCTTCCTGGTTCAGTTTTGGAAAGTTATACTTTTCTAAGAATTTGTCCATTTCATCCAAGTTGTCCATTTTATTGGCATAGAGCTGCTGGTAGTAGTCTCTTATGATCCTTTGTATTTCAGTGTTGTCTGTTGTGATCTCTCCATTTTCATTTCTAATTTTGTTAATTTGGTTCTTCTCTCTTTGTTTCTTAATGAGTCTTGCTAATGGTTTGTCAATTTTGTTTATTTTTTCAAAAAACCAGCTTTTAGCTTTGTTGATTTTTGCTATGGTCTCTTTAGTTTCTTTTGCATTTATTTCTGCCCTAATTTTTAAGATTTCTTTCCTTCTGCTAACCCTGGGGTTCTTCATTTCTTCCTTCTCTAATTGCTTTAGGTGTAGAGTTAGGTTATTTATTTGGCTTTTTTCTTGTTTCTTGATGTAAGCCTGTAATGCTATGAACCTTCCCCTTAGCACTGCTTTTACAGTGTCCCATAGGTTTTGGGTTGTTGTGTTTTCATTTTCATTCATTTCTATACATATTTTGATTTCTTTTTTGATTTCTTCTATGATTTGTTGGTTATTCAGAAGCGTGTTATTTAGCCTCCATATGTTTGAATTTTTAACAATTTTTTTCCTGTAATTGAGATCTAATCTTACTGCACTGTGGTCAGAAAAGATGACTGGAATGATTTCAATTTTTTTGAATTTTCCAAGACTAGATTTATGGCCCAGGATGTGATCTATTCTGGAGAAGGTTCCGTGTGCACTTGAGAAAAAGGTGAAGTTGATTGTTTTGGGGTGAAATGTCCTATAGATATCAATTAGGTCTAGCTGGTCCATTGTGTCATTTAAGGTTTGTGTTTCCTTGTTAATTTTCTGTTTAGTTGATCTATCCATAGTTGTGAGTGGGGTATTAAAGTCTCCCACTATTATTGTGTTACTATTAATTTCCTCTTTCATACTCGTTAGCGTTTGCCGTACATATTGCGGTGCTCCTATGTTGGGTGCATATATATTTATAATTGTTATATCTTCTTCTTGATTGATCCTTTGATCATTATGTAGTGTCCTTCTTTGTCTCTTTTCACAGCTTTTATTTGAAAGTCCTTTATATTATTGCGTTTGCTCCATTTGCATGAAATATTTTTTTCCAGCCCTTCACTTTTAGTCTGTATGTGTCTCTTGTTTTGAGGTGGGTCTCTTGTAGACAGCATATATGGGGGTCTTGTTTTTGTATCCATTCAGCCAATCTTTGTCTTTTGGTTGGGGCATTCAACCCATTTACATTTAAGGTAATTATTGATAGGTGTGGTCCCGTTGCCATTTACTTTGTTGTTTTGGGTTCACGTTTATACAACCTTTCTGCATTTCCTGTCTAGAGAAGATCCTTTAGCATTTGTTGAAGAGCTGGTTTGGTGGTGCTGAATTCTCTCAGCTTTTGCTTATCTGTAAAGCTTTTGAGTTCTCCTTCATATCTGAATGAGATCCTTGCTGGATACAGTAATCTAGGTTGTAGGTTATTCTCTTTCATTACTTTCAGGACGTCCTGCCATTCCCTTCTGGCCTGGAGGGTTTCTATTGATAGATCAGCTGTTATCCTTATGGGAATCCCTTTGTGTGTTATTTGTTGTTTTTCCCTTGCTGCTTTTAATATTTGTTCTTTGTGTTTGATCTTTGTTAGTTTGATTAATATGTGTCTTGGGGTGTTTCGCCTTGGGTTTATCCTGTTTGGGACTCTCTGGGTTTCTTGGACTTGGGTGGCTATTTCCTTCCCCATTTTAGGGAAGTTTTCAGCTATTATCTCCTCGAGTATTTTCTCATGGCCTTTCTTTTTGTCTTCTTCTTCTGGAACTCCTATGATTCGAATGTTGGGGCGTTTCACATTGTCCCAGAGGTCCCTGAGGTTGTCCTCATTTCTTTTGATCCTTTTTTCTTTTTTCCTCTCTGCTTCATTTATTTCCACCATTTTATCTTCTACCTCACTTATCCTATCTTCTGCCTCCGTTATTCTACTCTTGGTTCCCTCCAAAGTGTTTTTGATCTCATTCATTGCATTGTTCATTTTTAATTGACTCTTTTTTATTTCTTCTAGGTCTTTATTAAACAATTCTTGTATCTTTTCAATCTTTGTCTCCAGGCTATTTATCTGTAACTCCATTTTGTTTTCAAGATTTTGGATCATTTTTATTATCATTATTCTAAATTCTTTTTCAGGTAGATTCCCTATCTCCTCCTCTTTTGTTTGACTTGGTGGGCATTTTTCATGTTCCTTTACCTGTTGGGTATTTCTTTGCCTTTTCATCTTGTTTAGATTGCTGTGTCTGGAGTGGACTTTCTGTATTCTGGAGGTCTGTGATTCCTTTATATTGTGGAGGATTTACCCAGTGGGTGGGGTTAGACGATTGGCTTGTCAAGGTTTCCCGGTTAGGGAAGCTTGCGTCAGTGTTCTGGTGCGTGGAACTTGATTTCTTCTTTTTGGAGAGCAATGGAGTGCCCAGTAATGAGTTTTGAGATGGGTCTATGTGTTAGGTGTCACCTTGGGCAGCCTGTATGTTGACATTCGGGGCTATGTTCCTGTGTTGCTGGAGAATTTGCGTGGTATGTCTTGCTCTAAAACTTACTGGCTCTTGGGTGGTGGTTGGTTTCAGTGTAGGTATGGAGGCTTTTGGACGGTCACTTATTGCTTAAAGTTCCATGTAGTCAGGAGTTTTCTGGTGTTCTCAGGTTTTGGGCTTAAGTTTCCTGCCTCTGGATTTCAGTTTTATTCTTCCTGTAGTCTCAGGACTTCTCCAACTATACAGCACTGATAATAAAACTTTTAGGTTAATGGCGAAAAGATTCTCCCCTGTTAGGGACACCCAGAGAGGTTCACAGAGTTACATGAACAGGAGAAAAGGGAGGAGGGAGATAGAGATGAGCAGGAGGAAAAAAAAGGGGGACTCAAGAGGAGAGAGACAGATCTACGCAGCTGTCTGTTCCCAGAGTGTTCTCCGTATCTCAGACACCTACAAAGGATTCACAGAATTGGATTGGGAAGAGAAGGGGAAAGGAGGAAATAGAGGTGTTCTGAGGTAGAAAACAGAGAGTCAAGATTGGGAGAGAATAATCTTCGGTTTAAAGATAGGGCTTCTCTTTTTTTTTTTTTTGGTAAGGTTATAGTGTAGTGAAAATGAAAATGAAGAGTAGTAGAGGAGTACTAGAGGACTTTAAAATAAGAGAAAAAGAAAAATAGAAAATAAAAGAGAAAACGGAAAGGAAAAAAAAGAAGAAAAAAGAAAAAGAAAAAAAACAAAACAAAAAAAAAAAAAGAAAGAAAGAAAAAAAAAAAATTTTTTTTTCCCCTAATTAAAAAAATCGTAAAAATCTATGTAAATGAAAGTTAAGGAGTAATGGGGGAGTAATAGGGAATTTTAAAGGAAAATAAAAGAGAAAAAATAAAAAAGAAAAAATATAAAAAGAAAAAAATTTTTTTTTTTTTTTCCGTACTTAGAAAAAAAAAGTAAAAATATATCTAGGAGTTTCTCTGGAGCTGCTGCGGTCAGTGTGGGTTCGGCTCAGTTTCAGATAGCTCCTCGTTCCAGCTTACACTTCTCGATATCTACAGGGCCCTTCCGGTGAAGTCGGTGTTTCCTACAGGGATTTTAATCTGTTGCACCAGTCCCTTCTGAAGCGGTTCCCTTTGTTTATTTGGCTTGTTTGCCGGTCTCTTCAGAGCCTCCTTTCCGCCCTGACACAGGCGGGCGGAGGTGGGCTCTTATTCAGTTAGCTAGTTCCGTTGCGCTGCTGGGAGGGGCTGACGCTGCGGGGATGGGCTGGCGCTGCGGGGCGGGGCTGACGCTGCCGGGAGGGGCTGGCCCTGAGGGGGCGGGCTGGCGCTGCCGGGAGGGGCTGACGCTGCTTTCTCCGTCTGCCGCTGCTCAGGCTCCCGGCTGTTCTATATGGAGCGCGCCCCGCGCTGCGCCAGGTTCCAGCCCTCGGGTGTTACACAAAAGCGGGGAAGGAAAAGCTGCGCCTGCTCTCTGTGCCTTCCCCGTCAGAGCGGTCCAGGCAGCGAGGGGCTTGATGGGCGCACTATCCCCAGGTGTGGCACACTCACTCCCTTCCGCGGACCCAGTCTCAGTTTCCGCTGGAGCCAGTCGGGTGCGCGCGCCTTCCGCCCTCTGCGTCCCCAGCCCCAGTCCCGCCCGCGCCGGTCGGGTGCCTGCGCCCTGTGTCTCGCCGCGACCTTCCCCTCCCCCTGCCTCCTGCCTCCGGCGGGGCTGGGCGGGTCCGCAGCCTGCGACCTCTTCTTGGGACTTTCTCCGTCCCTTTGTTCTGCGAACGGCCGGCAGTGTGTTCCGGCCGGTTAATTTTCTCTCTTTTGGTCTCCCACAGTTCAAGTTGGCACCTCACAGAAGCTCCCTCCGATTGTCCTCAGGGCACTCAGGCCGACCCTAGCCCAAGCAAGGCCGCCTAAGGCTCCCTTCCCGGGACGGGTCTCCGTCCTTAGCTCTTTTGTCTCACTTTTTATCTTTTATATTTTGTCCTACCTCCTTTCGAAGACAATGCTCTGCTTTTCTGGGCGCCTGATGACCTCAGCTAGCGATCAGAAGTTGTTTTGTGAGGTATGCTCTGCATTCAGTTATTCTTTTGATGAATTTGTAGGAGAGAAAGTGGTCTCCCTGTCCTAATCCTCCGCCATCTTCCAGCATGTGTGTGTTTGTTTTTTAGATTCCACATAAGTGATATCATATGGCATCTGCCTTATTTCTGACTTATTTCACTTAGCATGATACCCTCTACGTCATCCATATTGTTGCAGATGGCAAGGTTTCACTATTTTTATGGCTGAATAATATTCCACTGATTGTACCATATCTTCTTTATCCATTTTTCTATAGATGGACACTTAAGTTGTTTCTATATCTTGGCTATTGTAAATAACGCTCTAATGAACATTGGGGTGTATATATCTTTTTGAATAAGTGTTTTTGTTTTTCTCAGAGAAACACCCAGAAGTGAAATTGCTGGATCATATGGCAGTTCAATCTTTAACTTTCTGAGGAATCTCCATACTGTTTTCCACAGTGGCTGCACCAATTTATCCCTCTCCAACAGTGCACAAGGGTTCCCTTTTCGCACACCTTCACCAACACTGATTATTTGTTGTCTTTTTGATGATAGCCCTTCTGACAGATGTGAGGTGGTATCTCATTGTGGTTTTGACTTGTAAATCCCTAAGGGTTAGTGATGTTGACCATCTTTTCATGTATCTGTTGGCCATCTGTCTTCTTTGGAAAATGTCTATTCACGTCTTCTGCCCGTTTTTCAGTTGAGTTCCTTTTTTCTTTATGTTGTTGAGTTGTATGAGTTCTTTATACATTTTGGAATCTATCCCCTCATCAGAGATAACATTTGTAAATATCTTCTCCCATTCAGTAGGCTGTCTTTTCATTTTGTTGATAGTTTCCTTCACTGTGTAAAAGCTTGTATGGTCAGTTAATATAAGACAGCCTCTTCAATAAATGGTGTTGAGAAAACCTGACAGCAACATGCAAAAGAATCAAACTGGACTACTTCCTTACACCATACACAAAAGCAAACTATTAAAGACTTAAATATAAGACCTGAAACCATAAAACTCCTGAGGGGAAAAAAAATGTATGCATTCTTTTATTCATTGACTTAGGCTTAGCAGCTATGGTTGATATTTCTCTTCTTATTCAGGGTAATTTTCCATTTTATGAATGCAGTTCTCTCTAACGTAGAAGCCAGAAACTTACTTTCCCAGCACACTATGTAATAGTTAGAATGCAACCGTGGAATCTAGGTCTACCAGTCAGGCATATCTGTCCTGAATTTGTTTGGAAATCAGTGATGGTTAGAGGTAAGCTCTGCACAGAATTCATCTGGCAAGGATGAAGGCAGAGACATCAGTTTGTTGAGGCTGCAGTTATAGAGGGTCTGGAGGGGATGTCCAGTGTCTGGATGTGGATGGAGTTCCATTCGGGGGTGGGGGTCGGGAGGGATGAGAGGCTTCCTGGGAGAGGGGTTGCTGATGACTTCATTGGAGCACCTCTACAATATAGGTAGAGACATTGCTCCCCGGCTACAATCCATCTCTGGGCCTCCTTCAGTGACCTTTAGTTATTTAATTCTTTCCAAAACAAAATCCTTTTACTGCTGAAATGAGTCAGCATGTTTCTTTGTTCTCAAAAAGCTCAACAATTTATGATCAGGACTTCAAACAGACTTTTTTCTCCTTTAAAGATGAAAATTTTAATTCTCTTTCATGAATTATAAAGAGTAGGCTTAGCTAATGCTTTACAATGTATTTTATTGCAATTATCACGAAGATAATTGTTGCAGAGGGATCAATATGTATCTTAAGGGAGATGTTTCTCACTTTTATCTTCTTCATTATTCTAAGTGCTCTAAAGAAAATACAATTCCTTCAGTATTTATGGTTCACAGTTTTATTTTACTTTATTTATTTTGTTCACAATTTTAAATTGAAAGACTCCTCTTCTTCATTATTGTTAGTGTGATTATCAGAGTTTCCAAGAGTGCTTGGTTAGGTTTGTACAGTTTAATTTTTTTTTTTAATTTTCTAATGATTAGAAGTAAATAACTCATGAGGGGAGGATTGCCACAGGGGTGGGGCAGGAGGTGGGAGTGGGGGTCAGGATGGGGAATACATGTAAATCCATGGCTGATTCATGTCAATGTATGGCAAAAACCACTACAATATTGTAAAGTAATTAGCCTCCAACTAATAAAAATAAATGGGAAAAAAAAAAAGAAACTCACTTGACTATATTTATGAGAGTTTCTTTAGAGGATTTGAAACTTACTCCCCAAACTGTGTACAAGAAAGACCACATTGCTTCATTTTCCTTAAGTTTCACTTCAACCTCCAACCTTCATTCTCTCTGGGGTTCTTTCTCCACTGATCTCACATAGCATATTGGGCACCTACCGACCTGGGGAGTTCATCTTTCAGTGTCCTATCTTTTTTCCTGTTTATGCTGTTCATGGGGTTCTCAACACAAGAACACCGAAGTGTTTTGCCATTCCCTTCAGATTTCTTCAAGAAAATTTGAGATACAAAGGGAACATTTCTTGCAAAGATGGGCACAATAAAGGATAAAAATGGTATGGACCTAACAGAGGTAGAAGATATTAAGAAGAGGTGGAAAGAATACACAGAAGAACTATACAAAAAAGATCTTCGATCTTCATGACCCAGATAATCACAATGGTGTGATCACTCACCTAGAGCCAGACATCCTGGAATATGAAGTCAAGTGGGCCTTAGGAAGCATCACTACAAACAAAGTTAGTGAAGGTGATGGAATTCCATTTGAGCTATTTCAAATCCTAAAATATGAGCTGTGAAAGTACTGCACTCAATATGCCAGCAAATTTGGAAAACTCAGCCGTGGCCACAGAACTGGAAATGGTCAGTTTTCATTCCAATCCCTAAGAAAGGCAATGCCAAAGAATGCTCAAACTACTGCACAATTGCACTCATCTCACACCCTAGCAAAGTAATGCTCAAAATTCTCCAAGCCAGGCATCAACAGTACACAAACTATGAACATCCAGATGTTCAAGCTGGATTTAGAAAAGGCAGAGGAACCAGAGATCAAATTGCCAACATCCAATGGGTCATCGAAAAAGCAATAGAGTTCCAGAAAAACACCTACTTCTGCTTTACTGACTATGCCAAAGCCTTTGACTATGTGGATCACAGCAAACTCTGGAAAATTCTTCAAGAGATGGGAATACTGGACCACCTGACCTGCCTCTTGAGAAATCTGTATGCAGGTCAAGAAACAGTTAGAGCTGGACATGGAACAACAGAATGATTCCAAATTGGGAAAGGAGTATGTTAAGAGTAGTGTATTGTCACCCTGCTTATTTAACTTATATGCAGAGTACATCATGAGAAACACTGGGCTGGATGAAGCAGAAGCTGGAATCAAGATTGCTGGGGGAAATATCAATAACCTCAGGTATGCAGATGACATCACCTTTATGGCAGAAAGTGAAGAAGAACTAAAGAGTCTCTTGTTGAAAGTGAAAGAGGAGAGTGAAAAAGTTGGCTTAAAACTCAACATTCAGAAAGGAAAGATCATGGCATCTGGTCCCATCACTTCATGGCAAATAGATGGGGAAACAGTTTTAAACTGTGGTATTGGTGAAGACTCTTGAGAGTCCCCCAGACTGCAAGGAGATCCAACTAGTCCATCCTAAAGGAAATCAGTCCTGAATATTCATTGGAAGGACTGATGCTGAGGCTGAAACTCCAATACTTTGGCCACGTGATTCAAAGAACTGACTCATTGGAAAAGAACTTGATGCTGGGAAAGATTGAAGGCAAGGGGAGAAGGGGACGACAGACAATGAGATGGTTGTATAGCATCACCAACTCAATGGACATGAGTTTGAGTAAGCTTCGGGAGTTGGTGGTGGATATGGAAGCCTGGCGTGCTGCAGTCCATAGGGTTGCAAAGAGTTGGACACGCCTAAGCAACTGAACTGAACAACCTCCAACCTACAGTACTATTGAAAAACAAGTGCCTAGTAGTCAGGTCTCAAAGTTAGCTAAAGGGACTCTCTACCTCCTACATGTTTTCCATCAACAAACCATCCTCCCATTCTTTGAAATAGACAATAGATACTTTCTTGACTTTTTATACAAAATTCTATTCACATGCAAAGTCATACTCCTTCTCTGGAACCTAATTGTTGCTCTTAAGCTCTTCTCTTATGGGAATTTTGGAACTTAAACAGTAGAGGCTTCTTTCTCTTAATGTCCTCCTAGCCCTTCCTCCCCTAGGGACTTGCAACATTCCTAGGGACCTACAGCAGAGCAAAAATTTCATGGCTACAGCTTCCAATTCCAGCCATGATAGAAAAATAGGTATCAGATTGCCTCCCCACTTTAAACATCTGTAGTGCTAGGGAAAATGTGATAAAGAACCCACCTCCCAATGCAGGAGACCTAAGAATCACACACTGGATCCCTAGGTCGGGAAGATCCCCTGGTGGAGGGCATGGTGACCCACTCCAGCATTCTTGCCTGGAGAATCTCATGGACAGAGGAGACTGGTGGGCTGCAGTCCAGTGGGCCACAAACAGTTGGACACCATTGAAGCATCTTAGCACACACACACACTAAAATAGAGGACCGTGATTCATGAGAGAAGGAAACTAATGAAGTGACTTTCACATTCATCCCTATGAAAAATTCATATGTGGAAAAAAAAAAAAATCTGCCTGATGCCACATTGCAATCAAGGCACAGGGAAGTGGAACCCAGAGTGCAGTGGTTTCTCTGAGTGGAGAAAAGATGGATTAGAATTCAGAGATGCTGAAGCTGCTGGAATTTTTAGGGTTAGGGCACCTGAGAGGAGAGGGTTCAGCATTTTGAATGAGGATCCTCTTGAGGCTTGCGTGAGTACTAAGCTGCAGACATTCAGGGGGAGGCAGTAAGAGATCTGACAGAGAACAATGACTTGTGAGGTGTGAGCTGAATGGGGTGTCCAGAGGGATTTCAGCTCTGATAAGCCAGAGAGCAAAGCCACCACTAAAAATCCACAGCAGTTAGCTGAGGCTCTAGAATAACCACACTTTGGGAGTAGAGCTACCCTAGCCCGGGATAAGAATAACTTTACACCTGCCCTTAGAAAGTCTCAAGCCAAACCTTAACAAAATCAAGCTAAGCTATAAACAAATTAACTGCTGGCCAGAACAAAATTTAACACTTACTGAAGAATAGATAGGGAAACAATGGAAACAGTGAGAGGCATTATTTTCTTGGGCTCCAAAATCAGTGCAGATGGTGACTGCAGCCATGAAATTAAAAGATGCTTGCTCCTTGGAAGAAAAGCTATGACCAACCTAGACAGCATATTAAAAAGCAGAGACATTACTTTGCCAACAAAGGTCCATCTAGTCAAAGCTATGGTTTTTCCAGTAGTCATGTATGGATGTGAGAGTTGGACCATAAAGAAAGCTGAGCGAATTGATGCTTTCAAACTGTGGTGCTGTGGAAGACTCTTGAGTCCCTTGGATCACAAAGAGATCCAACCAGTCAATCCTGAAGGAAGATGGCCCTGAATATTCATTGGAAGGACTGATGCTGAAGCTCCAATACTTTGGCCACCTGATGTGAAGAACTGACTCATTGGAAAAGACCCTGAAACTGGGAAAGACTGAAGGCAGGAGGAGAAGGGGGCGACAGAGAATGAGATAGTTGGATGGCATCACTGACTCAATGAATATGAGTATGAGCAAGATTCGGGAGTTGGTGATGGATAGGGAAGCCTTGTTTTCTGCAGTCCATGGGGTCGCAAAGAGTCAGACACAATGGAACAACTGACCTGAAGGAAGACTCTCAACCAGTCATGGGTAGAGGCTAGGATCTCAGGGTCTGTCTGGAGGGATCTGGAATCTTGGAAGAGATACAGCATTTACTGGCAATACCTCCTGAAAGGGGGGGGGGGGGGGGCAGGGAAATACCCTGGCTTCTCTCTGTCCCCCTTCAGTTTCCTGCTAGAGTCCTTCCATTGGCCAAGTGAAGTGAAGTGTTAGTTGTTCAGTCATGTCCAACTCCTTGCGACCCCATGGAGCCTACCAGGCTCCTCTGTCCATGGGATTCTCCAGGCAAGAATACTGGAGTGGGTTGCCATCCCCTTCTCCACAGGATCTCCCCAACCCAGGGATCAAACCCAGGTCTTCTGCATTACAGGTGGATTCTTTACTGGCTAAGGTACCACAGGAGCCTGGTGAGCCCTAGACCATGGGGTCACAAAGAGTCAGACATGACTGAGCAACTAACACACAATCTCCAGTTTACAAATGAGGGATCTGACTTTGAGGTACTTCCCAGGCGGCACTAGTGGTAAAGAACCTGCCTGCCAGTAGACATAAGAGACCTGGGTTCAGTCCCTGGGTTGGGAAGATCCCTTGGAGGAGGGCATGGAAACCCACTCCAGTATTCTTGCCTGCAGGTCTCCCCACTCCATCTTCATTGTTGTGGATCTTCCTTCTCTATTGGATCATTCCCATCAACAAAAAAACATGCTGCCCTATCTCCTATATTTGAAAATATCTTCCCTTGACCTCAAAAATTCCTCTGGTTATTGCCGTATCTTTCTAATCTCCTTTGCATCAAAACTTCTTGAAGCATTTTCCTATTCATCTCCACTTCCTCTCCTCACATCATCTCTTGAACCCACTCCACCTAACCTGTGTCATTATGAAAGTTATCCGTGACCTCTGTGTTGTTATTTTAATGGGACTTCTCTACTTCCCCAGTGGTTCACTGATAAAGAACCTGCCTGCCGATGCAGGAGACGCGGGTTCGATCCTTCAGTGAGGAAGATCCCCTGGAGTAGGAAATGGCAACTCACTCCAGTATTCTTGCCTGGGAAATCCCATGGATAGAGGAGCCTGGCGGGCTACAGTCCTTGGGGTCACAAAAGGTCTGACATGACTTAGCAACTAAATAATGACAATAGCTCCATAAATCAGCATCATTTGACATTGCTGATCATGTTCTTCCCCATAAAACGCTTTCTTTCCTGGCTTCTAGGATACCACTCTGTCCTTCTGCTGAGACGCGCCCTATCAGGCTCCTTTGCTAGTTGTTTTTCAACTTCTTGACTTCTGAACACTGACATGCCAAAGGACTCAGCCCTTGGACTACTCTTTCCTCTCTATATTCACTCCCTAGGTGATCTCATTCAGTCCCATGGGTATAAAATTTATCTAATGATAAAAACCACTTGCCTTTCTATCCCCAATCTTGACCTCTTCTCTAAATCCCAGACTTTTATATCCAAGTGTCCACTCAACACTTCCACTTGCATGCCTAAGATCTTGTAGCTGGAAAACTGGAGCCCCAGGAGAGCTGGTGTGTAGTTCCAGTCTAAAGTCCTGAGAATCAGAAGGGTTGGTGGTGGAAGTTCTAGTCCAAAAGCCAGCAGGCTCAAGACTCAGTAAGAGCCAGTGTTTCAGTCTGAAGGCCAAACAAAAATACTGTCCCAGGTCAAGCAGCCTAGCAAGACAAGAGAGAGGGTCAGCCTTTTTGTTTTATTCAGACCTTCAATTGATTGAATGAGGCTCCCTCATTAGGGAGGGTAATCTGCTTTATTCAGTCTACTGATTCAAATGATAATCTCCTCAGAAACACTCTCACAGACACCAGGAATAATGTTTGACCAAATGTCCCGGCACCCTGTGGCCCAGTCAAGTTGACACATAAAACTAACCATCGCAGTTGCCCAGAGAAAAGCCTCAGAGTTGTCCTTGACTTTTCTCTCTCGTGCTCCATATCAAATCAATTACCGAACCCTAAAGGCTCTGTCCCTTCAAAGTATGACCAGAATTTGACCATATTTCGTCACCTCTACCACTACCAGTCCCTGTTCACCGTTATCTCTTGTCTAGATGATAACTGCCCCTCTATTACTATTGTTCTCATGTCCCCTTTTCTATCCTAAACACAGTGGTCAGAGTGATGCAGTTAAAATGTATCAGCTCCTGTCACTACCACATAGAAATCTCTGACTTCTCAGGTCATTTTGAATTAAAGTGTCCCCCAGCTACCTCACTCACCCCATCTCTTCCCATCCTCCCAGTGCTCACACCGCCATCAGCCACTCTGACATTTTTGCTGTGCCTCAAATGCATGTGCCCAGCACATTCATTTCAGAGCCTGTACATGTACTTTTTCCTACTTTTCCCTCTGTTTTGAAGGTTTCTCCCCAGGTAGTTTTAAGCCTCACTCCCTTGCCTGCTCTATCTAGATCTCTGCTCTGTGCAGAAGACACTTTATGGAAAACCGCACACTCCATCGCTCCCTCTCCCCCACCTCCATCACTGTCTTTCTCCATCCTTTGCATTGTTTTTCTTTATGGAACTTGCTATGACTGGCACATGGAAAATACTCAGCAATGTCTGGTTCGTGAATAAGTGAATTTAGCTAATTAATGTCAGAAAGCAGTCAAATCATTGGCTTAACCATCCTGCAGAATTGTTACCACACGGAGCTGGCCATAAACAAGAGCTTCCATACAGAGATCCATAATTATAGAATTTCCCTTGAGGTAGCAAATTATTGTCCTACATGCAATTATAGACCAGAATACTATTTACTAATTTTTCTTACCTGCTAGGATTCTAGGAATCTAGACATTTTTAAAACCTCAAACAAAGGAAATGGAGACTGGGAGAAAATGTTCTGAATATATCCGTCTTTAAATCGCTGGTGTCTGCTTCTCAATATAGCAGGCACTGAGAGCATAGCCGTGAGTGGGCCCTGTGGGATGAATCAGCAACTGTCTCCTCACTGGAGGAGATGGATAATGGAGGGCTGTTCCTTCCCATCCTTACTGATCTTACGTTGTACTTTTAGAGCTACAACAATAACAGCTGTAGCTTAAAGAGCCTCGACTGCAAAGTATTCTGTGTTAAGTGCTTTACTTTTAATTCTTTTAACCCTCATTATTGCCTTAGGAGCAATATGATATTTCTTTTACAGGAGGCTGAGACTCAGAGTTATGTCCCTTTCTTGGCTCACATAGTAAAGAATATGAAAATAGAATTCCAACCTAAACCAGTGTGAGTCCATAACCAGCAGAACGCATGAGGATGTTTCTTTTTCAAAATGTAGGGCAATTTCCTCTCATTTTAAATTGCATTTCTTAAAAAAAAAAATAAATTGCATTTCTTAAAGGTGCCATGGGTCTTTGATATCTTTTGTTTGGAGTCTTCATTAAAGTTACTGAGGACCCTCCCCTTAGGATTAATGGCCTTTGTGGCACAACAGAGAGAATGGATGCAACCTGGCTACAGAATCTTAGGTGACTTTGGTGACTCCTTAAGGGTGGCATTGTTCCATGTGACTTGCAAGGACATGTGATTTATGACTTAGACCATGGAGACTGTATCACAGTAAACCATGAGACTGCGCTATAGTAGACCATCTCAGGTTAAAGGTAAAAACTCTCAAAACAGTTTTTACAGGTTAAGCCTCCTTGCTACACTTAGATGTCTTCTCATAATTTTCTCCTCAGCTTGGCCCCCTTACATCATGTTAGTCACTGCAAAGTAAGCAGTGAGGCCGTCGTGAGTGGAGAGGGTCTCAACAAAGATGAAACCATGACCTCTGCCCCAGTTTGGGAATGTCTGTTATGTTGGACAAGTCTCACCTGGTGATCTTATCCACTTAAGAACTCTCCGCCTCTTGGTGCACACAGCATCAGGTCATGGAAAAACTAAAAATGGATCCTGAAGCTCCAGATGTCTCACCTGCAAGTACATTATTTAAAACCTCCTGAGTCTTCTTCACTATAAAACCAACTCCAAAGTTTTCATAAACCCTAAACATTCCAGCTCTTTCTGTATAATCACACTATGATCATAATTGGAGACTGACTGTACACCACCTTATCTGAAAGGGAATTTGGGCTCTAAAGAGGGACAAAAGGACTTCACTGGTGGTCCGGTGGTTAAGAATCCACCTGCCAATGCAGGGGGCACAGGTTTGATCCCTGGTCCAGGAAGATTCCACATGCCATGAAGCATCTAAGCCCGTGTGCCACAACTTCTGAGCCCAAGTTCTAGAGCTGTGCTCCGCAACAAGAGAAGTCACTGCAATGAGACGCCCACACATGGCAACTAGAGAGTAGCCTCCACTCACTGCAACTAGAGAAAGCCCGGGCGCCGCAACAAAGACCCAGCACAGCCAGAAATAACTTTAAAAAAAAGGAGTGACGAAAGCACCCTCCAGGGGAGCCAAGGGGTAGCATACCCACGCCAAGATGCATTTTTTGCATACCTCAGCTCTTAAAGCACATTCTATTTCCATTTGAGGAGTTCCACTTGTAAAGTCTCCACAACAGTTAACTTTCTTTCAGTCTTTCTATGGATGACACAGTAGACATTTCCTCTCCTAGTAATTTGAACAGTGGAATTGGGTTATGATTCTCCCCTCCCCCACACTGTTCCAGCCAATGGCCTCTGGCCTCTGCTGATGATTGCTAGACAGTTGGCCCAGTTTTCTATTGTTTAGTCTTTGGGGTTTTGCTGCAGATATTCTGGCAGTCAGCTTCCTCCTATTTTCTGGAGGGAGTTGAGTTTGCTTACCCTCCTCCCCAGGTTTGGGTTGATCTGTTCTCAGCTTTAATTGCTGCATTCATGAAATCTTGCCATAATCATTTCTTTAACCTCTGTGCAATTCAGAGATATTTGACTGTAGTGGCTGCCAAGGTTCTGGCTCATGCTTTAGTCATTGCCTGACTGTACCATTCTGAGACTAGACTCCTGGCTGCCCTTCCCATTTATCTGCCAAAACCCTATAGCCCATTTCAAGAATTTTCTTTTTTTTTCAGTTTCTCTGTAAGTTTCAGGTTAACCTGTTATTTGGTCAGTTTCATTGCTTATCTTTGTCTAGAGATTATGTTTTTTTTTTGTTTTTTTTTTTTTTTTTAATTTTTTTATTAGTTGGAGGCTAATTACTTCACAACATTTCAGTGGGTTTTGTCATACATTGATATGAATCAGCCATAGATTTACACTTATTCCCCATCCCGATCCCCCCTCCCACCTCCCTCTCCACCCGATTCCCCTGGGTCTTCCCAGTGCACCAGGCCGGAGCACTTGTCTCATGCATCCCACCTGGGCTGGTGATCTGTTTCACCATAGATAGTATACATGCTGTTCTTTTGAAACATCCCACCCTCACCTTCTCCCACAGAGTTCAAAAGTCTGTTCTGTATTTCTGTGTCTCTTTTTCTGTTTTGCATATAGGGTTATCGTTACCATCTTTCTAAATTCCATATATATGTGTTAGTATGCTGTAATGTTCTTTATCTTTCTGGCCTACTTCACTCTGTATAAGGGGCTCCAGTTTCATCCATCTCATTAGGACTGGTTCAAATGAATTCCTTTTGACGGCTGAGTAAAATTCCATGGTGTATATGTACCACAGCTTCCTTATCCATTCATCTGCTGATGGGCATCTAGGTTGCTTCCATGTCCTGGCTATTAGAGATTATGTTTTAACTTCCTACTTGTTGGAAGCTTGCTATCTCAGGACTGTCACACTGATGTAGTAATCAAATTTTGGCTTGGTACTCTGGTGTATTTCTCATAAACTCTCCGGTCCTATTTCCCCTTCCCTCAATGACCTTTTCAGCTGATGTCATATTTGGGCTGGTTGCCCCAAGAAATGGGAGAGGTTGGGTATGATGACACTGAACAAACATCCCTGGGCCATGTCAAGTCATAAAATGACAGAATCTTAAGTTGGGAGGGCACTTAAAGTTTGGTTAGTTCAACTTGCAAGAATTGGTTAGTTCAATGCAAGAATTTATTCTATACCAACCATAACCCCCTCTCTTGCTTATACCCTTTCAAGCAGGAAGAATTCATTAGTTGGCTAAGTAAATTGCTCTCTTATTTCCTGTTGTGATAACTGGAATTTTTTTTTTTCTTTCATTGAAGAAAGTAAGCATTCCTTGATCTGTGGCCACACCACTCCAACCTCTGCCTCCATGGTCATATTGCCTCCTTCTCTTCTATGTGTTCCTTCCATGACTCTTATAAAGACACATGTCATTTGATAGGTCACAGGGCCCACATGGGTAGTCCAGGATGATCTCCTCACCCAAGGTCCTTAAATTAATTATATCTTCAAAATTCTTTTTCTAAATAAGGTCACATTCATATGTTTAGGGAATTAAGATTTCGACAATGCACATATCTTTTCTTTGGGTGGAGGGGCACCAGTCAACCCACCAGAGTTTCCAACTGAGTGCTCTTGCGTGTTACAAAATTCACAGCTCAGTTCTTTATCATTTTAGGATGAACTTGATTTTATCCATCACCTTTTTCTTTCAGTGATCAAATGTTTTACGCAAACTCAGAACTCAGTGAAGAGATTTCACTTCCATGGTAGCACTTTGTAACTTAAGCGATTGGCCTGATGTAGGTCTATGTTATAATATCAGGAAAGTAAAAAGAATGATTATATTAACTTTACACACCAAAACAAACAGATAAGCAAACAATACCCTCTCCTCTATTTTTTCAGTCTTCCCCCCTGACCACCCCTAGGATTTATAGTTCATCAACTGTAACTATTTTTGCTATGGTTGCTCATTTAGACTATGTTGGTGTTTTTAGTTCTCCCTATTAAAAAAAAAAGTCAGACTTTCTACTTTTAATTAAAATGGAAAATTTCCACCCAACATTGGGTTGATTTTGGTCTTCTGGGAAATTCTCCCGTGCAGCCTCTGTACCTGAAACTCAAAGTCTTTATAAAAAGTACTCTGTGATGAAAGAAAAATCATCATAATTCCAAAGGACGTGGCCTATAATTAGTTGCATTTTTAAATGAATTGCATTTGTCTTACTGTTTTTTGGAAGAATTAAATGTAATTTGTATCTCTGGGGTAAAAAGATCAGCTTCTTCATGTATATATTTACCTCTCTCTAGTGTTTGGTAATCAATAATGAGGCACATTCGCCTTGTTCACACCACACAAGTCTGTCTGCTTGGTGTGAAAAATATTGACATTTGCTACCCCTTTTGCAGCACATGTACGTGATGCAGGAAGGGAAAAAGGGAGAGTTAGTAATTTGTTGTCATGGAAATGAGTTAATGCAAAGCTGGTGGTTTGAACTATGTCTCAAGATGCTTAGGAGGGGGAGGAGAAATGGTGACAACATCTATAGCCTCATGAAGCCAAAACCCTTAGAGAAATCCCGGCAGGTTTTTGTCCCCTCTGTTTCTGTCCCCCTCAGGTGAACATTCAGCTGTTGGACCTTCATTGATCTAACAGAACCAGACAAGGTCCCAAGAGTTCTTAGGCTCTCTGATCATGGCATGGCTAAGTGTGGTGTTGAGTGGAAACTACATTGGGTCTCTGTGTTTTCTGAACAAGTATGACTCCAGTTAGATAAGAGAGACCAAACATGGAGACATTTGTAGCAGCTCCCCTTCACTCCTTGCCATTAGATTGACTGCCCAACTTCCAATGATGCCCTTTTTACTAAAATGAGCCTAAATCACAGTCACTGGTACAGGGCTGGCACCCTGAATACGGACTGAAATTCAAGTTGGCCAGTCATGATAATTTGTCTTTCTGATCATGGTGGATTGATCTAGGAGTGGCCATCTGAGCCAGACTAGACAAGCCAAAATTGTTTCCCAGAACTTTTCAAGCTGGAACTAAGAGAAGACCGTTGGCTCTATTTTAGAAGTGCAGTTGTGATTCCTTGGACCTGAAAGTGGCCACGTTGGATATCTTTTCAAAGGAATCCTTACCAGAGAGTGGAGTGTAGAGTGGCAGATGGAAGTTGGAGATGGAACATTACCGGCAGACCTCAAGTCCCCAATTTAGTTGTCCCCAAGGTTGAATTGCACTTCCAACCTTTTCTCAGCTATGAGAATCCATTCCTATAAAGTCCTGTCACTTGACCAGGTCATCTACAGCTGGGATGCTCTCCCTGGAATTCATGAGACTTCCAGCACACTTCTCTGTATCCTTTTTGGTTGAGACCAAAAGCAGAGCTCTTTGTATTTTTATATCTCCTCTGGCATTTTCACAGCCATTGTCATATTTTACCCCAGAAGAGCTCTTGAGGTGAGTGGGGCCAATTGTCACCATTGCCATTTTAAAAGGAGGAAGCAGCTGCATTCCAGAAGGATCAAGTGTTTTGTTCAAGGCTGCTGAGTTAGTCCAGGACAAAATCAGCCTAAAAATTAGGTTTCCTGACTCTCAGAACTTTATCTCTGCTCCACTCACATTAGACCAAAAACAAATGAGTCTTGTGGTTTTGTCTTCTGGCTCTTAGTCTGAGGAAACAGAGAAATGGGCCTGGGAAATGCCCCTCCAGCTGGCATATCTGGGCTTGTAACAGACATACAAAGATAATGGTGGGGCATGGGGGCCAGGCTCATTCTGCTGCCTTCTCACAAAGTGGAATGAGAGAATTAGATGCTCAGTGCTAACACAGTCTGGTGGAGTAGGTCTAGAACACGACAAGAGCAACGTGGGCTGAGGCTGAGGAGGATAATCTGACTTAAGGAAAAAACAAAAAAAATGTATGTTTCTGCCATCCGTGCATGTCCTAGGAGAGAGACCATCATGACTGGGGCCATTTTCCAAATCAGAAGAAGGAATTTCTCTTTGACAGGAGGGCTGGGCAATCTCCATGGAGGAAGACATTTGCCTGAACAATTACTTGGCTGTATTGCTGGATGTGGTCAACTACATTTCCCCTTCCAAAAGGTGAGGAATCAGAGAGGGCTAGGGTTTCCAGATGGTTCTTCCCAGCCATGCCCCTGGGAAAAGGAGCCACTGAGACTCCATTAGTGGGGGGGACAAATAGTTGGAGGGTGGTGTCTTGCTGAAAACCAGGCGGACCTAGGAATATACTCTGAGGCACCTCTTTCTAGCTCAGACCCCTGAAAAGAGAAAGAAGCTTTATTGATAGCAATTGACTTGCTGATATTTAAGGGCTCCCAAAATTTGAAAACGAGAGAAATGGGACTGACTTTTTGAATGCTAAACTCTAATATCAGTATATATTGGATTAGAGGGGAACAGTCAATGGAAAATGACAGGATGGCTTCTAAGGCTATTGGGCTGGTTGATAGTAGAAGATGGGGTGGTCCAAAGGGAAACGGTTGTGACAGTCAAGCATGGAATCAGAGAAGAGAGACATACAGAGACAAGTTCAAACCCTGTCCGGTGGAGAAGGAGACAGCCAATGGACTTTGAGCATGCAACACCATTCCTAATGGGTAAATGTACCATTGTGTTTTGAGTATTTACATCTGGTCTGTATAACCATCCCTGTGTGAGATGAATGATGCATTAGGCTAGCTTGGCCCTGCTGCTGTAAACCTTTGGCTTTACCCAGTTCCCCTTGATCTGATGTCACATTCAACAAGCAGTCTAACAAGCAATCTCCTGACAGTTTTCTAGCTTTTGCAAGAAAGTAATGCCATCAATAAATCCTAGAGACCTCAGAGAGTCTTGGCCCTTCTAATGGTGGTTGCTCATGAAGGGTGAATAACTTAGCATTCTGATTTTTTACACTAGGCCCTTGAATGTGATTAGCATGATCTTGCCTTGGAAGATACCTGCATGTGGTGCTGACAAAATCATTTATTAATTAATCAATTATTTGCTTTTGCTGGTCTTTGTTGCTGCACACAGACTTCCTCTAGTTGGAGCAAGTGGGGGCTACTCTTCCTTGCGGTGCGTGGGCTTCTTGCTGCAGTGGCTTCTCTTGCTGCGGAGAACAGGCTCCAGGGGCACAGGCTTAGTTGCTCCACAGCATGTGGAATTTTCCCGGATCAAGGATCAAACCCATGTCTCCCGCATTGGCAGGTGGATTCTTATCCACTGTACCACCAGGAAAGTCCCAAAATCAAGTTTTGAGCTTATCAGACTTATCATCTGACTTCTGATGATTGTCACCTTGTAAGGTAACCCTCTAAGGCCAGCTGAGAAAGAACATTTAAAACTTTAACATGTCCTTTTTGAGGGGAAAATCGATACAGTAAGGTAAAAGCAGAGTGCTGGTAGTGGGGGTGGAGGGAACACCTGAGACTTAAGGTGGTGCTAAAACTGTCCATAGGATGAGTGAGATAGCAGTGAGAGTGTGCCTCGCAGACCCACAACCACCAAGGAATGTAGCTGTGGTTGTGTTCAAATGCACTGCCTTATTTGACAGAGGCCACACTTACCATGGACTCAGTTTATTTCAGTCACTCAGTCGTGTCCGACTCTTTGAGACCCCATGAACCGCAGCACGCCAGGCCTCCCTGTCCATCACCAACTCCCAGAGCCTACGCAAACCCATGTCCATCGAGTCGGTGATGCCATCCAACCATCTCATCCTCTGTCGTCCCCTTCTCCTCCTGCCCTCAATCTTTCCCAGCATCAGGGTCTTTTCAAATGAGTCACTTGCCGCTAATGACTAAGGCAAGCCCATTCATGGAAGACACGGGACTCCTCTGATACTCTGATGGCCATCTTTGACTTCCCAGCTATCTAGGCACACCTTCTTTAGATTGCATGGCAGTTTAGAATGCTTCCATCTAACCTTCCTTCTCACTCCCCTCCACTCAGATTTTCATCATACTCCTTACATGTACAGTCTTATCTCAATAACTGCTTTTCAACTGTCCTGGATTAACACAAAGAGGAATGTAACAGCATTCCAGCAGAAGAGAGATGATTATCTCATATTGGGATCCTTTGAGTAAAATTTGGTAAAGAAATTATTTTCAAAGGTATGGGCAGGATGTAGAGAAGCCACAAGGAAGAGTGGTTGCTAAGGGCTAGTGACGTACTCTTCCCTCACTAGGCCTGAGGAAGCAAGAGGAGGGGGCAGTTACTAGAATGCAGAGACTGAGAGGCCCATGGCCTATGGGAGCTGGAAACTGCAAAAGGATGCAACTCTGTGAGACCCTCACCTAGAGGAGCTAAAGGAATCAATACTCTTGTTTCACCATCTTTCTCCCTCTCATCTCTTGCTAGTGCTCCCACTGGCCCAAGTTAGCCGGAAACTGCAGGCAAGATGGGCCTGTTGATGCACTTCAGCCGTTTGCATCCTACAGAAGGGAGGAGAAAGATAAGGAGTGAACCTGGAAAAGCTGGAGGGACATCTCCAGCTAACAGACAACAGCAAGATTTTGTGTGGTGGCAGCAAACCTTCCCTGTAGGCTCCCCTGCAGCAGCAATGGCAAGAGAGAGCCCCAAGCTGGCAAATTAAAGCACTCCAGCAGCTTTTCCTTCTGCATCTCTTAGCCTCAAACTCCCCCATGTGGTAGCTTTATCCTCAGGCTAGGGGGTTGATAACCACAGCCATTTCTGGTGTCATATTCAGTCCATACAATGTCCAGATATAGAAAAGGCCATCTCTTCTCTTGTGATTCACTCAGGCATGAGAAAACTTTTCTAGAAGCCCCTTAAGGGAATCCTTTATTGCACATGGCCACCCAGAAGAGGGAGATGTTTTGGACAAGCTCGGGCTTCTATCAGGAAGGGGGCTGCTACATCCTTTTTCTACACAGTGAACAGTGCTCATTCAAATGCACAAACATGATCAGATTGTGTTTCCTGCTTAAAATCCTTCAATGGCTCCTACTACTCTCATGAAAAAGCCCCACATTTTCCCACAAGTATACAAGGCCCTTCCTGCTATGGCCCCTGTCTGCTTCTTCAGCCTCAATGCTCGGCCTGCGTTCCATCCTGCAGTCATATTAAGCCACTTGCACTTACACAAATAAATCATGCTCCCCGCTCAGTCACTTACTTCTGGGCTTTCACTGTGTCTTCTCTCTAGAGAATACACTGCTTCCTCTGGTTTTCTCAACATCTTGAGAAATGCCCCTACCTGTCACTTCTCAGACTTCCCCAGCCCTGCTGTGTGCCCAGGGCACCTTCTGCTTTCCCATATAGTATCTGTCTGTATTCAGATCAGCAGGAATCTCTCCTTCTGCAATCTGTGCTCCAAGAGGTAGTAGTTTGTACCTACTGCGAGGAGCTGCTGACGTCCAGGCTAAGAGCTCAGGTTCTAGCATCAGACAGCCTGGATTTGGCTCTTGGCTTCACTTCTCATAGCTAGTGACCTTGGGCAAGTTATTTAAACTCTCTGGGCTCCGATTTCCCCATCTGTAAAGTGGGGACAATAATAGTAACTACTTTATAGGATCATTGTGTGGGTCAAATGAGATGATTCGTGTAAGGCATTCAGCACAGTGGCTGGTACCAAGTCTGTGCTCTATAAATATTTGTGTAATGAATGCGACAATATGGTAAACCAAGCTGGGCCTTTCCAAGTGCTCTGGAGTACTAGCAGGTATTCTAATATTCTTGCTCAGACTGGAGACGTCCACGGCTGATCTTAAATATGTGGTTGAGGATACAGAAGTATGTTGGCCTCTCAAATAACTCCCTCACTAGCCTGTCAGTTTGCTCACATTTTGCTATTACAGATTGACTCTTTCAAATTAGTGATCAGTCCATGCTAGCTCATTCCCTGTTCCAAAAGACTCAGCCTTACCCAACTGGTCAACAGATATTGGACTTCAAAGGAGAAGAACTCTGCATTGAACTTGGGAGACAGTTGGTACTTAGACAGGTGGAAGGGAAGGAGACAATGATCCAGATAGTGAGGAGAAAAGAGAGGGATGAAGAGTTCATTGCATGACTGAGGATAGCATGTGAATCCTGAGTGACTGGAAGGTCCCACAGGGAAATCCTTGGACACAAAAGTAGCCCCCTTGAAAAATGCGAATTCACTTAAAGTTGATATCACCGAATTTTAGATCCCAAAAGGAAAATTTTAATCTCCTTATTTGAAGAAACTTTATCTCAGAGAAATTTAACATCTTGACCAAAATCACCAAGTTGGAAAGAAAGACTGTAAGTCCAGATCCATTACCAAGCCATTTCTTAATTAGCTTAGTTTCATTTCTTATTAATAAGCAGCTGAGATAATGGAGTGAGAGAAATTGGGGTGTCACTGGGGTTGGGGAGAAAAGAGGAATCTTTGAAGAAGTGGAGAGGTGGGGAACTTGAGTGTCTAACAGTAAGCCTCTTTTTATTTTTTAAAATAATTTACGTATTTATTTTTGGCTGTGCCCAGTCTTCATTGCTGTGCAGGCCTTTGTGCTGTTGAGCATGGGCTTAGTTGCCTGAGGCAAGTGGGATCTTCCTGGATGAGGGATCGAACCCATGTCTCCTGCATTAGCAGGCAGATTCTTTACCATTGAGCCACCAGGGAAGCCCCTAAGCCTCTTTTTCTAGTCCTCTTGTCTTTCTGAACAGGATCTAATCAGTGTATTCCCACTGAGGTATAAACGACTGAAAAGCCCAAACCAAAGGCACCGCCCTTCAGTGGCCTGTCATCAAGAGGGATCTGTGTTATAGGGGCCAGCACTGAGGAAATCTGAGTTCTGGTTTCAGTCTGTCAGTGGATCACACTATAATCTTGGGAAAAAACAGCCAATGAACCTCGTAAAACATTCTAACCTGATAATTCTTGAAATATTTGAGGACAGTTGCTCTATTCCAGCCCTCTCCCCACTCCCAAGCATTCAATTATTCCAGTTGTATCCCTCCCATTCTTTATGGTTCTGTAGTTTCTGGTTTAGCCTTGTTGCCCTCCTCTGGTCAGGTTGCAGTCTGTCAGGGTCCCAGTTCAAGGTACCACGAATGGAAGATAACTTTCCAGGTCTCCCAGGAAATGAGTACCATCCTCTCTTTGTCATGTACCCTGTACTTCCATTAATGGGGGGGAAGTACTGGGCCTGCTGGTCAACTTCATCTTATCAGTACTTTCCTGCCATGTTGTGCCAATCCACTGGGCTGCATATGTATCCATCCAGCAGGGCTCTCATGGGCTAAAGATCTCTCCAGAAACAAATTCAAAAAGACATCGTTAAAGTGCTTGCAGAACTTCAAATATGTTCTGTGGACAGAAGTCCCTTGGTTTACCTGTATGCAGGCACAATCAAAACAGGAATTGTTATTTCTTCATGAGCTTACATGGGCTCCCACTGGTCCTCTTCCCCTATTCTAATAATGCTCAAGGATCTTCCTGGTTTATATCCTGCACTGGGTTGCCTCCAGACTCACTAGGCTCTCATTGTCGAGATCCGTCTAATTCTCCGCTGTTTTTAAAAACAAATTATTTATTTACTTTTGGCTGTGGCAGGTCTTTGTTGCTGCGAGGACTTTTCTCTAGCAGGGACTACTGTCTAGTTGGGGTGCTCAGGCTTCTATCGTTGTGCAGCATGGGCTCTTGGTGCGCAGGCTTCAGTAATTGTAGCCTGTGGGCTCAGTAGTTGCGGCTTCCAGGCTCTAGAATGCCAGTTCAATATTTGTGGCGAACAGGCTTTGTTGCTCCACAGCATCTGGGATCTTCCTGGATCAGGAGTCAAACCTGTATCTCCTGTGCTGACTTCTTTACCACTGAGCCACCAGGGAAGCCCTCAGTTCAGTCGCTCAGTCGTGTCTGACTCTGTGACCCCATGGACTGCAGCACACCAGGCTTCCTGTCCATCACTAACTCCCAGAGTTTGCTCAAACTCATGCCCATCGAGTCAGTGATGCCATCCAACCATCTCATCCTCTGTCGTCCCCTTCTCCTCCTGCCTTCAGTCTTTCCCAGCATCACAGTCTTTTCCAATGAGTCAGTTCTTCACATCAGGTGGTCAAAATTTTGGAGCTTCAGCATCAGTCCTTCCAATGAATATTCAGGATTGATTTCCTTTAGGATTGACCGGTTTGATCTCCTTGCAGTCCAAGGAACTCCCAGGAGAAGACTTGAGAAGGGAAATCCTACCTCTCCTCTTAAAAAAAAAAAAAGTTTCTTACCTTTGATTGTCTCTGATTTTCTGACATCGCCTCTATTTCTCTGACCATCAAGTGCTGTGCTGTGTTTAGTCACTCAGTCATGTCCTACTCTTTGTGACCCTATGGACTGTAGCTCACCAGGTCCCTCTGTTCATGGGAATTCTCCAGGCAGGAATACTGGAGTGGGTTGCCATGCCCTCCTCTAGGAATCTTCCCAACCCAGGGATAGGACCCAGGTCTCCCACATTGCTGGCAGATTCTTTGCCATCTGAGCCACCAGAAGGATTACCCAAAGGAGTTCAATCATCTCATTGTAAAATGCCTAATTATGTGACATGCAATTTTTAATGCAATGAGAAACACTGGGCTGGAGGAAGCACAAGCTGAAATCAAGCTTGCTGGGAGAAATATCAATATCCTCAGATATGTAGATGACACCACCCTTATGGCAGAAAGTGAAGAAGAACTAAAGAGCCTCTTGATGAAAGTGAAAGAGGAGAATGAAAAAGTTGGCTTAAAGTTCAACATTCAGAAAACGAAGTTCATGGCATCCGGCCCCATCACTTCATGGCAAATAGATGGGGAAACAGTGGGGACAGTGGCTGACTTTATTTTTGGGGGCTCCAAAATCACTGCAGATGGTGATTGCAGCCATGAAATTAAAAGACGCTTACTCCTTGGAAGGAAAGTTATGACCAACCTAGACAGCATATTAAAAAGCAGAGACATTACTTTGCCAACAAAGGTCTGTCTAGTCAAAGCTATGGTTTTTCCAGTAGTCATGTATAGGTGTGAGAATTGGACTATAAAGAAAGCTGAGTGCAGAAGAATTGATGCTTTTGAACCATGGTGTTGGAGAAGACTCTTGAGAGTCCCTTGGACTGCAAGGAGATCCAACCAGTCCATCCTAAAGGAGATCGGTCCTGGGTGTTCATTGGAAGGACAGATGTTGAAGCTGAAACTCCAATATTTTGGTCACCTGATGGGAAGAACTGACTCATTGGAGAAGACCCTGATGCTGGGAAAGATTGAGGGCAGGAGGAGAAGGGGACAACAGAGGATGAGATGGTTGGATGGCATCACCGACTCAATGGGCATGGGTTTGGGTGGACTCCAGGAGTTGGTGATGGACAGGGAGGCCTGGCATGCTGCGGTTCATGGGGTCACAAAGAGTTGGACATGACTGAGCGACTGAACTGAACTTATAGAAGTCACTCCTTGTAATAGGGGCAGGTGTTGTAACAAAGACCACAAATAACAGGGAATTAGAAAAGATAGCAGCTCTCCTCCACCCACACATCTCAGTAATGGCCCCCAGTGTCTGTCTTTATGCCAGCGCCAAGGATCACAGGTCTTCAATCTGCTACAGAGTTGCATCTCTGTAGAGTGGCACTTGCCCATATGGTTCAGAATGGTTCATCACATCCCCTTGGATGCCATCTATGCAGCAGAAGGAGAAAAGAGGGAGGAGGAAGTCACATACCTTCTCTCTGAGTACAAACCTGAGCTTGCATGTGTCATTTCCATTTATATCCCATTGGCAAGAATTTACAGACTTGGGCATCCAGCTGCAAAGGAGACTTGGAAGTGTCATTTTTACATTAGCTGTAATATACCCGTCTGAAAATGTGTGGCTCTAGCTTTACAGAAGAAGATGGATGTTGAGGAAAATTTTAAGGTCGACATTAAGGAAAATTTAGCAGAAACTGCCATACTCTAATCCTGCTTCCTTCCTGTATCTCACAAGGATCCCTCTCTTCTCTCAGATCTGAAACTAAAGAGTCAATTCTATTTTTTTCTAGGTCTTTATGGTCACTCACAAAATCCTATTCATTTTATTATATTTTAATCAATTCTTAAAATAATTTTCAGCCATGCCTTTTTTTCTGTTTCACACTTACTGCCATCTGAATACAGATTCTCATCCTTCTTTGGCTTTGTCAATCCCATCCAAGTTGATCACCTTCCACCTGCTCACTGCTTGCTAGGAAAGGATACAGGCAAATCTTCTCCACTGGCAATGGTATTAGACATCATTTTCTGCTGCCCTTAATGCTGATGCCTCTTCGAGTTTGGAAGTGGGGGGAGTAGAACAGATGTTCTGACTTCGTCTGTCCTCAGAAAGGATAAGGAATCACTGCTTCTTCCACTGTGACCTTCTGCCTGCAGTCGGTTAATTCCTGATGACCCTGGCTCCAACCACACTTCCTTCCAGAGAACTGTGCTCCACCAGTTTATGTCATTGTTTTGCCCCCTTTGAGGAACTATGTTTTTCCATTTTGTCATTTCTTGACCAGAGTGTAAGAACCTGTTAACTCATTTCTCTGAAAACATACTGTCCTCCTCTAATCCATTCTGCTCTGAAACAAATTAATCTCCTTAAAATACTGATTCATTTTTCTAAACTCTTCCACTTAAACATTTCTAAATAGTGGGTTATTTATCACAGCAGGCATGGAAAATGCATGTTGCTTCATTCGAGGCCAACTTTAGTAATCAAGATTCTCTTTCCTGCTCAACCCAGATGAAGCTTTAGGATCCTTCTTCCACAGTTGGTGCTACCAACTAATTGGAATTGGCAAGGGAGATAAATCTGATTTGTCACCCCTTGCCTACAAAATTATTTCCGAAAGTTGGGCTTTAACAGTCCTTCATCTCTGAACATGGATTTTGTGCCCCAAAATCTTGCTGTTCAACATATGCAGATCCTGTCTCCTCCAGTAGACCATAAGCTTCTGATTCTGTGTTTGCTTTTTCATTACATGTCTCGGTTCTGCTGACAGAGTTGAAACAGATACTGTTCACAGGCATCCTCAGGTCAAAAAGGAGATGTTGAAGGTGCTGAAGTCTGAGCTGATGGATGAAGGAAACAAGGCCAGAAGGGAAATCTGAACTCTCATCAGGAAAGGCAGTGCAAGGCTGTAATTAGAAAACTGGTGCTAGGTGTGAAGTCCAAGGAACGAGGCAAGGTCACACGTGGAGAAGCCAGAGCCCAGGGGCCAGAAGGGAAGGGAAGCGAGTCAGATTGCAGAGTGCAAGTTGGGACAAGGCAAACAATTCAGAACTAAGCTTGTGAAAGCACTTCTTGGAACTGTCAGAACTGCCCATGTACAGGATCAGCCATTAACACAGAACCATGCCTGTAACCCGCATCAGTGCAGAGATAAGCATAAACATAAACCATAAAGTAATCCCTTCTAACACTATGTTGAAACACCATATTGAACAAGAAATTGCAGTACTTTCAGTCTCCTACATCCAGTTTTACACAAAAATATGGACTGGGCAACTTTCCTTTAAATTCTCATATCTCTTGATGTCTATAAGACAGTGTTTAAGTCAGAATGGAAAAAAGGAAGCTCTCACTATATGCAGAAATAATCAAGCAGACCCTGAGACAAGTGGCAGATGGAAATAAGACTAGCTCTACTCAGGGCCTCTTGCAGATTAGACCCCCATGAAGCCTTTGTTGCCCTCTCCGCTCCTGCCAAGGCTGAGGGACAGACTTCTTGCTGCAGCTGCCTTTGCAAAAATTAACATCCTGCTCCTGCCAAGAAAGCAAGTGACATGCACAGCAGCTCTCCTTGGGTTTGTTTTTCTCCGTGGCAGGACGCATGCCTCCCGAGGAGGCCTTTGTATAATCAGGAGAGTTGCAAAAGCAAAGCAGGGAGCTGAAGGTGAGCCAGGAAGAAGAGAGTGGCACCTGGGAGCCGGATAAAACACCGAACAGCCAGGTGGTGGAAACAGGGTCAGCCAGCATGCCCCCAAGTGAATGGAGGCAAGTTGACTCATGCAACCCTGGGAACAGCTAAGAGTGTTTGCATCCACACGATGAATCATCTAATGTGTGAGTCAAGCCATCAGCTAGAAGTAATCTTGGGCATAAAAGCAAATTTGAGTACTTTGCACACAAGCTAATGAGATTCACCTGTATGATCATGCAGTGCTCAGAGCTGGGGAGGTGTGGCAAGGCCGAAGGAGGGATCTAGCTGTGCCCTCAGGAAGTGCCTGTTCTTGTGGCCTACAGTTTCAGCCACATGGTGCTCCATGTGGGGTGTGATCATTGACAAGAGGTTGGGCAGGATGGTATTTGCCCCGCCCTGTACTGCCTTCAAGTCCTTCTTTGTTTACAGTGCTGTGATGGGGAGGATGCCTTCTGGGTACAAGGACTGGAAGGGTGCTTAGGGTTCTTTCCAGTTTGCAATGGACTTTCATGCTGATTGTGGAATGTAACCTGCTCGGATGACCAACTGCTGATTGCTATTGGTCAGATTGGTAATGGATGTTTGGCTTTGGGCAGGCTGACATCTATTCCATCTTCCCTTAAGAGTAGTACCTGATTCCTTTTGAAGATTTATTCCTCTTTAGTAGGTACAGTTTGATAAGACTGTAATCAAGGTGCCCTGCTCTGCCTCAGCTGTGGAGCAGGCGTGTGACCTATGCCACTCTCTTCAAACAGCAGTGGTTCCCTGGTAAGAAACGTAGGTGTTCTTGATGCCATAAAGATCTAGAAGGTTGCTCTGGTGACAAACTTGGTTTTCCAGTCATTTCTGAATTTGATTCTAAGAGTCTATTCTTTTTTGCTATTTCATGTCCTTCCCCCAAAATCTCCCTTTTTGCTTACGTTGCCAAGAGTCAGTTTCTGTTGCTCGTAACCGAAGACTCCTGACTGATAGAGATTCATGTAACTGAAGTTTCCATCACTACAAAGATGTTCAAAGGAACAGAGATTATTAGTAAACCCAGCAATCTGATTATATCTATGTATTTTACAAGGCTCTGTACAACAAGTCTTCTCTTCCTTACTATTCCTGCCTTGGAGTTTCTCTTCTGATTAATTTATTTCAAATATTTTATCAGCTATTAGTCATGGTATGATAAATGAGCAGTGAGTCATCTGAAACCTTGCTTATTCACAAATATCTTTCACCCTGACAGGTCTTATAGGGGTGGGGGTGGGGTTTGTGGTCTTCTGTTTCTTATATGAGTTATGTATTCAACTATCAGTGTGTAAAAAGAAAGGTAATCACTTGTGGAATAAAAAAAAAAATACAGTAAAATACCCAAAAATAATGGAGAAAAAGAAACAAATAATAATCATATATTGAATTAAAGACACCATCAGTTGTCAGAAATGCTTATTTTACATACCACTAAGAAAAAAAAAGTTACTGATCAGTTTAAGGCACACTATCCCAACTTCAGCGATGTTGCAACACATGCAGAAAAAAAAGTGTGTTTTAAAGTGGTGAAATTTTGTAATAAAAATGATAGCTAAATATACAGAACCCTTAGATAAATCTTGGATAAACTGTTAGTCGCTCAGTCATGTCCAACTCTTTGCGACCCCATGGACTGTAGCCTGCCAGGCTCCTCTGTCCATGGCAAGAATACTGGAGTGGGTTGCCATTTCCTTCTCCAGGGGGTCTTCCCGACCTAGGGATCAAACATGGGTCTCCTGCATTTCAGGCAGATTCTTTACCATCTGAGACACCAGGGAAGTCCACCTACATGATAAGTCTTGTTCTAAATGTTTCACATGTATTCATTTATTTAATTCTAACAATCTGAGGTAGTATGATGTAGTGTTAACACACTAACATCCACAGGTATAACTGAAAGTGGGGATCCAGCTGCTCACAGCTCAAAAGCCAATAAAGAGGCCAAGTTGGTGGAAGGGAAAGTTTGCATTATTTTGAATGCCAGCAATTGGCGGGGGGGAGTGGGGAGGGCAGCTGTCTGTCCAGAGGCTAAATCTTACCCCACTGACAATCAGTGGGCGAGAGCTTTTATAGGCTGTGGGAAGGGGCTACATGCAGAAATAACACAGTCGTCTCTGATAGTCATCTTGAAATTGGTCATTCGTGGTCTGACCAGCGTCATCTTGATTGTTTTGGGTACAGTTAGCCCTTAGTTCCAGGCAGGTTTGTTTCCATTTCCTTGAGGCCAGTTCTCAGAATTGTGGCAGCTTATGTCATGGCTATAGTCTGGTCACCATGTAGCCAGCTTCTCCCACCTGGCAGGGCTTTCAGTGTCTGCAAAACAGCTCACAGGGAATGGCTCAGAATATTACCTGTATCCCTTGCGAAGGAACTAGAGGTCCTTGACTTTGCCTAATGACTAAACTATTATTATTTGGTCTCCTTTGACTGTTTTCCTTTATTTCTGCATTTTCTCACTTCTCTGATTTAACTTATTCTTTGGCTAGTTTTTCAACAGACAAAAGGGAGGCAGAGGACATGGGGGTCAAGGATCATAGGGTTCTGCTCCATTTCATAGGTAGCCAAACAGGTGACTTGAACATGTTAGTTGCTCAGTCGTGTCCAACTCTCTGTGACCCCATGGACTGCAGCACACCAGGCTCCTCTGTCCTTGGAATTCTCCAGGCAAGAATAGACTGGAGTGGGTTGCCATTCCCTTCTCCAGGGGATCTTCCTGACCTTGGGACTGAACCCAGGTCTCCTACATTGCGGGCAGATTCTTTACCATCTGAGGCCTAATGTAAATTCAAATGAAAGATTTTATCTTAACTGACAATTTTATGTTTTAATCAAAGCAACAAGTAAAATTGTGTGAGAAAGTATTGTTCTGATGTTTTGTTTCAGGAGACTAATTTCTAAAATGCAACCTTCTCTTGGGCTCAAAACTTCATTCTTAGTTTTGTTTCAATCCTTACCATTTAAAAAAGAAAGTCATTTCTTTTTATTCTTTATTCTATAAAACTTATAAAGACCTTGAGCCAAAAGCTATAAATATTTTAATTCTCTACCTCCATTGCGGGTTATGTGCATTGATAAGCAGTGTTACTCAGCAGTTCTCTAAAGATATTACTGGTGTGGAGGTGCTCTGCTGTAACCTGAATAAACCCCAGGGTTCCTGTGGCCAGTCTAAACACAGTGAGCATTCAAGAAACACAGTCCAAAAGGAGGCAAGGATATACAGTGGAAAAAAGACAACCTCTTTAACAAGCGGTGCTGGGAAAACTGGTCAACCACTTGTAAAAGAATGAAACTAGAACACTTTCTAACACCATACACAAAAATAAACTCAAAATGGATTAAAGATCTAAATGTAAGACCAGAAACTATAAAACTCCTAGAGGAGAACATAGGCAAAACACTCTCCGACATAAATCACAGCAAGATCCTCTATGACCCACCTCCCAGAATATTGGAAATAAAAGCAAAACTAAACAAATGGGACCTAATGAAACTTAAAAGCTTTTGCACTACAAAGGAAACTATAAGTAAGGTGAAAAGACAGCCCTCAGATTGGGAGAAAATAATAGCAAATGAAGAAACAGACAAAGGATTAATCTCAAAAATATACAAGCAACTCCTACAGCTCAATTCCAGAAAAATAAATGACCCAATCAAAAAATGGGCCAAAGAACTAAACAGACATTTCTCCAAAGAAGACATACAGATGGCTAACAAACACATGAAAAGATGCTCAACATCACTCATTATTAGAGAAATGCAAATCAAAACCACAATGAGGTACCATTACACGCCAGTCAGGATGGCTGCTATCCAAAAGTCTACAAGCAATAAATGCTGGAGAGGGTGTGGAGAAAAGGGAACCCTCTTACACTGTTGGTGGGAATGCAAACTAGTACAGCCACTATGGAGAACAGTGTGGAGATTCCTTAAAAAACTGGAAATAGAACTGCCATATGACCCAGCAATCCCACTTCTGGGCATACACACTGAGGAAACCAGATCTGAAAGAGACACGTGCACCCCAATGTTCATCAAGCACTGTTTATAATAGCCAGGACATGGAAGCAACCTAGATGCCCATCAGCAGACGAATGGATAAGGAAGCTGTGGTACATATACACCATGGAATATTACTCAGCCATTAAAAAGAATTCATTTGAATCAGTTCTAATGAGACGGATGAAACTGGAGCCCATCATACAGAGTGAAGTAAGCCAGAAAGATAAAGAATATTACAGCATACTAACACATATATATGGGATTTAGAAAGATGGGAACGATAACCCTATATGCAAAACAGAAAAAGAGACACAGATGTACACAACAGACTTTTGGACTCTGTGGGAGAAGGCGAGGGAGGGATGTGTTTTGATACACAGCATCAAAACATGTGTATTATCTATAGTGAAACAGATCACCAGCCCAGGTTGGAGGCATGAGACAAGTGCTTGGGCCTGGTGCACTGGGAAGACCCAGAGGGATCTGGTAGAGAGGGAGGTGGGAGGGGGATCGGGATGGGGAATACATGTAAATCCATGGCTGATTCATGTCAATGTATGACAAAACCCACTACAATATTGTAAAGTAATTAGCCTCTAACTAATAAAAATAAATGAAAAAAAAAAGAAAAAAGAATATGAAAAGGAATATACATATATAACTAAATTCCTTTGCTGTACAGCAGAAATTAACCAACACTACAAATTAAGTATACGTCAATATAATTAATTAGAAAACCAAAAAAAAAAAAGAAACACAGTCCAATAATGAGGTGTGATTGCTATCTTTCTCCTTGCATTTCTCAAAAAACATTGAAATCTGATTCACAGTTTCAGAAAATTATTTCTTAAATTTTTATTTTCCTCATTCTTTTCCTTCAAAAATTGACTCATATCTCAAAGCTTCCCAAGTCCTCTCCTCTCCCATTCTTTTATATTCTGCTCCTCTCTTGGTCTTCACTTTTCTTCCCCTCCTCCTTTATTTCCATTATTTTAAGTTTCTTTCAAGAAGTTCTAGCCCTGATGGCAATCATTTCTTCCAGTGACTGAGTCTTCCACTCTTACGAGTAGTTTGATTTATGTAGGAAGAACCATGAGGTGTGAATATCAAATTAAGGGAGAGATGCTGAATAAACTTAGTAAGGTTTTCATAGAGGTGACAGGTCAGGAAAGAGGCAAGACATTTCCTTCTGTATTAATGATATTTTGCTTCTTCCTAAAAAAATGTAATGGGGTCATTTATATTGATAAACACTAGGTACCTCTTCAAGATTACAATACATTAGCATATTAAAGACACTGAGAAGACTTGCAATAAGGAGTTTTATTTATCTTTGATTAATCTATTATTTTGCAAATGTATATAAAAATGAATCTTTTTAAAGATTCACTCCACTTCCTCCCAAATATACATATAGTAATCCATGAAATGCCATTTGGATAAAGTAGCCTTAAATTACAAAAGCTATAACAGAAGTAATCAGAGGCAGACTTGGAACATCAACGTAGAATTGTAGGATGGATGTTTCCCTGAGGACAGCCATAGTTTGAATGTGACCTGCACCTTTCACACGGCATGGAAAGCAGTGTGTTACCTTGCCTCTCATCTTGCCATTATAATGAGATAACTTAGCCAGAGTAGCCACTGACTGAGTTTGTCTGGTCAATATTTACATAGGCACTAACTGGTTCTGGAGAGCAGTTGTCCTTGACTCTGATCTTACCAAGATGTTCTGTGTTATTACCTCCTTGCGTATCTTGATTTACCTGGGATGCTAGCCAGACCCTAGAGCTAATGTTGGATATTAGCCCATTAGCTCATTAGCTATTAAATAAATTTAGTGTCCCCGGGTGTGGAATGTATGATTAGATTGTAGATGGGTTTGTCCTTTGCTAGAGGTAATATGTACCTGGGTGTCTGAGCAAGTTTCCATGTGGGATTGTCTGGAAAGGATTGGGAAATAGCACCTGAAGCCAAGTGCACTCACTTAGGCATCCAAAGCATGGTATAGATTCAGAAGTAGGGGCAACAGCTGATGGATAATTTACAAACTGGTGAAGTTTTTGCTGGATCTGATCACATTGGAAATCTTATACAAAGGTGTAGAGGATTCATTGTTAATTAAAAAGAAAACAATAGATAAACAATTCTTAGGCAATCTAAGAAGCAGATTTGAATAATATGATTCTTATTGCCTACTTTCCTTGGAACTATTATAATTTAGAGCACTGCTAGAGGCCAAGATCCACTCCCATAACACTGCTTGAGGCTTCTAATTTGTTTGAGATTTGCACCAAGTCAGTATACATGACTGTATTCACTAACATTCTCATCTGAAATTCTTTGGAAGTCATTGGATATCTTAAAGAAATTCACATCCAAGAAGTTATTCAATTTAGGCAAAATTTGGAAAAAACATGTGTCCAAAAATAGGGTACTGTACTGGTTTACTATATCAATTTATGGTAATCATTAGTGCTATCCACAAAATGTTTCCAGTTTTTCTTCCGTACACATGGCAGGATTACGGTTCTTGTTAAATGAGGCCTTGTGACTAGCTTTAGCCAAGGAAATGTAAACAACAAAGATGCAAGTAGCATGATGCTTCCAGGCAGAAATTTTAAAGATCATTCTGTAGTTTTCCATGGTCACTTTTCCTTCTGCCTGGTCATGGCGTGGGAACAATATGAAACACAGCCCCTGGATGACCCACAATAGACACACAAAGTGAGCAAGAAATTAAAAATTGTTGTGTTAAGTCACTGAGAGTTAGGGAATGTTTGTTACTGCTGCTTAACTTGGCCTATTCTGGCTGATACCATGCAATGGAACACTAAACAGTTCATGGAACTAAATGGAACTAAACAGTTCATGAAAAATCATAGAGTATAAAAATATTAGATTATAGGAAAATGTACAGATAATATTTTAAGTAAAATATTAATTTTAACAGACTTTTGTTCAATCATTGCAAAATACATGTGAAATAGGGGTTCCTGGGATAGATTGGATCTTCAAAATTTGAAGTTGGAAAATATCCCATTAAAATGGTGCCTATGTGGCTGGAGACTAAAAGGTGACGTTTGCATTCAGCTGCCTCTTGGGGAACACTTAGATTTGGATCTCCAAGGCAAATATTCCTTTTCTTAGAAAAAACAAATCATGCCCTCTTTCTGGGATCAGGAGAGGGCACTGGACCTCTCCTCCAAGGTGTGGTGAAGCTGATGATTCTTAGTATTGGGGAATGGGCCCACAGAGGGGTTATCTGGTGACCAGACAGGAACCATTCTGGCCATGCCTCTGAACACAGACCTCAAGCTGAGACTCTAACCAGTGCCGGTTGACCTGGGAATTGGAGGGCCTGTCTTGCAGTTTGAAGGAAACAGCCAAGGAATGAGTGTTTCCCTTCCTTAGGCTCCCTGTGGACATGTAAAATCAGTCAACTACAAAGGCTATCTGGCTGCAGCAGGCCCACCAAGGGAGAGGTCATTCCGAGAAAAAAAGAATGGAGGACCCTCAGCAAGGGTCATGTTCAAAGTGATTGAGAAGTCCATGAAGATACCGGCAGCACTTAACATCCAGTGGAGGTGCATTCATCCCTTTCTCTAGGGGCAAATTCTCAGCTCTCAGATTGCTCTGAGACTGTTGTCACGGTGACAAGGCAGGAGGAAGCAGGTGTGTGGCTGGGCTGCACCCTGGCTCACATTTTTGCTCTCTCTGAAGACAGAAGAGGATGACAAATAAGAAGGGCTCACCACAGGATGCTCTTTTCTGAGAACATGAGCAGTGCCAATAGGGTACAAGAGAAAATAGTTATCTGGAAAGGCTGCAATTAATAATGTCAGATGTAACCTTTGTTCTGATATGAAATGTCTGCACGAAGACATCACCTAAGACCTAGTGCTGTCTCTACAAGAAAGCTTTTGTCCTCAGGGGCAAAAGTCACCACTTACTCCATCGTTTCGGAGAACAGTGATCCTTCTAAGCCAGCCTGTCAGGGATCCCCAGTTTAAACAGGGGGTCTCCAGGTTCAGTCTCCCAGCTATTAACAAATGAGCCCTTTCTGTGTTGCTCCCCAAAAACCTACTGCCATGCTGACACAAATGCCACTTCTGGTCAAATTAAAATGTCATTAAAAATGTCAAATAATTACTTCAAAGCTGTGGCTATGAAGCAAAAATAAAACACAGGTCAGAGAATTTGTGTGAATAAAATGTTCACGTGAATAGTGGAGGTGAAGAACATGTACACATGTGCGTGTGTGTACTTAATAGAGAAGTTTCCACCCGAGAGGGCATTGACAGTAGCTCTAACAGCTTATATATGGCAGTGGGAGTGGAAATTCACATTTTCGTGGGTTTTTTTTTTTTATCCTTCACAAATGCCATTTTTTTCAAACATTCGTGAACAAAAAGGGGAGGGGCATACATCACTGTTAAGTGCTTGGAAGAGGAATCATGGAGAAATGCTACCCATTTCACTGATCTCGGCTCTGTGAAAGATTACAGGGTTTGGACTACTTCTGGCCACACCTGAGTATGAAAGTGGGTATGGAGTCCTTAAGTGGACTGGGCATTTATGCATTCGGTGATTTGCCGTAAGTCAGAAAGTCTAGACTCCCCCTCCCCTCTGGAAATGTGAGAAATACAGCACATTATGACAAACTTCAGGACTCTTCTGAAACAGGAAAAATGAAGCCATTTGGGTGACCCCTGAAGCAAGCAGGCCTGGAGGTCTTGATTAAGGCACCTAAAGCAAAGGGAAGGTGTGGTGATTTGGCATGTGGTTCCACAGTGCCCAGGCGTCCCTGGTGGCTGAGACAGTAAAGAATCTGCCTGCAATGCAAGAGACCTGGGTTGGATCCCTGGGTTGGGAAGATCCCCTTGGGAAGGGAACAGTTACCAACTCCAGTATTCTGGCCTGGAGAATCCTCATGGCAAGCTACAGTCCATGGGGTCACAAAGAGTCGGACATGACTAAGCGAGATTCACTTTCACTTCCACAGTGCCTGGGTCTCACCTGGCTGGGCGAAGGCAGCCTCAACTGGCAGGGAGTTCAGGACTTCAGCTAGATCTGAGTACCACCAATTTCCTACCTGAGAACAGTCATTTAATCTCTCTCTGCCTTAGCCCCTTCATCTAGTAAGCAGACATAATCATTTTAACAGCCAGAATAGCTCATAGGTACTGACTGTCTCTGTGCCTGGCCCCAGAATGAACACTTGATTCATTTCCTCTTCTTGGCAACCAATGAGGCAGGTAGTATTGGTACATTTCACTGATTCTAAGATGTTTATTTTTTCTTTCATGTTTTAATGTTACCTGTTATTGGGATGCATCACATAATTGATAAGAGAGCATATATTTCATGGCTTAATTTATGTTTTTAATTCTTTCTTACTTGCAGGGACATTGGTGGTATCTTGGATTCTTTGAGGAAATGAGGCCCAGATAGTGTAAATAACTCACCTAAGATCCCAAGCTAGAAAGTGTAGAGCTAGGGGCTTCCCGGGTGGTGCTAGCGGTAAATAACCCACCTGCCAATGCAGGAGACTTAAGAGACACTGGTTCGATCTCTGGGTTAGGAAGATCCCCTGGCGGAGGGCATGGCAACCCACTCCAGTATTCTTGCCTGGAGAATTCCGTGGACAAAGGAGCCTGGTGGGCTAAGGTCCATTGGGTCACACAAAGTCAGACATGAAAGAAGCAACTTAGCACACACACAGCACAGGACTTGAATCCGGGCTGTTTCTAGAGTTGACTTTCTTGTAAGGAGCTGGAGCTCCTGGTTTCTCCACTTATGCACTGTGTGATCTTGGGCAAGGTCTTAACCTCTCTGTACCTCAAGTTTTTCATCTGTAAAATGGTGATAATAATAATAGTGATGCTTCATAGGATTGTAATGATGATTAAGCAAGTCCATATACATAAAGCTCTTAAAATAGTGCTTGATGTGGTAAGTTTTCAATAAAATTTAGCTATTATTAGCTTTATTTTAAAGCAAAAACTAGCATCACTTGTTAGGAATAGAGGCAATTAGAAAAAAGAAGGATGTAACTAGTAAAAGAATAACATGTTTATTGGCATGTTCCTAAAATCCTCTCGGATAGACATGTTTACTGTAACTGGGGAAATGCTTTTGTGTTCTCTCTAAAACTGAGAGAGCAAGTAAAAGTGAAATGGGAGAATGGGTTGAGGGGGCTGGTCCTTAGAGGTGAGGGAGAAGTGGGAGGTAAGACAGACGGTTTGCCTGTGGAGTGGGAATGGCATCAGGGCTCAAGCCGGGCATGGGCACTGCCATTTGCAGGGAACTGTGTGTGCCGCTTGAAGCAGTGACTGAACTCCTGACCAGAACAAAAAAAGTGTTTTCAATCTGCAGATTACTATTCACTAGTAAGTCAGGGGTTCCCTGTGGTGAGTCTCAACCCACATGTTTAGAAATGCAAGAAATGGGAAGGGAAGTGGACACAAGGAAAGGCAGGTATCATGTGTAATCACAATAGGCACTGGTTTAGAGACGGATTTCACTTAAGAAGGAATAGGTGTGTGATGTGTTCTCATGTAAAATGTATTTCTCTCTGTGCGTCTCATTTCAAACATTTGAAAGCTACCAGACTAAAGGATATGAGATTAGATGTTGGATGAAAAAGAAATACATAGAATATGTTTAGTGTGTTTTATATTAGCAACCAAGAACCCTGCTCCTTCTGAAAGCCCTCAGGGATTCCAATATGCCCTAAGGCCCCTATAAAAGAGTCCCCCGCTTTGCGTCTCTGCCTTGAGGAACCTCACCATCCCTCTCCCATCCTGGAGCTGACTCTGCCTCTCCTTTGTTCAGACTTTGGGCTTTAGACCCAGTTCCTGCCTCTGCTTCCCACATCCTTTCCCATGTCATACTCCAAACCTAAACCTTCCCCAGGACAAGGCCATCTCTTGTTGATCCATGGAGCCCAGGACCTCCACACAGGATGCTTGGTCACCATGGGAGGCTAAGCTGCATCCTTTTAAGTTTTTTGTCAATGTTATTGACATGTAAACAACAAAGAGATGGAAAAGTTACACTCCCCAGGAGTGATATTAACTTAGACCCCCTGGGGGCCCCAGTCTGATCAGCTTGATTTAGCATTCACATCAAGGGGTAGAAGGGAGCGGATCCTAAACCAAGAACCATCTCTTAGATTAGAACCAGGTAAAGCAGCTGAAACTCCAATACTTTGGCCACCTGATGCAAAGAACTGACTCATTTGAAAAGACCCTGATGCTGGGAAAGATTGAAGGCAGGAGAAGGGGACGACAGAGGATGAGATGGTTGGATGGCATCACCAACTAAATGGACATGAGTTTGAGTAAACTCTGGGAGTTGGTGATGGACAGGGAGGCCTGGTGTGCTGTAGTCCATGGCATTGCAGAGTCGGACATGACTGACTGACTGAACTGAACTGAAAGCAGCTATGGAAGCATAGATCTAGCCTAATTTATACTAAACAGTGACCAATGACAAGTAATAAAATTTTCTTCTGCCACAGGAATTAAACTAACATTGTTTTAAATGTACACATGCAAAGTTCAGAATAACATGAGATGAAAAGGCCTGTTAATATTTTGGGAGGCTCTTTTACTGGAACATAGCACAAGGTCAAGTGCAAATGGTGTGAAGCTACTGTCAACAAGATACAGGGCATGGAATCAGCCATTCCCTCCTTCCTTCTTAAGGTCACTATTCAAGCTACAAGAATTTGTGTGTTTTCTAAATTATTTTTACCTACCAGGTAAAACAATTACTGGAAATTATCAGTCAACCTCATCGGGAGGTCCTATAAGAAAAAGCAATGAAAACTTGTCTGTGTAAAATTGGAAGTTGTCAGACTGTCTTACAAAAGGTGAGTGAAATACAGGTATTGGTAGAGTCAGATTAGTTCATTAAAATCCTCCCAAAATTAAAGAAAGTGCAAAACGTGGACATCACTTCCAAAACATGGACAAAGACTTCACATGTAAGAATTCCCAAGTGGAGGCATTTAACAGGCAACCATTGTTTGTAAGTTTACATTGTCTGTAACTCAATTAGACATTATTATTAATGATGTCTTTTTGGTCACTCTTATACAATTAACCTTTTTCCATTAACTGTTTATTCTTCCAAATAATATGAAACAGGAAAAAAACTAACTTCTAGAACATATCCCTTGCCTTTTATTAAGAGAAAATTGTTTCTTAGATTAAGTATTTACAACTTTACCTATGCATATAGGAACCTAACTATGGTGCATACTGAGAAATTACTGTAAAGCTTCTTAAGACTTAACAGAAATCCAGGTAGAAGTTTGCAGCAGGCAGGAGAAAAGTATGGCTAAATCCCTGTGTTCTTAAGGTATAAAGGGCAAGCTGGTCCAGCCTGAGGTGCTGAGCTGGGAGGAGACTCATGTTCCTTCATGAACATTCCTCAGAAGTGTTTCTGGAACTCCTCATTTGTAAGCTGCTTTATTTTTTTTCTTTGTTTTATTTTATTATTATTTTTTATATTGTAGTGGTTTTTGCCATACATTGACATGAATCAGCCATGGATTTACATGTGTTCCCCTTCCCGATTCCCCCTCCTGCCTCCCTCTCCATCCCATCCCTCTGGGGCTTCCCAGTGCACCAGCCCTGAGCACTTGTCTCATACATCCAACCTGGGCTGGTGCTCTGTTTCACCCTTGATAGTATACTTGTTTCAATGCTATTCTCTCCAAACATCCCACCCTCGCCTTCTCCCACGGAGTCTAAAAGTCTGTTCTGTATATCTGTGTCTCTTTTTCTGTTTTGCATATAGGGTTATGGTTACCATCTTTTTAAATTCCATATATATGCATTAGTATACTGTATATTGGTCTTTATCTTTCTGGCTTACTTCACTCTGTATAATGGGCTCCAGTTTCATCCATCTCATTAGAACTGATTCAAATGAATTCTTTTTAATGGCTGAGTAATATTCCATAGTGTATATGTACCACAGCTTCCTTATCCATTCGTCTGCTGATGGGCATCTAGGTTGCTTCCATGTCCTGGCTATTATAAACAGTGTTGCGATGAACATGGGGGTACATGTGTCTCTTTCAGATCTGGTTTCCTCGGTGTGTATGCCCAGAAGTGGGATTGCTGGGTCATATGGCAGTTCTATTTCCAGTTTTTTAAGGGAATCTCCACACTGTTCTCCATAGTGGCTGTACTAGTTTGCATTCCCACCAACAGTGTAAGAGGGTTCCCTTTTCTCCACACCCTCTCCAGCATTTATTGCCTGTAGATTTTTGGATAGCAGCCATCCTGACTGGCGTGTAATGGTACCTCATTGTGGTTTTGGTTTGCATTTCTCTGTTAATGAGTGATGTTGAGCATCTTTTCAAGTGTTTGTTAGCCATCTGTATGTCTTCTTTGGAGAAATATATATTTAGTTCTTTGGCCCATTTTTTTGATTGGGTCATTTATTTTTCTGGAATTGAGCTGCAGGAGTTGCTTATATATTTTTGAGATTAATTCTTTGTCAGTTGCTTCATTTGCTATTATTTTCTCCCATTCTGAGGGCTGTCTTTTCACCTTGCTTGTAGTTTCCTTTGTTGTGCAAAAGCTTTTAAGTTTCACTAGGTCCCATTTGTTTATTTTTGCTTTTATTTCCAATATTCTGGGAGGTGGGTCATAGAGGATCCTGCTGTGATTTATGTCAGAGAGTGTTTTGCCTATGTTCTCCTCTAGGAGTTTTATAGTTTCTGGTCTTACATTTAGATCTTTAATCCATTTTGAGTTTATTTTTGTGTATGGTGTTAGAAAGTGTTCTAGTTTCATTCTTTTACAAGTGGTTGACCAGTTTTCCCAGCACCACTTGTTAAAGAGGTTGTCTTTTTTCCATTGTATATTCCTGCCTCCTTTGTGGAAGATAAGGTGTCCGTAGGTGCATGGATTTATCTCTGGGCTTTCTATTCTGTTCCATTGATCTGTATTTCTGTCTTTGTGCCAGTACCATACTGTCTTGATGACTGTGGCTTTGTAGTAGAGCCTGAAGTCAGGCAGGTTGATTCCTCTACTTCCCTTCTTCTTTCTCAAGATTGCTTTGGCTATTTGAGGTTTTTTGTATTTCCATACAAATTGTGAAATTATTTGTTCTAGTTCTGTGAAGAATACCGTTGGTAGCTTGATAGGGATTGCATTGAATCTATAGATTGCTTTGGATAGTATACTCATTTTCACAATATTGATTCTTCCAATCCATGAACACGGTATATTTCTCCATCTATTTGTGTCCTGTTTGATTTCTTTCATCAAGGTTTTATAGTTTTCGATGTATAGGTCTTTTGTTTGTTTAGGTAGATATACTCCTAAGTATTTTATTATTTTTGTTGCAATGGTGAATGGTATTGTTTCCTTAATTTCTCTTTCTGTTTTCTCATTGTTAATGTATAGGAATGCAAGGGATTTCTGTGTGTTAATTTTATATCCTGCAACTTTACTATATTCATTGATTTGCTCTAGTAATTTTCTGGTAGAGTCTTTAGGGTTTTCTATGTAGAGGATCATGTCATCTGCAAACAGTGAGAGTTTCACTTCTTCTTTTCCTATCTGGATTCCTTTTACTTCTTTTTCTGCTCTGATTGCTGTGGCCAAAACTTCCAAAACTATGTTGAATAGTAGTGGTGGGAGTGGGCACCCTTGTCTTGTTCCTGATTTTAGGGGAAATGCTTTCAGTTTTTCACCATTGAGGATAATGTTTGCTGTGGGTTTGTCATATATAACTTTTATTATATTGAGGCATGTTCCTTATATTCCTGCTTTCTGGAGAGTTTTTATCATAAATGGATGTTGAATTTTGTCAAAGGCTTTTTCTGCATCTATTGAGATAATCATATGGTTTTTATCTTTCAATTTGTTAATGTGGTGTATTACATTGATTGATTTGTGGATATTAAAGAATCCTTGCATTCCTGGGATAAAGCCCACTTGGTCATGATGCATGATCTTTTTAATATGTTGTTGGATTCTGTTTGCTAGAATTTTGTTAAGGATTTTTGCATCTATGTTCATCAGTGATATTGGCCTGTAGTTTTCTGTTTTTGTGGCATCTTTGTCTGGTTTTGGAATTAGGGTGATGGTAGCCTCATAGAATGAGTTTGGAAGTTTACCTTCTTCTGCAATTTTCTGGAAGAGTTTGAGTAAGATAAGTGTTAGCTCTTCTCTAAATTTTTGGTAGAATTCAGCTGTGAAACCATCTGGTCCTGGGCTTTTGTTTGCTGGAAGATTTCTGATTACAGTTTTGATTTCCTTGCTTGTGATGGGTCTGTTAAGATCTTCTATTTCTTTCTGGTTCAGTTTTGGAAAGTTATACTTTTCTAAGAATTTGTCCATTTCTTCCAAGTTGTCCATTTTATTGGCATAGAGCTGCTGGTAGTAATCTTTTATGATCCTTTGTATTTCAGTGTTGTCTGTTGTGATCTCCATTTTCATTTCTAATTTTGTTGATTTGGTTCTTCTCCCTTTGTTTCTTAATGAGTCTTGCTAATGGGACCAGCTAGACCTAATTGATATCTATAGGACATTTCACCCCAAAACAATCAACTTCACCTTTTTCTCAAGTGCACATGGAACCTTCTCCAGAATAGATCACATCCTGGGCCATAAATCTAGCCTTGGTAAATTAAAAAAAATTGAAATCATTCCAGTCATCTTTTCTGAACACAATGCAGTAAGACTAGATCTCAATTGCAGGAAAAAAAACTATTAAAAATTCAAATATATGGAGGCTAAATAACACGCTTCTGAATAACCAACAAATCATAGAAGAAATAAAAAAAGAAACCAAAATATGCATAGAAATGAATGAAAATGAAAACACAACAACCCAAAACCTATGGGACACTGTAAAAGCAGTGCTAAGGGGAAGGTTCATAGCATTACAGGCTTACCTCAAGAAACAAGAAAAAAGTCAAAGAAATAACCTAGCTCTTCACCTGAAGCAACTAGAGAAGGAGGAAATGAAGAACCCCAGGGTTAGTAGAAGGAAAGAAATATTTAAAATTAGGGCAGAAATAAATGCAAAAGAAACTAAAGAGACCATAGCAAAAATCAACAAAGCTAAAAGCTGGTTTTTTGAATAGATAAACAAAATTGTAAGCTGTTTTAGAACCTGTAGCTCCCCTGGTGGCGCCAACGGTAAAGAATCTGCCTGAAATGCAGAAGACCTGGGTTCAATCCCTGGGTCAAGAATTTCCCCTGGAGAAGGGAGTGATAACCCACTGGGAGCCTGGCAGGCTACCCAGTTCATAGGGTTGCAAAGAGCTGGACACCACTGAGTGACCAACGCTTTCGCTTTAGAACTTGTAGCATATTTGGGGAGATTTCTTTGGAGGTGATCAAACTTCATCCTTTAAGGATGGGTTTAATTTTCTGAAATGGCAAGTCAGTTGGAGTCAGAGTGACAAACCAGATCAGATAGGTAAAACAAGCTACCACTTCAAAGTAACAAAATCTGTCCTTCTCATCTAGTTTATAAACAAACCCTGTGGGAAGGAATGTATGCTCAGTAGCTCAGTCCTGTCCCAACTCTTTACTACAGTCCACCATGCTCCTCTGTCTATGGAATTTTTCAGGCAAGAATACTGGAGCCGGTTGCCATTTCCTACTCTAGGGGCTCTTCCCGATGCAGGGATCAAGCCCCATCTCTTATGCCTTCTGCATTGGCAGGTGGATTCTTTCCCACTATGCTACTTGGGAAGCCCATTCAAGTAGGAAGGAACACACCAGTTCAGTAAGATACATGGAAAATGGCCTGAGGGTAGGAGGAGGAAAAAACCAAGAAAAATATTAATCTTAGTGCATGCAGCCATGGTGAGAGAAAATAAAATCAACATCATATTTTCATGTCTGACTTTAAAGTTTAATAGCAAGGGGGAAAATGAAGATAAGGACTACATTCTGTCTCTCTAATGAGCACTAAGTTCCAGGGAAATCAAAGATTCTAGAACTGAGAGTCAGAAAGCTCTCCCCAAAATTTTCTGTTCTTTGGGTAGTTCTTCTTCTTCCTCAGGACTGAGAAGTGACCAGCTTAAATTGGGGAAGGACGATGAGAAGAGAAAAGCAAAGTTCAGCACTTTCTTTGTTGGCATAAGCATATATGATATGATAGGGAACACTGGGAAACAGAGATAAAAAATAAAAGCCTAGCAGCAAAGGATTAAACCCTGTTACTATGTTTTGGTATATCTCCTTCAAAATGTGTACGTATAATTTGTAAGTATAAATATATATTTATATAGATATAAGTAAACATATACACATAAAATGTTATTTTCTTCCAAAATGGCACACCATAGGTACTTTTTAGTAGTTTGCTTTTCCATTAACAATAGAACATGAGCATTTTACATGTCAACATAATTTTATAGGGCCACTTTGCAGACTTTTCTGCAATGGAGCATAATTTGTTTAACCAAATCCTAATTTAAGACATTTACAGGTTTTTACTGCTTATGAATAATAAATGAGGTTTCCCTACTTAGGGATACAGCTTTAAGCACTTGTATAATTTCTGCCTCCCCACAGTGAAGAAAAGTCTACTGTATTTTCCTTCTGATATAAATTGAACATATTCATTACTAAAAACAACAATAAAAATATCAAACAATGCCTTGAGGAGAAAAGTAAAAGTTGCCTGAAATCCACCTTTCTGAGAAAGAAACATTTCAGTGACCATCCTTTCCCATAACTCCTTGTGTATTATGTACACATAGGTGAATTTATGTAAACACACACATAATCCATAAGTTTTAAGAGGGCATTTTTAAGGGGTTGGTGATATACAATTCTCTGTATCTTAAAAGCATATAATGGAAATTTCCCAGGTCAAGTAGAATAGATCATTAATTTTTAATTCTTGCATAATATCCTACTGTACGGATTTTCACAGTTCATTCAGCTATTCTTTTATTAATGGACTTTTAATTTGCTACCAGCTTTTTATTATTAAAAATAATGCTGCAGTAATTGTCCTCGAATATACATATGTAGATACTAGGGCATTTATTTCTATACTCTAGAATCCCAGGAGTGGGATTGCTGGGTTGAACTATATCTGCATTTAAATTTTCAATACAGATCCTGAATTGCATTGCCTTTCCTCGTTCCCACCAGTGATGGGTGAGATCACCCTGCCTTGCCCCCTATCTCTGCTAATAAGAGGAGCTATTACAAGTTTATGTTTGCCACTCTGATGGAAGCATCATGGCAATTCAAATTTTCGTTTCTCTGTCTAATGTGGGAAGGTTGAACGTTTTAGTGTACTTGCTTTTCTGTCAATTGCCTATTCATATCCCCAACCCTAATTTTGCTTTGGGTTAATTGTCTTTATCTTGTTAAATTGTGATTGAACTTTCTGTATAGCATTAGTTCAGTTCACTCACTCAGTCGTGTCTGACTCTTTGCAACCCCGTGGACCACAGCATGCCAGGCCTCCCTGTCCATCACCAACTCCTGGAGTTTACTCAAACTCATGTCCATTGAGTCGGTGATGCCATCTAACCATCTCATCCTCTGTTGTTCCCTTCTCCTCCTGCCCCCAACCCCTCCCAGCATCAGGGTCTTTTCCAATGAGTCAATTCTTCCTGTCAGGTGACCAAAGTATTGGAGTTTCAGCTTCAGCATCAGTCCTTCCAATGAATATTCAGGACTGATCTCCTTTAGGATGGACTGGTTGGATCTCCTTACAGTCCAAGGAACTCTCAAGAGTCTTCTCCAACACCACAGTTCAAAAGCATCAATTCTTCTGTGCTCAGCTTTCTTTATAGTCCAACCCTCACATCCATACATGACTACTGGAAATACCATAGCCTTGACTAGACGGACCTTTGTTGGCAAAGTAATGTCTCTGCTTTTTAATATGCTGTCTAGGTTGTTCATAACTTTCCTTCCAAGGAGTAAGCGTCTTTTGATTTCATGGTTGCACTCACCATCTGCAGTGATTTTGGAGCCCCCAAAAATAAAGTCTGTCACTGTTTCCAATGTTTCCCCATCTATTTGCCATGAAGTGATGGGACCAGATGCCACGATCTTAGTTTTCTGAATGTTGAGCTTTAAGCCAACTTTTTCACTCTCCTCTTTCACTTTTATCAAGAGGCTCTTTAGTTCTTCTTCACTTTCTGCCATAAGGGTGGTGTCATCTGCATATCTGAGATTATTGATATTTCTCCTGGTAATCTTGATTCCAGCTTCTGCTTCATCCAACCCAGCGTTTCTCATGATGTACTCTGCATATAAGTTAAATAAGCAGGGTGACAATATACAGCCTTGGCGTACTCCTTTTCCTATTTGGAACCGGTCTATTGTTCCATGTCCAGTTCTAACTGTTGCTTCCTGACCTGCATACAGGTTTCACAAGAGGCAGGTCAGGTGGTTTGGTATTCCCATCACTTTCAGAATTTTCCACAGTTTGTTGTGATCCATACAGTCAAAGGCTTTGGCATAGTCAATAAAGCAGAAGTAGATGTTTTTCTGACACTCTCTTGCTTTTTCAAAGATCCAGCGGATGTTGGCAATTTGATCTCTGGTTCCTCTGCCTTTTCTAAATCCAGCTTGAACATCTGGAAGTTCATGGTTCACATATTGCTGAAGCCTGGCTTGGAGAATCTTGAGCATTACTTTACTATCATGTGAGATGAGTGCAATTGTGCAGTAGTTTGAGCATTCTTTGGCATTGTCTTTCTTTGGGATTGTGACGAAAACTGGCCTTTTCTAGTCCTGTGGCCACTGCTGAGTTTTCCAAATTTGCTGGCATATTGAGTGCAGCACTTTCACAGCATCATCTTTTAGGATTTGAAATAGCTCAACTGGAATTCCATCACCTCCACTAGCTTTGTTCGTAGTAATGCTTCCCAAGGCCCACTGGACCTCACATTCCAGGATGTCTGGCTCTAGATGAGTGATCACACCATCCAGGTTATCTGGGTCGTAAAGATCTCTTTTTGTACAGTTCTTCTGTGTATTCTTGCCACCTCTTAATATCTTCTGCTTCTGTTAGGTCCATATTATTTCTGTCCTTTATTGAGCCCATCTTTGCATGAAATGTTCCCTTGGTATCTGTAATTTTCTTGAAGAGATCTCTAGTCTTTCCCATTCGGTTGTTTTCCTCTATTTCTTTGCATTGATCGCTGAGGAAGGCTTTCTTGTCTCTCCTTGCTATTCTTTGGAACTCTGCATACAAATGGGTATATCTTTCCTTTTATCCTTTGTCTTTTGCTTCTGTTCTTTTCACAGCTATTTGTAAGGCCTCCTCAGGCAGCCATTTTGTTTTTTACATTTCTTTTTCTTGGGGATGGTCTTGATCCCTGTCTCCTGTACAATGTCACGAACCTCCGTCCATAGTTCACCAGGCACTGTCTGTCAGATCTAATCCCTTGAATCTATTTCTCACTTCCACTGGATAATTGTAAGGGATTTGATTTAGGTCATACCTGAGTGGTCTAGTGGTTTTCCCTACTTTCTTCAATTTAAATCTGAATTTGGCAATAAGCAGTTCATGATCTGAGCCCCAGTCAGCTCCCAGTCTTGTTTTTGCTGACTGTATAGGGCTTCTCCATCTTTGGCTGCAAAGAATATGATCAGTCTGATTTCAGTGTTGGCCATCTGCTGATGTCCATGTATAGAGTCTTCTCTTGTGTTGTTGGAAGAGTGTGTTTGCTATGACCAGTGCGTTCTCTTGGCAAAACTCTATTAGCCTTTGCCCTGCTTCATTCTGTACTCCAAGGCCAAATTTTCCTGTTACTGCTGGTGTTTCTTGATTTCCTACATTTGCATTCTAGTCTGCTATAATGAAAAGGACATCTTTTTTGGGTGTTAGTTCTAGAAGGTCTTGTCGGTCTTCATAGAAGTGTTCAACTTCAGCTTCTTCCGTGTTACTGGTCAGGACATAGACTTGGTTTACCGTGATATTGAATGGTTTGCCTTGGAAACAAACAGAGATCATTCTGTCATTTTTGAGATTTCATCCAAGTACTGCATTTCAGACTCTTTTGTTGACTATGATGACTACTCCGTTTCTTCTAAGGGATTCCTGCCCATAGTAGTAGCATAGATAGGGATTTTTTTAACCTAGCATTTGAATTTAAAATATCTCCCCTAAATTGTTGCCAAGTGACTTGATTTTGTATCTCTTGTACCAGAAATACTTGAAATTTGATGTGTGTGCAATATTTATGTGTGTATGTGTACTTGACATATTCCTGTCTTGGAAAAATTTCTCCAATGCATATGTTACTGAAGGTACTGTTGTTTTTTTCTAAACTCATTATTATTTATTTTTACTTGTTACTCTTTAACACATCAGGAAATTATTTTTGGAATTAATGTAAACTAGGGGCCCCAAACTAATTTTCTTCTAGGAGTAGATCCAATTGGATGAGACTGTTAATTAAATTTCTCTACCATAAACCACACACACACATATCTGCATTCTATACAAATTTTACTGACTTTTTGGTACAGTTCTATGCCACAGTTGTAACTTTTTTATTATTATTATTGCTTTTTAAGTAGTTTTAATTTAGGGTTTTAATACCACTGTTCTTTATTCATTAATTTAAGAATATTTTGTCCAGTTAAAAATAACATTGGGAGTCTATTGGAGTTGTACCAAATTTATATCTGTTTGGGAGAACAGATTTCTTTTTGTATAATAATAAGCATTCCTTTCCAAGAACACAGTGTAGACTTCTATTCATTCAGATCAAATTTTTGCCCTCCAGTAGGATTTTATTTTTTACATAGATCTAGTTTCTTGCTTGCATAATTTCTATTTTATAATTTTTGTCACTATTATGAGTGGATTATTTTCCTCATTTCCATTTTTGTATGGCTGTTGCTCATATAGAAAAAGCTAATTATTTTATATCTTTATCTTGTATCCACCCAGTTTACTGAATTCTTTATTACTTCTACTTGTTTTTTCATTAGAGTTTCTTGTTGATAGAAGTAGGAAGTGATATTATCAGCAAATTCTTCCCATATTTATACAGTGAATTTATGCTTATTGCATTTGCTAGACTCTCCAAACAGTATTAAATAATAATAGTGACAGTAGGCATTCCCATCTTGTTCTTGATTTTAATGGAGACAACTTTAACCATATAAAATCAAATGCATTTGCCCCATATTATTAGTTAATTATGCTGCAGTAAAAAAACAACTCTGAAATATCAGGGCCTCATAGCAACACAAGTTTATTTTTAACTCACATAACATATTGGGTGCTAGTTGGTTGTGGTTCTGTGGCATGCGTCTTTTTTTCAGCAGCAGGGGGTGGAGAGAATCTAAACGAAAGATAGAGTATATATCTGGGATCCTTCTTTCTGTAACAGAAAGAAAAGAGCAATGCCATACCATGAAATGGTTCTTTTTTAAAATTTTTTTAATTGAAGGATAATTGCTTTACAATGTTGTGTTGGTTTCTACTATAAAACAATGTGTGTGTGTCTATATATATATATATACACACACACACATACTGTGCTTAGTTGCTCTGTCGTGTCTGACTCTTTGTGACCCCACGGACTGTAGCCTGCCAGGCTCCTCTGTCCATGAGGATTCTCCAGGCAAGAATACTGGGGTGGGTTGCCATGCCCTCCTCCCGGGGATCTTCCCAACCCAGGGATCAAACCCAGGTCTCCCGCATTGCAGGCAGATTCTTTACTGCCTGGGCCACCGGGGAAGTCTACACAGACAGACACAGAGACACACACACTCCCTTCCTCTTGAGCCTCCCTCCCACCTACCCACCATTCCACCCCTCTAGGTCATCACAGAGTGCCAGGCTGGACTCCCTGGGTTATATAGAAGCTTCCCACTAGCTATCTGTTTACACATGATAGTGTATATATGTCAGTGCTACTCTCTCAATACGTCCCATCGTCTCCCTCCCTGCTGTGTCCACAAGCCCATTCTCTACATCTGTGACTCTATTCCTGCCCTGCAAATAGTTCATCAATACCATTTTTCTAAATTCCATTTGCTCATGCTCAGTCATGTCTGCCTCTTTGCAACTCTGTGGTCTATAGCCTGCCAGGCTCCTCTATTCATGGGATTTTCTAGGCAGGAATACTTGAGTGGGTTGCCATCTCCTGGTCCAGGGGATCTTCCCAATCCAGGGACAGAATCCCCATCTCCTGTGTCTCCTGCATTGGCAGGTGGATTCTTTACCATATGCATTGAAAGAAAGTGAAAGTTGCTCAGTTGTGTCTGACTCTTTGCAACCCCATGGACTGTAGTCCATGGAATTTTCCAGGCCAGAATACTGGAGTGGGTACCCTTTCCCTTCTCCAGGGGATCTTCCCAACTCAGGGATTGAACCCTGGTCTCCTGCATGGCAGGTGCGTTCTTTACCAGCTAAGCCACAAGGGAAGCCCAAGAATACTGGAGTGGGTAGCCTATCCCTTCTCCAGTGGATCTTCCCCACCCAGGAATCAAGCTGGGTCTCCTGCATTGCAGGTGGATTCTTTACCAACTGAGGTATCAGGGAAGCCCACCATATGCATTAATATACAATATTTGTTTTCCTCTATCTTACTTCATTCCATATTATAGGCTCTAGGTTCATCCACCTCAGTTCAAATGACTCATATTTAATGAAACCACTCTTAATGTTTCTGCTCAGAAGTGACATATATCATTTCTACTCACCTTCACAGACCACAGAAAGTCACAAGATCCAGCTTAATGTCAATGTCATGAAAAAGAATAATCTAAACAGGGAAAGCAGCAAATAATTGGAAACAATAGTACAGTCTACCATATCTAACCCAGGTCCAGAATATCCTCTTTCCTTCCTTTTGTTCACAAAATAAACATGTCCATTCTTCCCCCAAAGTCCTATATAATTATGAGTGATAAGTCTATTCATGATTTTGTAGTATTTTCTATATCATATTTGGATGTGACTCCTCTTGATCTTTAAGCCTAGAAACTATTAAAAAAAAAAAAAACTACCCTCTCTCTCTCCATATATATATATGTGTGTGTGTGTATACCCTCAATGCCTCCAACATACAGCAGTAGAAACAGACATGGTACACCTTCTATTTACACTCCCATTGAAAGGTGGGAAGAGACATCAGTCACTGATCATAGCAGTTCTGAAATCTCACCCAGGAAATGCTGTCAGGACCTCAAATCCTGAGTAAAGGAAAAATTCTTTTTTTAAAAAAATATTTTTTTATTGAATGGAAGATTCTTTAAATTCTTCAAATTAGTGTTTTCATCAGAAAATTACCCAGAAGTAGAATTACTGAATCATATGGTAGTTCTGTATAAAAAGCTCATATTTTCCATATTGGTTACACTAATTTTGGAGAAGGAAATGCAACCACTCCAGTATTCTTGCCTGGGAAATTCCATGAACCTTGTAGGCGCAGTCCATAGAGTCACAAGTGAGTTGGACATGACTTAGCAACAGAATTTCACTTTCACACCAATTTATATTTCCCCCAACTTTTCTCCTCACCCTTGCCAACACTTGCTATATTGTGGTCTTTTTTATAATAGCCATTCTGAGAGATGTGGGTAATATCTCATTATAGTTTTGATTTGCATTTCCCTGATAAGTGAGGTTGAGCATCTTTGCATGAGTCTGTTGGCCATCTGTATGTCTTCTTTGGAAAAATATCCATTCAGGTACTCTGATCATTTTCTAATCAAGTAGTTTGTTTTTTGTTTTTGTTTTTAATGTTTAGCTGTACAAGTTCTTTGTATATTTGGATACTAATCTCTTTTTGAATGTGTTGTTTTCAAATGCTTTCCTCCCATTTAGAAAGTTGCCTTTTTGTTTTGTTGATTCTTGCCTCCTGTGTCATAGATTAATTGACCATATATGTATGTGTTCATTTTGGGCCTCTTATTCTGTCCCATTGATCTATGTTTCCAGTTTTGTGCTAGTACCACACTGTTTTGATTATTCTAACTTTATAGTTTAGTTTGAGATCAGGAAACATGTTACCTTTAGCTTTGTTCTTCTTCCTCAAAATTGTTTTGGCTATTTAGGGTCTTTTGTTCTTTCATGCAAATTTTATAATTATTTGTTCTAATTCTGTGAAAAATGCCATTGGTATTTTGATAAGAATTGCATTGATTCTGTACATTGCCTTAGGTAGTAAGGTAATTTAAAAAATATTCTTCCTGTCTATGTGGATGAGATGTTTTTCCATTTGTTTGCATCATCTTCAAATTCTTTTGTCAATGTTTTATAGTTTTCAACTTTAGGTGTTAATCTTCTTGATTGGATTTATTCCTAGATATTTTTTTCTTTTTGACACAGTCATAAATGGTATTGTTTCTTATTTTTTACTTTGCTGTTAATGTACAGAAATGCAACAGATTTCTTTATTTTAACTGTATCCTAACACTTTATTGAATCTAGTTATTAGTTTTTAAATTTTATTGGTGGAGTATTTAGATTTCTCTCTCTATAATATCATTATATCTGCAAACAGTAAGTTTTACTTCTTCCTTTCCTATTTATATTCCTTTTATTTATTTTTTGTTTCTGATTTCTGTGGCTAGGATTTCTAATGTTGAATATGTTGAATAAAAGCTGTGAAGGTGGCTTGTTCCTTGTTTCTCATCTTGTTCCTTATCTTAGAGGAAATGTTGTCATCTTTTCATCAGGAGCATAATGTTGGCTGTAGGTCTGTCATATGTGGCCTTTATTATTTTGAGGCCACCAGAGTTCTATGCTCCAGGTGTGCTCCTTACATTGGCTTCCTGGGCCCTTCTGTTGTGGTGGAGCTGACTACTGTGGACACAGTAAGTAGGGCTGGCTCCATCCAGATTGGCGACCAGGCTGAATCTTATGTGGTGGTTGCTGTTCTGCTGGCAAACTGGGCCAGGTCCCAGGGGGGAGGCCTAGTGCCAACCTGCTGGTGGGCAGGTAAGCCCGCGGGGCTGACAGGCTAGAGGGAGGATTACAGAATAGCACTTGCCATCATCACTGTCCTTGTAGTAGATTGCGCTCCCCCAAATAGCTACCACCCATGTCTGTATCCTCGGGGAGAGTCTTAGTTGCTTCCTCCCTCTCCAGGAGGTTGTCCAAGTTAAGCCAGAGATTCTGACTCAGACCTCTTTCAAATTACGGCCTCTACTCTGCACTCAGAGCATGTGAGATTTTGTGCACACCCTTTAAGAGGAGAGTCTTTGTTTCCTACAGCCCTCTGGCTCTCCCATACATGAGCCCTGCTGGTTTTCAAAGCTAGATGTTCAGGGGGCTCATCTTCTTGATGTAGGACCCCCAAGCTGGAGAAATGGATGTGGGCCCAGACCCCTCGCTCTTGGAGTGCAAGTTCTTGGGAGAACTTGGGTAATTGTGATAATCCTTCCATTTGTGTGTTGCCTACTCAGGATATGGGTCTTGCATCTCCACCTCTCCTACCCATCTCATTGTGGTTCTTTCTTTATATTTTTAGTTGTGGAAAATCTTTTGTGCTGGTTTTCAGGTCATCCTCATAGATAGTTTCTCTGTAAATAGTTGTAATTTTGGAGTGCCCACGAGATGAGGTAAGCTCAGGGTCTTCCTACTCCATTATCTTGGCCATACTTCTATTTTCATTACTTTCCTGGTAGTTTATTAATATCCATTTATTACTGTCTCATTTTTATCTGCAAGCATAATAAAATTAAATATTTTCTTTTTTTCCTCACATACTCTCATGATTTAGCCTCTACTTTTAAACTGAAGGCTTCTCCATTTCCCTTCAGGTTCAGATATTCAATGTATCTCGTGGATACAACTAGCTCAGTGTGCTTGAACATGTTAGCATTTCTCTCAATCAATAATAACTGTATTTTTCTCAATTATTTGTACAACTCCCCTACCCCATGTAGATGCTCAAGCTAGAAATGTAGGATTAATTCTTGATTCCTACCTCCTCCTCACACACATATCCAATCAAACACCAAATCCTGATTATTATACCTTCTAAAGTAGGTTTACCTTCCTTTCATCTTCTCCATCACTGCTGTTGCTGCCCCAGTTTTACTTTCATCATCTATAGCAGATTATTACAAAGACTTTATATGCAAGACTTTCCTTTCTTTTCCCTGCTTCAAGCCCCATTCCACCTGAAATATATCCCACAAAACCTCGAGGCTGATTTATCTAAAAAGAAAATCTCACCACATGGTGTCCTCACTTAAAAATCCTTCAGTGCTCCTATTTTAAACACAACTTTGACATAGTCTATTAGGACTTTTATATCCCCTCCTGAAGAGGAAAGCAGCTAACAGCATTAATAAATGAGTGTGAAACATTTAATGAGTTATTCTGTTACTATGTCTTTGTACTTACAGATAGATGGAAAGCATTGGTAGAGAAAAGGTCTAACATGTATTCTCTGTCTACTGTGAACCAAGTCCTGTGCTAGGGTTTTATCATTTCATTTAATCATTATAACATGGTTGTGAGATAGGCATGTAGGAAACGCTTTCAGTTATGAGAATCAGAATATCTCACTGATGGTAGTTTAAACCTCAAAGACAGTCAATTCTCTCATATTACAATAAATGTAGAAGTTGGCATTTCATCAGTTCAATGATGCCATCAAAGACTTTTAGAGTCTTTCTACTTTTCCATTCTGCTATACCTAGCAAATTGCCTTTTCATTCTTATTCACGTTTTTTCACAGTGCAAGATGGCTAATGAAGCCCCAGATTTCAGAGAAAAGAAAGAGGTAATACCAATGAGATCTCTTTTGGGGCTTTAGAAGGAAGCTGAAGTTCTCTCAGAAGCCCCCAACAGGTTTCCATGTACCTCTCATTGGCCAGAACTGGGTCAGTGGCTACCCCTATCTGCAAAGAAGATGAAAGAGCAAGAACTTCGGGTCTTCCAGCCACTATGGTGAATTGCAATAAGGGATAAGGAGCCTAGGAGTGACTGGAAAGTGGACCCAGGAGAATGACTTCACAGATCTCATTATCTCCAATTTATAGATAAGGTCAAGGTTGCCTAAAGTTCTATTGCTGGTAAGTGATAAGTCCTAGATTTTGGATTGAGTTTTGTTTCCAAAGCTTGTACTGTCTTCTTTATACTACTACAATCTCTCCATATACTCTTAAGAGTAGAATTTCAGATATTTACATATGATTAAGGGACATTTCTTGGCACCATTTCCCCCAAAGTCACATCACACCATATTCTCAGGCATCGGATGGAATCACTTAGAATATTCCAAAGATGAAGCCACCCTCTTGCCTCTTTGATGAAGTCACATGTAAATGTTCCTTTTGTAAATGGAAACTTTAGGGACTATATTAAGCCTGTATTAGATGGGCTTTGAATTATAATCTTAAAAAGAAATCACATTCAAAGTATTTAAACCCCTACAGTATGCATTCTCTAATCTTCCTGATCCCCAACTGAGAATCCTTGTCAAAATTCATCATTTAGTTGTGAATAAGACTTGAGTCATAGTCATCCTGACCTTTGGACATTTCACTTAGCCTAATGAATAGCCTGTAACTTATTTAACAAAGATAGTTAAACCTCCTCTAATATGTCAAAGAAAAAATTTTAAATATTCTCCTTAGGAACAGGTTCATTTCAACATAGAATTTCTAAGGAGAGAACATCTCATATGAAATTTTATGTCTTAAGTTCCTTTCATCCTTGCTTTCATAAAATGGGAATCCACAGGGCAGGAATCTAATTTTTGGCTATTGAATAAGAAGAATTTAAACCTTTTAGTTTTTAGTTATTGTGCTGTGATTGTGACATCACAATGGGAAGATTATGACTTCAAGTCATAAGGGGAAGAAGTGAATATATACAGAAAAACATAAAATGTGTATAAATTCTGACTCCCCTGGAAATCACTCATCTCAGACAGTAATTTTCAGTTCTACCTGCTGAAAACCGATTTTCTATAAAAATGAAACTACAATTTAACATTCAGGGTTACAAAAAAAGTTCTCAGGAACATGTAGATGGAAATTTTTTTTATATCTCAAATCTTTTTCTTCTGAAGCACACCAATCTCAGCCATTAAAATGAACTAAAGAGTCCTGCATCCATCATCAAATCCTGGATAATCAAGAACCTTCATGTCACTCTCTGAGCACCATTGGGTTAAAAACTACTGCATTGTTTCCAGCCTAATGGTTTTAATGATGTCTTCATTTTTTCTTTCAAATTTAGACAGTCAATTTTCCTATAATGAAAGCATATTACTATTGTAGAAATAAAATACCTTGCATAGAAATTTACAGCTTTGAATGAGGAATAGTCATTTCTTCACACAGTTCTTTCTCGCAAAACCCTTTGATAGATTTGAGTTTCTATTATGTGAGTTTTCCCACGGGAATAATGTTAGAAAATACAATTAAAGCAGGCGTATATATAATATAAAAAATCTTGAGACTCTAATAGATGGTACAGAGATAAAAGGAACACATTACAGAAGCAAACCCTGCAGCATTCTTCAAACTTGGTTTATGCCACAACAAAATGTTGCTATAGAAACATTAAATCCTCAACAGAATTCCTGGAAGTTAAAAATCTGCCTGCAGACTTGCTTCCAGATGCTGACTGGCTGGCTTGTTAAATAAAACTTGGCATTTATTGTATGGGAGATTTTATCTCAAAACATACTATGAAAACTAGCTGGTACTTTAAGTGCAGTGCTCACAATGGGGAGAAAAGTATTAATACAGTGAGAACGTCTAGTCTGGTAGATATCTCAGGATTTTGGATTCAGTGCCTGTCAGCCTGATGGTTTCCTCTTCTTCCCTCATCAACACTCTCTATAAAGAAGTAGCTCTAAAATAGGATTAACCCTTCCTAACCAGGTGGTGGGAAATCACTCTGTTAATGCAATTGTTCATCCCTATTAAGCAGGTTAAGTCGTTCTCACTACTAGTGAGAAAACCAAGTTTTCCTATAGATAGGGGCTCTCTTTAAGAGTAATTTTCCTCTAGTAATTATACATCAGTTTGATCTCAGAAAACAGACTGATTAATTAGGAAGCAGCTAAATGAGTTCTTTTAACATGTCTAAAGATATTCCTGCTTCTTTTCTTATCCTCTTCAATCAAACTGACAGCTTTTTAAAAACCCCCTTAAATAGTGAATGCATAACAGTTAGGTTGGAACTCAAAGAATTACCACTGGCCTTAGTCTAAGAAGGGATTTTAGAGCCTATACAAGAGGAGTACCCTATTCATTAAAGTTGCTCTGTCAGATGTTTCCCGTGGCAGACACCACCCACTTCTCTGGCTTCCTGTCATCCTATTGTTTTACTTCATTTGACTCCTTTGACCGCCACTGGAGAAAACGAGCTCATCTCCATTTGAACATTTGTCCTTAGGCTGGGAGCTCAGCCTTCGACTGGGATAATAACTTCCTTCCTTGCCACCTCTTGCTCACAATTACAGAATATCCAAATTTTAATAAATGTATATACTTAGAGTAGAAAGTTATTATCTCTTGTGCCCTTAAAAAATGGGGATGGGGAGCCCCATTCCTGAAGTGTGGGTTGTAAATAGTGATTTCCTTCCCAAAAGTACAGTATAGAAAAGGGTGGGGGGCACAAAAGAGTGATCTTATAGTGGAAAAGCAGGATGGAATCTACTTCAAGGCAGGTTGTCAAGGTCAACATCGATAGTCATAAATCACATTAACTGTATGCACCATTGATATGATATGATGAAAATGGCTCTTATCTCTGTGATCCTCCTCCCCTAAAACTTCTAATGCTAAGCTAATCATGAGGAAAACTTCAGACCAATCCCAATAGTGGGGTATGCTGTAACATGACTAACCGGGACTCTTCAAAACCATCAAGGTCATCAAAAACAGGGAAACGATGACAAACTGTCACAGCCCAGAGGAGCCTAAGAGGACATGATGACTAATGTACTGTGGCATCCTGGGACATAAGAAGTACACTTGGCAGTAATTAAGGAAATCTGAGGGACCCATGGACTTTAGTCAATAATAATGTATTGATATTCATTCATCCTTTGTAACGAATGTGGCACACTAATGTTAGATTAAAAGGGAAACCGTGTGCCGGCTGGCAGCTCCGTGTACTCTCTGCCCAATTTTCTGTCAATCTAAAACTGTTCTGTAAATAAACTCTATTAATGAAAATAAGGAAGAGAGGGGAAAGACTGGGGAGCATGGGTAGCAATCGAGGGATGCCAAGCCCAGTGTTCGCCGTCATTGAATTTGGGGCCAAAGTGGGTCTCTAGGAGGCTGTGAGGCATCAGTCCCCCCTGAGGACTTGGTCTGGCTGAGACGCACTGGACGCAGGTGAGAATGAGAAGCACGTGTTCTCCATCTCTGTGCCTCAGGTCCAGCACAAAACCTTCCACGTAAGCACTGACGTTCATTAAGTATCCGATGTGGACCTGACACTGTGCTAAGTGCTTTAGGTACTCTGTCTCACATAGGTGTACATGGGAGGGAAACCCAGGCACAGAGAAGTTAAGTCGCTTACCCAAGGACACACAGCTGGTAAATGGTAGAGCCAGGATTTGAACTCGGGCAATTTGACTTCAGAGTCCCATACTGTGTATCACCACCGGCAGATGCTCAATAATGCAGAGTATGAAGTGATTTTCTGTTGTCCATGTTACATTTCAGGTATGAATCTCTGGTTTTGAGCACTAAAATTCTCAAACTATGTTTGGCAGACCCAGCTGATCCTCAGCATCAGATTTATAGTCCTGGGGTTTGACTATGAAGACAGGTCACTAAGATCTGTGACATATAGCAATTTATGATATCACTGAGGCATGGATCAGAATCGCTCTGCTGTGAGGATAGATGGTGGCATTCTGTTTAGCAGTCACTTATTTGGGGCACTTTCAGATCTAATGCTTGTGGACCTGGATTCTCAGATGCAGCCTCTTTGGCTCCAGCATTCAGCAATTCCACACACTGATGGAGGCTTCCTCCTCGGTGCATAGGCTCAGAAGTGATACTAATGACAAATGTGTACGTGGATTTCTCATCTTAATGCCTGATCGACAGTTCTCACAGCACCACTGCTTCCCAGGTGGTGCTAGTGGTAAAGAACCTGCCTGCCAGTGCAGGAGACGTAAGGGACACAGGTTTGATCCCTTCCCTGTCAGGAAGCTCCCCTGGAGGAGGGCATGACAACCCACTCCAGTATTCTTGCCTGGAGAATCCCATAAACAGAGGAGCCTGGTGAGCTACAGTCCACAGGGTTGCAAAGAGTCTGACAAGACTGAAGTGACTTAGCACACATGCACAGCACCAAAGCACAGGTCATTAAATAGATGTGAGTGTGATTGTGAGTGTAAGATGTGAGGGTAATTGAACACATGACCAAATGCTTTTCCTGTATGCCTGGGTATCATGGTTTCCCCAGGACAATCCATCTTATGACAGTTATTTCCAGAGAATTATTAACAGTGCTCTCTTTAGTTTTCAAAATGTTCACGTCTGAATGATAACTTACACAGCCACCATGTCTATAATGCAGAGATAGATAATCTCCCACTCCCGAGCTAAAGCTCTCGAGACCATGCCAACTGCCTTTGCAATATGTCGGTGACAGCTGGCCCTCTTGTTCCTAGAGCTTTGGTAGAGTGAGTTCATCTGAACAAAAGTGATGTTGAAAAAGAAATCAGGGTTTTCAGGGGCATGATTATTTATTCATTCCACATAGATTAATGGTTTTGCAACTTTGTTCAATTTCAGCTATATTTCGTTAGCAGCCAAAGAGTGCAGCTATTGCAGCAAGCATATTTATTAAGAAAGAAATATATTTTGTCACCATCACTTAAGCTCCAAAACTAGATGGTTGCCCTTAAGTGACAGATGACATCATCCTCTTTGAGGATGGTCAACGTGGTCAAGTGTGAAGCCACGCTGAGCACCAGGGCATCAACAGCTATCTTCTTAGAACAGGGCCAAAGGAAGGAAACCCTTGAATTCAAGCCCAGCTGTCTTCTAACTTCAAGGTGTTGGCAGTTCTCATGCTTGACATACATCCCAAATTTCTTTTCTAGGCTCGTATATCTTGTCTTACACTGTATACTTTTTTTTAAAAATTTTGGCTACATGGGATCTTAGTTCTTTTACCAGGGCTCAAACCCTCATCCCCTGCATTGGAATCACAGAATCTTAACCACTGGATTGCCAAGGAAGTCCCTGAGTGTCCTAAAATTTGACCATGTTGCTGTATCACCCATCACCATGGACCTCTTCCCTATTTCTTTACTTTTCCCTTCTATCTAGGTCACCTTGCCATGTCCATCTCTTTATCATGTGCAAGGTTAACAGATTTGCTGAACACTATGGGTTTTCCCTGACAAAACCTTTTAATCTAAGTACCAGCTGTTAATTCCCATCATTTGCTTTCTCTCAAGAATTTTAAAATTTCTTGCAAAAGCCTCTTCTCACAAGGTGACATAGCAGCCTCCAAGAAATCCATGTACTCAATTCTAAGTGTCGACTAAAGCTGTTGATAAAATGTCTTCTGTGTGGTAAAGGCCACTGTGGCTGACTCTAACTAACTGCAGTATAAATGTGAATCCAAACCCACATGCTAGCAAGTCTATTGTTACTACTTTTGAGGAGATGTTTTTACTCACTCAGAACCTTGGTCAAGACAGACACATTTATTTCTCATCTCTCTTAGGGAGCAACTGTTTTCTAGCCCATTCTTTCAGGGTCCCAGATTTATATCGTCATCTCATCCCCACCCCTGACTTTAGCAAGGCCAAGATCTTGTTTTTGTTCGCACAGAGCCGCTGAAACTATGTTTCTTAGTTCTGAAATTGGCAAATACCGTCTGAGCTTGGGCTTTCAACTTCTTTGTTTTGGGCCCCCAAGGATTTCTCTTACTTTTTCTCATTCTCATCTTTGCATTTGAGAATATATTGATTATATTTTAACCATCTTTCCCAAGTATGCTGTAGTGGAAGGAATTTCAAATTACCACCATATTATAGATAATGGAGGTTAATATTGATAATTCTATCAGGGAAGTACAGGAGTGTCTTTTTTTTTTTTTTTTTTGCTGCCTTTAATGAGGTTACCATCTTGTTGGGCATTTATTTGGAGATATCTTAGAAAGAAATAAAGAAATATCTTTTAACAGTAGACTCTCCCAGACATGTGTCAGTTGTAACAAACATGCTGGGTTCATGGCTCTTCCACCATATCCCAGCTTTGCAAGCAGGAGCTTTGTCACAGTTGCTTGGATTAAGTAGATTTATCATCCAAGTGAGCAGTAAGAACTTAGTGAAATACATTTGAAAGTCAGAGCAAGAAAACCATCTAAGATAAAAAGCCTTTTGAATAATGAAGGAAAGATGTTCATTTATCACTGAGACTAGGATATATTCCTTCCCCAATCAAAGTTGAGAAATCCTATAGAATCCCAGGAGTGGGGGGGGGGGGGGCAGCATATGAGCAGTGTTTTTCATGGAAGGAGTTGTCTGACCAATAGATGTCAGAATCATCTCAAAAGTTTGTTTTTACAAGAAGAGTTGAGAACGCTACTCTCACCTATTCTGATTCAGTAGACAGAAGCAAAATCTGGAAATTTGTATTTTTAGAAGCACCTCTGTTAACTATTAAGTACAGTGAAGTGGGAGAAGCCATAGTGCCGACTGTGTTTGCATTTCCAAGAGTAGGTTGCCATCATTTCAGGAGCCCTGCTGATTCATTCCGCAGGAATATAAACAGCCAAACAGTAGAAAATCCGTTTGCGTCCTTGAGATTGAAAGTCTCCAAGTCTGTGCTGTGTTAAAACCTAAACTTTGCGCCATTACATAGAAAAACAGACACAGAGGCAAATGGACAGATAGGCAGTCCTCTGTGGTTAGTTTAGCAGCTTTGATCCAAACATGTGCCCATCTGGATTCTCATGGCGTCAGACCTGGTCCACAGTAGAATGAAAAATGCTTAACAAGAGTCCAGAGAAATACACCCACAACCATGAAAGAAGACCTGCTGGAGTAAGAACTAGACTGAATCTTCACTCCAGGCCCTCCTGGAGAGGATCTGTCCCCACTGTAATTGAGGAAAGGATTGGTTATTAGTGCCGAAACCACACAGTATCTAAAGCCATGTGTCATTTACTGTCTATTTCATACAGCATATTTTCTTTAACCATTCCTTAACAATACACATATTTCCTCCCATTATGTGATTTTAATCCTCATCCCTAAGTTAGGTCTTTATAAAACATAAGCTAAGAGAATATCTCTGGACAATTTATATAGCAAAACCCAAATCCCTATCCTGCTGCCATCTACTGAAATGGTGACCAAACAGGGACTCCTGGAGCACTGGTAGGAAAGAAAATGCTGCAGATTATATGACGTGTGGGAGGAGAGGAGGGACCCAAAATCAATGGATTAAGCAGGTGATTAGGTTTATTAAAAAAAAAAAAAAATTGTGAATACAATGGTCCTTTAAGGAATGTTGTTAAAATGAACTGTTTTAAAGAGTGCCATCCATTTGGAATTGTTTGTGGGAAAAGTTGAGAGGAATCTCTAATGAAGAACCTTGCTATGATTGTTGCCTTAGGCACCATTTTTGGTTTACAAATTACATGCCATTTTACAGACAATTAAAGAAACACAGTCCAACTGTATTATTCTGTTACCCCGTGTTTTAACAGTTCCATATGGTTATCATCACTCGGCTGATTTCTTCAGAAACAATTAAAAATCTTGTTAGACGCAGGAAGAAACCACGTGAGCATGTTTTTCTGTTGCTAGTGACACGGCATCTCCTCCGCATCCCTTTAGTCTCTAACAAATTACTCAGCCTGCTGGAGCAGGATCCCTCAAAGGCTGGGAAATGACATCCCTTGTCTGAGACATCCCCTCTTACCACAACTAAAATCGGGCCTTTAGGCAAACAATAACACAGAAAGAGATCTGTTTTATTTCTGTGGCACCAAATGGCAGTATTAAGAAATGAAGCCAGTGTGAAGAACAATGTAAAAACCAGCTTGAAATGCAGTACCATTCAAGGTAAAGAAATTGACAGTAAATCAGCAATATATAGACCCATTTGAAAGGACGTATCGGCCAGATAGGCTAGATTTTGCTGTAGTAGCATCCATCCCCAAATCCCAGTGAGATGATTACAAGGGTTTGCTTCTCACTGATGCTGTCAGTCAGGGGTGACTGACTTAGGGGTGAATAGGGGTGAATCCAAGTTATTGACAGGTCATTACTCTGAGCCTCAGGCTGACAAAGAAGGAATTATCTGGAAAGTCGTTAATCGGCATGGCAGAGGGAAAAACAATGTGCTAGGTTTGTTACCTTTATTGTCTTGTTCAACCTACCTGCCATCCAATGAGATAGGTAGTAATATGTCTATTTTGTAGATGAGGAAATAAGTTTAGAACACTCAAAGAACTTATTCAGAATTACCACCTAGTGAGTGGCAAAAGGAAAATTCAATCCTAGTTCTGTCTGAATGTGGCAGGCAGTCTCTAAGATGGCCCTCAAAATCCTCACACCTTGAGATTCATGTTCTTGGGTAAGTGCCTCCCCTTGAACATGGGCTGGACTTAGCACTTGCTTGCAATGAATAGCATATGCCAAAGGTGACAGAATGTTGTTTCCAGTTTAGGTTCTAAAAAATAGTCACTTCCACCTTACTGGCAGACTCTCTTAGCTTTCCCTTGCCAGCTTTGATGAAACAAGTGGCCAGATTGGGTAATCCCACTTGGCAAAAGCTGAGGAAAACCTCTGTCCGACAGCCCTGAAGGAACTGAATCCTGACAATGTCCATATAAGTGAGATTGGTTGAATCTTCAAGTGAGACCTCAGTCCTGTTCAATGCCTTAATTGCAGCCTCATGAGAGTCCCTAAATTGGAGAGTCCAGCTAAGCCATGTACAGATTCCTAACCACAAAAACTCTGAAATAATAAGCGTGTGCTGTTTTAAGACACTAAGTTTGTGGTGATTTGTCATATAGCAATAAGGAGATAGTGCTCTTTCTACTGCAGGAATTAGCCTCTTTTTGGCAGAGTATCCCACCCAAGCCTGTTCTCCTCCTTACAGCCTTTGTTTTGGTTGATAACATTCTATCCATTTGGTCTCCTAAGTCATAAACTTGAGAGTCCCCCTAGATTCCACCTACTCCCTCACTCTTCACATATAAAGAGTCAGCAAATTTTGTATACACTAGATTCTATGCATCTAAAAAGATGTTTCCTTTTTGATTCCACAGTTCAAGTCAGGGTATAAAATCACCTCTTACCAAGACTTTCCCATAATGGGGACACCTGCAACCAGACTTGCTCCCCTTGAATTCATCCTCTAACCTATCGCTGTCTCCTACATTGCTTCTAGAATAAGTCTACATTTTATAGCATCCTAATAACATGGTAATTCAATGATACTTTGCTACAGACTTCATGTTACCTTCAGAAGCTTTCTCGCATCAAGGTCCCAGGAAAAAAAAAATGTTATCTGTACTGTTTCAGGGAAGGATTGTGAGATGGGAACAGGGAAACAAATTCAGCAAAATCCTGGCTTTAAGAATTTGGTCCAAAATCTCGAAGGACTCAGGACGTGTATCTTTTACCATGTAGTTTTTAAAGAATACGTGATCAGTCCCAATTCATTTGTCCCATCCCAGGCTAGATAACGGTTCTGGAGACTGAGGCAAAGGAAGGATGCAGGGAAAGCATGAAAACCTTAAGTTGTCTGTGTTGCTTCCTGACTCACTGTCCCCATCCCAGTCCTGGGGAGAGGAATCATAGACTTTGGGGAATCAGAGAACAGAGAGACCTGCATCAGGCTTCCTGGGCTAGAAGGAGGGGGCAAACCGAGGGCAAGACTGACAGAGTTCCTGGCACTGAGCCTTGCCTATGAGCACTGGAGACACAGCTGAGTGTGGTGTCTAGACAGACAGACAAGTGGCCATCTGAGTAGACTCTTGATAGGAGGCCAGATGGGAAGGAGGGAATATTGGTGGATGCCAGAATAGGCAGATGGAGAGGAAAGACAGTCATTTTCCCTCTCCCTGTCCTTCATCCATTTTTTTAGCACTTTGGTAGTCCCCAAACTTCGACACAACCTAGGGATTGGGGGAAGTTCCCCAATTATGATTTAGCATCCACACCTGGGCAGGAAAGAGATTTGAAACATAGATTTCACCCTCTCGCCAAGATTCTTCTAAAATGCTTCCTGTTTCTCCCCCTACTTGGAAAGAAAGCATTTGGAAACCAGGTGTTATCCTAAAAGTTTGACACTTTGGGTAGGAATTTTATTCTTGAGTACTGTGGGATGATGTGAGAAGACCCCAGAAAAAGAATTACCCAAAGGCTCAGCCCCAGACACTTGACCTCGTCATCCTTCCCAGAGTTGTCTCCACCACATCCCTTCCCTGTCTGCTCCTCATTTGTCCTCAAGGCCTTACCCCAGGAAGTCTACTCCCCTCCATCTACAGAGACCCAGGAAGAATCACATCCATGAAAACCACTGCAGGCCCCACTCCAGTTGTCTCTTCTGTCTGGTGCAAGGACCAGGGAGAGAAGAGGACACTCAGGTTCCTTCTAGTTCTTTTTTTTAATTCCTCACCACAAAACTCTCTATTGCCCAAACTATGACCAGCAAGCAAGACCTTTCCTTGTAAGCAACCCCAACTGCTGAGCTCCCACTGGACTTTTATAAGAATCTAACAGCCTTGGGGGGCCCAGGGTGGAATTTTTGGGATTTGAAAAGAAGTTGGAATTACAGCCCTTGGGGAGTAGGGTCCATCACTATTTGAGTGTGATGAAATGTTCAGAGCCCAGGGACAGAGAGGCTTATGGGCTATTAGAAAAGAGGAAGAAAGCAAACCAGATAATTATTCACTTAGAAGTCAGTTCCTGATGCTGCTAACCACTCCATCCAATGACCTTCCCATGAGAGAGAATGATGGAATCACTTATCCTGTACAACATAATCAACAAGCACAGTTTCAGGGAGATATTTCATACTTGGTCCTTTGGTCAGGTCTTAGCACATATTTAGATGCTTGTGTGCTTATAAACCTGGGACCTTAAAGCAAACAGTGGAGAAGGTGTGTTGCCATTGGTATGTGCATGTGTGTGCATGTATGTGTCATCCCTGTTAATTGAAGAAAGCTGACAGTAAACGTCCACCTTGGTACAGGATAACTTGCTGCTGTTTCTGCTTCCTCCTGTTCTTGGACCTGATGCCCCTCCCTTCCCAACCTTCTCATCTGCTTTTAACCTGCATTGCTCCTCCACCTCAAGGCAAATCCAACGTCTTCCCAACCACCATTTTCACTCACTTCTAGTCTCTGTGGTCTTCATCACATTTTGGGAAATGATACAACCCTTCCTCCCTCCTCTCCTGTCCTCTCCCTAAAGGGTATCTGCTCTGCAGCCAACCAGCTCTGCCTTTCAGAGAAGCTCTCTGTGGAGCCAAAATTGCTGCCTTCATTTCCAATATCTACTGTACCAGGGGGCTTAAAGCAACAGAAACTTATTCCCAACCAGGGGGCTTCAAAACAGCAGACATTTATTGTCTCACAGTTCTGGAGGCTGGAACTAAAAAATTAAGGTGTCAGCAGGGCCATGCACTTCAGCACCTCTGAAGGCTCCAGGGGAGACTCATTCCTTACCGCTTCCAGCCTCTGGTGATAACTGTTGGCCCTTGGTCCACAGCTTCATCACTCCAAACTCTACGTCTGTCATCCCCTGCGGTTGGCCCTGCACCTCCGTGTCTTCATGCAGCATCCTCCTCTGTGTGTGTGTCTGTGTCTAAATGTCCCTCTTCTTCTAAGAAAACCAGTTATATTGGATTAGGGCTGACCCTAATGATCTCATTTAACTTGACATGTTATGGGGTTATATCTGCAAACACCCTATTTCCAAATAAGGTTACATTCACAGATACCAGGGTTTAGAACTTCAACATGTTGAGGGAGGCACAATTCAACCCTCACCAATCCCATATCCATCTCTGAATTAAATTAAAAGCAGACTAACAGAGTTTGATTCAGGAGGCCAAATCAAGAGCAGAATCTATGCAGGCCCAGGCAGGAAGCTGGAAGTCTTTAGTCAGGGAATTCTGGGAATTCTAGGAAGAACCCCAAGGGTGGTCCAGAGGGGGAGGAGTCTAGGCTGTAGATGGGCACAGCCTCTCAGCCCATAGGCACTGTCCCCTGTAAAGATGAGCGTGAAGGGGAAGAGGGTCTGCACAGGGCCCTCCAAGGAATGACCAGCCAATGTACTTTCCTAGGAGGGCTTCATCAGCATTACCCAGGAGCTCCTTAGAAACGCAGAATCCTGGTCCCCACACCCAACCAACTGAATCCAAATCTTTGGAAGGTGAAGGGTGGGGTGACAAGTATCTGGGTGTTCCCCAAGTTCTCCTATGATTTGTATGCGTGCTAGAGCTTGAGAGCTGCTGCTTGGGAGCTTGGGTCCCAAGACAGAGTCCATCTTGTCCCTCTAAGGGTCTGTGGGCATCACCAACAAAAGATATACACCCTCTGCTAGCCATTCAAATGAAACAGATATCATTATGTAAAAAGGCAGCCCAATTCTTTGGTGAAAACATCTCTAGAGGGAAAACTCCATTTCTTGTGTTGAGCAAAAATCTGCATCTCTGTAGTTTCCACTTCTGGTGAATGTTATTCTCTGGAACTCTAAAAGAAATTCATTCTCTTTTCTGAAAAGAACAGGTTGAAGGTACTCAAAAATAGCTGTTGTGTCCTCAGTTTTCCCCTCCGAAGTCCACCTTTCTAGACCCATGTTTTTTAATGTAAAGGAGGAAAGTGAAAGAAGTGAAAGTCAGTCATATCCGACTCTTTGCGACCCCATGGACTATACAGTCAGTGGAATTCTCTAGGCCAAAATACTGGAGTGGGTAGCCTTTCCCTTCTCTAGGGGATCTTCCCAACCCAGGGATTGAACCCAGGTCTCCCGCATTGCAGGTGGATTCTTTACCAGCTGAGCCACAAGTTGAGGAGGAAGGTATGACATAAAGGGGAACCCAGGACCGTGCGGGACATTGTTGAGTTTATTTTTGGTGAAGTCATTTGATTTGAAACCTTAAATGATGTTAAAGGAGAATGTGAAGTATTTTTTTAAATGTTTTTCAAAAAGAACTACATGTTAGAAATGACCTTCTCAGTTAGATGACAGGAAGGATAAGGATCCCAACCAACTTTTTTTTCCCAGATCCCTGCTCACAAAGGCAAAAAAATTCTAAGACTCACTCAACTTCCTACCTACAAAGATGAGAAATATTGGAGAGAAAAACGTGGGAGATTTTGAAAAGGGTAAAAAGGGATTACTGGATATCTTTTATGTGGAGCGTCAATGGCCATCAGATTTCATAAATGTGTGCACTTTTGTCTTTGACTCGACTGTTTACAACCCTGCAGAAATAGAATTTAACTTGTAGAGAACAGATAGTAATGCATATAATGCTTGCCATAGAAATGCTAACTGTGTCCAGGGGAATGCAACTGATGTTACTCTCTGGATATTGCCCCATTCTGCTAGTCCTAACATTATAAACTCACTTCCCAAATTCCTCATCTGTCCATATATACATGGCGTATCTGAAAGAAAGTTTGTAATACCGTCCTGATTCCCTCATTGATTAGTGCGTTAAATAAAATCTTAGACACTTGTTTTTTATTTGGATAAAAGTCACCACTGTACCTTATTTTGAAAATTAGCCTTTAGCAATGGTTTTCTTTATAATTCACTCATCTCTCCATCCATCTTTTGGCTTTTTTAATTGCTCACACGTTGTAGATACAGTAGCACCTAAAATTCCAATACTATTACTGTTATAGTAATATAAGGGGGACCTCTTCCAGGGCCTGAGAGTGAGCTCTTGTCTAACATTCAGAAATGAATTATCTGAGGAGACACACGTGCTGTACTGACAAAGCAAAAGACCTTATTGGGAAGGGGCACCTGGGCAGAGGACAGCAGAGTAAGGGAACCCAGGAGAGCTTCTTCGCCACGTGGCTCAGAGTCTCAGGTCTCACGGTAATGGGTTTAATGTTCCAGATTGTCTCTGGCCAGTCACCTTACTTGCGCCCATGTTTGGTCCAACTCCTGGCAGTGGGTGCCTCTCAGGCAAGGTGGTTTCTAGCACAAGGGTTTCTGGGAGGTCAGCAGTACATATTATGGGTTGGCATCTCCTCCCCGCTTTGGCCCCTCCCAAATTCTTCTAGCTGGCCGGAGCTTTTCGGTTCTGTGTTCCTTCATGGGACCTCCCAGTGTGAGGTAACTCATGTAAGCAGTTATAATCCTGCATGGCCGGGGACAGTTTCAGTCAGTGGTTCTCTAATATCAGCATGAGCTTGGAAACTGGGCTGGCTGAGCCAGAACCCGAGTCAAGTTACTGGACCTCTCTGTTCCTCGGTTTCCTCACAGGGTTTTGTGATGAATACATGAGTTACATAACTAACGTATCTAGAAAAGTGCATGGTACATTTAAAAAAGAAAAAAAAAAGTCTGTTACTTTTTTCTCCTTTGGGTTGCAAGGAGAAAGAATTTCTCTTTCACTGAAGACCCACTCCTTCTTATGGGTCTTAAAGCCATAGCCAGTTCCTCTGTTGCTTCTGTAAATAAAAACTAATTTCTAACTTAGGAACCTTTTGGTATCACTACTTTCTAATTCTTTCCTCTATATTAGTGTCAAGTAAGGATTTATATCACAATTTTTATTTGAGGAAACTCAATCTTTTTTTAAACAATGATTTAACAAATCACCAGTCACCCTTACAACAGCCCATCAGATGGATCAGGTACATTTACTACATTTACTTATTCTAAACGTCAAATTGTAGCAGCTGCCAGGAGCCTGCGCTGAAGCTGGGTGGAAACATCAGTCAGCCCAGTAAAACTGAAAAGACTGCTGTCTTTTAGGTGTAAGACAAGGGAACCTACCTGAATGGTCCCTTTCGGGTAACAAGGAAGATGGGTTTGTTTTAGCTTCCTTAAGCTGTTTCTGAGCTGTGGAACTCTTTCTTCAGAACTGAGCTCTTAGATTCAAGCTTCCTAGCAAAGGTTGTTCCTGGAATACTATTTAAGTCTCTGGTCCCAGCTTTATCAGTCAGGATGGGCTTGGCTTTGTTACTGTTGCAACAACAACAAACCATTCTCAGTGCCTTGAACAAGAAAGTTTTGTTTCTAGCTAATGCTACATATTTACTTTGCCAACAAAGGTCCATCTAGTCAAGGCTATGGTTTTTCCAGTGGTCGTGCATGGATGTGAGAGTTGGACTGTGAAGAAAGCTGAGCGCTGAAAAATTGATGCTTTTGAACTGTGGTGTTGGAGAAGACTCTTGAGAGTCCCTTGGACTGCAAAGAGATCCAACCAGTCCATCCTAAAGGAGATTAGTCCTGGGTGTTCATTGGAAGGACTGATGTTGAAGCTGAAACTCCAATACTTTGGCCACCTCATGCGAAGATTTGACTCACTGGAAAAGACCCTGATGCTGGGAGGGATTGGGGACAGGAGGAGAAGGGGACGACAGAGGATGAGATGGCTGGATGGCATCACCGACTCAATGGACATGAGTTTGAGTAAACTCCAGGAGTTGGTGATGGACAGGGAGGCCTGGCGTGCTGCGATTCATGGGGTCTCAAAGAGTCGGACACGGCTGAGCGACTGAACTGAACTGAACTGAACGCTGCATATACAGCATATATCGATAGTGATCTCTGCTCCATGCCACCCCCGAGTCCAGAGCCCAGGCTGACAGAAGCTCTCCCATCTGGGTTTCTCCAGACTCAAAGCAAAATGAAGAGAACTTGGAATCTCACAAAATGGCTCTTCAGTACTTTTGTACAAAATTGACCAACGTTATCTCTGCTCATCTTTCAGGGCCATGCCTAATTTCAAGTGTGGGCAATGTGCCTCTCCCCTGTGCTGAGAATGGAGGGGAACTGGATATTACTGAAGGACATAGGAATGTTCACCACACTAGTTATGCCTCCCCAGTCTTGACTGCATTATTGCTCTTCTCCCGATTTATTTGCTTCACTCTCAGCATTCAGAATAGGATGTAATTGCAATTCACTTGGCCTGGCTTCTAATATAACATCCCTAATATTATCTGAAATCTGTAGGGAGAAATGAAGCTTGCATCTTCAAACTTCAGGGGTTCTCTAGTAGGCACCTTTGATATTGTCGAGAGAGAAAGTATGCTTGTTTTTCCAAGTTCTGCCTCACCCAGCCCCCACCTGGGTCTAATTGTAAAGTGCATCTGCATGTTTTAAAAGCTCATTATGTAAATGTATCACAGTCCATATCCATCAACAGATAATTAAGAGACTATATACATATGTATGAGTTGGCGTAATATTGCTTTAATGAGGAGGTTTACTAGAAATACCAAATCAAGGAGGCAAGAAGAAAAATGATCATAATAAAAATGAGTACAAGTTTCCAGCAGTTCCTGGTAGTCCTGAGAGCTGCAAGAACACTCAAAGGGCACGTCACGTTTCCTCCTTGCCCACCATAAATGGGAGGAAGAAGCTTGGAAAGAAGTAGAAGTGTTGCTCAACACATCTTGGAAAATAAGGTTATACTTTTTATTTTATTCCAAATTAAAGATTTCAGAGGAGCTAGAGTCTCATGTTTTCACCACCTGTAAAAGCAAGGTCATGGCAGGGAAGTGGTCAGAAGTCTGATGTGGCAACCCCCAGTCGATGCCAAAACTGCAGAGATGGAGCCACCAGACTAGCCCATGCGGCTCCTCTGCACAAGTTAGAAAGGTGTCTCCTAGGAGCGGAGGAAAACCAGTGGGAAACCCTTGGCTCCCTCTAGCAGGCAAAGCCCTCCAGGTCCATGGCTCAGTGAGGAGGTGACGCTTTATGTAGAGACATACGTGACCTTGTCCCAGGTGGACACAGCCTAGTAGTGCCAGGACACGTGGCTAGGTGAGCAGAGCATGAGCTAGGATTTAGCCTTTACTTACTCTCTCAGCAAGGCTTCTTGTCCAGCACATAATCCATACAACTGCAAGAGCAGTCCTTTCTAGAAAACTCCAAAGGAGTGACTCCCACCAAGAACTGGCCCGAGTTCGTAGGGGCAGAGGACCCTTCCCCATTCTACCTACCAACTTGTCCCTTTGGTTTACTCAACGGCGGCTCAACCCCACCTTTGGGACCCTTCTACCCCACCTCTCTTCTCCGCTCGTACACAGTTCATTGGCCAAGACTCAGTCAGGTGGCTCTACTGAGTTGCAGAGGAAGCTGGACATTGTGGTCTTGCTGGGTGACCAGATGTGGCTTGCTGAGATCTGGTGACTAGGGAATTCGAAGGCAAGTCATTTGCCTGTCCCATTTCCCATACACTGGAGGAGTAGGGACAGGAAACTACTCCCCTTCAGTAAAGAGAATGATGGAAAAGGCACTCCTTGACCACAGCAGTTCTGTTTTCTTGACTTGATCTAATTCTAGCCTCTGGAAAACACCTCCTTGTCTATCATCCCCCTGGCACATCTGAACTAGATGCTGACAAGTGTGGTCTCCTAGGAGGCTCCATTGCTTCGGAATCCCGAGTCCTCCTGGGTGAGTTTTGAGGCCTGAGATTGTTTTACAACTTCAACAGTCAAAGACTTTTTCTTTTTTTTTTGAAACTCAGGTTTGTGGTTTGTCTGACAAATGTAGTAGCTCTTCTCTTCTATTTGCATTTGCTCAGTATTATAGGGCAGGGACTACATCCATGTCCTTCATAGACATACTTCTCTAACCTGATTTATGTCTTTGCTTCCTTATATCTCCCAGTCTGTCTGTCCCTCTGTCTCCTGAGTGAAAGACACGTCACATCCTCCCACATTCACACACTTCCTTGGCCACAACTCATTCACATGGTCCATGTAACTGCAACAGAGCCTGCAAAATAAGGAGTCACTGTGTACCCAAAAGGAAACAAAATGGGATTTGAATCCATGTCATTACTTCTTCCTCATCTGGCCCGGGTGGTAAGTTATCCTGATTGGCAATCTCTACTCAAAACATGTGTTTAAAGTGAGTAAGTCTTCTCTGAGATAAGAAGGGCATTGTTTCTAAAAGAAAATGGGATTTGAAGTAGATAAACCGATTCCAACCTGGATAGAGGTTAAATGTTTTGAAAGGACAACAAACCTAGGATGGAATCTTGACCACAACATTTATGAGCCTTGGGTGTCTATAAGAAAGTTACAAGAACTTTCTGGGCTTCAGCTGCCTCATTTGTAAAATGCAGGTAATAACAGTACTTCTTTCTAGACTGTTGTAGACTTATGTAAATGCTTGTCACATACTTGGCACAGCACCATGCAAGAGGAAACATAAGGATATGAGAGTGTAGAGGGTATAAGCCTCAGTCTATATATTCAGTTGTGCAAGAAGTTTTACTTTATTTTCCTGTATCTGAACCTAATGTCTGTGTTAAATCTCCCTTTCCTTCTGAAAATGATGGAGACTTCATCTCAGTCGATTCATGGCTCCTCCCTGGGCTCTGAGGAAGTTCCAAGGAGCTGATGTGGGCTCGAGATGGCAGATCTAGATGGTAGGCATCTCTCCTTCTATGTTGTTGCTTCTTCCCAGCTACCAAGCACCTGCAGTTCTGCCAAGTCCCTGAGTCATGTCTGGATTGCTCCACCATGCTGGGTGCCATGGCCATATATTGCCCACAGCATCCTGGGACCCCAGAAACCCCTTGGGGTTGCCTTGGACCTGTCTGTCTTGACACATTGCACAGATACACCTTCTGCTCTCGTGTCTTATTGGCTTAGGGATGTTCGAAGTCTTCCCACTCCCAGCGATGAGGCTCAGATCCACTCTGCTCTCGGTTTCCCAGTCTTATCCAGAGGATCCATCATTCAGCTTCAACGACTCCCTTGCTCCCGAGACTCTGTTCAGGGGAAAGGGCCCAGCCATATCTAAGACCAAGGTGTGCAGTACAGTAGCCACTAGCCACATGTGATCATTCAAATTTAAACTGGGTAACATATGCCAGGTTAGCAATACTAACCACATCTTCAGTGCTCAGTAACCATATGTGGCTGATGGCTACCACAGTGAAGAACACAGTGTTTATTATAGAACACTGCTATCATCCTAGAAAGTTCTATTGACAACACTGGTCTAGGATCTGTGCCTTATATCTGGTCCTAACCCTGTCCGGCGCCATCTCAGAACCTGTATCTAGACTGGGCTGGAAGCTTTGCCCTTTGTACATGATCATACAGTCTCATACCCATCTTGCCTCATACCGAGGTCTATGCTAGGGAGGCCAAGAACTGGCTCTTTTGTTCTCCATGTTCTACTGTACCATCTCTCTTCTGAGGCACAGAGGATGGGATGCTCATATTACCATCAGAGCAAGCAACTTGTCCAGTTTGCTGGGACTGAGAGGATTCCTGGGACATGAAACTTTCAATTTGAAAACCAGGAAAGTCCCAAACAATCCAGGACAATTTGGTTACCTCGGTTCCAGAGAACCACTGGTTACCAAGGAATGCAGGAAAGAATACAAGTCTTTATATCTCAAAGTTGCTTCAACCTTGTAGCTGATATTAATCTGGTGAGGATTTCATTTCACCCTTCAAAGTTAGATTTGGATATTATATTTCTTCTCTTTCTCGAAGCTTTTCTGACTCCCACTCTCCTGCCTCTCTCCCTTCCTCACCCCATGACGCTCATGGATTTCATTGGTTCCACCTGCTATTTACTAAATATACATCTTCAGATCACCTTTCCCCTTACCTACCTCCCTAGGAAGACTGTTTGAGTATCTGATATTTTGCCCTTTCTGGAAAACTATTGATCCTGAGGGTCATGGAAAGAGTGAGCCACATAAAAGACTTCTGTAGGGCATGCAGAAAGAGCCAGCTCCGAAGAGCCCCCTTGGACATTAAAGTAAGACCTTCAGTGGGTTGTTAATAGCTACCTTTTGGCCCATTTCTAACTCACATAATGATAGTTTCCAACACAGCAGCTATTACAGAGCTCAGTTCTAAGAGAAGAGACTGCCAGGAACTGCTGTCACTCACCTGCCTTGTCCCCCTCCATCTTCTCCCTGACATTTTCCTGCCCTGGCTTATTGGGTTGTGTGAACTGCCTAAAAATACCTTGATAGCAGAAGCTCAGAGGGTCAAAGAAGGAAAATGAGTCATTCGGTAAGACCATGAATGTTCTTCTTTCACCCAGTTCCGTCCCTCAACAAGATTCAGACTTGGGGAAACACCAGCTCAAATTCTACCAGACACTTTGACCTGTGAATATGATTTGTTCTGTTTTCTATTCCTGCAAAGTTTTTCTCCCTGCATTAACCTTAACCTGTATGGTCCACTCCAAGTACAACCTCATCCAGGAAGCTGTTCATGATTTACCCTAGAAAGCTGTTCATCTCAACTGCCAGTATAACAGAAGACTAGAAAAATAAAGCTTATTATATAAACTCACCCCAAACTTGAATCAAAATCTTAAGAAGAGGGTACAGAAAATGTGCAATAAAAATGTTTTTATGCTGGAATATAGTTGATTTACACTTTGTGTTAGTTTCAGGTATACAACAAATTGATTCACTTATACATATTCATATGTCTATTCGTTTTCAGATTCTTTTCATATATAGGTTATTACAGAGTATTGAGTAGAGTTCTATGTGCTATACAATAGGCCCTTGTTGATTATCTACTTTTATATAGAGAGGTGTGTATATGTTAATCCCAGCCTCCTAATTTATCCCTCTCTTCCACCTCTCCCCTTTGGTAACCCATAAGTTTGTTTGCTAAGTCTGTGCCTCTGTTTTGTAAATAAGTTCATTTGTTCATATATCATTTGTATCATTTTTTAAGAATCCACATATAAGTGATATCATGATGTTTATCTTTCTGTGTTTGACTTCACTTAGTATGATAATCTCTAGGTCCGTCCATGTTGCTACAAATGGCATTATTCTTTTTATGGCTAAGTAATATTCCATTGTACATATTCTTTATCCATTCATCTGTTGATGGACATTTAGGTTTCTTCCATGGCTTGGCTATTGTAAACAGTGCTGCAGTGAACATTGGGCTGCATGTATCTTTTCAAATTATGGTTTTCTCTCAATATATGCCCAGGAATGGGGCTGTTGGATCACACAGTAGCTCTATTTTTAGTTTCTTAAGGAATCTCCACACTGTTCTCCATAGTGACTATACCAATTTATATTCTCACCAACAGTGTAGAAACATTCCCTTTTCTCCATACCCACTCCAGAACTGATGCATTTATTGTTTGTAGATTTTTTGATGATGGCTATTCTGATTTGTATGAAGTGAGAGCTTACTGTAGTTTTGATTTGCAGTTTTCTAATAATTAGCAACAGTAAGCATCTTTTCTTGTGTTCTTTGGCCATCTGTATGTCTTCTTTGGAGAAATTTAGATCTTCTACCCATTTTTTTTTTAGTTTTTTTTTAATTGAGCTGCATAAGCTGTTTATATATTTTAGAGTTTAATCCCTTGTCAGTTACATCATTTGCAAATATTCTCTCCAATTCTGTGGGTTGTCTTTTCATTTTTTTTTTTATTATTTCCTTTGAAATGAAAAAAGCTTTTAATTATGTCCCATTTATTTTTGTTGTTGTTGCTATATCCAAAAAGACATTGCTAAGATTTATGTCAGAGTTCTAAGAATTTTATAGCATCCGGTCTTACCTTTTAGTCTTTAATCGATTTTGAGTTTATTTTTGTTTATGGTGTTAGAGAATGCTCTAATTTCCTTCTTTTACATGTGGCTGTCCCCTTTTCAGCAGCACTTACTAAAGAGACTGTCTTTCCTCCAACGTATACTCTTGCCTCCCTTATCACAGATTAATTGACCACAGGTATGTGAGTTTATTTCTAGGCTTTCTATCCTGTTCCATTGATCCATAAGTCTGTCTTTATGCCAGTACCATACTGTTTTGTTTACTGTAGCCTTAATCCCTATCAAATTATCAATGGCATTTTTTGCAGATATAAAACCAAAAAAATCTTAAAATTTGTGTTGTACCACACAAGACCCTGAATAGCCAAAGCAATCTTGAGACAGAAAAACAGAGCTGGAGAAGTCAGGCTTACTGACTTCAAAAAACATGCATTTTAAACAAACACTTCAGGTACTTCTCTTTTAAAAATTTACTGATATATAAGGCATGTGCCATCAAATTCACCCATTTAAAGTACACAGTTCAATGGCCTTTAGTATATGCAACCATTACCACAATCAATTCTAAAACACTTTTATTATCCCCCAAAGAAACCCCATATACTTTAGCAGCCACTCCCCAATTCCCACTCCCCTGTCCCAAGTGTGACAGTCACTGGTGATAGTCACTGGTCTATTTCTGTTTCTATAAACTGACCTATACTGGACATTTCATGTTAATGCAGTCATACAATATGTGGTCCTCTGTGATCAACTTCTTTCACTTAATGTTTTTAAGATTCTTTGATGTTGTAGTGTGCATCAATACTTCATTTCTTTTTATGCCTGAACAATGTTCCATGGTGTGGATATATCATATTTTATTTTCCCACTCATCAGTTAATGAATATTTGAGTCATCGTACCACATATGGTGTTGCCTACTATAAATGATATTACTATCGACATGCAGATACAAGTTTTTGAGTGGAGCTGCATCTTCATTTCTCCTGGTTTTGCATCTAGGAACGTAATTTCTAAGTCACAGGGTAATTTTATGCCTAACTTTCTGAGAAACTGTCAGGCTGTTTTCTACAGTAGCTGCCAACATTTACATTCTCACCTGCAAAGAATGAGGGTTCAGATTTCTTCTCAACCTCACCACATCCTTACCTGCCTTTTAAAATTCTAATCATCCTAGTGAGTATGAAATGGTGTCTCATTTTTGCTTTGATGTGCATTTCCCTAATGGCTAATGCAGGTGCTTCTTCTAAAATTTGAAAAGCTTTGGTACACTGCCCCATAATATGTGATGGAGTTACCTGTCTCATGGTCCCTGTGTGTGTGTGCGTGCATACTAAGTCATATCTGACTTATGACACTTGAGTCATATCTGACTCTTTGTGATCCTGTGGACCATAGCCCACCAGGCTCCTCTGTCCAAGGGATTCTCCAGGCAAGAACACTGAAGTGGGTTGCTGTGCCCTCCTCCAGGGGATCTTCCTGACCTAGGAATCAAACCTGCATCTCTTATGTCTACCTGCACTGGCAGGTGGATCTTTACCACTAGTACCACCTGGGAAGCCCCCTTATGGTCCCTACTAGACAGTAAACTTGCAGAAGGCCTGGAGTGCACTGCCTGGCTGCCTAGATCCCTTTCAGCATTGCCCAGAGCCTGTCACATTACAGATGCTGCATAAACAGGAGGGAACTTCTATTAAGGGCCTGTACTGTGTCAGGCATAGATTATACAAATTAACTCATTTAATCATCAAAACAACCATTTGAGGGAGGATCATCATTACTGCTGTCTTACAGATGAAGAAACTGAGGCACAGAAAAGTTAAATAACTTGCTTGTATTTGAACTCAGGTTGCATGATGCCAGACTGAACTGCCTCCCTCAGTAAGTACCTCTTGAATAAATGAATGAATTTCAAACTCTGAAAAAAGGAGGAGACCACAGACTGCAGAGGCAGGGCTCACTCCATTATCCATTCGCCTGAACAGCCATGTTTCTGGAAGAACAGCACTGGGAATTTGAACTGCCTTGCTCCTGTGAGTGACATCAGGACACTTCACCTCAGTTCCTGGTGAAGGACATGGACAGTGACACTGGCTTGCATTTTTTAAACCAGATAGATGCTAATCCTGATCCCAAGCCCTTCCAGGAAGTATCCACGGTGGAGAATGGAAACAGACTTGAACTTTAGGTGTGCACTGGCAGTGAGGTTGAAAGGTGGAAAGAAGTCTCTGTAGCTCTGAATGCAGCTATTTTATACCAAATGTCTCCTCTTGAAAATAGGCATGCTACACATCTGCTCTGAATAGCCAACATGATTTTCTGCATCCTGTACAGGGTAAATCCTTCAACATATCCTACCAAGTATCACAGTTTTTGGCAACTTAGAAAATGATACTGTTTCAGTCCAAGCCAGGATGCATGGGTTGGTAAGCTGAGCATGGGTTAGATTTCAGCTCACACTAGCCCACTTGGCTGGGCATGCTTGTGCAGTGCCCAACCTGATCATCCATATATGGTCTATTAACATCCTATTAGGGAGTTTCACCCTGGTGAATACGGCAATCTTGACAGTTAGGAAATAACTTGTTGTTCAGTTGTTAAGCTGTGTCCAACTCTTTGTGACCTCATGAACTGTAGCAGGCCAGGCTTCCCTGTCCTTTACTACCTTCCAGAATTTGCTCAAACTCATGTCCATTGAGTCAGTGATGTAATCTCACCATCACATCCCCTGCCCTTCCTTTTGCCCTCAGTCTTTTCCAGCATCAGGATCTTTTCCAGTGAGTCAGCTCTTTGCATCAGGTGGCTAAAGACTGGAGCTTCAGCTTCAGCATCAGTCCTTCCAATGAATATTCAGGGTTCATGTCCTTTAGGATGGGCTGGTTTGTCCCCTTGCTGTACAATGATCTCTCAGGAGTCTTCTCCAGCACCACAATTCAAAAGCATCAATTGTTTGACTTATGGTAGGTTAAGGAAATTATCAAATAAGTCAATTATCTGACCTATAGTAAGTCAAGAAAATAACTTACTGTAAGTCAAATAATGGATTGATCAAACCTCACAGCTCTTTATAATCTGGATGAAAGAAATCAGCAACAAATGACTGACAGAGACTTTGTCTGACATATGGGCTATCAGTTCAGTTCAGTTCAGTCACTCAGTCGTGTCCAACTCTCTGCGACCCCATGAATCGCAGCACGCCAGGCCTCCCTGTTCATCCCCAACTCCCGGAGTTTACTCTAACTCATGTCCATTGAGTCGGTGATGCCAACCAGCCATCTCATCCTCGGTCATCCCCTTCTCCTCCTGCCCCCAATCCCTCCCAGCATCAGGGACTTTTCCAATGAGTCAACTCTTTGCATGAGGTGGCCAAAGTATTGGAATTTCAGCTTCAGCATCAGTCCTTCCAATGAACACCCAGGACTGATCTCCTTTAGGATGGACTGGTTAAATCTCCTTGCAGTCCAAGGGACTCTCAAGAGTCTTCTCCAACACCATAGTTCAAAAGCATCAATTTTTCAGGGCTCAGCTTTCCTCACAGTTCAACTCTCACATAGAATCTGATAAATCCAGGCAGACAGAATCCAAGCCAAAGCTATAATTTGAAGCCAGCCTCATTCATCTTGACTTCAGTACCTAATCCAGAATGCCCGGGTACCCTTGGAGTCCTGAAAGATAGAATACCAGTGAAGAGCTGAAGATTTTGCAATTCAGGACTGCAGGCAGCCTACTCACCAAGGAGCCAGACTAACTTCCAGAACACAGCTTGTTTCCTAGGCAATGGACGGAGCCATCTACGACACAGACTTTTTCAGGTAGCGCCACTAAGGTTCTAACCAATAGCCAACCACACAACCACGTTTGCCTCCTGGAAGCAGCTCCAGGAAGCTGGCCATGGGAAGTAGGAGTAGGTGAGAGGCTGTACAAGTTACCCAAGCATCTGTGAGAGGAAATAATGACATGGAGTGACATCCACTGTTATTTGTGTCTCTCCAAATGCCTGAGCCCACTGACACGCACTCCAAATGACATGGCATAGTTGTGGCTTGCTGAGGGACTGTGGTTACAGATGGAATAGAAGTGTTCAGAGAGATGAAGAGAAAGACTGGAAGACTCAGTGTGGGCCGAGAGAAAGAGCCACATACTGTAGTGGGCAGTATGCAAATACAGACACAAACCTAATAACAAAAATAATTATTTATGATAAATAATAAAATTATTAATAAGTTGCTGAACCTGTTCTATACCCTTTATTCATGTTATCTCACTTGTATTTTAAGGCACATCACAGTCCTCAGAAGTGACTATCACTTGTAAGCTTCTTATAAGTGAGGACACTGAAGCACCAAGAGGGTAAATAACTTACCCAAGATCACACAGCTTGTAAGTAGTGGAGCCTGGATATGGAACAAAAGACCCAACCAGCTGAGCCCTGCCCAAATCTCTGACTCACAGAATCATGAAAAACAACAACTTGCTGGTTTCAAGCCATTGAGTTTTAGGGCTGTTTGTCATAGAGCAATAGAAAACTGCCCTGATGGAACTTATAATTTAATAACAGTAACAAACAAGTGAAAAAACACATAGATGTGTACTCATGCATTTAATACATAGTAAAGGAGAAAGAACAGAATTGTTCCTTCATTGCATTTTGTTGTTGCTTTTCAGTCACCAAGTTGTGTCCAAACTCTTTGTGACCCCATGGACTGCAGCACACCAGGCCTTCCTGTCCCTCACCATCTCCCAGAGTTTGCCCAAGATCATGTCCATTGAAACAGTGATGCCATCCTACCTTCTCATCCTCTGTCACCCTCTTCTTCTTCTGCCTTCAATCTTTCCCAGTTTCAGGGCCTTTTCCAATGAGTCGGCTCTTTGCATCAGGTGGCCAAAGTACTGGAGCTTCACCTTAAGCATCAGTCCTTCCAAAGAGTATTCAGGGTTGATTTCCTTTAGGACTGACTGGTTTGACCTCCTTGTAGTCCAAGGGACTCTCAAGAGTCTTTCTCCAGCACCACAGTTCCAAAGCATCAGTTCTTTGGTACTCTGCTTCCTTATGTTCCAACTCTCATATCCATATATGACTACTGGAAAGACCATAGCCTTGACTATACAGATATTTGCCGCAAAATGATGTCTTTGCTTTTTAATGTCCTGTCTAGGTTTGTCATAGCTTTCCTGCCAAGAAGCAATCATCTTCTAACTTAATGACTGCAGTCACCATCCACAGTGATTTTAGAGCCCAGGAAGAGGAAATCTGTCACTGCTTCTGCCTTTTCCCCTTCTATTTGCCATGAAGTGATGGGATCCAGGTGCCATGATCTTAGTTTTTTTATTTTTTTTTTTTATTTTTTTAAATATTGAGTTGTAAGCTGGCTTTTTCCCTCTCTTCTTTAACCCCCATCAAGAGGCTCTTTAATTCATTTTCATTTTCTGCCATTAGAGTGGTATCATCTGCATATCTGAGGTTGTTGATATTTCTCCTGGCAATCTTGATTCCAGCTTGTAATTAATCCAGCCCAGCATGTTGCATGATGTGCTCCGCATGTAAGTTAAATAGACAGGGTGACAAATACAGCCTGTCATACTCCTTTCTCAATTTTGAACCAGTCAGTTGTTCCATATAAAGTTCTAACTGTTGCTTCTTGACCTGTATACAGGTTTCTCAGGAGACTGGTAAGATGGTCTAGTATTCCTGTCTCTCTAAGAGGTTTCTACAGTTCGTTATGGTGTGCACAGTCAAAGGCTTTAACGTAGTCAATGAAACAGAAGGAAGTGTTTTTCTGGAATTCCCTTGCTTTCTCTGTGATCCAATGATGTTGGTGATTTGATCTTTGGTTTGTCTGCCTTTTCTAAACCGAGTTTGTGCATCTGGAAGTTCTCAATTCAATTACTGCTGAAGCCTAGCTTGAAAGATTTTTAGCATAATGTCACCAGCATGGGAAGTGAATGCAGTTGTCATTGCATTTATTTCATATGTAATAAGTATAACTTTCATGGTCATTCAGAGCACTGGTAACAAGATTATCCTTTTTCCATTCTTCGAGTCTACCTTGCCTACTTTGCAGGTAGGCAAATTACTACCTTTCTGGGCCTTGGTTTCTCCATCTGTGAAATGGGCATGGTAGCATTCATCCTGTCTGCCTCATAGGCTCCTCTGAGGATGAAATGAAACAAGAAACAAAAGTGCTATGATTGCTGAAAAGTCCTCAAAAAACTGCATCATAACAAGATAAATGTTCCCTTGTGCTAAAAGTGCTTAACTGCTTTATAATTTATTCTCTGAAATGGAAACATCTGGCCAAGGAAACTTGAAAGAAGCAGAAACCTTTCTGACCAAAGCAATTGCATCTAATAGCTGGTCTCTGGAGTCTCCTCCTTCGGCTCTGATTTGCCCATTACTTTGAGTTGTATTTTGAAATATGTCAGCCTTGCTTTTTTGCACATCTGCTTTTTCTATTTTTACTCTAGACCAGAATAGAGAAAGAAACCATTATAAATGGTAAATATCCATTCTTGGGCGTTCCATCATATATATATATATAAATCTCTCCATGAATTTATTCATCAATATATCTTCTAATTGTAGAAACTGGAGTGAAGCAGAATTGTAGAGGAATTTTATAAGGAACCTCAGCAAGGTGTAATTATTATATGGGTAAATGAGATTTCCACCTGGGTTATGAAACAGTGAACCCAGGAGCCAAATCCAGTCATGTCTTCTCCCTGTTTAAAAATTCCTTAGTGACTTCCCAATGCCCTCTATATAAAGACCAAGCTCCTTGACATGCACTGAAGTCCAGCCATGATTTTGCTCTTGCTTTCTACCTGCCCCGCCCAGCCTTGCCTCTCACCACTCATGCTCTTGGGCTTATGACCTGTTGATGCAGGTGTCTCATCCCCAGGTTTGACATAAGCTATTTCCTTCACCCTAGTACACCACCCTCTTCCATCTTTGCCTCATCTACCCTTCACTTTTCAGGTCTAACTTTAGATGATCTGAGAAATCTTCCCTAAACCCCTAAGACTGTTTGGTTGTTGCTCATCCAGGACCCTTTAACCCCTTTTCTCTAAGGTAGTTTCACATTGTAATTTCCAGAAGGTAAATGACACAGCTCTCACAAACATACATCATGAGCCTATTCATTAGTAAGGGTGCTAGCAGGGTAATAAAGTTGAGTCAAAGGAACATAAAAGAAACTGATTTATATGTGGTAAGTAAAAGGAAGAATGTTGATATAAGACTGCTATTTTAGATCCAAAACTGGGCATATTACAACGTGCTATAGGCAATAAGGTGCGTGGCACTTGGGTGCATGGGTGGTTCAGTGGTAGAATTCTCGCCTGCCACGCAGGAGACCCAGGTTTGCTTCCTGGCCCATGCAGCCACAGTGTCCCCTTTGTGGGCTTCCCCGGTAGCTCAGACAGTAAAGAATTTGCCAGCAGTGCAGGAGACCTGGGTTTAATCCCTGGGTTAGGAAGATCCCCTGGAGAAGGAAATGGCAACCCACTCCAGTATTTTTGCCTGGAGAATTCCAAGGACAAAGGAGCCTGGTGGGCTACAGTCCATGGGGCCTCAAAGAGTCCAACACGGCTGAGTGACTAACACACACAGGCAATAAAATCATAACCCTTAGAAGCTATCTTTTCCAATGAACAAAAATTGTTTGCATCTTATCGATTTCCTGCCAGTTAAGATCTCACTTTTCAAGGACTTGATCTTAACTTGTGTAGTAGTAGTTAGCCAAATCAAGGCTGTCAGAAGACCTAGTATGACATTGAAAAGATACACTGTCATCTTTCTGGAAAAAAATGTTTTATTACCAGTAGCATTAAGACTCTGTTTTAAAATGACCTGTTATCTTATCTGAAATTCCCAGCAAATTGAAAAGCTTTTCAGGGATGAGATTCTGTTTTGGGTAGATCCTGTAGCCTCTGATCTTAGCTCAGTGCCTGGTATGGAGTACACACTTATAATTCTTGTTGGATGAATTAAAAGTTTTCTTCTTGCAGGATTAAACTACCCCCTCCAAGAAGCTTATCAATTTCCCACAGATAGAGTTATGGGCGATAGAAATCTTTGCAGTGATCACAGCCCATGGACGTCTCCAATCCCTGCCAAGTGTGTCCGTTTGCCCAAAGCCCCTTAAGCATTTCTCTTGCCTCCCACTGCTGCACAAATCCAAACTGTCACCTCAATGGTCAGATGCAGAGGCAAGAAGAAAGAAGCCCATCTCCTGTGTGTCCCGTGTCTCCATTTAAGAATCAGGAAGAATGGGGTCCTTCCCTGCCCAAGCCCCCTACCCATCCCCAAGCCCAGTGGGAAGGCTGGATACCACAGCCCTCCCTAGCTGCCTCACATCCTTGTACTTGTTCTGGGAGCACAAGGGCTCATTCTATTCCTGGATTCAACTCCCCAGGGATAGCTATTGGGGCTACAGGCACAGTACTCATCATTCTAATAGGCTAATGGGGCAGCCCAGTTTTCTCACAGATAATGAGCCTGTATAATTTAAATCAAGACTAATTTATGCATTTAAACATGCGTTGCTAGGATAGATAAATCACCCTACTTGTGACTTGTTTTTATTAGCATAGGAGGCAGGTAAAACATCATCCACTGATGGGAGAAGGGGAGGAGGCAGGCCTGATTTTCAGTTATTCATGGTCATGGAGTGTCCATAAAAAGGAAGGAGTAGGGGTGGGATGTGCTCCAAATAACTTCAAGTTTTGAGTGGTCAGTCTGGAGAAAAAATGGACTTGAAATAGCATGAATGAGAATGACTATCACTTCACACAACGTCTTTGTCGATCTTGTGGAAATCTTGGAAAGAGGTCAGGAAAGCAGGGAGTTATCTGGGCAAGAGTTTGAGACTTTTGGACAAGGAGTGGGTCCCAATATACCCAGGAACACTGGTGGAAGGTAGATTGGGACCCTGTGAAAGGAGAAAAAGCAGAGAAAGAACAAAACCACAGCAACGAAGGCCTTGTATCTCTTAGAAGCAGAGTAGATCACTGAAAAATCTTGGGGATGGATGAGTCTGCCATTAGAGCACCCAGTTTCTCATTTCTGGGCCCTTCCCTGCCCTACAGAAACCATCCCTCCCCATATGCTCTCTCCTACACTCTCCCAGAACCCTAGCCATTTTGCCCCTTCACTGTGACCTGAGGCTGTGTTCTCCTCTTACAGTGATACTCACCTTTCAGCTTTTTCTCTCTGAAAAAGGAATCAAGTGGCCAGAGAATTCCTCATCCATCCAGGAGTATTTTCAGCATCCCTTAAAATTACACCAGAACAATAGGAATAAACCAGAACTGTCCTAGAAGAGCCCTGGGCAAACCAGACCTAAGGTCATCCTAGAAATACAAGGCCTTGTCTCCCATTTGAAGAATTGTGGGCACCACTGTGCAGGTGGAGAGAGTTCCCTGATTCTTTCCCAAGAAGAGGGTAATGGAAGGGAGCAGAGATACATTAGGATGCTCCCGACTGCACATAGTGGAGTATTCAGGTATTATGGGCCTATATTAAAAGAACTTAATTTTTTCACATAACAAGTGATCTAGAGGAGGATGATTCCAAGGAAGATCAGTGTTTCAACCATGTCAGGGCTTCTCTGAGGCTCTCTTGGCACTCTCTCCCTCATTAATACAAAATAGCTGCTAAGGCTCCATACAAAATGTCTTAACAAAAACACTTTCAAAGAAGAAGGAGATGCAATTTTTCTTCTTACCTCTTTTCTCACATAGATTTTATCTTGCCAAGAATTCCTCCAGCAGAGTTCCCCTGTTATCAGTTTAATTGGCCAATATTGGGTCACATGAATATTGCCAGAGCTGAAAGGGCAGGTGTAAAAGTAAGGACCTACATTTTCTTTCTTTCTTTTTAAAAATGTATTTATTTGGCTGCTTGAGGTCTTAGTTGTGGCACTTGGGATCTTTGCTACTTCCTGGGGGATCTTCAGTTTCAGCGCATGGACTCTCTACTGAGGAGTCCATAGCATGTGGGATCTTAGTTCCCCGACCATGGATCGAACCCATGTCTCCTGCATTGCAAGGCAGGTTCTTAACCCCTGGACCACCAAGGAAGTCCTGAGAACCCACATTTTCTGCCTCTCTGATACACAATGGATTCTGCTAGCGTGAAGGGTGAGCTAGCAACTGACAGTGTCTACAGCAGTGAGTTGCTGGAGGTTGAAAAAGGAAAATTCTTAGAAAGCTCCCTGCATAGTTTTTGACATAAACCTGGATTCAATAAGTTTAGCAATTTATATCAATTTATACAGTCCTGGACAGAGAAATGTTTTAAAGAATGAGCAATAGGAATACAGATCTAAAGGCAGGTAACTTGGCTTTCCCTGCCTGTCCTTTTCCATTTTGCAACCAAGAAGACAGGCAAGATTTAGCCTGTACTCAGCTTTCATGCCCATCTCACTTCAAGACAACCTCAGGCTATGGAGTTGGAACTTTTATCTTTCACAGACACTAAATTTTCCGTTTCAGCCTGCATAAACGGAGCATGAGAATACCCTACGGCCTGTATTTGCTACGTGTTTTCTATGGATGCCAGCAAAGCAAGACTTCTAGTAATGGGATCAGTAACCTGAGTAAGAGGACTGAAAAGGCAAGTCTGAATCTACCCCGCCTGTCATGTTCCAGCGAACAATGAAAGCACAGTAATGGGAAACATTGCCTTCTGACGTGTTCAAGCCAGTCTGTCCCTGCTAGGTACTATTATTAGCAGCAATATTAATAAATGCTTCTGACAGGCTGTGAAGGTTCAGACTGCTGGAGAGTCACAGAGCATGCCAGACACATAAACTTCCTGCCCCAGGCGGCTCATAAGCATGAAGGATACAAGACAAGGCCCTAATGGCAGAAAACACGATGACCGGGGAGGGGTTCCTGCTGATGAGGTGGGGAGATTTTTTTCAGAGCTGGGAACGAGAGAGACAGGCCTTGGCACCTGCTACCTGGCCAGCCACCGCATCAGAAGAGCTCTTTTGGGAAATCATGGGAGAGATGATAGCAGACAAGTGACAATCCACTTCAGATGTCACCTCGACCAACTTGGAGCCTTGAGGGAAGCACTTGAGATGAGTCCAGCTCTCTTGCTACCTGAGGCTAGGCTGGGGTAGAGCCTACAAATTGCTCCCTAGAGTCTAGATTCTTTCTTCCTTTAAGAAACAGAGCTCTCTGCATTAGTTAGCAGGGAACTCTTGGAAGTTGGACTCTTCAAGTGATAGTTTGTCCTAGATGCTGTGGCAATAGGTGTGGCCACATGACTGATCTCCAGCCAGTGGGTTGAGGACAGAAGCCATGCATGTACTTTGCAAACCACGGTTTTTTTAATACAGAAGCTCCAGGCCTCCACTCTTTCTTCCCCCTGCTGTCAGCTGCTGGGAAAGGTCACCTGCTGTCCCCTGAGCTACTGTTGCAGGTCCAGAGAAGGAGGCCGCCATCCAAGATGGCTGCTCTGTCTTACCGTCATCCGACCTTCCCAGCTCTCGACTTCTCACCCTCCTCCTCTCCCCTGGATGGGAGAAAAGAGAGCTTCTGCCCTACTTAAGCCACTGTATGTTTCGGTCTCTTCCTTATAGTAGCTTATCCCATACCACATTCCCAGGCTTGGTTCTGAACTCGAGGAAGAAAGCAAAGCCTCATGTTCACAGGGGGTTAATAGTTTACACACATCACCTTCAGCCAATGCCCGTCTCTCCCTCACTCAGTGGACTCCCCTGAACGGAATGCATTTCTCTTCCGTGATTCATTCACTTCTTTCCCATCTTAGAGCTCCTTCCCATTGGATTAGTCTGCTGTTGGCTGTGGTAAAAAAGGATCACAGACTGGGAGGCTTAAATTACAGAACTCTTATTGTCTCACAGTTCTAGAAGCTGCAAGTCCAAAGTTAAGGTGTCGGCAAGGTTGGTTCTGTCCCAGACCCTCAGACCTCTCTTCTTGACATGTAGATGCCATCTTCTCCCTGTGTCTCTGCATATTGCCTTTTCTCTATGTGTGCCTGTGTTCACATTTCCCCTGTTTATAGGGACACCAGCCATATTGGGTTAGGCCCACCCTACTGACCTTATTTTTGCTTAAATACCTCTGTAAAGATTCTCCAAATAAGGTCTCATTTTGAGGTACTTGGGGGTTAGGACTTACAACATATGAATTGAGGGAGGGATACAGTTCAGACCATAGCAACCCTTACTTTATTTTATTAAATTTACTTATTTTTGCTTGTGCTGGGTCTTCATTGCTGTGCGCAGGCTTTCTCTAGTTGCCGCGAGCAGGGGCTACTCTTCACTTCTGTATGCGGGCTTTTTATTGTGGTGGCTTCTCTTGCTGTGGATCACACTCTCTAGACACACAGGCTTCAGTAGTTGTGGCACTTGGGCTCAGTAGTTGTGGCTTGCGAGCTCTAGAGTATAGGTTCAGTAGATGTGGCACACAGGCTTAGCTGCTCCATGGCATGTGGAATCTTCCTGGACCAGGGGTTGAACCCATGTCCCCTGCATAGACAGGTAGATTTTCACCACCTGGGAAGGCTGCAACTCTTCCTTTAGAACATGAACTTCATTCACTGGTACAGAGAAGGCACTCATTAATCTTTATTGAATGATTCAATATATAAATATTCATCATTTTTATTATCCCAACATCATGATCATTTTCAATTAGAAAACTTTAACTGGCATATCTACTTCAGTAGTTGATGTTAATTCATATTTACTTGGCAAATAATAATTAATGTGAATAATAGTGTCCTGGAATTATGGAAAGATCCCAAAATGTAATTTGAGTAATTGGACAGAGATTACACTAACCTCACTATAATTTTAACATTGATTGTATTTTATAAATATAAAATTTGGTCATTCATCAGTTCAGTTCAGTTGCTCAGTTGTGTCCAACTCTTTGCAGCCCCATGGACTGCAGCATGCCAGGCCATCCTGTCCATCGCCAACTCCAAGAGTTTACTCAAACTCATGTCCAATGAGTCATTGATGCCATCCGACCATCTCATCCTCTGTCATCCCCTTCTCCACCCACCTTCAGTCTTTCCCAGCATCAGGGTCTTTTCCAATGTGTCAGTTCTTCCTGTCAGGTGAACAAAGTATTGGAGTTTCAGCTTCAGCATCAGTCCTTCCAGTGAATATTCAGGACTGATTTACTTTCAGATGGACTGGTTGGATCTCCTTGCCATCCAAGGGGCTCTCAAGAGTCTTCTCCAACACAACAGTTCAAAAGCATCAATTCTTCTGCACTCAGCTTTCTTTATAGTCCAACTCTCACATCCATACATGACTAGTGGAAAAACCATAGCATTGGCTAGATGGACCTTTGTTGGCAAAGTAATGTCTGCTTTTTAATATGCTGTCTAGGTTGATCATAACTTTTCTTCCAAGGAGCAAGCATCTTTTAATTCCATGGCTGCAGTCACCATCTGCAGTGATTTTGGAGCCCAAAAAACTAAAGTCTGACACTGTTTCCCCATCTATTTGCCATGAAGTGATGGGACCAGATGCCATGATCTTCGTTTTCTGAAATGTTGAGCTTTAAGCCAACTTTTTCACTCTCCTCTTTCACTTTCATCAAGAGGCTCCTCATCAAGAATACAGAAGTGGTTTGCCTTCTCCAGTGGACCACGTTTTGTCAGAACTCTCCACCATGACCCGTCTGTCTTGGGTGGCTCTAAATAGCCTGGCTTATAGTTTCATTGAGTTAGACAAGGCTGTGGTCCATGTGATCAGATTGGTTAGTTTCCTGTGATTGTGGTTTTCAGTCTGTCTGCCCTCTGATGGAGAAGGATAAGAGGCTTATGGGAGCTTCCTGATAGGAGAGACTGACTGAGGGGGAAATTGGGTCTTGTTCTGATGGGCAGGCAATGCTCAGTAAATCTTTAATCCAATTTTCTGTTGATGGGAGGGGCTGTGTCCCCTCCCTGTTATTTAGGGGCCAAACTATGGTGGAGATAATGAAGATAATGGCAACCTCCTTCAAAAGGTCCCATGCATGCACTGCTACACTCAGTGCCCCCAGCCTTGCCACAGGCCACCATCAACCCACGCCTCCATCAGAGACTCCTGGACACTCACGGGCAAGTCTGGGTCAGTCTCTTGTGGAGTCACTGCTCCTTCCTCCTGGGTCCTGGTGCACACAAGGTTCTGTTTGTGCCCTCCAAGAGCTTGTTTCCCAGTCCTGTGTAAGTTCTGATGGCTCTATGGTGGGGTTAATGGCAACATCCTATATAGGTGGTTTTATAATAATCACCAAATATCAATAATTTTTGTTTTTACTCTAAAAAAAACTGATTCAAGGGATTCAAATAGATTCAAGGGATTAGATCTGATAGAGTGCCTGAAGAACTCTGGGTGGAGGTTCATGACATTGTACAGGAGGCAGTGATCAAGACCATCCCCAAGAAAAAGAAATGCAAAAAGGCAAAATGGTTGTCTGAGGAGGCCTTACAAATAGCTGTGAAAAGAAGAGAAGCTAAAGGCAAAGGAGAAAAGGAAAGATACGTCCATCTGAATGCAGAGTTCCAAAGAATAGCAAGGAGAGATAAGAAAGCCTTCCTCAGTGATCAGTGCAAAGAAATAGAGGAAAACAATAGGAAGTAAAAGACTAGAGATCTGGTCAAGAAAATTAGAGCGAACATTTCATGCAAAGATGGGCACAATAGAGGACAGAAATGGTATGAACCTAACAGAAGCAGAAGATATTAAGAAGGAGGTGGCAAGAATACACAGAAGAATTATAGAAACAAGATTTTCATTACCCAGGTAACCACGATGGTGTGATCACTCACCTGGAGCCAGACATCCTGAAATGCAAAGTCAAGTGGGCCTTAGGAAGCATCACTACAAACAAAGCTAGTGGAGGTGATGGAATTCCAGTTGAGCTATTTCAAATCCTAAAAGATGATGCTGTGAAAGTGCTGCACTCAATATGCCAGCAAATTTGGAAAACTCAGCAGTGGCCACAGGACTGGAAAAGGGCAGTTTTCATTCCAATCCCAAAGAAAGGCAATGCCAAAGAATATTCAAACTACCACACAATTGCACTCATCTCCCACGCTAGCAAAGTAATGCTCAAAATTTTCCAAGCCAGGCTTCAGCAATATGTGAACCATGAACTTCCAGATGTTCAAGCTGGATTTAGAAAAGGCAGAGGAACCAGAGATCAAATTGCCAACATCCATTGAATCATCAAAAAAGCAAGAGAGTGTCAGAAAAACATCTACTACTGCTTTATTGACTATGCTAAAACCTTTGTGTGGATCACAACAAACTGTGAAAAATTCTTCAAGAGATGAAGAATTTTATCTCTTGAAATTCTGGTGGTCTGGCAGCCAGACCACCTGACCTTCCTCCTGAGAAATCTGTATGCAGGTCAGGAAGCAACAGTTAGAACTGGACATGGAACAACAGACTTGTTTCAAATAGGGAAAGGGGTACATCAATGCTGTATATTGTCACCCTGCTTATTTAGCTTATATGCAGAGTAAATCATGAGAAATGCTGGGCTGGATGAAGCACAAGCTGGAGTCGATTGCCAGGAGAAATATTGGTAACCTCAAGTATGCAGATGACACCACCCTTATGACAGAAAGCGAAGAATTAAAGAGCCTCTTGATGAAAGTGAAAGAGGAGAGTGTAAAAATTGGCTTAAAACTCAACATTCAGAAAACGAGGATCATAGCATCTGGTCCCATCACTTCATGGCAAATAAATGAGGAAATAATGGAAACAGTGACAGACTTTAGTTTTGGGGGCTCCTAGACAACATATTAAAAAGCAGAGACATTACTTTGCCAACAAAAGTCTGTCTAGTCAAGGCTATGGTTTTTCCAGTGGTCATGTATGGATGTGAGAGTTGGACTATAAAGAAAGCTGAGCACTGAAAAATTGATGCTTTTGAACTGTGGTGTTGGAGAAGATTCTTGAGAGTCCCCTTGGACTGCAAGGAGATCCAACCAGTCCATCCTAAAGGAGATCAGTCCTGGGTGTTCATTGGAAGGACTGATGTTGAAGCTGAAACTCCAATACTCTGGCCACCTGATGGGAAGAACTGACTCATTGGAAAAGACCCCAATGCTGGGAAAGATTGAGGGCAGGAGGAGAAGGGGACGACAGAGGATGAGATGGTTTGTTGGCATCACAGACTCAATGGACGTGGGTTTGGGTGGACTCCGGGAGTTGGTGAAGAACAGGAAGGCCTGGCGTGCTGCAGTTCATGGGGTCGCCAAGAGTCAGACATGACTGAGCAACTGAAGTGAGCGGAACTGAAAATCACTGCAGATGGTGACTGAAGCCATGAAATTAAAAGACACTTGCTCCTTGGAAGAAAAGCTGTGACCAACCTAGACAGCATATTAAAAAGCAGAGACATTACTTTGCCAACAAAGGTCTGTCTAGTCAAAGCTATAGTTTGTCCAGTAGTCACGTATGAATGTGAGAGTTGGACTATAAAGAAACCTGAGCACTGAAAAATTGATGCTTTTGAACTGTGTTGTTGGAGAAGACTCTTGAGAGTCCTTTGGACAGTGAGGAAATCCAAGCAGTCCATCCTAAAGGAAATCAGTCCTGAATATTCATTGGAAGGACTGATGCTGAAGCTGAAACTCCAATAATTTGGCCACCTGATGTGAAGAACTGACCCATATGAAAAGACCTGATGCTGAGAAAGATTGAAGGTGGGAGGAGAAGGGGATGACAAAGGATGAAATAATTGGATGGCATCCCCAACTCAATGGACATGAATTTGAGTAAGCCCCGGGAGTTGGTGATGGACAGGGAAGCCTGGCATGCTGCTGTCCATGGGGTCTCAATGAGTCAGACACGACTGATCAACTGAACTGAACTGAAAAAAACTTGAGGGTTTAAGTAACATACCAAAAACGGGATTTCAATAAAATGAGAATAAAAACAGATAAAGTTGGATTAAGCTAAAAAAAAAGAGCAAGTGTTCTGACCATTTGATATGTGGAATATTCCACATATTCTACTAATATGTGGAATCTAAGATATGAGACAAATGAACATATCTATGAAACAGAAACAGAAGCACGGAGATAGACCAGATGGGTAGTTGCCAAGGAGGAGGAGGTTGGGTGAAGAGATGGAGTAGAAGTTGGAGTTAGCAGACGTAAGCTTTTATATATAGAATGAATAAATAACAAGGTCCTAGTGTATAGCACAGAGAAATATATTCAATATCCTATGATAAACCATAATGGAAAAGAATATTTTAAAAAGGAATATGTATACATTTATATATATTAACCACTTTTCTGTACAGCAGAAATTAATACTATATTGTAAGTCATCTATATTTCAATAAGTAAATAAATTGCTCTACTAGAGCATAAAGTCATATTCAAAATTTTGAACAACACAGCAGCAGATGCAAACAATACCCAAGAGGCAGTTTTATAGCAGTTCTTCAGGAAACAGAAGATGTCTACCTTGTAAAAAACTCAAGAGAAATTTCTGCAGGGGCCAATCTAAAGGGCACAGCTGTCCCCTGCCCACCAGTTTCACCCAGAATTCAGAAGGGGAACATAAGCTGTTTCTTGTACCTGTCATTAAATCAAGTAACAACATGAAAACAATTTAGTGAAGGTAGCTTTTAAAGTCCATGGTGCAAATATGAAAACTTCCACCCAAGAGTAGCACTTGAAATACACAGAAGAGTAGCTGTGACCACATGCCTCCAATTCTCTCTCCTAAATCTCTGATTTCCATTCAACCAGGCTCTTGGCAGGAACAGGACTCATATTGCAATCCTTGTGGGAGTCGGACGTCTGCATTGGAATCTAGTCTCCACTGCTTCTGAGCTGGGTGACCTTAGATAAGTTACCAATGTATAAAATGAGAATGATTATAATACTTATTTTACATGTAAATCCTATTTTACAAGATTAAATTAGATAACGTACATGAAACTCTTATTACAATACTTAGCACAGCACTCAGTAATGTTCGTGGCGATCAATAGTAACCTATGCTTGGATCATAGGAACATAAATATACTTTGGAAACCACTTGGGTTAGTGGTAGAGTTCACATTCCCTTATGAAAGTGCTCCAATGTATTCCGGCCTGGACGGAAGATTTCATGGTCATATAAAGAAGGGTACTGGAGAAATTGTTCTTTCACTAGAACACCTCGTTCTCTGATAGAAAACAGTGTATTCACTCCACTGACAACTTTCCAGCGGTAATGCCCTCATTATAATCCTGGTTTCATTTCTTGGCATTAATTCACTTGATTAAGTAGAAAGCAAAGAGACTTTAATTTGCCCAAGTCTAATTAAACACAAGCATACACACACTTTTGTATAGATAACCCATCTGTTGTACAACAAAGCATTTGACTTGCCTTTGTCCCTGGTTCCTGGGAGGGAGGCTGAGGGGGAATTCCCTTCCTATTAGGCATGTCTTTGTTATTCATGAGCCTTTTGGATGACTCTTGAGTTTCAACACTGAGGTGACTAAGGCTGGAAGCTGAAAGATCAGAAAGGTCTGTGATTAGGAGCTTGAGGCTCTGAGCTCCTTCTGTGGGTTGGAAAGGTGTGTCTGTTTCATAACCGTTACTGACTGGGAGTTATACTTAACAATTTTGTTCACAGTCCTCTGATAAGAACTAGTTGTGTGGCCTCATCTGGATTCAGGTTAGGCTGGGAAATGTCACTGTGGTCTGGGCTGCTCTTCCCAGACAGGGTCCTATAATTTGGAAAAGAGGGCATAAATTTTGGTAGACTGCCATCAGAAATTGGCTAAAGGGTAGACCCATGACACGACCCAAACGACCAATCAGAGGACGCCTGTGGGATTGATATTAGAAAGCTAGGAGGAAAAGAGAGCTTCTGGGGTGGGGGGCGGAGATCTGAATTTGGACTTATGTTGCCAAGTTCTCTGTCACAAGGTCAGAACTTCTGCAAAACAAAAACAGGTGGGGAAAAAGAGAAATTCAGAGCAGGAGAGAGAGACAGAATTTGAAAGCAAGTGAGTCCCTGTAGCCACAGGAGAACTGGGGCTTTGTCAGTGACCAAATTAGTGGCCTTGAACAAATCACTGTTCTTTTTTCACTAAAACACCCCGTTCTCTGATAGAAAACAGTGTATTTCACTCAACCGACAACCTTCCAACAGTAATGTCCACATTATAACCCATAGTTTCATCTCTTGACATTATTTCACTTGAGATCTGAGATCCACTGAAATCTGTTGATACCAGGTTTTCTTGTTTCAATATCTCATTAGCCTTTTGTATTCTGTTGTGTCCTTTTCAACGTCCATGTGTATAAGTAATGTGTGTTTCATTCATCATGACTCCAGTTCTAAGTTGGAGCCCAACTGAGAACTACAAATGTATTTTTATTTCAACATTGCCTTCTTATTGCAGAGTATGCACAACAGGTATTATTGTGTTTTCCTTGTGCCCCCAGTTCATGGAGAGCATAATCCTTCTGTGTGACTCAGTCACTCGGGTGCCCCCTAGGATGTGTGGGGTTTGGCCCCCCACATCACGTGGTCTCAGAGTACTGTGCTCTGAGGTTGGATGTGTCTCTGGCAGTGCTGCCCGTTCCCTCTGCCGCTGCCATTTCTAGCTGCTGCTAATCTCCCTAATGAAGACTCAGTTGCTTAGATCAAGGTCCAAGAATGTGTCCTTGTCTGTCCTCCCTTCGAGTAAAGTACAACTATTTCCCCTGAGACCCTTTTCATTGACTTCAGAGTTAAGTTCTAGGTGCTTGGTGACTGGCATTCCTAGAAATCTGATCTCAGAGAATCAGGGCATTATTGAAATGCCTGCCTGTTTACCTATTTAGCAAAAATATGGCACACAAGTCATAAGACTGAGTTTACAAACCACTCTCGTCTTAAGCGATCAGGCAGCCAGAAATCTTTGGCCCCTGAAAGTTTTCCATGAACCTGGAGAGTCAATTAGAAGAGAGACGGATGCCTGTTAAAGACTTAATATTATATATTCTTCATCCTCAGTCAGGCCTGGAGGTCTCTCCCCTTGGGCCTCTCTGGAAAAAGTCCACACTCTTATGCTGTCAACAAGATCAAAATGAGCATCAGATCTCTTGGGGGATATTTAGAAATAGAGATCTGAGGATTAGAATGAGTCAAAGGAGGTGAAATAGCAAATGTTTATAGGGCAGTCCTCTCTCCCTGAGAAAGGGTGTGTAGCTGATGGGGAAATCGTGTTTAGTAAACAGCCAGACAGTAAATATCTTTTTGGCATTGCATTCGATATACAGTCTTGGTTGCATATTTTTCTACTTCCTCTTTTTTTTGGAATGGGGGAGTTGAGGGGCTTTTTTATTTTTAACAGTGCTTTAAAATTATAAAAACTATTAGCTCATGAGTATATCTTTCCTTTTCTCCTTTGCCTTTCACTTCTCTTCTTTACACAGCTATTTGTAAGGCCTCCTCAGGCAACCATTTTGCCTTTTTGCATTTCTTTTCCTTGGGGATGGTCTGCCTCCTGTACAATGTCATGAACCTGCATCCATAGTTCATCAGGCACTTTGTCTATCAGATCTAATCCCTTCAATCTATTTGTCACTTCCACTGTGTAATCTTAAGGGATTTGATTTAGGTCATACCTGAATGGTCTCGTGGTTTTCCCTACTTTCTTCACTTTAAGTCTGAATTTGGCAACAAGGAGTTCATGATCTGAGCCACAGTCAGGTCCCAGTCTTTTTTTTGCTGACTGTATAGAGATTCATCATCTTTGACTGCAAAGAATATAATCAATCTGATTTTGGTATTAACCATCTGGTGATGTCCATGTATAGAGTCTTCTCTTGGGTTGTTGGAAGAGGGTGTTTTCTATGACCAGTGCGTTCTCTTGGCAAAATGCTATTAGCCTTTGCCCTGCTTCATTCTGTACTCCAAGGCCAAATTTGCCTGTTACTCCAGGTATTTCTTGACTTCCTACTTTTGCATTCCAGTCCCATATAATGAAAAGGACATCTTTTTGGGGTGCTAGTTCTAGAAGGTCTTGTAGATCTTCATAGAACCGTTCAACTTCAGCTTCTTCAGCATTACTGGTTAGGGCATAGACTTGGATTACTGTGATATTCAATGGTTTGCCTTGGAAACGAACAGAGATTACTCTGTCATTTTTGAGACTGCACCCAAGTACTACATTTCGGACTCTTGTTGACTGTGATGACTACTTTATTGACTATGCCAAAGCCTTTGACTGTGTGGATCACAACAAACTGTGGAAAATTCTTAAAGAGATGGGAATACCAGACCACCTGACCTGCCTCCTAAGAAATCTGTATGCAGGTCAGAAAGCAACAGAACTGGACATGGAACAACAGACTGGTTCCAAATCAGGAAAGGAGTACATCAAAGCTATATATTGTCACCCTGCTTATTTAACTTATATGCAGAGTACATCATGAGAAACACTGGGCTGGATGAAGCACAAGCTGGAATCAAGATTGCCAGAAGAAATATCAATTACCTCAGATATGCAGATAACACCACCCTCATTGCAGAAAGGAAAGAAGAACTAAAGAACCTCTTAATGAAAGTGAAAGAGGAGAGTGGAAAAGTTGGCTTAAAATTCAACATTCATAAAATGAAGATCATGGCATCTGATCCCATCACTTCATGGCAAATAGATGGGAAAACAATGAAAACAGTGGCAGACTTTTATTTTGGGGGGCTCCAAAATCACTAGTGATGGTGACTGCAGCCATGAAATTAAAAGACGTTTACTCCTTGGAAGGAAAGTTATGAACAACCTAGACAGCATATTAAAAAACAGAGACATTACTTTGCCAACAAAGGTCCATCTAGTTAAGGCTATGGTTTTTCCAGTAGTCATGTATGGATGTGAGAGTTGGACTGTAAAGAAAGCTGAGCACCAAAGAATTGATGCTTTTGAACTGTTGTGTTGGAGAAGACTCTTGAGAGTCCCTTGGATGGCAAGGAGATCCAGCCAGTCCATCCGAAAGGAAATCAGTCCTGAATATTCATTGGAAGGACTGATGCTGAAGCTGAAACTCCAATACTTTGGCCACCTAATGTGAAGAACTGACTCATTGGAAAAGACGCTGATGCTGGGAAAGACTGAAGGTGGGAGGAGAAGGGGACGACAGAGGATGAGATGGTCGGATGGTATCACTGATTCAATGGACATGAGTTTGAGTAAACTCCAGGAGTTGGCGATGGACAGGGAGGCCTGGCATGCTGCAGTCCATGGGGTTGCAAAGAGTTGGACATGACTGAGTGACTGAACTGAACTTTTAACTGATTAGTTCATGAGATGTATGGAAACAGGCCAGATTCTTCCCACAATCCTGCTGACTCCTGTTGGTGGACCGAGATGTGAGTCCTGGTCCCACCACCACTGGCTGTGTGTGCATACGCTTCCAAGCCTCAGTTTCAACCCTTGTAAAATGAGAGTGGGCTTCCCAGGTGGCTCGGTGGTAAAGAATCCGCCTGCCAATGCAGAAGCCTTTGGTTCGATCCCTGGGTCGGGAAGATCTCCTAGAGAAGGGAATGGCAACTCACTCTAGTGTTCTTACCTGGAGAATCCCATGGACAGAGGAGCCTGGAAGGCCACAGTCCATGGGGTTGCAAAAAGTGGGACACGATTTAGTGACTAACCAACAGCAATATGAGAGTACCACAGGCTCTTGGTTGGGATGCTCCATCACAGTGCTCTGCACCTGGTGGCACTTGGTCCATGAACAGTGGCCGGCATTGCTATTTCTTTATTCACCACAAAGTCTCATTTTAATGTGGTAAATCCACACAGTGGAATATTATTCGGCCTTGAAAAGGAAGTAAGTTCTGACATATGCTACAACATGGGTGAACTTCAAGGACATTAGGCTAAATAAAATCAGCTAGTCACAAAAAGGCAAATCTAGTATGATTCCACTTATATGATTTTATAGGAAGCACCTAGCGTAGTCCAATTCATAGAAACAAAAAGAGGGAGGGGTGGTCACCATAGGCTGGTGGGGGTGGGGGATGGGAAGTTATTGTTTAATGGAGACAGAGTTTCAGTTTTGCAAGATGAAAAGAGTTCGGGAGATGTATAGTGATGACTGCACAACACAGCAAAGTTACTTAATGACGCTTAGCTGTACACTTAGAGGTGGTTTAGATGGTGTGTTTATTTTGTCACAGTTTCAAAAACACATAGGGGATATCAGATATGGAAAAATAAATAGGGGAGTAGGCAGTATTATGAGGGGTGTGAAGTTTTAAATAGGGTGATTGACTTCCCTGAGGTGGAGATGTTTGAGCAAAGACCTGAAGTGGGGAGGGGTGAAACCATGTGGGTTTGGTGGAGCAGAAGGATATTCTAGGTAATGTGTGTGTGTGTGTGTGTGTGTGTGTGTGTGTGCGCGCGCGCATGCATGCATGCTAAGTCGTTTCATTTGTGTCTGACTCTTTGCGACCATGTGGACTATAGCCTGCCAGGCTCCTCTGTCCACGGGATTCTCCAGGCAAGAATACAGGAGTGGATTGCCATGCCCTCCTCCAGGGGATCTTCCAGACCTGGGGATCGAACCTGCGTCTGTCATGTCTACCTGCATTGGCAAGTGGGTTCTGTACTAGCGCCTCTAGGTAAACCCTCTAGGTTGTATAGTAAGTGTAAAGGCCCTGAGGTAGGTGAGTGCCTGTGGGGTCAGTGGGCTGGAGCAGAGCAAGTGAGGGGTAGATGAGATCCAAGAAGGAAGGGGAGTATCAAGTAGGAGACTAAGAGAACAAATCCATAGGACTTGGGCCACTAGAGGCACCTGACTCTTATTCTCAGTGAAATGGTGTGTTATTGCAGGTTTTGAGCAGAGAAATAACCTATAATTTGTTTTTTTATTGAGGTACAACCCAGGTGGTACAGTGGTAAAGAATTTTCTTGCCGATGCAGGAGATGCTAGAGACACGGGTTCGATCCCTGGGATGGGAAGATCCCCTGGAGTAGGAAATGGCAACCCACTCCAGTATTTTGCCTGGAGAATCCCATAGACAGAGGAATTTGGTGGGCTACAGTCCATGGGGTCACAAAGACTTGGACACAACTGAGTGGACTGTGCAGACACATACACGTAACCAACACACCATATCATGTTAGTCTCAGGCATATGTCATAGTGCTTCAATATCTACATGCATCTCTGAGTGAGTGCTGACCTGTGTTTTAACAGAACCACTCTGGCCACTATGTTGTGAGAAGGCCTGGGGACCAAGGGTGAGGCTGAGAGACCAGCCAGGAGGTTAGACCAATTATCCAAGCCAGGGAAGATGGAGGGACAGACGTGGTGATAGCGAAGGAGGGAACTGGTGGGATTAAGGATAAATTTTGAGGTAGAGTCGACAAGATGTGCCAAAGGATTAGGCGTGATGGATGAGAGAAAGAGAGGAGCATGGATTGCTCCCAAGTTTGGGACCTGAGCCAAAATTTCCATGGTTTACACGACACATTCATGTTAATTATCTCATTTGCATCTCACAGTCAAGGCCTCATAGAGATTGCAGTTCCAGGGCTTGGGCTTGGGAGCCACTGGGCCTGGGTTAGAACTGTGTTTCTGGTACTCATGAGCAGGGTGACCTAGGTCAAGGCCATTAGCATCTTTGAGCCTCAGTTTCCCCACCTGTAAAGTGGAGATGCTGACATCTGATAGATGTCTTATTGTGAGAACTGCAGCCCCCGACACCCAGGAATTGGTCACTGGTGGTATCTGTTATCATTTTTGCAACACAACAGGAATCGGGGCACAGCCCTTTGTTCCCAATCCTGTGTGTTCTTTCCCGAGTTCTCTTTTCTCCATTTCTGGTCAGCTTTTGGTCAGTTGATCCTTCTTGGGAGTTAACATTCCATTTTCAAGCATTTTGATTATACTCAATCTCATTGAAGAAGTGTTTTCTTCAACAAACTCTCTTCTGAGAGTCCTGAGCAGTTCTGGGGTTGGGGCACTGGTTCTGTGAGTACATGGGGATTAGAGGGCAGCCATGGTGACTTTTACTCAATATTACCCCCTTCCGAGCAGAAACAGCGTGCTGTAGCCTCTTCTCCCCTGGCTTAGGGCATTGGGCTGAATTGATCAGGCATTTTAACATTTATCAAGCACTGCCTCCCTCTGACCAAAGACGTGGTTCAAGAATAACAGAGCGGAGAACCTTAGCCTCTCCCTCCTCCCCTAGTTTAGTGCACAGACAAGGAGGCAGGAAGAAATGTTGACACCATACACAGTGGGTCATGTGGGGCTTGGAGGAGGTGAGAGGAGTGAGCCGAATGAGCACTGCGCTAGGAGTCTTGGCCCTGGATGTAGGCCAGCTGTCAATCACAGGTCGCAGCCTCTCTGAGTTTTGGAGTCTTTGACCATGAAATAAGAATGACTATATCTGCCCCCACACCACGTGGAGGATCAAATGAAAGAGGGTAGGTGAATGAAAGATGTCACTCACGAATGACAGTATTGATTAAGTCAAATGCATAAGCCATAAGAATCCCAAATCATTTTCTGCTGCTTCCCAGATCACCTTCATTAGGGTTGCTTAATAAAATGCTCAATTCTGGGGCACAGCCAGGCCCAAGCTTATTCTCCTCCCGCCCCCTGCCCCCACTCAGCACCAAGCAATTCTAAAACACATTAAAGCTTAGATCTCTTGGTCCAGGAGTTAACTTTGATGGAATAGAAAAAAGGATAAGGGATAATCAAGTGCTGGGAGATTCTTGGTATTCACCTAGGTGCTAACCTATAATGTAAATGATGGATTTTATTCATCACATTTGAATCTTCCCAGTGGGTGGTACATAGAGTTCCATTTCAAATAACTGGGTAAGGGCCTCTTGTCAGAATTTTAAAGAGGCAATGTGAATTGTTACACATTTCCCTTCTGAAGGGACATTTTTTAACATGGAGCCGTTTTTCTAAAGATGAATTTCTAATGTTCTTTCCATGTGTTCCTTCTTGTGCCCCCAGAACGCTCAGCCTTGGCTTTTCTTGGTACTTTGCTAAGTGCCACAAAATTGAGGACTTACTGCTTTCATGCCAGCATTTCAGAATTGGGCTCACTTCCCATAGCCATTCCACCACTATAGCCAGACTAGCCATCACACCTGTGTATTGATCTGGGCGGGTGCCCAGAGCACAGCCTGTCCTGGTTGAAAGCAGGCCCTGAAGTTTTTGCTACACATTGACCCGGCAGGATCCAGATGCCTTCCAAAAGCCAGACAAGCACTGGGAGTTTCTTAACCCTCAGCCTGTGATCTCCTAACTAGACAATAAATAGGCCCACCAGCTCAGTGGCCAACCCCAGAGTTTTCAGCTGGGCATTTCTCCATCTACTCAGGAGACAAGAAGCTTTGTGGACACACAGATTCTCCAGAATCTATTTGGAATCAATTGAGCGTGTGGGAGAGGAAGGGACGGTGGGTGTGGGAGATGTAAGGATGACCAGCATCTTTGGGGATTTGTTCCTTGTGTGATAGGCACAGGTCCTTTGCTTCTGTGATCCTATAGTCCCATGTGAAATTCTTTCCAAAGATACCACACACACACACACAACCAAGCACTATCTGTGCAAAGAGGCAGCTCTTGGCTATCCAATCATTGGGCATTACACTGGCCCCTAGAAATGAGAAACCAATACTCTGCCAATCAAAACAGAGCCCAGATCCTGGAATGACCCCAGGAAGCCAACACCCCTTCACTCAGAACACACAGGAACCTTGGAAAAGGCAAGGACGTATGCTGTGCTGTGTTGAGGTCATCTAGATATCTGGGAGCCAGGGTCCTCCAGCAGACAGCTGGCTTACATTATTGTTTTTATTATTTTCACAATTCCCATGGACTCCCTGTGGGTCCCCTGCCCGCGTTGCCCCCTCATCAGGAATGCCCTCCTCCTCTCCATCTGAGCCCTCCCCATCCTCCTCAGGGCTCACCTCCTCCATGCTGTCTTCCCAGGCCACAGGAGGCCCCTCTGACCTCCCACAGCTCCGAGAGCACCAGCCAGTCATCTTCCTCATGTTACTCTGTGCATGTGAGCCTTCGACACCCAACTGGGTTCCATGGCAAGTACCATGCCTGGTGCCCTTGGTTTCCCTACACCACACACCCCCCCAAAACCTAGCACAATGTTCAGTCCCAGTGGGTGCTTGCTCAATGCCTGCTGATTCATTAGCATGGGCTGGGACATGGAAATCACCTTTAAAAACCAAATTGGGTAAGACAATAGGCTTTGTGAACATAAGACATTACCTGAGTGAAAGATGAGAAACTAACCTTGGCAAAACCAACCCAGTCAGATTATTCCATCATTCTGCACCTAAAAGAATGAGAGGCAGACAGCAAAATGCAAGTCCTGGTGACATCAGCCTTGGCAGTCCCTAATGGAAAGTGACCCTGCCAGGGCCCTGCTCCCTCGCTCCATCCGGAACACTTTCCATTAACGCTATTAACCCCACACAGTGGTCAGGGGCAGAGCCAGCCAGGCCAAACATGCTCAGTTTCAGCTGCTGAATCATCTCCATCTCGTTTGCCCTTCCTCATACCTTCAAGAACTAGCAAAAGCAAAGGAGGGGGAACGAGGCATAGAGAACTATCGACTTTAGCAAATCCTTAATAGGAAGCAGTTTGGCTAGTTCACTCCAGCGCTGGGAACTCTTTCCATGAAAAACATTTCTCCACCACAGCCGTGTTTCAGACTTACCATTGTATCCTCAGCCCAAAGGAAAATTCTCTCCACCCCCGACCACATTCTCTGAGCGATTTCCTTCTAAGGGCGGATAATCACTCTTTTCAGTGTACAGCTTGGATGGCTTGACATCAACCAGAAAACCCAGTAACACCCTGACCTTCTGAAAGCAGACTGGGAGATCAGAGAAGGCTTTCCTGGCTGTCCCCAGGACTCAGCACCATTGAAAGCCACAGGAAGGCCCCAGAACTGAAGATGGATGAAAACGTTGAGAAGGGAATGACAGTCAGACATAACAGAGGAGTAGGCAAATTCAATTTTCTCTGGGCTGGAAAATTAGAGCCAAGGGAATTCTGTTATTAGGGGAAGTTCAGTGAGCTCTGTTCTCAAGCCTGGGTGGGAGTTGGTTGCAAGAAGACTACACTGCCCTCTGTTGGGGGCCTATATGCACACAGCGATGGATGCATGCATGCATGCATGCGTGCTCAGTCTTGTCTGACTCCTTGGCTGATTCCATGGACTGTAGCCTTCCAGGCTCCTCTGTCCATAGGGTTATCCCAGCAAGAATACTAGAGTGGGTTGCCATTTCCTACTCCAGGGCATCTTTCCGACCCAGGGATTGAACCTGTCTCCTGTGTCTCCTACATTGGCAGGCAAATTCTTTACAACTGCACCACCTGGCAGGCAAGCCCAGGCACATGGCTAAAGGCTTCTCATTCATGGTCTTGATTGATTAGCCATTGCACCACCCTTGGGAGCTGAATATTATTATCTGAAACAAACAAAAATAACAAAAAATTCCAACTGAGGTCATAGACATCAAGTAACTTGCCCAAGGTCATGTGCCTAAGATGTGGCACAAGCAAATATGCTAAACCAGGGATAAATGACTTCAAAGTTCATTTTTTTTGCCACTTATCTTTATAGACAATCTTTCCATCTTGGACTCAGGTAGCCTCATGCTCTGAGAATCTTCCATGGTTCTCTCTGGTATGGTGGCTCTCAAAGGTCACTGTATATTAGAGTTACCTAGAGATGGAGCACTAACCTGCCAAATGCTTAAGCCCCACAGCCAGAAATTCTGATTTTAATTGATCTGGGGTAGGTCCTGGCTTAGGTAGATTTTAAGAGTTCTTTACATGATTCTAATATGTAGCCACCAATGAGATTTTCTGCTCTAGCTCCAGGAGAGTGGAGACAGAAATAGGTGGTCCCCTCAAACCTAGGACATAGTAGGTAATAGAGAGCAGGCTTAGAGGGCTTCACTCACTTTTGAAGGATGAGAGCTCAGTAGGGGATGTTACAGTTATGCTTTATGATGTTATGGTAGGTGAATAATAGACCCCCAAAAGGCACCACATCCTAGTCCCTATAACCAATAAATATGTTACCATTAATAGACAAAGGGGGACTTTACCAGTGTAATTAAGTTAAAGATCTTGAGAGGGAGAGATTATCCTGAATTATCTGGGTGGCCCTGATATAATCACAGGGTGTTACAAGGAAGGCAGTGGAATGAAAGTCAGAAGAAGAAGATGAATGAAGAATGAAGAAAGAAGATGAATGACGATGAAGAATGAAGAAGATGAATGAAGAAAGAAGAAGAAGAATGATGACAGAAGCAGAGGTTGGAAAGATGTGAGGAAGGGATCTGAGAGTGTGACGGCCTCTAGAAACTGGAGATGCTCCAGAAGGAGGCTGGCCAACACTGTGACTTTAGCCCAGTGACATTGGTTTTGGACTTGTGACCTCCAGGTCTATAAGAATAAATAAATTGGTATTGTTTTAAGACACTAGGTTTATGGTTCTTTGTTGATCACTGGTCTATACGAATTAACACAGATCTGGTATAACTTACTTCACTTCTCAGAGATTCTGTTTCCCTGTCTCTAAAATGGGGTCATCTTACTTCCATAGGGTAGTTTTGAAGATTAAATGCATTGATTAGAAGCAAAATGCTTGGTTTGCTAGCCTTATAAATAGGGCTTTCTCTTATGATCAGGGATAGAGGTCTCATGAGGCAGAAAGCAATGGAAGGGGAGAGAGAATTCCAGCTGTGCCTAAGTAGATTTCTACAGGACAAGGGATTGAGGCAAATGGAACAAAATTAGCCAAGACTGGAGTAAAACAGCAGCAGGATTTATCAGTCTGCTGGCCTTTGGGATATGTTTTCACTTGCCTGTTCTAAACAGCACTACCGGGTCTAATCCTCTAGAACCTCCTCACTGTAAAACCTTCACACAGTTGGAAAAATCATCAAGACACCAAAAAGGCTCCAAGATGCAGGTTGCCCAGCATTTCATTCACAATTCAAATACAGCTAGAAGGTCATTATAGACAGTTTGGGGTTCCGAAACCCTCTCAAGAGTAAGGTATGTTTTCTACCTATTTAGTTTCATTGGAATTATGACTAGTCATCTGTTTTCTACCAATCACTGGATTGGTGATCTTGAACAAATGACTCTGTTCTTCAGCTTTGTCATCTGTAAAATGAGGTCAGGGATAATGCCCACCTGTAGGGTTGTTATAAGAGTTAAATGCTTTCTACATGCAGAGGGTATCGTGAACTGCCTGGCACCCCTTCAAGTGCTCGGCAAGTTAGCTATTAACATTTTGATCAGGGTTATTTTTATTTGGTGCAAAGAAGCGAGGATAGGTGAAGGGAACCACCTGCTAAGAAGACCTGATGTAAAAGACAGTTATTTTCAATATTCTTTGATTATTTTACTCAGTTTCTTTTAAGAAGCTATAAGAGAAAGAAGTCCAAAATCAGACCCATATACAGTTACTTACTGAGTATCTATTATGTGCCAGGAATTCTTCTAGGACCTGAGAGCCTAAAGATAAACAAGATCCATTTCCTATCCTCAGGGAATGTGGAAATAGGCACAGTGAATTTCCATCACTAGATAGCAAGACACATGCTAGAATTGGGGTAGGTAGGGTGTGATGAGGATGTTCTTAGAAGAGACCTAAACCTTGATCTGGGGGAGGGGACATCAGGGAGAGCTTCCTGGAGAAAGGCCATCTAGGCTGGCTGTGTGAGGTACTCCATGAAGAGTTTTAAGAGGAACCAGCTGTTCTGAAAGCTTGAGATCAAGAGCAAGCAGTGTTTTCAGGAAACAGAAGAGAGTCAATATGAGCACGGTGTGAGGGGACATTGTCAGAGAAGTTGAGATGAAGGTATGGGAATTGAGAGCTTCAGCTGGAAATCTAAGTGCCATTCAGAGTGCAGAGTGACTTAAGAACCATGATAATAAGTTTGGATGTTAGCTTGAGGATAATGAGGTGCTGCTGAGAGACTTTAAGCAGGGCAATTATGTAATAAGACTTGAACTTTAGAAAGATCACTCTCAGAGGAACAATTGAAGAGGGAAAAGATGAAAGTCAAAAGATTGTGGGCGGTGACTGCAATAATCCTGGTGAAAGAGAATGGATGATGGAGACAAAGTACCGGCAGTGGTGGATAATTTAGAGATAGTAAGGCAGTGTGTGTGTTAGTCACTCAGTTGTGTCCAACTCTTTGCGACCCCATGGACTATAGCCTGCCAGGTTCCTCTGTTCATGGAATTTTCCAGGCTAAAATACTGGAGTGGGTTGTCATGCCCTCCTCTAGGGGATCTTCACAACCCAGGGATCACCTACGTCTCTTAAGTCTCCTGCATTAGCAGGCGGGTTCTTTACCTCTAGCACCACACTATACATATAATAATGTGCAAAGAACAGTTATTTAGTAAATGAAAGGATATGTATTGGTTCCCCGAAGTAGAACCAATAGTGTGTGTGTGTGTGTGTGTGTGGAGACAGGCAGGGAAGTTGATTGATTGATTATAAAAGAATGGCTCATGTGACTATGGAGGCTGAAAAGTCCCATGATTTTGCCGTCTGTAAGATCTGAGGCTCAGGAAAGCTGATGGTGTAGCTCGCGCTCAAAGCTGAAGACCAGAGAACCAGGGCAACCAATGGTGTGAGTTACAGTCTGAGTCCAAAGGCCCAAGTACCAGGAGCTCCGCTATGTGAGGACAGGAGACGGTGGACATCCTAGCTCAGGAGAGAGCAGATTCACCCTTCCTCTGTCTATTTCGACTCTCTGTGTATTAAAAAAGTGCCCACCTGGATTGGTGAGGGCCATCTTCTTCACTTAGTCTTTGGATTCAAATGCTAACCTCTTCCAGAAACAGCCTCCCAGACACACTCAGCAGTAACATTTTACTAGCTCTCTCAGCATCCCTTAGTCCTATCAATTTGACACATCAGATGGATACTGTCATCTGTAAGCAATAATAGCGGTACATAATTGCCACTGGAATCCTTTTCTGGTATTTTCCCTTTTGCTTTTCTGGTTGTTTTCCAATTACTGTTTCATATGAACTTTTCTATTTCATATGGTATTTTGGTCCTTACGATTTCAACCACATCCTATAATTACAAGATAACTAGAACCAACACCAAACTTCCCAATCATTTCTTTTCCTGCTATATAACAAGGTTCAGACACAACCTACCATTTCTCTTAAGATAATATGTATACCTCTGAGCTGCTTCCAGTACCAAAATCCATGTGCATGTGACATGTCAATGCAAATGACTTTTGCCTGGTACCCTTTCATTATTACAAATGGCAGAAGGAGCTGATGGAAGGAATACTGAGTAAAAAGTCAGCAAATCTAAGTTCTAAATCCCTGTTGTACTTACAGCTCTCTGAAGTAATGGAAATTTGTTTCCCTTGGTTTCCTTAACCACAAGATAATATATATTTGAAGGACACCCCACAAAACTACTTTTCACATATAAATTTTCAAACAAGGGATGTTAAAATGCTTAGGTATTTCATTAAGCTGTTTATTACTTTTAGTAAACACTGACTCCAAGGCCTTAAAGCGATGGTTACAAACTGGTAAATTGAGGGACCACTTTGAGTCAATAGAAGTGTTTTGTTTGTCCAGCAGTGTTGTTTTTTAAATTTAAGTCAATTACTAAAAATGTTTAAGATTTGAGAGATTTCACAATTATATTCTGACTTCCTTTGAAAAATCTGAAGATTTGGCACCCTCAGTCCACACTGCTGCTGGCAACAATTTTCTGGAATTAAGCAATGCTTGCCTCCTTGTAAGGAAAAAAAAGGAGCCTTCTAGTTTGCCACAGTCCCCACCACTCCCTATTTTACAACACCTAGTCTTTGCCACAGTTGCCACCTCTGCCTATATTATCACACCTAGTCTTTGCTACAGTCCCCACCATTAATTTTTTAATTATGACCAATTGACTTAACTCACTTTTGTCACTGTCTGGTTACTGAAGGCATTTGCGTTTGGCAATTTCTATTTTAAAGGAATATCACACAGCACATTGTTGACTCCCCAAATTGCAGCTATCAGATTGGCTCTATTCCCAAATAGTTCTAAAGAAGAAAATCCATAACAGCATTTGGTAATCCACAGGAACATTGGAACATCTCTCTTCTATCCAGAAAACTTTACTTGCTGTAAATAAACCAGCAAGAATAATACACGTTTAGAAAGATGACATCTTCTAGCTCATCTGGTCCAATCCCTTTATATAACAGATGAGAAAACAAAAGTACTAGATGGTGAAGATGCTTGTTTAAAGCCCAACAGAACTAGAACCAAAAGGCAGAACTAAAACTATTAGACTCCCAGCGGAAAACTTTCCAGGCAGCCACTTCTCATTCTTTCCAGGGTAAGCCTAGAAAGTAACGGCTTACTTTCCTGTATGGAAAACACATTCAACTTGGACTCGAGAACAAGAAGTGGTTTTTCTCTTGTTCTAGGCTTTAGATTCTCAGACAACTGAGTTTTCTAACCTTGAATACTGCAAATACCCTATTTTGAAGGCTGTATTCATTTTCATATCATAATCCAGGGCCACAAACCAGGTAGCTCAACAGCAGAAGCCTATTCTCCCACAGTTTTAGGGGCTGGAATTATGAAATGATAATGTCAGCGGGGCTGTGGTCCCCTTGAAGTCTCTCAGGGGGATGCTCCTTCCTTGCCTCTTCCTAGCTTCTGGTGGCTCCCAGAAATCTTTGCCTTTCTGGGATCATATCCATATCCCTCCAGTCCCTGGCTCTGTCGCCATGGCCTTCTTCCCTGTCTCTGTCTCCTCTCTCTCATCAAGACTTCAGTCATTGGGTTTAGGGCCCATCTCAACTCAGTATGATCTCATTTTAAATTAATTAATCACATCTGCAAAGACCTTATTTCCAAATACAGTCATATGCTGAGGTTCCAGATGGACATGAGCTGGTTGGGGGACAGGGCAACACCATTCAAGCTACCACAAACCCTCTCCAAATTTTCCTCAATTGTAGCCCAAGCCACTGGGGCTGATTATCCCACGGCTCCTTTGTGCTCTGTGTGTGCTGAGTTGCATCAGTCGTGTCTGACTCTTTGCTTCCCTATGGACTGTAGCCCGCCAGGCTCCTCTGATGATGGGGTTTTCCAGGCAAGAATACTGGAGTGGGTTGTCATGCCCTCCTCCAGGGGATCTTCCCAACCCAGGGGTCAAACCCAGGTCTCCTGCATTGGCAAACAGGTTCTTTACCACTGACACCACCTGGGAAGCCCTACAAGGCTTTTTCTGCTCTATAGGCCATTTCTATAAGCCATCACCATGCTGGCTTTAAAGAGACAGTACATGTACTCCCTACTTTGACCTCCATTAGTACAGGTAATGACCTTTCTCATAAAAGCAAAAATCCTCTTGAGATTTCTTTCAGTTAGCCAAAATGGATACTGATATAGGGTACTGTACACCATTTTGCCTTAGAAAAGGTCACCAAAGTGCTCTGCTTTCAGGTGGGGGTGGGACTCTGTATACAAGCCCTCGTTACTTTCAGGTTTTTTAGGTCTTTCCCGGCAACTCTACTGTGAGCAAGAGTGGGATGAAACGGTCAAGGGGCTGAGTTTTCAGCTATTCGGCTTTAATGCCGCAGCTTCTGTCCATGTGACTGCAAGACAGCTGGCTCAGCTATGAGAATCATATTTTCGTACCATCACTTCCATGCACGGGTTATTTTTTTCTGAAGAAGAAAAACCTTTCTTAAAGACCGTCCCCACCCCCACCCCCACCCCCACCCCCATCCACATTCAGACTTTCCTCAGGACTTATTGCTCAAGACTGGTTCATTTAACAATATCCTAGCTCAAGGTCCTCAAATGTTTTTGGCCTCAGGACTCCTTTGTACTATTAAAAATTATTAAAGACCCTAGAGAGCTTTTGTTTTATATCTTTCAATATTTATCATATGAGAAATTAAAGCAGAGAAAGAAAGAAGTATATTAACAGCTTTTTCAGATAATTATAAATATTCTTGATATTACGCCACAGCTTGACAAGTAGTATTTTCTAAATGGTTAGCTGCAATGTGAAATCTGAAAACATACCAAGGAATTTTCCATTCTTGATTACATTAAAACCCTGTACATTGAATTTTGTAATATGTGGATTGGTCATTTGGAAAATATTAGTCACTGAGTTATACAGATCTTCCAAATGTTGACACATTTCATTGTATAATACAAAAATATCACATTGATTAATATTACCACCAATCTCACTCTAATTTCTTTTGAAAGTTTGAATTTTACCTTTGGCAGCAAATATTATTTGTTTTTTCCCCTAATAGGCCTAACTCATTACATTTAAAAAAAAATATTTCTAACAATCTCCCAAGCCTGAATTATCATAGTTTGCCCATTTGCTGTTAGTTGAAGTGGTGTTCCATGAAAGACAAGCAAAGAGCTATTTCAGTTTGCAGCCCAATCACACAAATTTCTCAAGACAACCATTATTTGCAGTTGCATTAAATGCTTCATGTGGACTTCTCAAGTCAAAGGAGATGATGTAATCAAATTAATAACTTTTACCGCTTCAAGGGCATTCTTAAGTAAAATCCTTTTTTTTTTTTTAAACTCTGTGGTGGTTCAGAATACAGTGCCTACATTTTGGCACCATGATTCATGCTAGGCCACCAGCAATTTTTCCCCACCATTACTATTGCAACATGAGTGCGAAAAACAATATGGATAGAAGGGCAGATAACATTTTGAAATAATTGTATAATAATATTTTGTTGGATTTGTATAGATACACATCTATCATTGGAGATAAATGATAGATATAATGGCATATACAATTTTATTTTTTAATTTACTTTTAATTGAAGGATAATTGCTTTAAATATTGGTTTGATTTCTGCCATACATCAACATGCATTAGCCATAGGTATATTTATGCCCTCTCCTTTATGAAACTCCCTCCCACCTCTCACCCTTTCCCCACCCCTCTAGGTTGTTACAGAGCCCCAGCTTGACTTCCCTGAGACTTACGGCAAATCTCCATTGGCTGTTTTACATGTGGTAGTGTATATGCTTCAGTGGTACTCTCTCCATTCATCTCACCCTCTCCTTCCTCCTCACCCACCCTTGTTCATAAGTCTGTTCTCTATATCTGCATCTCCACTGATGCCCTGCAAATAGGTTTATCAGTACCATCTTTCTAGATTCCATATATATGTGTTAATATACAGCATTTCTTTTTCTCTTTCTGACTTACTTTACTCTGTATAATAGGGTCTAGGTTCATCCACCTCATTGGCATATATAATTTTGAAAATAGTTTTGATGTTACAATTTCAGAAAGGGTCTTATGGACCCCCAAGTATTTTCACACTTAGAGAACCCCAACCCTGGCAGAAAGGAAAACAAGGAAAACAAATATCTGAGTTCAGCCACTTTCTCCAGGAAACAGGGTCTTCCCACCAGGAAGAAGAAGGCAACTGTTCGTTGACCACCAACAGTCCCCACTGTCCCCTTTAAGGCAGGCATGGTGCAGAGAAAGTGCTCAGTGATGTTGAATATTGTAATAAATATTATTTTGTATATAAGCAGTTTGATTTTTCCATCTTCTTCCTCCTCTGGCAAGTTTTTTTTTTTTTTTTTAGATGACTAATTTATTTGATGATCTCAATACCCTGTGAGATACAGTAAGCGTTGTTTCAGAGACATAGGTTAAGCAAGCCAAGGTCCCATACAAATGACGGGTGAAAGTCAACATTCCCTAGGACAGTGTCTTAAAGCCCCACACCTGGTTCTATGGCCAATATGTGTCTAATCTCTGCCTTCCTTGTAGTCCTCTGGACTCAGGAATCATAGCTGGTGAAGTCATGGCAACTCAGACCTCCAGAAGGCTGCTTCAGACATTTAGTCACACCACTGGGTATGAGATTCGTAGGATTTTTTTTTTTTTCCTTCCATGGTAATCAACATCTCTTCCCAGTCCAGATGTTCCCAGCTGAACATCTCAAGAGAATATTCTCCAACTTCTACTTCTGTGTTAACTCATGTCATAAGAAAGCTTACATTTTATTGACATTGGCTTGGTCAAAAAGTTCATTTGGGCTTTTCCATACTCACGTCTTATAGAAAACCTCAAATGAACTTTTTTGGCAAAGTCAATATTGTGCTACTGTCTCTCCCTGCAGACATGTATTCATTAAATGAGTACAACATACCGCCAATCATAAGGTGAGCTTTTTCACATTTTAACATCTTTTAAATTAGAATGCACCTTACTGCCTCTGAGGAATCATAATTTATTTGTAGTGTTTTCCCTTTCTTAGTGATACACAAAATAGTAGTTTATCTATTATCAGTGGCATCTTAGATCCAACAAAACATGTATGGTATTTAAAAATTTAACTCCAGACTTCTCCAGGCTTGACATAAGAAATTACTTGAAGACTACCTCCTCACTTTCTGCAAAGTTATTCTTACGCATTGTATAATTTATACTTTAATGCCTGGAAAACAAATCTGTCACAATAAATCTCATAGAGTTCAGTGCTAAGGAAAGCGCTCTGTGTCTCACTGAATGGTCTGCCCCTCTTTCTGATAACCATAGTAATGAATTCTTGCAAATTTCTGTTTTAACCAAGACAGCCAAGAAGCTCCAAGCTCACTTCTCCCTCTGGTCTTCCATTTACCATCTTTACCCTCATTTTAATCATGGTAAAAAGGTACTCTTTTTTCCTTTTTAGAAGTAAGTGGGGGCACAACTAAACAAATAGACTCTGCATGTTTCCTAAAATATGCCAGCTACAGATAAAACACCCTCCTAGACCACTGATCCTTGACCTTTGTTTTGGCCTCTACACACACACCTACACACACACACACCCACACACAGCATCCTCCTGACAATACCACCTCATCACCTGCCATGAATTAGCATGGAGGGACGATGAAATGTGACAATCCACCTACAGGAGCACATCAGAACCTCAGACTGTGCCAACAGCCTCTAGTGATTCTGACCTACATCCCACTCCTGCCGTGGTTTTGTTTCTATGCCCAGGAGAGTGACTTGCACAGTGATGGCTCAGTAACGTGTTCCTGAAGAGGATTGAAAATAATACAAAATTAGGTGTAAACATTTGAAAGGTACCCTGGCAATGAACAACTCTGGAGTTTCAGCTTCATTCTCCTCTAGGTGTGACTGTGTGTCTGGCCAATGACACGTGAACTGAAGTGCCATGTGAGACTTCCCAGAAGTCTCCTTAAAGGGAACAAGCAAGCCTCTCTTCTTCCCTTCCTCCACCTTACTGCCTGGAACTCACCTGTGATAGTTGGGGTTCCAGCAACCCCAACCATCATTTTCTTATCTTTGGCCAAGAAAATGAGGGTCAAAGGACCCTCAAGTGCACAAATGGTAGGCCAGAAAGTCAAAGGATTCCAAATCTCTGATGACTTTGGGAAGCTATCTACAGTCCCAAGCTGCTTCCCTTCCAGACTTCTTCATCATGAGAGAAGGAAGCCTGGGGGGTCTTTATTCTTAGGGCTGTCTTGTGCTGTATGTGTGTGTACTCACTCACTTCAGCCATGTCTGACTCTTTGCGTCCCTATGGACTGTGGCCTGCAAGGCTCCTCTGTACATGGGATTCTCCAGGCAAGAATACTTGAGTGGTTACCATGCCCTCCTCCAAGGGATCTTCCTGACCCAGGGATCAAACTCTCATCTCTTGTGTCTCCTGTATTGCAGGCAGATTCTTTACCACTGAGCCACCACGGAAGCCCAGTTCCTCATTGGTACAGCATCATAACATGATCCATATAGGAAGGGCATAGATCAGGAAAAGGATGAAAGTCATAAAATGAGCCCAGGCCTGAAAGTCAGATCCCCTCTTTCTGGTCTTTGTTACACTAGTTATGCCTTTAGCTCTATGAACTTAAGCAACTCACTTAACCTCTATTTACTCAAGTCTTCTTGTTAAAAGAATAAAGCTTCCTTCCACAGAGTTATGGTGGCTAAATGACATAAAGAGGGGAAAATCTTTTGAGATGGTAAAGCTATTCATCATTATTACAGTTGGTTATAGTGATTCTCTATGAAATAATCCTTCCATTAGCCCATTTGCTGTTAAATGGGTCGATTCTAGACTCCCATGTCCTGGGCAGTGATGTTGACATTAAAATTGAAACCATGGAGCTTAAGAAACCACAAGTAATTTTGATAGAGCACAGTTTTGCAAGTCCCTTTCTTTTCAGAGGGAAGGGATCCTCATCTGATCAAGGGAGGCAGAATTGTGGCAATGATCAACACTTTTATGCTGATACTTAAATGGAAGAGGGCTTAATAAACCTAATTGGAGACAATCTGATTATCCCTGGAGGGGGTGAAGACCCACTCTCAGAGGCAGTTTGGAATAATCATTAAAAAGGCAAAGTCTACAGTCAGCCCCCTGGAGGTTCTGCCCTTAGACTTGCTAAGCTTCCTATGCTTTTATTTCTCCAGGTTTAGGGACAGTTCTAGTGGTAGAGGTGGCCAGCTGGTCACCCATTCACACTGTGGGCATGTGGCTGCCGAGTCAGTGTCTACATTTCCCAGTCCCCTTTATGCCCACATGTGGCCGGAGTCTCACAAGTGACAGCAGAAGTGACTGTCCCTGATCAGAGCGGTTAAGAAGTGGGTGATTCCCCTACCAATTCTTTCCCAACCAGCTGAAAGGAGAGAATTCTGAAGACTTAGAGGAGGGCAGAAGTGTGGATGGGAGGAGCCTAGATTCCTGGATCACACAGAAGGCTGCATACCCAGGATTACTCACAATAGATTGAAACAAGTGAAAAATCAGCTTTTTATCATGTTAGAGCACAGAGGTTTGGGAATTTGTTAAAACTAGTATTAACCCAAACAAATACAAATATGAAATCCTGCTTTGAGGTTGTCATGGATTGAGATGATATCTGTAAAAAATTTTAAGCCCCTTAAATAATTTCCACCATCTTCCCTCACAAAGTACCCCAAAATGAATAGAGTCTATGCAAGGGCAATAGGTGGATTTTTCTCAATACTTTTTGAAGAAAATGCAAATGTGAGTAAAAGACAAACTCCCCAGCTCCTCTTAAAATCTGATACACAGAAATTCTGGAGCACTGTTGCTTAGCAACCTGGCAGATAATCAGCACTTCTAATTGTTAATTATGAGTGTTAGAAGGGATAGATTTTTTTTATGCAAACTATAATAAAAATCAATAGCTATTGAATGCTTACTGTGTATTAGACACTGTACTAAGAACTCAAGTGTGTTATTTAATTCCAGCCATAAACTGATTGAGGTTCACGTATTATCCCTATTTTACAGATAAGAAAACTGAAATTCAAAAAGGTTAAGTCACTTGTTGAGTTAGTAAGTAGCAGAACTGGCTTTGAATCCAGGTCTGTTCATTCTCAAAGCCTGTGTCCTTTCCTTTCTATTATGTACCTGGTTCTAGGGCTACCCCTCAGAGTGTAAGGACTCCAGTCACTGGGGTAATTTAATCACCACAATGCCATAACCAGATCCTTGTTCCTTGGTAGTTTTTGTTGTTGTTGTTGTTTTTTAAGCCCCTTAAAGTCAATTGCCAATCCCAAAAGGAAAGTATTTTTTAAGCCATGATTTATATAGGTTACCTCACTATAACATTTTTCAATCTTCTCTTAATTTTAGTCACTACTCAACCCCTTGTAAATTGGCACATCATGGAAGGAATGGACCAGAAAACTTACAAGGAGAAAACTTGGAGGCATTAGTGATTTTTGCCCCTCAGATTAAAGACACTGTCCTCGGAAGTCCCCCCTGGCTTCCCATGAGAGCTCTTGGCATCTGTGATTTTTTGCATTACAGCTGAGGGCCAAGGGTGTGGACCCTGCCAGACATCTCTGCACAGGAGAGTGATCCAGAAAAGCTCTTGGGCCAGCTCAGGACAACAGAGGAGAACAGAAGGCACAGATGCTCTGTGTCACCCTGGGAAAGGTAAAGGCCTCCTCAGACCAGGAAGCGTATCCATCACGGGTGGCCCTTTGTGACAAGAGAAGATGGGCTTGGACTATGGCTTAACAGCACGTGTGAAGGGCGCAGGGGGCCAAAGTGCTATCTCCTCCCTAAGGAACATGGGTGGGAGGGCTTCCTTAATGATCTGATGTTTAAGAATCCGCCTTGCAATTCAGGGCATGCAGGTTCAATCCTTGGTCAGGGAACTAAGATCCCACACGTTACAGAACAACTGAGCCCTTGCACAGCAACAATTGAGCCTGTGTACTCTGGAGTCCGTGCACCGAAGTGAAAGATCCCAAGTGATGCAATGAATATCCCACATTCTGCAACTAAGACCCCACACAGTCAAATTAAATTTTTTTTTAAAGAAATTGTTTTAAAAGAAACACACAGGTGGCAGTGTTCTCTCCTGAGCAGCTTGGACTTGCCTTTAGTCCAGGGTGTTCCTCTTCCCATTGCTCATACCTTTAAGCCTTCAGGACATTGTTTGTGTCAAAAATAGCTGTGCTTTCAGTACTCAGTTCTGATTTTGTTCTTTAGTCGCCACTCAAGGCAAGGGAAACAAGGGAAGTGTTACTGACACATACTTGGCATTTCACTTCCTGAGTTTCTTTATTTGAGGGTGTTCATGCATCCGATTTCTCCTTCCTTCTGGATTCTGAACCAGTGGAGAAGTAATACACGAGAATCAAAGATCACATGGATGGCTTTCTTGCCGAGGAGACGGTTTGAAGAGCTGGTTGGGATCTGAGTCCCAGAGAAGCAGTTCTCTTCCCACTGAGATGAAAGCACACACTGGTCCCAGGACGAGCAGCCGCGGGACATCACAGGACCTGTGTCAGAGTGGAGGAGAGTGGGGACCCGTGAGCAGGTGGAAGTGCTGAGCACAGTGGGGAGGGGGCACCAGGCCCTCGCCCTGTTTTCCTGAGTAAGGCTAGAGAGAAGTGCTGGAATGGGCCCTCCTGTTACATTCCCCAGGGAGGTAAGGGGGCTGTGCTGTGAGTCACTCAGTCGTGTATGACTCTTTGCAACCCCATGGACTGTAGCCCACCAGGCTCCCCTGTCCATGGGGATTCTCCAGGCAGGAATACTTGTGGGTTGCTATGCCCTCTTCCTGGGGATCTTCCCAACCCAGAAACTGAACTCAGGTCTCCCGCATAGCAGGCAGATTCTTTACCATCTGAGCCACCAGGGAAGCCCAAGAATGCTGGAGTGGGTAACCTGTCCCTTCTCCAGGAATCGAACTGGGGTCTCCTGCATTGAAGGCAGACTCCTTACCAGCTGAGCTACCAGGGAAGCCCAGGTGAGGGGGATAGATTCTGTGTTCTATAGGGATCATGAGGAGTAAGGCAAATAAACTTTCCTCCCAACAAGCTGCTGAAGACAAGAAAAGATCCCCTAATTCTGGAGGCAGTTTAGAAGCCATAGGAGTGCCCAAAGAAAGGAAGCCCATCTGGACCTCTGAGTCAGCCACACCGTCTCCATCTGTCAGCCACCCCGGGTCTTCTTTTCTGCACCAAGAAGCTGACCAGCTTTGCAACTCTTGGCTAACTAGCTGGCACACGTCAGCATCCATTGATCCAAATCACCTCTGTCAGTCTCCTCCAGCCAGCGCCCATGGGCTGCGTTTCCGTGTCCCCTCTCCGGAAAGCCCTGTGCAGCACTGACATTTTGAAGGATTATGTTTCCTGAATCCACTGTATTTTTCCTTCTTGGATGTAATCGATGGGCTGCTTGGCTTCCCTTCACTGCAGTTGCAGCTCTGCGGTCGCCACAGCTCCAGTATGTGTTAGCGGATTCGGCAGGGTGAGAATTACAGTCCTGGGCTCCACATGCTTTCCTGATTGGCGTGGTGTTTTCCAATCTGTTAGCAGTTCACAAGCAAAACATTATTTTAATTAACTTTGAGTGATACTGATAGGCTAGATTTTTCCTCTGCTTTGTCTCCTCCTGGTCCCCAGACCCCCGTGCAGCATCCCTGTGCTGTCTCCTGTAATGACACACCTCTAGTTATAAGGAATGCCACCAGAGGCTCTGAACCCTTCGCATGCCTCTTCCCAGGACCTTGGGATCTTAAGAAACTGGCCCCGGCTCCTGGCCAAGTGTTGCCCTGGTTGAACTTGTTCTGATGCCTGAAGAGTGAAAGAATTTCCAAAGCAGGCTTGACTTGCAGGTTTGGTTGATCTGATCTTCTGCCCACCATAAATGATCTCTTACTTAAAATACTTGTGCATTTGAAACAGTCCGGTGGCCCAAGCAGGGTGGAATGTTCCAGAAGAAGCCACGTAAGTACAGAGGTTTAAGGCGGTGGGTTCCTCCTTGAGGGATGGCTATTTTCCTGAGAGGCCAGGGTGCTGCCAGGGAGGCTGAGAAGCCAACAAGACTTGTAGGCAAATATCCTTAGGCTGAATAATAGTGATAGTATCTTGCATTGGTCTGGCTTCCAGAAACTTCATAGAACAAAGGGGTATTTTATCGAAATGTGATCTCCCCTTCACTGATTTAAAAAAAAAAAAAATTTAATGAGAAAATAGTTTTTAAAGAGTCTTTGAAACAGCCCCTCAGCCCACCCAAGTCCAGGCCTTGGCTGTTTCTCACCTGCATTAGCCTCAGGTTCCCCCCCTCAGCTTTTCCACCCATCCCCGCCCGTTGTCCCTCCCTCTCGTGGCTGCCAGCTTCAGCCATCTAGTGCCCAGTGTTAATCATGTCTGTCTCCTGGTTAACACTTGTCGGAGGCTCACCTCACTGAAGGGAGGACAAGTGCCCCAGTGTTGGTCCAAGGCTCGCCGCAAAGTCGCCCTGACGGCTTCCTCTGCTACGCCCACCCTGCTCAGGCGTAAGACTCCCATCTGTCCTCCAGACACGCACCGTGTGCCCACCTCACCCCAGTGCCCCCCATCCTGCCTGGAGAGCCCCCGGCCCCTCCTTCTCCCAGAATCCTGCCCATTGTTCTAGGACAAAAGCGCCTCCTTCTTCCTAAAGTCCAGCCAGTCCTTCTAGGCAGAAAGTGTCTGCATTATTGTGGACATACTGTTTTCTGTCCCGTTCTCTGTCCATCTCTGGGCTGGTCATAACCTACTCTTTGAGGGCACTTTCTCCATCTGTTCATCTCATCCTCCGTGGCATCCAACACAGATTCTTAAACTTAATAGTTGCTCAATAAGCAGTAATTGAATTGATTTGGACTTAGTGTTGATACCTTTCTTATCATGTGCGCTGAAGTACTATCTTCCTGAGCATTTTCTATCCTAGGTTCAGAAATTGTAAGACCCATATCCATCAAGATAGAATATTTGTGCTTTCTAATTTTGAGGACAGCTTCTGTTTTTTTCATCAGATTTGAGGAACTAGAGAGGCATTGGGGAGCGGGGTTGGGGGAGGTGCCTAGCAACTTCGTGGGAATTTCAAGAGCTTTGAAGTTTGGTTTCAATCCCTGTCCCATCTCTGACTGCCTGTGTGACCTTGAGCAAGTTCCTAAGTCTCTCTGAACCTGTTTCTCTTTTCTGAAATGGAGACCAAAGTACCTATTTTGTTAGTTTATTTATGAGACTTAAAAGGGGATATTTCCATTAAGCACTAATTCAGTGCCCTATATAGTAGGTGTAAATCATTGTTCCTGTCATCATCCCAATCCTAGTAGTAAATTAGTTTTCCTATTCTATCCCGATTTTATTCCAGAGTCAAATGTTGAGCCTTTTAAGGAGTATATTGTGTACCCACTAGTCACCTGTCCTGCTACTGACTGTTGTACTAGGCGGGGTGCAAAAGTGGAATATGACAAGATTATAACCTGATTGGAAGATACTAGCACAAGAACATTTATTGATCTGTGCATAGACTGGTGTTCAAGTGTGTGTTCAAAGGTAAAGAGATTTGCTGAAGTCAAAGTGAGATGCAGCATAATCGTGGCATTGAGACGCCCGATTGCTGGCCCTGCTCCTCTGGTTGTGCTCATTGACTGTAGCCTGTGTCAGCATCTGACTCTGGAGGCACCTGGCCTCGCAGACCGAGCCCTGCAGTTGCCCTAGCCTCTTCACCCTCCACTCCTGCACTTAGAAGGGCCCTGTGTGCACGCGCACTAAGTCACTTCAGTCATGTCCGATTCCTTGCAGCCCTATGGACTGTAGCCTGCCAGGTTCCTCTGTCCGTGGGATTCTCCAGGCAAGAATACTGGAGTGGGTGGCCATGCCTTCCTCTAGGGGATCTTCTCCACCCAGGGATGGAACTCGTGTCTCTTGCATCTCCTGCATTAGCAGGGGGGTTCTTTACCACTAGTGCTATCTGAGAAGCCCTAGAAGAACCCTGGGCTTGGCTTAATAATGCTCTGCTGTCATCAACTTGAAATTCTCCCTAATTTCCTAACAGGCTCTGTATTTGCATTTTGTACCAGGCCCGACAAATTCTGTAGCCAGTCCTGCTTAAAAGAATTTGAGGGGTTATGCTTAATTCATTTTCTGCCCCCACTGCCTGATACATGATGCGCTCATAAATGTTTCTGGAATGAATGAATTTTACTTCCATGATCACTGGGTGACCACTGTTCATACATCTGCTTTTACCTGAAGTTTTACACTTAAAACTGACAAAGTTGGGTATGTTTCTGCCTCAGACTTTGAATTTTGTGAAACAGGATATTTGCAGTTTTCTACGTAGTATCCATGTGGAAGAGAGAGCAGCTATTAACAGAATCTGGGGGACTTCTCCATCTGTTTTAAACATCTCAGTTTAACCTGTTCTTTTTTATTCACTCAATTATAACCTAGGTCCTCACACTCCAACAGACACACTCACCCCCACTCACTCATACACTCACACTCACCTTTCCCTGAAACCGTTTTGGAACCAACTGGCACTCTGATGTAAACAAATTTATTGCAGACCTTTAAAAAAGCAATTCAAGTACAGTTTCTGACATCTGCTAGAGTAACAATAGACAAGTAAAAAATACATTCGAAAACTGATTCAGATATACATTTTTTACATGTATGGGTATATGCATTTGTGGTAAAAAATATACATGATATAAAATTTACCAGTTTAACCATTTTAAAGCATACAACTCAGTAGCACTGAGTGTTGATACATTCACATTGTTATGCGGTCAGCACTGCCATCCATCCATTTCCAGAACTCTTCCATCATCCCCGCTGACACCTTGTACAATAATCCCCCATTCCATTCTCCCTCCAGCCCCTGGTGACCACTGTTCTACTTGCTGTCTCTATGAGTTTGACTATTCTGCATATCTCACATAAGTGGAATAGTACATTATTTCTGCTTTGGGGCCTGTCTTGTTTTACTTAGCATAATGTCTTCAAGGGGCTTCCCTGGTGGCTCAGATGGTAAAAAATCTGCCTGCAGTGCAAAAGACTGGAGTTTGATCCCTGGGTCAGGAAGATGCCCTGGAGAAGGGAATGGCTACCCACTCCAGGATTCTTGCCTGCAGAATTCCATGGACATAGGAGCCTGCAACCATGGGGTTGCAAAGAGTCAGACACTACTGAGCGACTAACACGTTCAAGGTATTCAAAGTGTTTACCCATGTTGGCACTTGTGTCAGAATCTCATTCTTTTTAAGGCTGAATAATATGTTACTGAACATATATATCACATTTTGTTCACCTGTCAATGGAAATTTAGTTTGTTACACATACGTGTGTGTGTGTGTGTGTGAAATATATATTAGCCACAATATTTCCTGAGAGCTTTTAAATGTTACAATGTGAAAATCTTTTTGATGATGGGGATCCAGCACCAGTGAGCTAGCCAGTCCTTCTTTCCCACACAGTCTCAGAGATCTTCTGTGATCATGAAGAGAATCCTGATTGCTTCTTGGCCTTTTGGCTAAGATCAAGTGAAGAGAATCCTGCCCAGAAGAGAGGAGGAAAAAAGGCCTCTCCAGAGTGCAATCTTTGGCCAAGCCTGAGCTTATAAACAGTGTCTCAGAATGTCCATTTATAGGGAACTATATTCAATATCTTGTAATAATCTATAGTGAAAAAGAACATGAGAAAGTGTATATATGCACACACTGACAGAGTTTTGCCAAGAGAACATACTAGTCATAACAAACACCCTCTTCCAACAAAACAAGAGAAGACTCTACACATGGACATCACCGGATGGTCAATACCAAAATCAGATTGATTATATTCTTTGCAGCCAAAGATGGAGAAGCTCTATACAGTCAGCAAAAACAAGACTGGGAGCTGACTGGGGCTCAGATCATGAACTCCTTATTGCCAAATTCAGACTTAAAGTGAAAAAAGTAGGGAAAACCACTAGACCATTCAGCTATGACCTAAATCAAATCCTTTATGATTATATAGTAGAAGTGACAAAAAGATTCAAGGGATTAGATCTGAGAGACAGAGTGCCTGATGAACTATGGATGGAGGTTCGTGACATTGTACAGGAGGCAGTGATCAAGACCATCCTCAAGAAAAAGAACTGCAAAAAGGCAGAATGGTTATCTGAGGAGGCCTTACAAATATCTGTGAAAAGAAGAGAAGCTAAAGGCAAAGGAGAAAAGGAAAGATACGCCCATTTGAATGCAGAGTTCCAAAGAATAGCAAGGAGAGATGAGAAAGCCTTCCTCAGTGATCAATGCAAAGAAATAGAAGAAAACAATAGAATGGGAAAGACTAGAGATCTCTTCAAGAAAATTAGAGATACCAAGGGAACATTTCATGCAAAGATGGGCACAATAAAAGACAGAAATGGTATGGACCTAACAAAAGCAGAAGATATTAAGAGATGGCAATAATACACAGAAGAACTATACAAAAAAGATCTTCATGACCCAGATAACCTGGATGGTGTGATCACTCATCTAGAGCCAGACATCCTGGAATATGAAGTCAAGTGGGCCTTAGGAAACATCACTATGAACAAAGCTACTAGAGGCGATGGAATTCCAGTTGAGCTATTTCAAATCCTAAAAGAAGAGCTGTGAAAGTACTGCACTCAATATGCCAGCAAATTTGGAAAACTCAGCAGTGGCCACAGGAACTGGAAAAGGTCAGTTTTCATTCCAATCCCAAAGAAAGCCAATCCCAAAGAATGCTCAAACTACCACACAATTGCGTTCATCTCACACACTAGTAAAGTAATGCTCAAAATTCTCCAAGCCAAAAAAAAAAAAAAAATTATCCAAGCCAGGCTTCAGCAATACATGAACCGTGAACTTCCAGATGTTCAAGCTGGGTTTAGAAAAGGCAGAGGAACCAGAGATCAAATTGCCAACATCCACTGGATCATTGAAAAAGCAAGAGAGTCCCAGAAAAACATCTACTTCTGCTTTATTGACTAAGCCAAAGCCTTTGACTGTATGGATCACAGCAAACTGTGGAAAATTCTGAAAGAGATGGGCATACCAGACCACCTGACCTGCCCCCTGAGAAATCAGTATGCAGGTCAAGAAGCAATAGTTAGAACTGGACATGGAAAAACAGACTGGTTCCAAATCAGGAAAGGAGTACGTCAAGGCTGTATATTGTCACCCTGCTTATTTAACTTATGTGCAGAGTACATCATGAGCAATGCTGGACTGGATGAAGCACAAGCTGGAATCAAGATTGCCAGGTGAAATATCAATAACCTCAGGTATGCAGATGACACCACCCTTATGGCAGAAGGTGAAGAACTAAAGAGCCTCTTGATGAAAGTGAAACAGGAGAGTGAAAAAGTTGGCTTAAAACTCAACATTCAAAAACTAAGATCATGGTCCAATCACTTCATGGCAAATAGATGGGGAAACAATGGAAACAGTGACAGACTTTAGTTTTTTGGGCTCCAAAATCACTGCACATGGTGACTGCAGCCATGAATTAAAAGATGCTTGCTCCTTGGAAGAAAAGCTATGACCAACCTAGACAGCATATTAAAAAGCAGAGACATTACTTTGTCAACAAATGTCCATCTAGTCAAAGCTGCGGTTTTTTTCCAGTGGTCATGTATGGATGTGAGAGTTGGACTATAAAGAAAGCTGAGTGCAGAAGAATTGATGCTTTTCAACTGTGGTGTTGGAGAAGACTCTTGAGAGTCCCTTGGACTGCAAGGAGATCCAACCAGTCAATCCTAAAGGAAATCAGTCCTGAATATTCATTGGAAGGACCGATGCTGAAGCTGAAACTCCAATACTCTGGCCACCTGATGAGAAGAACTGACTCACTGGAAAAGACCCTGATGCTGGGAAAGATTGAAGGCGAGAGGAGACGGGGATGACAGAGGATGAGATGGTTGGATGGCATCACTGACTCAATAGACATGAGTTTGAATAAGCTCTGGGATTTGGTGATGGACAGGGAAGCCTTGTTTTCTGCATTCCATGGGGTCACAAAGAGTCAGATACAATTGAGCAACTGAACTGAACTGATATGTGCACACCCTGAATACTCATTGGAAGGCCTGATGCTAAAGCTCCAATACTTTGGCCACCTGATGCAAAGGCCTGACTCACTGGAAAAGACCTGATGCTGGGAAAGCTTGAGGGCAAAAGGAGAAAGTGGGCAGCAGAGGATGAGATGGTTGGATGGTATCACTGACTCAATGAACATGAGTTTGAGTAAAGTCCAGGCGATGGTGAAGGACAGGGAAGCCTGGTGTGCCGCAGTCCCTGGGGTCACAAAGAGTTGGATATGACTTAGTGACTAAACAACAACAATGTGTATGTGTGTGTGTCTATGTATATATACACACACATATATATAGAACTGAATCATTTTGTTATACACCAAAAACTAACACAACATTTTAAATCAACTATACTTCAATTTTTTAAAAATGTCCATTGAACCCATACCCAGCAAGAACATAAGTCTTATACATAGACCCAGGTGTTTTCATCAACAGCCTTATACCCCTAGAGATCCTTTACACACAACCTAAATGGACTCCAAATCATGGCATCTGGTTTGCAGTAAATCTGAGTTGGGCAGATGGGCTATGGACCCCACAGTCTCTCAGCCAGGAGAGTAGTTTCTCACACCTGGAGTTTGAGGTGCACATGGGCTGGGGAGAGGGGGGCAAGAGTTGATGTAAATACCCGCATCAATGGCTTATTTATTCTGGAAGATGCTGGCCTGTGACCACACCCAAGTCAGGAAGAGGCCTCAACAGCCTGAACAGCCATCCAAATGTTGGATAGTGTCTTTGACGGAGCTGGGTGATGGTTCTTCTTTTCCCCTACTGAGGGCTTTTCAGGCAGAGGGAACTGAAGGATGGGAAAGTCTCGGAAGAGCCGGGCATGTTCCAGAAGCAAAAGGCAGGCGGAGGGCTCCGGCAGAATGAGGTGAGCGAGGAGCAGGTGGTGGAGGGAGGCGGCCCTTGCAGCTGGGTAAGGATTTTGACCAATTACAAGAAGCCAGAGGTTGATGATAAGCAGAAAAATGATCCAAAGGACATGTGTAAGGGCGGGCTCAGGTTGCAGGTGCGGGGCGGAGGAGCGGGTGCGTGCATCTCCTCATCCTCCCTTCTCCCTTTTGGGAACATCACAGGAAGGGGCCACAGAGAACCCAGCCTCGGCTCCCCCTCACCTGGCAGGCTTCCGTCAAAGCCAAAGACCAGCCCTGAGCTGTGTGTGAACCTGGGTGGAGGTGACAACCCCGGGAGACACCTGGGACCTTTGTCAGGCGCTGCCCTGACTCACTTCCGGTCTTGAACAGTCCACTGCTTCCCACTCCCCTTAGGTCAAAATGGGGAGGAAGGTTTTTGTCTCCAAGAAAGCTCCCGAGGAGACGCACATGAGGCCCCTCCACTGGAGGGCAGACCTTGGCCAGGGGCTCTCTAGGTGAGGGGTGCCCTCTGCATCAAGGAGCAAGCAGAGCAGAGAGTCGTCTGGAAGATTCCCGCCCTGCGGTGGGCAGTTCTCTGGAGCGGGCAGGAGTCGGGGTGGGAGAGTGAAACCACATCATCTCCTTTCAGGGAATCGCTCCTCCCCATTTCATGAATTCAGCGCGTAGTTGGACAGTCACATCAAAAGCTCAGAAGAGAAAAATGACCTGGAAATACAGGTTTAGAAACAGGTGTAACTGGCACCTGAAGTCTTGAAAGGGAATCAAAAATCTTGGGGAACATATGTGAACTAACAAGAGAAGACTAACAGCTGATCTCTAGAAAACATCAGCATTGCAGGGTGAGCAGGATAAGAAGAAACAGGGGAAAGGGTAAGAGGGCCAGGGGAAAGGCATGACCAAGGAGGGAGAGAGTCTTTCAAGAGAAAGGGCATGGCCAGCAGTGCCAACCAGAAATCTACCAACAGGAACTGCACTAAGGAGTCAGCTGGTGATCCAGCTATTGGCTGGTATTCACTGTTGCCCAGGCAACGGCATCCTGTCCTTTGAGTAGGTCTGGCTCTTTGTATGGAGGTAGCAGGGAGAGCGAAAAGATGCCAGGGGTGTAGGACATAGAACTGGCGAAGATTCTGAGGAAGGGTAACCTCAGCAAAGTTTGTAAAGGACAGTAGGAATTAGCCAGCTGCCAAGAATGGAGGAGGAACTATTCCAGACTGAGAGGGTGCTAATGGAACATCCTGGGACCTGCCGGTAGCCTAACAGGCCTGGATTGTCGGGTGCACGTGGGACAGTCATGAGCGAGAGGCTAGAGAAAACACCAGGGCGAGATGACAACAGGGCTTTCAGTCTTTTTAAGAAGCTTGCATTTTCTTTCAAGGCAATAGGGATCCTCCAAGGCATTTTAAGCATAAGGCTAATATGAGCACATTTGCTTTTTGGACTGATCACCCTGGCAACAGCAAGAGGCTATTACTTTAAGGCAAGGTGAGAAATTACGAAGGGCTGTGGCAGTGAGGATGGATCTGTGATATATTAAGGAAGAAGAATCGGCAGGGCATTTTCAAATGGCAGCCCACTCTAGTATTCTTGCCTCGAGAATCCCATGGACAGAGGAACCTGGTGGGCTACAGTCCATGGACTCGCAAAGAGTCGGACACAACTGAGCAACTAACTTTCAATTTTATATAATACTTAGCGTAGTGGTAAAGTTAAAATTCGACACCCTAAGTCAGGCTCAGTGGCAAAGACTGCTAGTAATAGGATCTCTGGTTTTGGCTCCCCCAAATAAAACCTGTATATCCCATCTTCCTTGCAGTTATAAGGGCCATGTGTCTAAGATCTGTCTGACAACTTGTAAGTGGATGAGTCTCATTCTAGAAACCCTCTTTATAAATTATCTATCACTCACCCTTTGCCCCTTTATCCTTTTCTCCCTCCTGCTGGATGTGATGGCTGGAACTGGAGCAACCATCTTGGACCATGAGATGACCGTGAACTTAGGAATGGAGGTTAAGCAGAGAAATTAGGCAGAAGGAATCCCCTGGTCCTTGAAGGCTTCTTGGAGCCGAGTTTCCCTATCAGCCCAGGAGTACCTACCTCCAGACTTTCACAGTAGAGACAACCCTTTTTATCTCTTGTTTAAGCCACTGTTGTATGGAACTTCTTTTATCCTCTTACCTAATTAACTGGACCTGATCCTAACTAATAAAGCGCTCATTTTTAGCTGTTAATAAAATCCCAAATCCCGGGAGTCGTTAGCCAGTACCACTGCTCAGTCTTTATTAGCATATTCCTTTTGTCCCAGTGCTTTTTTGCATCCTTGGCTGAACATCCAGACCTATTCCTAGCAAGTGCTTAATAAACACTGAGGAGGAGGTAGTACCTAGAATTGTTGTTTGCAGACCTTGTTAGTCATCAGGCCTCAGGAGAAAGCTGTAATGTAAATTTCATCATGCAAAATAGCTGATGTCTCGCCTCGTGGCACCCAGCCCAGGAGTGTGAAGCAGTAAAGAGGAGAGTCCAGCAAGAATGACTCTCTTACTTCACCTGGGGATGTGCAGCCTTGAAGGCACTGACGCATCTGTTTGAGGGGGGCAGACAGAATTTCTGTCAACTGGCAGCACTATGAGCAGGGAAGACAGCATTAGGGTGAATAAAGAGGAGAGCTATGCCTAAGATTCAGGTGAAGACTTCAGCTGGCACCTTCTCCCCGCGGCCTCTGCTTCTCCTTTGTAGCATATGTCTCATCTGTAGCAAAGTAATGTCTCCTGCAATTATTTGTTCAGTATATCTCCCCAACTAGAGCATGAGTTCCGCCGAAATCAGGAACCAAGCCTGCCTTCTTCGCCCCAGTACCTGGAGCGCAGAAGGCATTCAGTAAAATACTGGTTGAAAAATAAATGAATCAGTCCACCTTTTCATTCAAAGAGGAAAGAGCTTAACAAATAGAATCCATCCAGCTCTATGTGGGAAAACCCCTTTGCAAGTTTTAAAGGAAAGTATTGTATTGATGAATAGGATTGTTCACTGTGTGGATGAACCATGAGACCTCTGCAGGAGTCTGGACCCTAAGTCAGCTTCCTTAGCTCCACTTTCATCCAGCCAGGCTTTTACCCAGTGCTTGAGGAAGTGCAAATGAATTTTAATATTCACTTAATGTTCACAAGAAAAATGAACAGTGCATCTGCTGGAGCAAAGGAAACAAGGTATTCAAGGGCTATGTCCAAGGTCTGACAGAAGTGACTTTGCAGTTATCCTCAGGACAGGGCTGCAGGCACTGGGGTTGGGGGTCTAAACCTAGACCAAGCCGGGCGTGGGGCGGGCGGGAGCGTGTTTGCCCGGCGGGGAGAGGGCGCGAGGGGAGGGCGCCCTCTGCCGGGGGTGAAGGAAAATGCATCCGCACGCTGGTCGGTCTGTCCCGAACCTCGGGAGTAAATACTAACTTCTTACAGGGGGAAGAGTAGAGGGGAAGAAAAATACGACTCAAACTGTCGCCCAGGAAGTGCTCTTCCCAAGCATTTTCCAATCCCCACTCTTAGAGCCCTGAACTTTTTCCGACTCAAGGGGAAATGACTGTGTTTAATTGCACATTCTGATGGCTCAAATCCCGGGAAACCGGAGTGCTCCTGGTCTCCCCACTTCTCATCTTTGAAGTCCAGAGAACAAAGAGATTGCTTGAGATGACCAGAAATGGCAGGTTTTATAGGACCCACAGGACCCTATTGTGACCACATCATCTTCCCCTTTCTGGGTTCTGGAGTGCAGGTGCAGGAAAAGAGCCCAAGAGTGGCCTAAGCTTGGAACTGGTCCTGGGGGCACCCCGCGGTGGAGGCCCCGGAACCAGCCAGGAGACACCCTTCAGGCCAGGAGCCTGGACCCACCTGTGCCCTCCTGGCAGCTACCCAAAGCGAGGGAGGGGTGCTCCAACCCACATGGCCACTGATGCCTGCTCTGCCTCCAGCCTCCCCCTCTTGTCGCTCAAATGCAAAATCTGGAGCTTTGAATTAGATGGACAGGTGACCCTAACCTGCCAAGCCCTTGATTCTGCGGTCCTTTTTTAAACTCAGACTGTGTCAGTGGAGGGAGTTGAGGAACACGGGGTGCTTTCGAGTATGAACCAGAGGAAAAATAATGGGTGAGGGCTGTCTAACCGGCTCCTAAACTGCTTTCTGAGATTCGGGGCTCTCTTTACTGAATCGGGAGTGACACCTAGTGGCACATGCGCCTCACCAACACAGCGGGGCTGGTGCTCCCTGGGGGTTCGGAGGCGGCACTTGCCCGCTGGTCGCTAGAAGCCTTGGGAGCACCGGCTACCACTGATGTTTCCTGGGACTTCCCGGGAAGCGCTGTCAGGCCTGCATCAACAGCGCGTTCCCTGCAACGTAGGCAACTCTAGATAACATGCTCTTCCTATCTGTAGAGCTGGCTTGGGCAGGTCGTCGCTCACTCTCGGGCAGCAAGTTAAGTATTGAGCTGGAAGCTGCTGTAGATGCTGGGGATACAAACATGACCAGTTCTTAGTTCTTCCGCTCAAGGAGCTCACAGCCCAGAGGGGAGGCAACAGAGAGGAAAAAACAGTGGACAAATGTTAAAAGAGTGTATTGGATGCTGGGGCGGGGCGGGGATGGGGGGGGGGGGGTAGGGGGGCGGGTACTGGAGGTGGATCTAACTCTTCCTGGAGGCATTGAGGAAGGCAGAAATCCTTGAGCTAAATTTTGAAGATTAGATGGTGTGGTAGGAGAATTCTAAGATGATTCTCAAAGTCCTCAGCTCCTCCTCCCCACCCACACACACACACACACATTCCCCCAGTCACTCAGGAAATGCTAATTTAGGTGCAGTGGTAAGAGATTTTGCATATGCAATTAAGGTCCCAAATCAGCTGACCTTAAAATCTGGAAACTACCTTTGGTGGGCCTGATCTAAGCAGGTGAGCCTTAAATGTAATTAGACTTTTTCCTGGCAAAAGATTAGAAGCATGCAAAGGATTTATTAGGGGCAAGATTCTCCTCTGCTAGCTATCGAGATGAAGGGGGGCAGTGGCAAGGAAATTAGGCAGCCCTTAGAAGCTGAGAGTAACCCCTGACTGACTGCCAGCAAAGAAAGAGGAGAAATTAACTTCTGCCAACAGCCAGTGAGCTTGGACGTGAACCCTGAGCTCCATGGGAGAGCAGAGCACCAGCTAACACCCTGACTCTAGCTTTGTGGGAACCTAAACAGAGAACCTGGTCAAAGCTATGGTTTTTCCAGTAGTCATGTTCAGATGTGAGAGTTGGACCATAAAGAAAGCTGAGCGGTGAAGAATTGATGCTTTTGAACTGTGGTGTTGGAGAAGACTCTTGAGGGTCCCTTGGACTGCAAGGAGATCCAACCAGTCCATCCTAAAGGAAATCAGTCCTGAATATTCATTGGAAGGACTGATGCTGAAGCTGAAACTCCAATACTTTGGCCACCTGATGAGAAGAGCTGACTCACTGGAAAAAACCCTGATACCGGGAAAGATTGAAGGCAAGAGGAGAAGGGGACGACAGAGGATGAGATAGTTGGATGGCATCACTGACTCAATGGACATGAGTTTGAGCAATCTCCAGGAGTTGGTGACGGATAGGGAAGCCTAGCGTGCTGCAGTCCATGGGGTCAAAGAGTCGGACACGACTGAGCGACTGAACTGAACGGACTGAAACAGAGAACCAGCCACGCTTTGTCAAGCTGCTAACTTTGTGGTAATTTGTTAAACAGCCATAGAAAATGAGTACAGGTGGTCATTTGAAAGGGAGAGGCTGCCTGGACAAAGGCTCAGGGGTGTAAAGCAGCAAGGTATGTTTGGAGAACTGAGGTCATTCGGAGCAGACGGGCCATGGGGAGCAAAGGGGATTATAAAATGTGATCCTGAGAACTCGGTTTATGTCAGAGAGACTGTGCCCTCGGGCTAGTTAACTTAGTTCTCTGCTCTGTGCCCCAGTCTTCTCAAAGGTTAAAATGGGGCTCACGCTAGTAGTTAAAATAAAAAGTTGTTTAGTGGGCCAAATGCACATGGAGGAGTCAACACAGTCTTCAGATGTGGTATTTAAGAAATATTGGGTAGTAATAGTTGTAGTGCTTAATCACGTGGATGATGGATGCGGATAAGGAGAGGCTTAGTGAGGTCATTTCTTACAGAGTCAGTGGGGACACTCTTATTTCATTCCCTGGGGAGCTTATTAAAAAATGCAGATTCCTGAATCCTACCATGAGTCCAGACTCAACCCGTGTCTCCGGGGCTGGGGCCTGAGAATCTGCACTTTGAAGAAGCATCCCAGGTGATCCTTCTGAGAATCACTGAACAAGAGATAAGAAGACTTGTACCCAGATCAGTGTAATGGTCAAGGGGAGGGTGAATGGGTGAAGGAAGCAGCCAGGGCATTGGTGGTAAGAAGGGGAAGGGGGTGGCCAACTTTGGAGTGGGAGAATCTATGGGGCTGTAAACTGATGGGAAGGGGTAGTGAGGAAAAGGGCAGACAGAAGCTGTGAATGCTATAAGGAGGTGGTGGAGGTGGTTACGTTGGCTCAGGCGGTGTCAGGAGCACCCAGGCATCTGTGGGACTTCTGGGTGGACAGTCACGTAGACAGTTGGAGAGTCTAAAATGTAGGAGATAAGATGGGGCTGGAAATACGACTGGGATGTTCTTGAGTACAAGAACCATGGGCTGATGCCTGCAGAAGGAGAAGATGGTCAAGAACAGACATTATGATGTGCTTTTGTGGAGGGCTGGGTGTAGGATCCCAAGACATGGTCATCAGAGAGTCTGACCTGGTGCTGCGTGGGGTGGGGTCTGAGAAAGTGGCCATCCCCAGGGTCCCCACCTTGGAGGAATCCCGATGGAGAAAGTGTACTTGCGTCCCTGAGCCCCAGCTACTAACAGCTTAGGGGCAGGATGAGTGAGGCCCACTTCAGAGGGGAGAGGAGGGAGGAGGCATGGGGGTGGGGATTGCTCTACAGAAAGATGGCCATGAATGAAAGTAGTCGGTGCTGTGAACCTAACACATGGCCCACAGACGTGGGGGCAACTGGGCCTGGCCCCGCCAGCCCTGGGCTATGCAGGCAGGCGGGCAGGTAAGGCTCTCAAAGAAAGAAGGATGCCTAGATGCTGGGGTCAAGAGTGAGGATATGTTTCTCAGTGTGGGACCCCCCAAGGCAGAAAGAGGAGTGGGGTGGAGATGCAGTTGACTCTGGAGAACAAGACATAGAAAAGATGAGAACTCACAGGCGCACGGCTCGCTGGGCTGTGTGGAGGGCCCAGCTGGGCTAAGATCGCAAGAGTCCTGTGGGGAGTAATCGTGCGACTTTGGGGAAAGTACTGTGATTCTCCTTTGCCTCCAGGAGCTCATCTGTGCTGTGGGCACAGTAGTACCACTTACCTGGAGCCTGGCTGCAAGGGTTCCCTTCTGGCCCCCACATGACTGGCATGGTCATAGTGATGGTGGTTTAGTCCCTAAGTTGTGTCCAACTCTGTGAGACCCCATGGACTGTAGCCTGCCAGGCTCCTCTGTCCATGGGATTCTCCAGGCAAGAATACTGGAGTGGGTTGCCATTTCCTTCTCCAGGGGATCTTCCTGACCCAGGGATCAAACCCGGGGCTCCCGCATGGGCAGGCGAATTCTTTACTGCTGAGCCAGTGGGGCAGCCCCAGTGACTGTAGCAGCGGTAATACGTGGCAGCCGTCCTGAGGATTGTAACTCTTACCCTTTGATGAGTCAGAGAACTGCTGCCTCCATTCAGAATCCTCTAATCGCTTCCCATTCCACACGGAGTAAAAGCCGGTGTCCTTAACTCTGATCTGATCTTGCCTCAGCTCTCTCTGCTCCAGCCACGCGGATCAGGTACAGTGCACCGAGCCCGTCAGAGCCTTTTACCCCGCTGTCCCTTCTCTCTGAAACGTTCTTGTCCCCGTCACCCCCTGGCTTCCTTCCCTTCCCTCCTTCAGGACTTTGCTCAGATGCCACCTTCTCGGTGAGACCTTCCTTGATCGCCCTTGTTCCAGCATGCAGCGCCTTGCCGTGCCCCTCATCCTGCCTTTCCCCCATCACCATGCCTCAGGCTTTGGTTATCTGTCTCTCCACAGTAGGGCGCTCATCTTCCGTTCACTCCAGTGTCCCCAGAGCCCACAGTGTCTGCTCGGCACGCAGCAAATATCTGTCCTGCAGGAATGAGTGACCCTTCCGCTAAGGGCCTGGCTCAAATGTCCCCTCTCCAGAGAGCCCCACCCCCACCCTCTAAACAGCCCCCCACCATCCTTCTCTGCCTCACTCTGCTTCACTCCCCCTCAAACTTATCCACACCTGGTGTTAGTTTATATTCGTCTGCCTGCTTCTTGTCTGTCTCCTCAGCCGAGCCAGCTCCCGGAGGGCAAGGATTTAGTTTAGCTCAGTGTCTATCCCAAATGCCCATCTTGGCACCAGCTATAGAGTAGGCACACAGCATGGACTTGTTGAATGACAGTATCATCATTGTGGGGCTTTATTTATTTATTTTTTACTATGACTACTACTAATAGGTTTACTATTATTAATAATGAAAGTGTTAGCTGCTCGGTCATGTCTGACTCTTTGCGACACCATAATTGACCATGTTATTGGAAAGCGGAACTGCCCTGGGGAGAGTGGGCCGGGGCCAGGGAGGACAATGGTCTTGGGCAGGACATCCTAAAGACACTGTCCGGTGGAAACTATAAGAGGGAGTGAGGAGCCTCACCGCCATCCCCATTCTGGACAAATCCCCACCCTCAGCACTCAGGCCACCACAGGCTGCAGCCAGAGAGCTTTCTTTTCTGTTCTGGAAAGCGGGAATGGGGCACACTGGTGCTTTATAGATGCTTATGCAGTGAATACACAGAACTTCCTGGAACTTTTTAGAAGGAGCAGCATGAACACCCACATCCAGTCAATCTGCCCTTGGACATGTACCAAGCAGCATTTTCAGAGTGAAATTCAGTGGCTGAAGCCAGCTCTGGGGTCCCCACTCAAGAGAGGAGAGGAAGGAAGCAGAGATCAGATACCAGAATCACACTTCCTGGTCCACACCCTTCATCCTGTGCCTACCTTGGTGACATCTCCGTGCCTCAGCTTCCTCTTCTGTAAAATGAGGGTAACTGTAATAACCTCCCTCATAAGGACATTAACAAATAGATGTTACATATAAATATTTGTGTATTTATTTTTTAAATGGTTACTGGTATCTGCCAAGAACTAGAAAAGATTTGAGGATTTACGCTATTTGTAAGCTAACAAATTAGTCTGCTACTCTTTCATGAATGCTGGCCGATAACACAAGACTCCTGGTCAGAGGCAAATAATGGACTTTATTGCTCACAGTAATAGCAATAGACAGAGCAGCAGTCATTCCCTGAGTTCGATTCCCATGGAGGAATGCAAAGATGGTAACTGCACATACAATGGGCCGCATTAGAGGAGGGGAACCCTGAGTTTAGGGAACCCAGATATTTTATAGCAGGCAGCAACCATTGTTCACTAACAATCAGCTTTGAAAAGATAAGTCAGAACAAAGGGGGTCAGTGCCTCTACTTAGGAAATATGTGGAAATACAAGAGATCCACAGAGAATTGTCTCCCAAGAATGTGTGGTGAGAACTACTATTACTATGGGTAGTAATAATACCATGGGAAAATGTGCCCAGACTAGATAACGTCACCTCTTTTGGTGACTCTGAATTTCTTACAAGGCAAACCCAGACATGGACTAAAGAAGACTTAAGACTAATGGCAAGTCCTGGCATTCTAGTTCAGGTTCAGTGACTGGACTACCAAATGCATTTCACAAATGCGTTTCTGGGGGAGCAAAAACCTGCTGTCAGCAATTGATTATGATATTGGGCAAATGAGTTTGCAATTTCATGCTGAATAATCTGTCACTCCCTATCTTAGAAACTCAGGCACTCAATCTTTTTTTGACAGGCAGCATGTATAGTCTATTGCCAGGAAGGAAGGCAATCGTCAAATTGCTAATTTTTCTCTGTGAAAAATGAACATTTAACTCAAATATAAGATCTGGAGGAACACATAGACCTTAATTACAAAGCACAATCCAAGATTTGTGCTAATTAATAAGCTGATGAAAAATTCATTGAAATTCAGAGAAGAATGAAGGGGGAAAATTGGCCAGTGTTAATACTCAGTGCAGTGAAATGTTTAAGTCTATCCAAATAGGCAGCTACCCCTCTGTCATAATTATAATTTAATCATTCATATGATTATTTCATTTTGTAAGACTTGAATTGTACATCAAAAATTGCAGAGAGAATATTCCTTTAAACTTTGTGATTTCTAGCAATTATACTATCATGTTAGAGATTTTTGAAGAAGACTAGCTTAGCTACCTGAAATAAGAATTTTTTTAAAGATGTGAGAGAAGGACATCTATTTGAATACTTGCTTTTGCCATTCACTAGCTGTGACCTCTAGCAAGTTGTCTGAGCTCTTTGAGCCTGTTTCCCTATTCACATGATGATGATGGAGAAACATGAGGTTGTGATGAAGGTGAATAGTTGTTACTATGAATTAATTACCTGCCTCATCCCTTCCAGATTCTTAACCAAGCCAGACCAGGAACCAGATGGCGATTGAAATGTATTGACAGAACCAGCTTATTATGAATACAGCTGGATTGCTGAATAAGAGAGTACTCAGGCTGAAACTGCATCCACTCTCCCTACCCCAGCCACCTACCCATCCAGTCCTGGGATGTGGGTAGAGTGGGTCTTCAGACTGACATCCAGACAGTCCCAGGAAGGGTACTAGGCTGTCTCATCCCCTGAAGGGAGCAGGAACAAGAGCAACCAGTGAGAGGGTGAACCTGTTATTTTCTGTCCTTCCGCTGGAATGTTCTGTCTTCTTGAATATCCATTCATTTCATTCATTCAAACTACTGCAATGTTTCTCCAGGAATCAGGAGAAGAGATTGTAAAAAAAAGAAAAAAGCAAATTGTGAAACACTTACTAAAAGTACCTGGCCCATCCTAAGCACTTTTAAATATTTGATATTATTATTATTATTATCATCCAACTTTGTGATTTTGCCATATCCTTATACCGCTTGGTCTATTATTAATATCTTCTTTAAATCCACCAGCCTCCTGAGCAGGTGTCTGTGAAATTACAGGTTGGAAGAGCTAGTTATGTTTCTATAATACACATGAAAATAAAATAATTATTGAAATAAAACCTGATCATCTGAAGACCCTCCACAGTCTTTTCCTCTCCTGGCATACCTGGAGAAACGCTGTTTTATGCAGCAGTTGGATCACACGTCCATCTGCCTGCAGAGATGATAAGCTGCATGGAGGCAGACACCATGCTTGTTTCGTGCTTTAGTTTGCAAGCACCCATGACAATTCGTACACCCTCAATAACTGTTTGTGGCATGAATGAATGAGTGTAATTAAATGTATCAACCGACATTCAAGGAGCCAGAATGTTCTACACAAAGGAGAGAAAATAACAGGCAAATCAAGAAGAAATAAATTAAAAAAGAATTGCAGTGAGCTGCCTTCTCCGTCTCCCCACCTCTACCCCTTGGGAACACTGAAATGACCTACCCTCCCAATTTTCTTTCTCCTCCTTCAACAAACCAACCTACTGGCTTATTTGACAGCAAGTTGGAGGGGGAGTTTAGGATGGAATGAATCTTGCAGTTGTAATGAATCAAAAACTGGGGAGGAGAAATCAGATTTCAGCAACAGCAGAATACTCGCACTGTTTAAAAAGCCCTCCTCCCTGAGGCTGGGAAAGATTAGAAGCTAATAATTTATGTTGAAATCCGTCAAAGCCCTCCACAAAGTCCAGAGCTTGTCCCTGCCTTTTGACTGACAGATATGAAAATAGAAACTGATTTGAAAACCTAGGGCTATTTAACTAGAGCAGCATTAATTTCTCCATTAGAATCGAAGAAATGCGGGGGGCGGGGGGGGGGGGGGCGGGGGGGAGGCACCCAGCAACCACAAAGAAACAGATGCTGCTGACGGATGTCCACGCCTTTTTCCAAATACGAAACTCACACCAGCTCTTCAAGTTAGACTGAGCTTTCTAAGCTTCCCAGACCTCGAACTGGCAAAAGATCTTTTTTTTTTTCCACGCTAGTTAAAATGCCCTCGAGCTACAGTCATTGGATTTGCTGGACAGCGGCATCATTCTGATATTATCGGCTCTGTCTTCCTGTTTTCATGAATAATGTATAAGAAGGAGCTATCAGCAGTGGATTCTTCCATAGCTGAACGTGTTGCCACCAGACAGGTCCCTGAATTCGCCGTCCTTTCGTCTGCGGCACTCACAGACGAAAGTCTCCCTCTCCTCCTGGCTTCCTTCTGGCTGCTTGATATGCATGGAGACCCTTCCAAAGACACCCTCTCCCTTGACAGTAAGAAAACTGGGGGCCGGGGGGCTGCACAAGAAGTGGTGCCCACCACCTTCATTCCTTTTCCCTGTTGCTCCATGTCAGAGGAGTAGTGCGGGGAGCTACTGATGCCAAGTTCACAGGTTTGATTCCTGGCCCCATCCCGTGGGCCAAGCCTGCCTTGCTGTGTACACAGGAGCCTACCAAGAAAATGCTTCTCCTTGGGCACAGGAGCGGCCCTGTGTGTTTTCGTCCATGTCTCTACGTGCTCACCTCTGTCATAGCTTCACCAAAAAGAGAACTGGCTTTCAGCCCCATCCACTCATTTATTCAATACATTTTTATTACCTGCGAGGCATCCAGTGGAGAAGGCTTGCAGAAATGGAAGATAACAGAAATGGCTAGAAAATGGACAAAGAAGAGCATCGATTGTGAGAGTGTATAAGTGAGGGAGGCAGTTGAGTCAGGAGAGGCGGCAGTAAAGGGTGTAAGAGGAGGGACTGGGACGGGAAGGCAGTGGATGGAGTCCCTGCTGGGGAGTGGGGGGGACTGCAAAATGCCTGCTGCGGCGCGGTGTGGGGGTGGGTGGGGGAGCGTTACCCGAACTAGGGGAAGATGCAGGGGCCGAGCACAGTTTGCAAAGAGGTGCTGGGGCTTCTCTGCCCCTCCAGCACTTGTCTTCTTTCTCCTTCCTGACCCTCTGCCTCCCTTGGCATCTGAGAACTGCTGAGTTCTGACTCTCCTCCCACTACTGCCCCTCGCCTGTGAGTGTGAACTTGGAGTGTTCCTCCTCCTCTATGGTTCAGTGCCAGCTACCTAGAAGGAGCACCGTGAATGCAATGACCACTGATTGTGCTGAGTCCCAGGGGAGAACCGAAAGCATCCTGAATATCCGACAAGGGGGATGCTCAATAAACCGTTACACTCATGCTTTAGAATGTCATGCTGTCGTTAAAAATGATGTTTTTTGAAGACTGAAATGATCTTGGAAATTTCTCATGATATAACATGAGTTTAAAAGCAGCATATAAAATTCATCCTAAAGCATGATCTCAATTTTATGTGGGGAAAAAAAGATATATGCCAGAAGACTAGAAACAAATTTATCAAAATGTTAACAGGCTATCTCTGTGGGTGGAATTGTTAGTAGTTTTTATTTCTATTTTTGTACTGCTTCACCTTCTCCCCCAAAATGTGTTAAATAATTAATAAATCATTTAAATTGGTTAATTGACTTGAACTAATATTAAACATTCATTACATGCTGGACATCACTAGCAATTCAGTGATGGGCAGAACACAAGCATGGTCTCCATCCCGAAGAATTGCTATTACAATTTTCTTTTCTTTTTTTTTTTTTTTTTTAAGTTTTTTAAAACAAGGTGGAAGAGTGGAATAGCCGTCATCATTCCTGGAAAACAACAATGCTTTCTCCTGCCAGTGTCAGGAGGGGAGCTCCATCCAGCAGCTGGGTGATAATACCCTCTAAGGGTGCCAAGGACTGGACCTTGATGGCTGTCCGCTTGTCATTTGCGCCTAAGGCAAGATGCTGGGAAAAAGGGTGCCTTCCTGTCAGCATCTATTACTCTGGAGGGGAACAGTCTTTGTACCATTCACTTTCAAAAATCTAGTCCCCCCTCCCACCTCCTTGGATGCTCACAGTTGCTTCCTCTCTCCTGTGGGTTCCCTTCCAAAGAGCTTCTTCCCCTGGACTCAGCCCTCAAGCATTCTGATTGAAAATACCACCTCCCCCCAGGCCTACAGCCTGGCTCCACTACCTGCTGCTTCGTCCCCAAAGTAGAGGCTTATGATTAAACCACAGAAAAAGCACCAGCCCGAGTGAGCAAGAAAACAGCAGGAGCCCAAGGACTCCTGTGAACAAAGAGTCTGATTGTTTTCATGCAAATTGTTTTTAGTAGGAGGGAGATAACAGGCAAATGAAATATGGGAGATAGGCAGAGTTTTTTTTTTTCTAAACCGTGGAAGGGGCGGGGAGTTCTTTAATAAAACCACAGCACATCTTATTACAGGGAAACATCCAGCTCCCACATTTTTTATTGAATGAAAGAGAATTTCTGCTTTCTACTCTGGCTCCTCTTCCTCCCCTTCCAGTCCAGTGCAATTATGTCTCTTTCTGCTTTCCTGACAGTTCATCTTAGCCTTGTCTGAAATAGTCTGTTTCAGAATGTTAGTGCTACCTAATGAAAAGTGTATCACCAGAGAATGATTTTAAGTAGTAGGCAGAATAAGCAACGTTAATTCTACTAGTTGTCTGTTTATTATTAACATACTTAGGAAATACTGTGTCTAGCACATCCAATCCATGATTTTATTACAGGCAATGGCAGCCCTGGTTTTAAAAAGTGAATTAATATAGAGCCAATAAGGAAAAAAGTATTAAATAAATCATGATATGAGTGGCATGCAAATGTGGCAAAAACTGTGAAGTGGTGAATACATGTATGACAATTGGAAAGTATGAGTGGGAAATCTTCTGCAAATCCAAGGCAGTTCCTGGGGAAGCTCCAGAAAAACCTGTGGCTTGTTGCAATAACTTACATGCAAACATTTGCATTTCCTTCTGGATCCTCAGTAAGTCTTCACAATTCTGAATCCTGGGACATCCTGTGGTCTAAGATCTGAGCTTTCCAGCTGGTAGACTTTGTCTCCAGCAGGGTGAAGTATATAGTTTTAAAAATGAGGGCATCTCACCTAAAATGCAGGTTTTCTGTTCTCATAAAAACTGGAAGTTCTAGCACACAGAGTTTCCATCCCTTGTTGTTGGTCGGCCTCTCAGTCATTTCAGACTCTTTGCAACCCCATGGACTGCAGCACACCTAGCTTCCCTGTCCTTCACTATCTCCTGGAGTTTGCTCAAACTCATGTCCATTGAGTTGGTGATGCCATCCAACCACCTCATCCTCTGCCACCCCCTTCTCCTCTTGCCCTCAATCTTTCCCAGCATCAGGGTCTTTTCCAATGAGTAAGCTCTTTACATCAGGAGGCCAAAGTTTTGGAGCTTCAGTTTCAGCATCAGTCCTTCCAATGAATATTCAGGGTTAATTTCCTTTAGTATTGACTGGTTTGATCTCCTTGCTGTCCAAGGGACTCAAGAGTCTTCTACAGCACCACAGTTTGAAAGCATCAGTTCTTTGGCACTCAATCTTCTTTATGGTCCAACTCTCACATCTGTATATGACTACTGGAAAAACCATAGCTTTGACTATATAAACACTTGTTGGCAAAGTGATATCTCTGCTTTTTACTATACTGCCTAGGTTTGTCATAGCTTTTCTTCCAAGGAAGAGGTGTCATTTAATTTTGTGGGTGTAATCACTGTCTGCAGTGATTTTGGAGCCCAAGAAAATAAAATCTGCCACTGTTTCCACTTTCCCCCCATCTATTTGCCCTGAAGTGATGGGACTGAGTGTCATCCCTGCATGGCAGTAATCAGGTGACCACAGGCCTCACTTATGACCACTCTCTGATGCAAGGCACTATGGATGCACTTGTGTGACTGGGGCTGCCCCAAGAACAAAAGTAGAAAGAGGGTTCCTCTTTCTCTGTTTCTCAACCTTCTCTTTCTTCCCGGGCAATCCCTCCCACCCATACACACACACACACGCACTTATAAATGCATTTCCAGGAAATGGATACCAGAGGCAAACTTCTGTCTCCTCCCAGCCGATTCCCATGACTATAGTTGCCTGAATGGTGACCCAAATTCCCTGATAGTTCCCAGACTGATTAGTTGTTACCTCTTAGCCATTTGACTGGCAGAAGATCATTTGAAACCACGTTATACGTTATTTTTGTGTAGGATGTGAAGCTGCAGTAAAAATTTAATTTTCTTCCTACTTGTTACATGTAAGAAAAAGGACACATGCTTTGAAGTCAGGTGGTCTGAGTTCCAATCCTAATTCTCTCATTTCCTGGCTATGTGATCTTGGGCAAATTATTTAACACTCCAACACCTCAGTTTCCTCACCTATAAAATGGGAATGATGTTGATAGTATCTATTGCATGGGATTTTTCTAAAGATTAAATGAATGAATATATATAAAGTACTTAGAATTGAGCCTAGCTTATAGTAAAGGTTGTAAAAATGTTATCTATTATATAAGTAATAATCTTCCATCTTATGAACTACCACCAGATAAGCTTTTACTCTGTGCCATAGATATGGTAATATTAGTCATATTTCTTTTACCCAGCAACTCTTTTTGCTATCCATGTGTCAGGCAGTACCCTGCGCATTGGAAATATTGAAAAAAAGAGAGAGTGTCCTTGCCCTTCAAGGAATTTCCTATCCCTAGTGGCTTTGGAATTTAACATTAAGTTAAACAAACATCATATGACAAGTGTTTTAAATAAATATAAGGTTAAATTAAGCCAACATCATGTGACAGTTGTTTAAATAAGTAGGAGTGTTATAGAGAACAAAGAATTGAATTATTCTAGGTTCAGTCCAGAGGAATCAGTCTCCCAAACAGTTAGAGGCAGTTAGCATTTTGAAAACTTATGACCAGAAGAAGGAAGCCAGAGGAAGAAGCTGGTGGGGGCTATGACCAGGGGATAACCAAGAGTATTCTCTTATGAGAGGTTGATGCCGCTACTGATCTGACAGGAGGAGGCACTCAGGCCATAATGCAAGTGATGGGGAGCAGCTCTAAATACAGATGAAGCTTCAGTGGCCCGGAGGCTGGGGACCCCTGCTTCAGAATAATCAGGATGATATGATACGTCTGCCAGGTGGTCACACTACTAGGAAAGGTAGTCTGAGAGCGTTCAGCCAGGGTCACGTCAGAGACTGCCAGCTTCAAAGCAGCTAGAAGTCCTTCTGTGACCAGTATCTCAGTCAATAACTAATGTTTTCTATTGCTGAAACTAGTGGCTTGCTAATTTGCATGATGCCTGTTAGAAATAACTCTCATCAAAGACATGTGATTGGGCTAAAATGGTTCAGAGACAGCCCCCTTCCCACCTCCCCATGGCACCCACACACACTAGGAATGAATAGGGAACAAGGATCCAGCCAAGCCCTAAGAACAATACCACTGAGACTGCGCTGATCCCTAGTCAGCTTCCGGCCTTGGCGTAGGGGGTTTCTGATGGCATGGTGCCTGCTGGGGCACGGCATCCAGCCTCAGAAACCAAAAGGGACAGAGAGCCGGAACTCCAGCAGGATTACTTCTTCAAGGTTTTATGCCTTTGTAGCTAAAGAATTTTAGTCTAAAAGTGAAAGTGTGGCAGAACTCGGCTTGAACTTCACCTGCAGTTCAGCCACAGGTGAGGGTCCGGGGAAAGAGAGAATTCCCAGCAGCTCAGCTTCATTAGGGGCTGCTGTCACCTTCTGAAGAAGGTCTGGTGTTGTGCTGGCTGCTTCCCAAGAAGGGCTGGGACGATGTGGGCTCCAGGGCCCTGCCCAGGTGACTTTTGATTTTTCCAGGCTTGTCTTCCCACCCAGCCCTACTGGGAAGGGGGTCCTTTACAGCTCAGAGATATGACAGGAGCTGGCAGAGTTTGGCCAGTGTCCTTCCAGGACTGGTATGTGAAGGAAAGCTCTCTATGATCATAATTTGGTCTTCAAAGGTTTTCCATTTGCCCCTAGCTGTACCCAAGGGTCCAAGGAAGGGCCTCACTCTCCTTGTTGAGCTCAGAGCGTCCCATCCAGGGCTTCCATGCTCCGGCTTTACCCAGTGAGGGGCCCCCTCAATGCCTCTCAGGCTGAATCAGAGAGGGGATGGGGCAGGCCAGAAAGAACAGTGACTTACCGCAGTTTGCCCAGGCCTCCCAGCACACTGATGTTAGAACACTGTTCTCTGAGTGAAATCTGGCCACATTATGAGAGAGACTAACCTCAGGCCACCCCTCAGAAGTTCTGGAGCATTACTGTCTAACAGGACTTTCTGCCATGATCACCAAGTTCTCTGTCCACACTAATAATGGTAGTCACTCTCACATGAGGCGATTAAGCATTAGAAATGTGACAAGTGTGACTGAGGAACTGCATTTTAAGTTTTATTTCATTGTATTAATTTCAATCAAATAGCCACATGTAGCTAGTGGCTAAGTCACATCTGTATTGGGGAGCCTAGAGCCTGGCTGCTCTCCCCATCCCTCAGGACCTTCTTTCAGTCCCAAATCAGTTTGATCTACCACCAGACTCTGTCTCCCAATCTCTTGTCATGACCTGAGTCATGACGAAGAAGCTTTCTCTTCTTTCTTCAACTTTTGGAGTGTTCTGGCTTTGGTGGTTAAAGGAAAGAGACTCAATGCTTCATAAATGTTTTCATAACAGAGATAGGCAAGAGGTTATGTCTCCAATAAATGGAATATTAATGATATAGGGGATTCATAGAATGAACATGCCCCACTTAGCACTAAGGAATCCAGATGTGCTATTCACAGTAATAATGCTTGATACTGGGGTATTTGTAGAAATATTTCCAGGTGGCTCAGTAGTAAAGAATCCAGGCCTGCCAATGCAGACATAAGAGATGTGAGTCCGATCCCTGGGTCAGGAATATCCCCTGGAGTAGGAAATGGCAACCCACTCCAGTATTCTTGCCTAGAAAATTCTATGGACAGTGGAGCCTCATGGGCTATCATCCAGGAGGTTGCAGAGTTGGACAGGACTGAGCATGCACACACACTGTATGCAGTACCATCCTGCATACAAGACAAGCAGAGAAAGAACTAGACTCCCCGTGACAAGGAGAAGAAAACTGAAAGTCAGTTCAGCTGGCAAGATCACATAGCAGGTGATGAGCAAGCTGGGACCAGAACCAGATGTTCTGGCTCCTAACTCCTCACCACTGGAAAATTTGAATCAGCCAAGATTAGAGAGGGAACATGGATGGAAGAAGAGAGAAGACCATATCGGCCCAACAGATTGACGATGTCTTTAATGAGGCTCTGCTTTTGGACCTATGGGGAGCCATTTTGGATATACTGCATATTATTTCATTCTCTGGCACTATAGAAACCCAAATTAGTGAGGGGAGTTTAGGTGGAATACCTGCCTCCCGGAATCTCTACAGCATCATCTTGATCCCTCTTGGATTCTTGCTGTATTATTTGAGATCTTATTAACAAATATCTTTCCAACAGGATATCCTGCCCTTTACACAACTCCAGTGGGCACCTTTATACACAATACAATATACAATTCAGTAGTATTGCTCTAGTAGGATTTACTCCTAAGTTGAACAAACCAGGTTTCTTTCCTCATGCTTCAGTTAAATTCATTTTCACATTATTTGTCTTAGGTGTTCTGATTAAGCACATGTTAAACTAAGGGTTTGCAACCTTGGCTGTTTATCTGAATTTATGGTGCTGTTTACAAAATACACATTCCAGGTTCCATCCCTTGAGAAGCTGGTCTCGAGCCTAAAAGCCATCTGGCTTTTCTCAAAGTTCCCTATGGTTCCAGTGCTGAGAGCTGAGACTTGCAGAATGGTGGACCAGGAATCAGGACACTCACGTTCTGATTCTCCCACACGGCTGGCTCCCTGAGCCCATTTCCTATTCTGTAAAAAGGAGAGATAGGAGGCCTGCCCTCCTTTTATTAGTTTTAAGCATGGGAGCTTGGGTGAAAGAATTTTGAAAAGAAATCTGTGTATTTATGGCAGGAGGGAGCTCGCAGCTAGTGGTCAGGCCCCACCTGCAAACAGGCCTGGGGTTCAGTCACTTGGAGACATTTCTGCATGACTTCGCATGGCCAGCTTGCTCCATCACACCATGCTAAAAACGGGCAGGGAGTGGGTGGAGCTCAAAATACTTTAACTAGAGTGTAATTGTGTGGGCAGCTTCCACTTTGGCTAGGTAATTCTGGACAAATAGAAGCTCGCCTGCAAGTAGCTATATTTATTTCCAAAATAGCTGGTGAGAGCCCCTAAGAATTTTAGACATTCACTTCAGTTTTATCTGTTTTGAGACCTTTAGGCCATGCAATTAGAAAGCTCCAGACATGAATCAGGAGCCAGAAGTACACAAGTTGTGTATTGCCAACCTCAGAGCTAATACTCAGGGTAAATCCACAGCCATTTGAGGTGGGAAGGTTTTAATTGGAGAAATGAAATGCAGGACAGATACTACCCTCTTGCTTTTCATTTCAAGCAACACACACACACCTGGCTGCTACTGAAGTCGAGCTGTATACTTATTATGAAAAGTCAAAGTGTTAATCACTTAATCGTGTCCAAGTCTTTGTGACTCCCATGGACTATAGCCTGCCAGGCTCCTCTGTCCATGGAATTTTCCAGGCAAGAATACTGGAATGGGTTGCCATTTCCTTCTCCAAGGCATCTTCCAACCCAGGGATCAAACCCAGGTCTCCCGCATTGCAGGCAGATTCTTTACTGTCTGAGTCACGAGGGAAGCCCATATGCTTGTTATAGACTTACACAGATACTCAAAGATGTTCACAATTCTTTCTCTTCTCTTGAAACTTCATAATTTTACCTCTCGGACAAACAGATGGTTTCATTTCTGTTAATTACATTTTGTGTATTCAGTGCATCACACATTGGCCATAGCAGGAAAGGAAATGAACTAAGGATCATAATTTTGCAAAAGATTGATAAAGATACAAGGAAGAGGAAGTTAAACTTTGGTGGCCCTGATGCAACTCTTTCAAACTTCTTAGGCAGCAAAATCAAAGTGAGCCTGGCCCAGGAGCCCCTCCATCTCCCCCAGGGCGGGCTCCATGTCTGCTCTAGACTATGACATAAGAGGCAGTCCAGCTTCCTGATTGTCAGTTTCCAGGTAGGGCCACTTTTTTCCTGCTTTACCCTGCAAGATCAGAAAAGTTCACCTCTTTCTCTTCGCCTTCCTTCCCTAACTTCTGATTGTGTTTCCCAGTAACTGAAGGAGTCAGCTTGAGGATTCCATTTTTGTTTCTCCTTTCCTCCATATCTGGCCTTTAACTTTAAGACATCTGGTCCATTCCTATGTCCCACCCTGGATGTCTGAACCCTGTTGGGGGATTTTAGGGTATTGTTGATTACCCAAAACCTTGAGGTTTTGGCATGTATTTCCTGCCTCCTAAGGAAGTTTCAAAAAGGAAGTGTTTCTTAGTAAAAGGCTGATAGACCCTCAAATTTTATCTTTCCCTCCACTTTTACACCCCAGCTGCTGTTAAGGGAATCTCCCCTTCCATCTTCACCCCCTCTCTTTGTAAACCTGATCAAAATAAGGAAGTATATGGTAATATTTGGCTGGTCCAAAATTCTCTGGAGATGAGAGACACAACTCCTAGGATCTTAGAAGAAGCTATAAGAGAACAGAGCATTACAATCTGTTTTGTAATTTTGTGTGTGTTGGAGGGTCACTCTACTAAGTGTGGGTATGCTTTCAAGAAGCAAGTATCTTGTAAGACCAAGTGGATGCCATGCTGGCTGGTGGTAACCTCCTTTGTCGTTATTCCGTTGCTAAGTTGTGTCCAACTCTTCGTGACCCATGGACTACAGCACACCAGGCTTCCCTTTCCTTCACCATCTCCTAAAGTTTGCTCATACTCATGTCCCTTGAGTCGGTGATACCACCCAACCATCTCATCCTCTGTAGCCCCCTTCTCCTCCTGCCTTCAATCTTTCCTAGCATCAAGGTCTTTTCCAATGAATCGGCTCTTTGCATCAGGTGGCCAAAGTTTTGGAGCTTCAGCTTCAGCATCAGTTCTTCCAATGAGTACTCAGGGTTGATTTCCTTTAGGATTGACTGGTTTGATCTCCTTGCTGTCCAAGGGACTCTCAAGAGACTTCTCCAACACCACAGTTTGAAAACATTAATTCTTTGGTGCTCAGCCTTCTTTATGGTCCAAGTCTCACATCCTTACATGACTACTAGAAAAACCATAGCTTTAACTATATGGACCTTTGTTGGCAAGGTAACCTCCTACATCATTAATTTATTTGTTCATTCATTTATTCATTTGTGAATAAATGATCCATTCATTTATTCCATTTGTGCACAACAAGCACACTGATACATTCATGCATTCACCAAGCCTCGAGTATATGCTAAGCATTCTGCTTGGTGTTGAGGATAAAGGGTAACACAACCAATTCCTGCATTTAGGGAATGAGCAGTCTAGTGGAGACACTCAGGGTAAACAAAGAATAACATATGCAATTACACATCCTATTAAATGCTCCAAATGGAAAGAAGGAATACTATAAGGGAACCTATTTAGACTATGAGTGAGAGGAGGCATGTCTGAGCAGATGCTGAGACCCAGACGTGTAAGAGGGAGCCCGCCACAGAGTTGGGGACATGTTCCAAGCAGCAAGAACAGTGATATAAAGATGAACTGAAAACCTCTAGAACATAAGTCTCTCCCCTTCTTTCTCCCCAACTCCTCGGGTTTCTCTTCCTCCTGGATCCTTTGTAATTTCTACTCATAAATTATGAGAAGCACCGAGCACCGTTCCTGGCACAATAGCTAACACTTACTATAAGCAGGTGCTAGTATAAGTGTGTCACATGCTTTCACTCATTTAATCCTCATAACAACCCCTGAGGGACATTCTGTTTATGTCTCCATTTTACAGAGGAGGAAACTACGTGAGGCAGAGTGCACTCATGGTCACTATTAATATTAAAATTAGTAATTTATTCAACAGTGACATATCAAACACCATCAGGTTCCTGGAAGATGGCATTTTGTTCATTTCTAATCTGTTCACTGCCCATTTAGACCCTTCTGAAAATCCATTCTTCATTCTTGATTGTGGAAAATCTTTTAACTGCTGATCAGGTTTTACAGACAAATCATTTGCTGTATCCTCCCTAGCTAGCAACACCTTCTTTAATTACATCCCGTTCAGTAAGTGTTTACTGAGAATCTAATAATTGTCCAGAAAGACCCTAGAGATGCCAAGACTGGAGCCAAAAATTCAAAATCAAAAAGAAACACACGCAAATAGTAGTAATAGGATAGGATTTATGCTCTGCTTGTCTTATAATTGAAATGCCAATACAAATGAAGAAGTGATTCATTCTGTGCCTGCTGATTGGGAAAAATATGACCTACATTCAAGTAGATGACCACCCAGCAGATGTGTTCTTTACTTTAGGCTACTTTTTTGTTTGTTTTTAAAATAGTAAGTGAGTCACCGGTCAAATGTGAAGCTGTAACAACTCTGTATTTTGGAATGTGATGCCCTCATAAGTCTGTCTGAGAACTGGGGTTTTTTCCCCCTTCAAATCACCTCGTTTTTTTGTTTTTGTTTTTGTTTTAATTACCTACCAGTTTTTAGATATAGGATTACCACCAAATATATTTTTACCTTTTTAAAAAAAATTACAGATGTGTAAGCTAACCTTTGAAGACACATCTATGGAGAGAATGAAACAGTAGTTACTGAAAGAGAATTGGTGCCTGCTGTGTTTATTTTCAGGGCTTCTCTGGTGGCTCAGAGGTTAAAGCGTCTGCCTGCAATGCAGTAAGACCTGGGTTTGATCCCTGGGTCAGGAAGATCCCCTGGAGAAGGAAATGGCAACCCACTCCAGTATTCTTGCCTGGAGAATCCCATGGACGGAGGAGCCTGGTGGGCTACAGTCCACGGGGTCGCAAAGAGTCGGACACGGTGCTTATTTCCAAGCGGAGAGAGAACTTCATTTTTGCAACAATAAAATAGCAATCCACCCTTCACAACAGTGTTAGAACACTTCCCTTTGCGCTCCCTCCTCCTCTTCTTGTTTAGGTAAGGATTTAAAATAAGCAGGAAAGGGGAACTCTGCACCAGACCCTAGGCAACTGGGTGGGTCAACTAAGATTACAGCTTGGTATTTGCAAAAAAGAAAAAAAAAAATTACAGGAGTTCCCCATTTGTATTTTAACGGGCACAAAGTTGCCCTTCCAGAGGGACCTGGCCTAGCCACTCATCTGTTTTCAGAGATGCAGTGAGCAGGCCAACTGCTTCTCTAGGCTGAGAATGTGAATTTATCTTGCCTGCGTCGGAGATGTCCACATCTGATAAGGCAAGAATACCACGAGAGGCTGTCAAGGATCCAGCAAGTCCTAAATCAGCAGAAAAGACAAGAACATCAGTGTTAGAGAAGCACATTCCAAGGAAACAATGGGAATGAATTTAATAAGGGCTTTTTCCAACTACCATCCTCTAAGGGCCCTTTTTCTCTTCTTGTTTTTGAATCTGTCTCCCTAAGAACCTAATTTCTTAAGGACTAGAATTATAAATTGTAATATAATTACTCGATGAGGGAAATGCCATCCTACACCCGTGCCCACTGGCAGCAGGAAAACACACACTGACTCTGCTTCTCAACTTTGTCAGCAGGTGGTTGAGGGATCTCGGAACAGCAGTTTTTAACTGGGGTCTGTGAACTCGGATGGTGAAACAAAATTGCATCTTTATTTTCTCGAACTGAAATTCGGCATTTCCTTCCATTACAATTGTGGGCAACACATTAGAATAGCAATAGAAGTGCCTGTGACTTTGTCAACAAGGGACATCACAGATCTTTTCAAATCATGTGTCAATTGTTGCCAATATGTTGATTCACACGTATCACTACTTCACCTCATGATTAAATATTAGAGGTGCTGCTAGATCTTGTTATGTATAATGCTACTAAAAAAGCACATCTGTTATCATGTCATGATTTTATTATTTCGTAACTGTATTTCAACATGGTTGACTTTCTTTCTAATCCTATGTATTTCTTTTTAATTTAAAAAGTTTTGAAGTTTAAAAATATTGTGCGAAGAGTCAGTAGACTTCACTAGGTTCTCAAAGGAGTCCATGCCCTTCTGCCTCCCATACCTACAAAAGATGTTAAGAGCCCTGTAGGAGATTCTCAGTATCATGCCCCTCGCTTTAGGAGATTTCAGTATTCCCCATTGCCAGAGCACAGCTTCCATGAAGACAGGGGCCTATGAAATTAATCATTTAGTGCATTTCATTGTGCCTTTCACTTGGTTTTAATTACCTCTTTCCCAATAACATACCTTAACAAAAACCTCAAATGCAGTTCAGTTATGAAATATGGAATCATTTGATCCTCAAATCGCTGGTGAGAACTGCATCAGCTTTCAGCTATTCACGAGCTGACTGTCTGAGCTGTGAATTACCAAGGTCCCCTTTTCTTCCTGGCTTCCTCTTTGGCTGTTTACCACATGGTTCTTTTACTGTGGGTCACAGGTGCACTGAAAGATAGGCAGGGCGCGAGGGGAAATGACATTCAAATCTGACAATTTTCCTCCCTCACTCAGAAGTCGTTGATGGGCAGAGGTTGAAATCATTGATTAAATTAAGATTTTGGGATTACCTGTGGATTTTAATTACCATGCTATTCACTGTCCCAATGTGTTCTGTCTCCCCCATCACTGCACTCCTGTAGCTCTAATGAGACGCTTATCAGATGCTATTTTGTATTGTTAGTTATCTTTGCAGTGCATACACTCTTTGAGTTCATGGATCCTGTGTTATCCTTCTCTTCGGTTGCCTCTGGTGCTTGGCAGACAATAGACCCTCCGTAAATAGGTGTGGCTGAATTGAATAGCTGTCGACTGTGCATATTTAGTGGGTCTTCAGGCTTGAAGTTGCCAGTGTTAATATGATTATTTTCTATCTCAGATTTGTTTATGCAACATCTATTCCACAAATACTTAACACTTACTATGTGCCAGGTATCATGCTAGACATTAGAGACAAAGATGAATATAACTAGTTCTCCCACGGAGTCTAAAGCCAGACAGCCCTCAGACCAATACAGGTTGCAACGGGGTATAATGAGAGCAAAGATTGGGGTGTGAATCAGGTATGTTGGTGAAACTAGAGGTCAATTCTGGCAAACAAAAGTCAGAAGATGCTAAAAGTGAGAACCCAAAGGATGAGTAGGACTTTAGCCAATAGGAATAGGGGATGAGAAACCATAAATCCATCAGTATTGCAACAGCATTCTTTACCTACCCAACACCCATCTCCTCTTCTTCCCTCCTTCCCTTCTTCCCTTCTAATAGAACCTTAGTTTCCAGTTTGGGATGGGCTCGAGGAAGGTAAGCTCCTTCCCCAGACCCAAGTTCATGAGTCAATCAGGCGCCAAGCATGGTCATTTCTTTTCTCTTTGCCAGTGATTGGTCCAGGGTGAGCACATAACCACCTTTCTGGTCAATGAGACAGAAGGGGAAGTCAGCCCAGGGCCTTGCATTCGGACAGAGAAGGACAGTCTTGCTAGGAGAAAACTAGCTTTCTCCTCTTGTCTAGAAAACTGTTATGATGTTTGCGACTGTGGCAGCTATCTTGTGACAGCAGGAAGATAATAAGAGCCTGGGGGGGCTCTTTGATAGTAACACTGAATAGCAACCAATCCTGGCAACTGGACTCCTTGTGTGTGTGTGTGGGGGGTGGGGGGATTAACCCCTACTTGTCTGCGCTACAAGTATTTAGACGTTTTTCCCCCTTATAACTAAACACATCATAACTTGTATGCATAACTTCTGTAAACTATTTTTTCACAGGTTTCTCCAGTGAATACCAATGTGATCCCATGGCTAATACCCCTGAGTTTTCCTGGCTGATTATCCTCAATCTGTATAATTCTAGGTTCAACTCCTTTCTTCTTCAGTCTCTCCAATCACTTTTGGGAGCCTCCAGGAGAACATCTTTGATTGTGGCTTCCTCCTTACTACTCTGCATCTCCCCTGATGCTTAAACAGTATTCTCTGCAAAGCTGGCAAGAAAGTCTGTCTCTCTGACTCTGTTTCACTCTACCACTAGATCCCAAGGTGGTGTGAATGCCTTGAATATCATAGGCCTTTGGTCAAAGTATACCTTCTAGCTCCTGCCTACCCCTGCTCTCTACAGGGAATTGTCTGAGAAAAAGGAGGCATACTGTTCTCAGCTGCTTTTCTTAGGGTCTTTCTGCAGAAGCCTAGCATCAACCTCCACCTTTAGGCAGGACCAAACCAAACAAAAGCCCCCAGGCATATGAACCAGTGCCCACAGATGTCCGTGAGTTCAGGTTTACTAGCCCTGCATGACTACTCTCCAGTTAGCTCAGCCCAGGGCACAGTTACACACACACATGAAGGCATGGGGACAGAGTGTTGCAAAAACAGGCAGTCAAAAAACAAAAAACAAAAAACAGGCAGTCAGGGACCTTTTATGGCTTCCCAGGTGGTGACGTTGGTAAAGAACTTGCCTGCTAATGCAGGAGACGTAAGAGACTTGGGTTCAGTCCCTGGGTCGGGAAGATCCCTGGAGTAGGAAATGGTAACCCACTCCAGTATTCTTGCCTGGAGAATCCCGTGGACAGAGGAGCCTAGCAGGCTACTGTCCATGGCGTCACAGAGCCGGACACCACTGAAGCGACTTAGCACACAAGAAGTGTAAGCAGTAATTTCTAAGCCAGAGCTTCCCCAGAAGTATGGCGTATGGTTCACTGAGATACTTCCCTGCCCTCTCAGTCCTTGGGACTCCTGGGCAGAACCTGGCAGCCAAAGCCCTTAGATTGATCACCTCCAGTGGCGAGAGGCCTTGTGTGGATCTCGGAAGGTAGATCCAAACAGGGTGGAATCTCATAAGACCATGACATAAAAAGATTGGAAAACAATGGAGAGGCATTGAGGGATTTTTTAACAGTAAGAAACCTAATCAATTTTCCATCTTGGAAGGAAACAGAAGGCAATGCAAAAGTTGGATGGGAGGGGTAGACAATGAGCCTGAGGCCAGGAATACCAGCCTCACCTACAGTGGCTCAGATGTGAAGCCATGAGGGGCTGCACGAAGGAGTAGGAATAAGAAAACAGAAGGGATCTGGGATAAGAGGAATCTTGAGGAGATAAAAATCAATGAATGGACATGGTCTTGCTGGCTGATTAGATACACAGAGGGAAGAATCCAGGATGACTTACAGCTTTTGGCTTGAGAACCTGAATGGACAGTGCTGTCATCCATTGAAACTGAGAATATGTGGGAGAAAGGTGGAAGAATGTTGGTTTGAGATGCATGTGGAATGTCCAAGCGAGATGACCAGTAGGCATTTTGACATACAGATCTAATGCTCAAGAGGTCATGCTCATCTAGAAATGTAGTCTTCAGCAGATATTACTGGTGATACTGACCAGGTAGAACAGAGCTGGGATAAGAGAGGACCAGACACAGAACCCAAGCCAGCTCAAGTCAAAGGACCAAGACTGAGAACTCAGTCTGGTGGGTTTCATTCAGAGAGTGTGTGTGTGTGTGTGTTTATCTGTCTTATGTCTGCTTCTCTTTGAATATTTGCCTCATTGCCTCCAATTTCAGACTGGACTTTTCTGCTAGGTGGAGAATAAAGTCATTGGTAGCTCCAGAATAGCCATCCCAGTAAGACTCTTTTCCCCCCACCACCACACTATAACAAGAAAGAAAGTGAAGTCGCTCAGTCGTGTCCGACTCTTTGCAACCCCATGGACTGACTGTAGCCTACCAAGTTCCTCTGTCCATGGGATTTTCCAGGCAAGGATACTGGAGTGGGTTGCCATTTCCCAACAATCCCTAGAAATAACTCTGAGTGGCTTTGCTTGGGTCATATGACCTATCCTTAGACCAAACACTGTTGCCAGCTATTGAGCACTTGGATTGGCCAGACCTAGGTCATGTGTCATGAGTTCACATTGTGATCTGGTTGGGGGTGGGACATAGGGACAAGTTCTATTACCAGAAGAACAATGATGGTAAAGCTTTCAGGGCAGATAAATATAGTTAACATGGTTCCCCACCCATCAACATTTAAAGAGGTAGATAGAAAAGGGGGACCAGTAAAGAAGACAAAAAATTGACGTGTCAGAGTAGATTATCAGCTTTTCAGAGGCTGAGAAATGTGTCTTATTCATATCTGTTTCCTCCTTCCCTCTGATATGTAGTGCTATGCCTATAATCAACAAGTGTGGATGGAATGAATTCATAAACATTCCACATGGCAAATAGTGGGTATTTTTCAAAAAACATGACAAAAACTGACACCCAGAAAATCTTATTTGGACAATATAAAAAGCACTTTTTTTTTTGAAGTAGTTGTCCACCACTGACATAGTTATTAACATTAATAGATTCTCTGAAAAGAGCCAGTCGTTTTCATGATTTGGATTAAGGCACCATATCAGTTTGGACCCAAGTAGTTACAGTGAGAATTTGATTGGGGGACTGTCATGGAAATCAGGTAGTGTTGTTTTAAAGAATGTTCCGTTTATTGCTTGGTTCTAAGGCTGACTGTAATTTCATGCTGCATTTGCAAGCCTGCAGGCAGATACCTTAATTACTATGGACACTAGATAGAAAGAGGAGTGCTAGTCCAAATCTCTCTTAATTGGTGACATACTTCCACCTTCGGGGGAACAGATGCTAGGAAGGAATGAAAGAAAGCTTGTAAACCACAGCACCCAGCAACTCCCCTTAGGTAGTATCTATTTTTTCTTATCAAGTACCTTTTATATCCACTAGGGGGAATCCTAGTGCGTATCAAAACGTGGCTCTTTCTAAGCATAATGGAATGAAATACCCTTGAAAACTTGTCTGTTGATGGGTGTATCCTCTACCCTGTCAGGATCCAGATATCTGGCATATTATATTTTTCAAACAAATTAGAGAATATCATTCAAAATATGTTAAAGAGTGGCAATTATTTAAACTCTCACTGGATTTAGAAGGGGTCCACTAAGCAAAAGTTTTTATTATAAACAGAAGTTTCCACCACGAAAAGAAGGGTTTATATTTGTTAGAATATTTGGCTATTAAAAAACAGGAAATGCTGAATCTTAACACTTTCCATTTTAAAGAGCTTAATTTTAAATACCTGTGTGATTTCAAGTTTTAAGTTTAAATACTAATGTGATCTTAATGTTCACTGGAATTCTTAAAGTATTATTGGCACTCCACTGATAATTATTATAAGCTTGTCTAACATAATTACAGTATAAGACTCTTCTCAACACAAAGCCATTGTCAAAGTTTCAAAGATGCTGTAAATTAACAATCTGAATGCAGTACTCAGACTTGAATTCAGAGGGTGCTTCTCCATATTGTCAATAGTATATATTTTTGTGGTTGGCTATTGCTCTTCTCAGTTCTGTTCTCTGTCTTTACAGAGATAATGAATTCACAAATTGGTAAATATGCATTGTACATATGCTAGGTTGTCACTGTAACTAGGGCTGTGGGTACCCCAAAGAATGACGCCCTGTCTCTAGCATCTGCAGTGTTTAGAACGCAGTTCAGCCAATGTTTGTTGACCACTGAGTCTGGGCAAGGCTTAAGAAGCTGCACAGGGAGGAAACCATCAATCTAGCTCACTGCCCCAACTCTCAACACATGCTCAGCACATGGTAGGTCCTCAGAAAGTGTTTGTTAGAGGAATGAGCAAGTAAATGAAAAAAAGGTGTGAGGGAATAAAGGGACTTATGGTGATAAAGCGGAGAAGGCAATGGCACCGCACTCCAGTACTCTTGCCTGGAAAATCCCATGGACAGAGGAGCCTGGTAGGCTACAGTCCATGGGGTTGCGAAGAGTCAGACACGACTGAGCGACTTCACTTTCACTCTTCACTTTCATGCATTGGAGAAGGAAATGGCAACCCACTCCAGTGTTCTTGCCTGGAGAATCCCAGGGACGGCGGAGCCTGGTGGGCTGCCGTCTATGGGGTCTCGAAGAGTCGGACACGACTGAAGTGACTTAGCAGCAGTAGCATGGTGATAAACTGAATAAGACACCATCCTTGACCTCAAGTAATCCACAATTGAACAGAAGAACTATATACACAACTAATGTACAATGAATAATGCAGACTGCAAGATTCAAATGCTTTCATAGACTGGCAGATAAAGTGTTGTTCAAGTTCAGAACAGGGGATTCACAACCAAATGGAGAAATCAGTTAAACACATTCAATAGGCAACTTTAAGTACACTGCTAGAAGGGAGTCTGGCGAGGAAGAGATATTCATTCCTATATTAGAATAAGTGAATGAACATTTATGGTACACCAGACCCTGTGCCCATTCCCAGGGGCATGAAGATGAATCAGAACTTGATTTCTATTTTAATTTAAAATAATTTTTAAAGTTCATAGTCTAGTAGAGAGCTTCTAATATACTTTCAAGAAAGACTTCCAGGAGAAAGTGGCTTTTAAATTGGGTCTTGAAGGACGCATAGGAGTTTGCAAGGCAGAGAAGAGAGAAAGGATATTTTATTTTTCCTTTTAAATATGTATTTATTTCTTTGGCTGTGCTAGGTCTTAGTCGCAGCATGTGGGATCTAGTTCCTTGACCAGGGCTTGAACCTGGGTCCCCTGCATCAGGAGTGTGGAGTCTTAGCCACTGGACCATCAAGGAAGTCCCAGGGAAAGGATGTTTTAGATGAGAAGTACAGTATATGCAAGGGGATGGAGGCACAGGAAGGTCTGCCTTGTTTAAAGAATATCCCGTTGCTAAAAATGGATGACAGTACCAAGTATATCACTAGCTCTTAGCACAAAGCCCTGTAGAAGGAAGTTCCTTAGTAAATACTAGTTGTTTTTGACAATAATGATGGTTAGAGCCAGAGGATGACCTAAGTCTTAAGTGCTGGTCAAACTCAAGTAAGAGTGCTCAGTACTGGGCATATGCCCAGGAAACACTAGTTAAAATTCTCCTCTAAGGATGAGATTTAAAATGAGTATCGTGGGCTGAATGGTGTCCCAACAAACCCTAAAATTCATCTGTTGAAATCCTGACCCCCCAGTATCTCAAAATATGACTGTATTTGGATATGGGAGTCCTTAAAAATTTAAAAGTAGGGCTTCAGGGTGGACTGGCATCCTTATAAGGAAAAAGGAAACAGATAGAGAAGACTAGGTGGAGACACAAGGAAGAGATGGACATCTACAAGGAGAGAGGCCTCAGAAGAAACCAACTCTGCCACGCCTTGATCTCAGACTTTTAGGCTCCAGAACTATAGGGAAATAAATAGATTTCTGTTGTCTAAGCCACCCAGTCAGTGGCACTTTGTTATGGCAGCCCTAGCAGACTAGTAATGGGTTAGCAAAGCATTAGAGCGCTGGTACTGGTAATGGTAGTGATGATGATGGTGGTGGTGGTGATGATGCCATTTAGTATGCTTGAAAATTCCCATAAGGTTAGATGCTACTATTTCCCAGCTACAGTGAGGATGCTGAGGCTCAGAGAACCCAAGGCTACCTAGTTTTGGGGTGATGGCACTAGATTTGGAACTTAGGCCTGACTAAGGCTACCACTAGCCTTGTAAAGTCTTTGTAAAGAGAAAAAGCATCTCTTCCTTGAGGGTGAGCAGAAGGTGGGCTGGATTTCAGTTCCTCTTGCCCCACCTTGGCCAGATGCCTTGGTGCAGGGCTCCCCCTTCATGGTGATGCACTCTACAACCCAAGCACTTAATCATTATGCTGGGCTTCCCAAGGGGCTGGGGTGGCTGGAGGTAATACCACCAAGCGAGAAAGAGGGCACATAAGAGGGATTCTGAGCGCCTGGATTGCAAACCTCACCTGCTGCACAGTTAGGCATTCGAGAACCCAGGTCCATGAGCTCTGGGTCCCAGGGGGTGGGCTGCCAGTGGTCGTACAGCCACAAGGGGGCTTTGATTCAGCCCAGTTCTGCTAAGTGGCTTCAAACAGCTCTGTCTCCAGTCCTCATTAAGCAAGAAATCTAGTTTGCTGGGATCACACACCTATCCGGTCACCAGCACCCCCACCCCTCCCCACCCTCCAATCAAAGCGACTGAGAAAAGCATCTTTGAGCATTTTGACGAGGAATGTCAGCGCGCCTCTCCTCACAATTAAAGCTCCTGAATGTTCCAAATTGCAGCTTTCATGATGGGGGAAAAAAGGCCTCTGACAGCGTAAATATTTAATCACCATTAAGAATGTCCAACAAAGGAGGGGAGTCTGGTTTCAAATTGGCTGGTTCAGATGATGAAAGCGCAGAAGTCACAGCAGAGTAAAAATAAAGTTCCCTCTAAAAAACTCCTGGCTTTAGAACTCAAGATGGTTTCTATTTCTACTCCATGGAACACTGTGTGTGTCACCAGTCCTTGAGCCACGAAGGAACCTAGAATACCTGATTTATCTTTAAATATTAGTGGGGGTGGGGTGGGGTGAAGTCTGGAGACAAGAGAGGATAGCAGTCTCTTCATAAGCCTGTTTTGGGGAATCATGAATAAAAACGGAATTTCTAGACTGTATTGAAGGGACTGCTGAAGTTCAGACTTAAGGAAAAATGTCTAAAAAGGAAAAAGCAGTATGTTCAGTTTTGTGTCTTGTTTGAAAATAGACTTCAAACGTTCCGCAGTGTTTTAGATATCAGAACCACCCCTGCCCCCCACCACCTTTTGAACCCTTAGCTCCCAGTGGTTCTCAGTTTACTTTTAAGGCAAAGCTTTTAGTTTTATGATTTAGCTGGAAAAAATATATAATCTTAGTCAGGTTTCCATTTGTCTCTATCACCAGGTTGAACTAGTGTAGGAAAGCCTGTTGCAAAGGGGAGAAAGAAATGGAGATTTTCCAAAATCCAGACTGGGGGGACCCAAACATTTGGAGAGAGAGACTAGGAGTTCCTCGGTGCCTAGCAGTGTCTCATGCTCCCCATCAGTGGACAGACAGAAGATACAGGTTTAAGTAGCTTTCTCGTTCCCTTCTCTACCCATGCTTGGAGGGGGGCTGGTACATCAGTTATGGTTCTGACAGAAAAGAAGTGACACGGGCAAATGGGTCTGTTAGTGAAGGGGCCATGGCAGAGGTGTGGACGAGATGAAGGGAGACCAGCCAGGGCCAGCAGCAGAGGGAGACGTTGGTTCCTACAGACCTGAAGAGTAAGGGGAGGGCCGGTGATAACCCAGAGAAGGCTGGGACCATAGCTGCTGTGGCCTTTGAGAGGGACAAGGCCAGTGCACAGATCACTGGAAGAATAAATATCTGGACATCACCCCTGGGTCCCCTGATGGGGGGCTCAGATTGGCTGGACCTAACTGGAAACCAAAAAGCGAGGAGAATGTCCAAAAACGTCAAACTTGCGGGTGGACAGCAGGATGGAGAAGAGTGGGAATGTGTTCTGTAGAGATCAGTGGAAACTACCCAGCACAAATGGGGAAGGAAAAACAAATAGGATTAGAGAAGGGGCAGAATGGCGAGGTAAATGCTCGGCCTTCCATTGGATTTGCCCTTGGGACTCTGCATGATGCTGTCTGTACATCCAATGCCTTCCCCGCCATGGGTGACGAGTGAGGCTGCCCTCACCATGGGGACCACATGTTGAGCTTCCTGTTGTCAACAACCCAAGTTCAGAGCTGATACCAGTTGCTTCTCGTCCACCTTGGTGGACATATTTTCTAGGGAGTGGCAAGGCCTACAAATAAGAAGGTGTGCCAACTTGGTGGCAAGCAGCAGACCGCTCACTGCCCAATCCAGCAACATCATCGTCAGCTCAGAGCATCTCTCTGTCAGAATCTCAAGGAAAAGGAAGTATGACTGACTGTGACGTTATCTGCGTGTTTATCTTATCTTCTGCTATTCGCTTCAAGAATTTGAGTTATTAATATGAGGGCCTGGTTTCTGGCAGCTCTTCTCTTTAATTGGGTTTACGCCAAGCTGCCAGTTATCAAAGGATTCAGGCCCTACAATTACACTAACAGGGAGCCTCAGAGCTGTGACGGCAGAACAGAGACACAGGGCAAGACATTGTATTAAAGAGGGATCGGCATTTTGTGTCTAGCCCATGATGCCCTTTTGGCTCCATATTTCAAAACAGCAGCAAGGAAAACATGAGCAGGGACAGACCCAAGTCTTGTCTAAAATCAGACAAAAGTTGGTGACCAAGAGACTGCTCACAAGTTACCGAGGTCCCCCAGATCCAGAGGAGTAATTAATGGATGACTCTGCGCTTTGTGCCGGATGAACTCCAGTTGGTCTGGAAAAACACTGTGATGGTTGATGATTTACCGTATTTTGCTTTCAGCTGATAATGGTCTCATGCTCTTAACCACTATGGTTTTGGTGAACGTTTTGCAGAAAGGGCTCAAGAGAAACTTCATGACACTGAGTGTATTACATGAGAAGGGAGGGTACTAGGGGGGCAGGGTGATGTCCTAGACACCACAGTCCCTTAAAAACATCTGACATTTGACATCCCTTCCATAGGGCAATAACTCATCCATCCCTAAAGCTGAGTGAAGGCCCCCTTTTAGCTTAAAGGAAGTCATTGGACCTGGAGTAAAGAATTGTTACCTTGCACATTCAATCCACTCTCCCCTCTACAATTGTATCTCTGCTGGTGAATGACCATGAGGACAATGTGATGTCCAAAAAAACAATTGTAATGTGGGTAGCAAACCAAATTCTGCCTACTGAAGGAACACCACTGAGCCTCCAACACTTTAACCAAAGGCATGGGCATCATCATCAAAGTATAAGATGCTCAGCAATTGTCTGGGGCCATGCTGGGTGGGCAAGGAAGACAAGGCACCACGTTCTATTGTTGCTCAGTCACTAAGTCCTGTCCAATTCTTTATGACCCCATGAACTGCAGCACACCAGGTTTCCCTGTCCTTCACTATTTCCCAGACTCTGCTCAAATTCATGTCCACTGAGTCGGTGATGCCATCCAGCCCTCTCACCCTCTGTCGCCCCCTTCTTCTCCTACCCTCAATCTTTCCCAGCATCAGGGTCTTTTCCAATGAGTCTGTTTTTTGCATCAGGTGGTCAAAGTATTGGAGCTTCAGCATCGGTCCTTACATTGAATGTTCTTTTACCACATCTTAACTGTGCCTTTGACTGACTTTCCATGTTTATTGAACTGCATTCAACTCGTCTCTCAGCATCAATTCAAACTTATTAAATGGCTCTTCATCTTATCTGCTTTCAACCGTCTACTCATCAGCAGACTAGAAAGAAGCCTGGCTCATTTCTTTTTCCTGTCAGTCACAAAGGGGGCTAGAGGCTCTGATAAGGGCCTTGATGTGGAAGACCACATAGATTTGAGCAAAGCTGTCTTAAGTCCTAGAAGGACATGACTGGAACTGTTCAACCCACTGAGTGGTGCTTTCCAAATGCCACCGAGGGGGTTGTAGCTATGTAAATAAGGTATAGAGAGAACTCATTGGCTGCCGGAACTAATAATCTTAGTGGCTTTTCATCTCTGCCGGGCCAGTCATTCCCGAAGACCACTGTCAGAATTTCCTAAGTCAGAAGGCAAACCGAAGCACCCATGATAGCCATCTTGTGACTGTGACCAATTGCCTGCCGACCAGTTCTTAATGTCCTGAACCTCGGCAGGAAGCCACGGGATCTATAAAGTCCTGTCCAGCAGAAATGAGTCTGATTGTGATGGTCTGGTTAACCCAGATTGCCTTTGGTGCCTGGGGGAGTTGATATTTTCTCATTATGAAGACTTTCCCATCTAGTCAACGCTACAAATAAAAACTGCTCGGAATCGGTCTGAACTGCCTGTTTCCGTGGTAGCAGGTCTCTGTCTGGAGGATAAATCTGCACCATCTTCCTTTTTTTGGGTTTCAGCCAGTTGTGTTACAAGGAGTTCTGAATGTGCAATACGTGACACCCGATGGGCTGGGCTCCAGCACTGGGAGAGGGAAACCTTGTCACCGGTAGGATTCGCATCCTTGGCCAAGCGGTGTCTGAGAGAAAGTGATCAAAAACATTCAGAATCCACATGCCTAAATATTTATTTTGGTTGTTCATGTTTCCCACCGTTTTCAAACGTGAACTTATGTCCTGAAGGTGGAGCTTTAGCACACAGGAAAATTGGAATGGGACAAACATGTTTGTACCAAACAGGATAGAATCAGCAAAGAACACATTCATATGCTTCCTAGTCCTCTACGTTTTTCAGGCCAAAAAATAGGCACAGATTCTGATTTCTTTCACCATAGGAGCCTGCATACAATTAAATGGGAGAGAAAAGAAGCCCGCTCTCAAGAGCGGGGCTTATGATCCCAGTAGAATGGCAAGAGACTGTAGCCATCAAAGCCACTTATGCTTCTTGCTGGTAGTGTTTTTTAAGATGTTGTTTCCTTTTCAACACGAGGCAGCAATGAATTGAGTAGTGATCAAAATGCCGCACCACAGAGTATGTTTAATCCAAATAGCTCCCAAGATGGTCTGCTCCTGATTGTACCAACTCTACGGGACTTCGAGAAATTACTTGGTTACCAGTGAAGTAAAACTATCTCCAGAATGGAATTGAACTGTTGCTTCTCCTAACAGCATTGCCACAGCCGGCTCATGAAGGCAGTGAAGATCATTGTGTTTCTTCACCATTCATGGGGAACGCTGTCAAAATATGGGCACACACATCCCCTCCCATGCTGTGAAGGGTTCCATGAGCTACTGCAGATGCTTCCAAGACACCACTTTTTCCACTGCTGGCAGTGCAAAAATTCTGAAAACATTTCAGGTGGGGAGACAGTGAAGGGAGCGACGCCTGATTATTTTGGAGCAGACCTCGTCTGATTAGCCTCGCCTAAAGATCTCCTGATTCACCTCGATCTGGTATAGCTCGAGGTCTTTTCCTTGCTCCTCTTCTCTCCTCACCGGCACCCCAACTGCCGTCACCGCAGCAGAAAGAGTGACCTGACAGCTTGTGGGAAAGCACGTGCTGCCTCCTGGCAGGCAAAGATAATGTTATCCAATTTCAAACAAGGGAAGGACAAATGGAAAGATGACCACTTGTGAATTCAAAGTATGAGAGCTACTGCCGGGATGATGTGAGCCTTTAACTGCACGTCCAGATTGGAAACCCCAGTTCCTCTTATGCTTCTTGCTTCCCCTCATCCTCCTTTGCTTCAGACTTCCAGATCAATCTCCTCCTGCCCCGTCCCTCAGCACCGGGGAGAAGAACTTGGGGGACTATGGTAGAAGTTTAAAACCTGCAACAGCTGCTCCTTCAGAAGGGCTCAGCATCTAGACGAAGCCCAGGCACCCCACCCCACCCCCAAACCGATTTCATGTAGGACTGGGAAACTGGGAGGGGAAGGAAGAAAGGGGTTGTGACCAGTTACCCTCCCTGGGGCCTCTGGTCTGGAAATAGCCTGGAAAGGGTCACAGATCCTCTCTCATGGGGTGCACAGGGTTCTCGGGGTCCCCCTGCTGCACCCCCCAGATCACCTGCCAGATGGTAGGTAAGGTGCAGCTGGTGTTACCAGCTGCCTCAGGGCGGGGAGGTATCTGTGCAGAATCTGAGGCTCCCTTCTGAGAAATCATGAACCTACACACAGGTGTGCAATGATTCAGATAGTCACTGGGCTCCAGAAGTTCTTGGTTGTTTGGGGGGGTGGCCCAGCTGGTATTTGCCGCCTTGGTGGGTTGGTGAGACCTCAAGAGAGTCCAAAGGAAAGAAGTGTGAAAGGAGGAGACAGAGGGAGCGCCTCTAGGGAAATAAGGGTACTTGACTCTGAAGGCTGGCCTGGGGAGGTAGGTGGGAACGTTTAACTTGGGGAACTTTTCTGTCCCACCTGCTGAGAACGCTGTCCAGGTAGTTCTGTAAAGACCACAGGTGGGACTTGGCTAGAGGGGGCGGTGTAAGCGGCCCTGGAGCCAGAAGGGAATTCGAATCTCACTTCTGCTGTCTGCCAGCAGTAGGACCCCCCTCCCCTCCCCCGCAAGTGCCGCAAAGTCTCTACCCCTCCTAACGAGATGGGGCTGATAACAGTCACTAATAGGGTTGTCATGGGTATTAAATGAGTTTTAATCCACGTAGCGAATTTCAAGCGGGACCCGGCACGCAGTACGTCCTCAATAAATATTAGCCATGATCATTCAGGTTAGATGATGAGTAGAACTTTCTAAGTGCTAGGTTTGAAAGCTGGGACTCCGTTGCCAAGGGAAATGAGAGAACCTCTTCAAGTATGGGAGCTCCGGCCCCAGGGATTGTCCAGAACCAGAATCTCGGCGCCTGCCTTTCCTCCACCTCACTCCTCTGACCCGGGGAAACCCATCGCCTGTCACAGGGGCGCCTTGGTTCCTTGCGCCTGGGGCTTGTCAGTATTTCCCTCTCTCGCGCTCCTCCCCAGGGCCTCCCTCCCGCAGCTCCACACCTGTCAGCCGCCCTCGCAGCCTCCCAGTGGCCCGAGCCCCGGGCCTCAGCTGCAACCCTTTGGCGGCCTGGGTCCTAGTTCCCCGAGCCTTGCGCATCTCTCCGCGCCGCTCTCGTAAACAAAACCCGAGCGTTGGAGCAGCCCCGCGGGCGGACAGGCGCCGGAGCCAGCCTGGTGCGCTGTTAGCGCGCCCCGGGAGCCCCGGGCGAGCTAAGGGGCTATGGTGGCGGCGGCGGCGGCAGGCGGCTCAGCTTTGTTATGAATAGATGAAAGAGGCCACCTACACAGTAACCCAAATTACGAGACCTCCCTCCTCCCTATCTCTCCGAATCAAGAGGGGAGGGGAGATGGGCGTGGAAGGAGGGCGGGCGGCCAGGAGGCGGAGGGCGGAGGAGGAAGAGGATGAGGAAGGGGGCCAGTTGCATCCCACTTTCACAATGGGAAAGTGAAACGCACAAGCGCACCCAACCTCTCCAGCCCTCCCCGCCTGCCTCGCTCCCCTCCGCCCGTCCCCTCCCTTCCCCTCCGCGCCTCCCCTCGAGCGCCAGCATTGCACAGAGGAACTCTCCGGAGAAGGAGGGCCCGGAGGAAGAGGCGCCGGAGCGCGCAGGGCTTGCCGCCGCCGCCGCCGCCGCCGCTGCACAGGCTGCCGGAACGAGCCCGCCGCGCGCCGCCCTCCCCGCTCTCCTTCCCCGGCGAGCCGCGGGGATGGGGCGGCCGCGGGAGCCCGAGCGCGCGCAGGAGCCGCCGCCGCCCGCGTCTCACTCGCCGCGCGCCTGAGCCGCTGTCGCCGCCGCGCGCCCTGCCCGGGGGCGGCCCCCCCTCGCCACAGCCCCATGGAGGTCTCCCGGAGGAAGGCACCGCCGCGCCCCCCGCGCCCCGCCGGGCTGCTGCCCCTGCTTGCCTATCTGCTGGCGCTCGCGGCGCCCGGCCGGGGCGCGGACGAGCCCGTGTGGCGGTCGGAGCAAGCTATCGGAGCCATCGCGGTGAGCCGGGAGGACGGCGTGTTCGTGGCGAGCGGCAGCTGCCTAGACCAGCTGGACTACAGCCTGGAGCACAGGCTCTCGCGCCTATACCGGGACCAAGCGGGCAACTGCTCGGAGCCCGTCCCGCTGACGCCCCCCGCGCGGCCCCGGCCGGGCAGCAGCTTCAGCAAGCTGCTGCTGCCCTACCGCGAGGGGGCGGCCGGCCTCGAGGGGCTGCTGCTCACCGGCTGGACCTTCGACCGGGGCGCCTGCGAGGTGCGACCCCTGGGCAATCTGAGCCGCAGCTCCCTCCGCAACGGCACCGAAGTGGTGTCCTGTCACCCGCAGGGCTCGACGGCCGGCGTGGTGTACTACGCGAACGACACCCAGAGCTGGTACCTGGCGGTGGCCGCCACCTATGTGCTGCCCGAGTCCGAGACGGCGAGCCGCTGCAACCCCGCGGCGTCCGACCGCGAAACGGCCATCGCGCTCAAGGACACGGGGAAGCGCAGCCTGGCCACGAAGGAGACGGGACGCCTCAAGCTGCGCGACGGCGGGGGTAGCCTGCACTTTGTGGACGCCTTTCTCTGGAACGGCAGCGTCTACTTCCCCTATTACCCCTACAACTACTCGAGAGGCGCCGCTACCGGCTGGCCCAGCATGGCGCGCATCGCCAAGAGCTCCGAGATGCTCCTGTTCCAGGGCCAGGCGGCCCTCCACTGCGGCCACGGCCACCCAGACGGCCGCCGCCTGCTGCTCTCCTCCAGCCTGGTGGAGGCCCTGGACGTCTGGGCGGGCGTGTTCAGCGCAGCCACCGGAGAGGACCAGGAGAAGCGCTCGCCCACCACCACCGCACTCTGCCTCTTCAGGATGAGTGAGATCCAGGCGCGCACCAAGATCTGCCGCTGGGACTTCGAGATCGATAACAACGAGAACAACTGCGTAAGTCCTGCCCCTTCCTGGGGAGGGCAGCGCTCCCCTGGCGGAGCTGCGGGCGAGGCAGAGCCGCAGGCAGAGAGGGTTGACGTTTTCCAGGTCTCGGATTTACGCGGCCCTGTGGCCGCCCGACGGCCGTCCTGGTACCTCGGGCTACTCTACTGCACGGCCAGAGGTCCCCGAGGGAGTGTGAAAAAAAAAAGGGGGGGAGGTGGAGAGGGTAGGAGTTAAGCTCAAAACTCCGGTAACTGCATCCCATTGCCATCCCTGCCTATCCAAACAGGGGCACTTGTTTGGGTCTGAGCCTCCTCAAGCAGCTCCCCTGCCCTCCCCTAATCGCTTCCCCCGGTGTGTGGTCCGGGTTGGCCTGTGCCTTTGACCCTTGTCTTCACCAGGCTTACCAAACGCAGTGCCCTGGGCTGAGAAGCCGTGGAACCTAAAGGACTTGCCACACCCCAGTCTTTGTGCCCACCCCCCGTCACCCGTGTGATGTGGTCTGGAGAGTTGGTCTGCTCAACAGCGGTCAGCGCTAGGCTGGAACAGGGGCTCAGGCTTGGGGGAACAGAACCCTCAGCGCGACCCGGTGCAAGGGGGCGGGGCTGCGGCTCTGCTGAGGGTGTGCGCTGTGGTCTAGGCTCGGGGGAGAGGCTGGGCCGGCGGAGGTGGCTTTGTGGGTAAAAAGCCTCACCCTGGAGGGGAGGGCGAGAGAAAGTGTTGGGGGTGCCAGAGGCAGTTTCTGGGCTCCAGATTGCCTGACTGGATGGCGGGGCTCAGGGGCACCACCCACCCAGGCAAATGGCAGAGTTTTCCACCACCGCCCCCCCCCCCCGCAACCTCCCCCAGGGTTCCCAAGGCAGCCACAGCTTGACTCTTGAAACTGCCGTTTCTTTGACTGGGAAAGAAAGCTGCGGTTCAAGAGGGTCCAGTTGATGGGGATTATGGAGCCATTGTGCACTTCTCCCAGGCTCTTTTCCTTCCAAGGCTGCTGGCACATCAACTCCACATATGGCTCCTGAGAGGGGAGCCTGCTGAGCGCCTCCTTTATAACTGGACAGAAATCAAAGAGCAGAAATTAACGGCTACAGGTGTTGCCATTGTTTTGGTATAAAATGCGTCAGAGAGCAAGGCGAGAAGTCTTCACTTGGACAAACGTGTTGTGTTGATACATTTGTTGTGTAAGCATAGAGCGGACGTTGGAGCTAAGGTCTATTGAGAAGTGTGTAGAAAAACCCTCCCACCCTCACCCAGGCAGAACCCATCTTACCAAATATTAGCCCTATTACCCAGAAAGAATTAAAAAACACGTCTTTTGTAAGGCCCCTTAGAATGGTCATTTGCTTTCTCCTCCTTGCCGGCTACTTCTGTCCTGGGGCACACAGGTAATGTCTTCATTTAGTTACTGCTATAATTATTTTAAAAGGTAAATAATGCATAATACTCCCTAAATGACTTCATCTGGCTATACAATTATAAGTTAATATTTAATATCTGTCTTTATGAGATCCTTATGAGTTCAAGTTTGGCAAAAAATATTCACCTTTGACTTCTCTGTTGAAAGACTTGAAAGTACCCCGACACAGCACTTACTGTCCAGCTTTAGGCATACTTGGTCTCCTGGGTTAATGACAAGACAGCTCGGGGGCCCGCAGCAGGTGATAACAGTGGAAGTCCAAGCTCCGCCATCTGACAGCTGTGTAGATGTGTGGGAGCCAAAACATTTCTCTTGACTGCCTCACTCTACCCATTGAGTCCTGGAGGACTTAGTTCCCTTCCAAACCCAGCAGGCACCCTGAACACACTCAGAATCCACGTTTTTGGCTCAATCAGGTGTTCCTACTTGCGCTGGGATGAGGGGAAGGAAAAGTCAGAGAGCTGCTTATCCATCTTTGTGGGGCACTCCTGGGAGGTGGCTGCCCCTTAGAAATCAAGCAAGGGGTAAACACAGGCTGCCAAAAATCTGGAATTGGAAAAATAAATAGTTAAACTAGGTCCCTCCACAGCATGTCTTGCTGCTGTTATATATCCAGAGCTCCCAGTGTGCTCAGAGCTGCAGTTTCTGAAAGATGGGGTCTCTACCTCCTGAGCTTGTCATCCAAGTTAAATAATGTACTCCAGTTCAAACAATAGCTTGTCAGGTGGGAACTTGGAGTTTTGCCTTTTTAAAAAAAAATAGGTAAATTTCTTGCTGCTCATATGTATTAAAAAGCCTTAATGGAATTGAATTTCAAGAGAGACTTTGAATGGGGAGGGGGGGAAGGCAGTAGTTTTGATGAAAAAGCTGACAATTTTATAACCTATTAAATAGGCAGATAAGATACTTTAATAGATATTTGTTTGATGCCTGCTAGTGCAGGCAATGCTCTGTGCTGGGCGCCACTGATTCTACCATTGAAAGGACAATAGCAGGTGGCAACCCCATTTAATGGGGTTATGAGATCAGTGTGCCCCTAGTTGTCGCTCAGAACAATGATGTCATTTGGGTTGCATTTGTTCTGCATTTTATTTTCAGGTTTTCAATGTGTTTTGGAAAAGGCATGCTGAATTACAAGGCACCTAAGACGGGAGACGAAACTTGAAAAAACACTCTAGAGGGAGCCTCAGTTGATTCTAACAGTGGTTCCCCCAGAGCAGACACAGCATTGTAGCAGTAATCCATAGGCAGCGAGGCACAAGCGTAGACTGGCTTGCCTTTCCCTGCTCCCCCTGGATGACTCTCTTATTTTCCATCTTCAGTCAACCGTGGGTAGGAAAGTGACGGGAATGACTGGGTTGTGTTTTCTCATGTCTAGGTTCTCTCCTGATCTCTTGTGAGCTGATTCTCTTGCCTTCAGCTTCTCTTGCTAAGGATTCATTCACGAGATGCTTGTGCAATGAGTGTGTCCTCAGCCGTTCACACACTGGGCCATGATTTTTTTCGGTCTTGCCTCCAATTTTGAATCCCCTTTCACAACTATGGCAGATTAGCTCCAGCCTGCAAACGTGCCCAGGCAGCCCAATTCTGTAGACCCTCTCTAATAATCCTAATCAGTGTTTATATGCAGTTCCTCATATATTACTTCTTTTGAGCCCCTCACCAAGTCTAAGGTTGCTCCTCTGAGGAACTTTCCCATTTACCTGATGAGGAAGCTTGAGATCACTAAAGCAACTTGCTCAAGATAACACACAAAGCAAGCATCAGAACCTCTGCTTAAACCCAGGTCTTGGAATATCTACTTCTGTATTCATTCCACCACTCTAGTGCTTCTCAAACTTTGCCTTCAAAGTCCCCTAATTAGAGGCAGCAACCAGCTTCCCCTAGGATACACCCCTTGAAGTGTGTTTTAAAACTTGATGTGATTATTTTTTTCATTCTATTCCGTAACATATCCGTGTGCTTGGATTAACATAAAAATGAATGTTTTAAACTATGTAAGTTAACTTCCTCTCATCTCTGAACTCCTGCCACCCTAGGCATACCAATACACTGATAGAAAAGTGTGTGTACCTGAGTTTTGAAGTCTGATTGGTCCAGATTACTTGGCTACTGTGGTTGGGTCCTGGGGTTGCTTGTGGTTTAAACATGGTGGCCTCTGTAGACACTGAGGGTAGTGTGTTTTCTTATTGTGTTGGCCAATGAGATGACTCTTCTATTTCATTCTACTGCTTGTAGGGAGACACACCCCCTTCCTGCACACTCACATAATTCCAAAGCCTGACATAAGTTATCTGTCATGCAGACAACCACAAAACACTCGCATGCTCTCCAACAGACAGTAACCCAAGATGCTTCTAGCTACTGCGTGCAGAAGTGATGCCCCAGGGCCACTCGGCAGTGCAGCCTTATAGACCTCAAAATCCACAGTCTTCCTGTGATGTTTATTTCCCCTTTAGTTTCTGTTATGATCTTGTCTGGCCACTTTGCAGTCTATAGACTAGATGGTGAGTTTTACCCCCATACACACATCTGCTATGCAGGGAGGGATTTAAAAAGGCCAACACCTACTTAGAGGGAAAAAGCAGTCATAGCTACTACTGTTAGATGATTACTGTGGCCAGGCTTTGTGCTAAGCACTTCACATTTGGTTGCTTGTAATGCCCCATATGCAGCAAGGACCGTGGTGGTTATGATTTTATGATGAGGCATTGAGACCTGGAGAGCTTTGGTTAATTTCCATAACTGGTAAATGACAGAGGATTGAGGACCTGATCTTGTAACACACAGCTGTGAACAGTTTAGCATCACAGACATTGGATTGTGGTGTCAATCTTGTCCTCCATGAGGAGGCTACTCATGAGGAGGCTAGGCTCTTGCTGCTACTCAGAGATCAGCTATAAGCTGGACTTCATTCAGTCACTCAGTCGTGTCTGACTCTTTGCGACCCCATGGACTATGGCACGCCAGGCTTTCCCTGTCCATCACCAACTCCTAGAGCTAGCTCAAACTCATGTCCATCGAGTCAGTGATGCCATCCAAGCATTTCATCCTCTATCGTCCCCTTCTCCTCCTGCCCTCAATCTTTCCCAGCATCAGGGTCTTTTCCAAGGAGTCAGTTCTTCACATCAAGTGGCCAAAGTGTTGAAGCTTCAGCCTCAGCATCAGTCTTGCCAATGAATACTCAGCACTGATTTCCTTTAGGATTGAGTGGTTTTCCTTTAGGGTTGACTTAAGCTGGACTTAAGACAGTAGAACAGAGAATTCTTGAGTGCAGACTGGGTTTCTGGATCTGCATATTTGAGCACCTGAAATTTAGGCTTTGGCATGGCTGCAGTTCTTCAGTGGTCAGTCTCTAGGTAGCACTGACACCCTTTGTGTTCAGACTTACAACAACCTCAGAGAGACGTTCAGGACCTGAATGGACTGCTCTCAGTTTTTGGTTTTTGGACATAAGAACTAGCTCATAAACTCAATCCCAAGATCTCAGCGTGTTAAATCTGGGTGACAGGAACTCTTATCTTTATTAGCAGCCACAATTAAAATACAAGCCCCAGGAGGTCAGGAACCTTGTAACATTTTGCTCTTTGTTGAAGCCAGAGTATGTAGCATAGTAACTTAAGAAATATTTGTTAAATTAATAAATGAAAGGGGTTGGGGGCTCATGTTGGGCATGTTTTCTGCCCTTAGCAGCCACACTTTCTTGAGTCTGGCCACCTCATGCTCCCTTATGTATGCTGTGCTCCGTTGCTCAGTCGTGTCTGACTCTGCAGCTCCGTGGACTACCAGGTTCCTCTGTCCATGGCATTTTCAGGCAAGAATACTGGAGTGAGCTGCCGTTTCCTCCTCCAGGGGGGCTTCCCAACCCAGGGATTGAACCCTCATCTGTTGCATCTCCGGCACTGGCAGGTGGATTCTTTACCACTGAGCCACCTGGGAAGCCGTCATGCTCCCTTAACTATTGTCTTTTTCTTGATGTCTAATGTGTTGGGGCCTCTTTCTTCTCTCGTCTGAGCCTTTCTGACATCCTCCACTCCTCGGGCTTTCCCCAGAAATTCCCATTCTTTGGACTTGCCAGGCTTACAGTCTTGCCAACCTGAGCATTAACTTTGACCATAAAAACCCAGCATAGTTGGCACTTCTATGGTATAGTTTAATAATGTGCATGCTCATGCCTTCCAGAGACGAGAAGAGAGGGCTCTGTGCTGTTGGGCAGTGATCCTCAAAGTGTAGTCTCTGGACCAGCAACAGCATCACCAGGGAACTTACTTGAAATGCAAATTCTTGGACCCCCACATCAGATTTACTAAATTAGAAAATCAGAGTAGAGTGTGGGATGGGCAGTCTGTATTTTAACAATCCCTCCAGGTGATTCTACTATACATTCAGGTTTTAGAACCGCAGCCGCAAGGTATCACAGTTTCCCTTGCAGCTCAAACACCTGGGCCAAGAACTTGTCCTATTGTTTTCATTGCAGTTTTACTTCAGGTCATAGAAAGTAACCAACTCATCCCACTCCCCTTATATTCCTTAGTGAAAGTCGCTCAGTCGTGTCTGACTCTTTGTGACCCCATGGACTATACAGTCCACGGAATTCTCCAGGCCAGAATACTGGAGTGGGTAGCCTTTCCCTTCTCCAGGGGATCTTCCCAACCCAGGGATTGAACCCAGGTCCCCCACATTGCAGGCGAATTCTTTACCACCTGAGCCATAAGGGAAGCTCAAAGGATTCTATTCCTTATCCTCTTCTAATTGCTCAACAGAAATACCTAAAAATCTTCCAAAGTCTTAACTATTTTTGAGATTGGAGTCTGAGTCTCAAGAACCTGTAAGTCATGGTTTAGTTAGCTCCTTCAGCCTTTCATGCAACAGTCTGTTTGCATTTCATTCCAGGATGTGGGCAGGGCAGGGGGGAGATTTCTAGAGTCTTCTAAGCTGTGTACACCACAGCCAGTTCCACACGCCAGAATTCGAAGGGTCTACTCTTTACAGCATCAATCTTGATACCCATTTCTATTCTAATTAGGCACACTTGGTTGCGTGAAACCAAGATCTACATAAGGAGATGGGGAATTTAGTGGATAGGAACATGTGGGATTACATGGAAACCTAGGAAAAGGAGAGGTGGTTGCCTGCACAGACTCTGGATCCAGGTAGGCAGGGACCATAGCTGCTGTTTCCCAGCTGTCTGACCTTGGGCAAATTATTTAACCTTTCTCTGCTTGTTTGTTTACCTAGAAGTATTGATCCTTTTTGCTTCATCGGATTTTTGTCTGGATTAATGACTTAATATGTATAGGATATGAACACTATCTGACCTAGAGTAAACACTATGTATGTATCTACTTCATCACTGTCGTGATTTTCAGTAGTAATAGGCTGGGGCTCTCTGATGTGGGCAGGCGGTGGGCTTCCCAGGTGGTACTAATGATGGAGAACCCACCTGCCAATGCAGGTGACATAAGAGACCCAGGTTCAACCCCTGGGTCAGGAAGATCCTCTGGAGAAGGGCATGGCAACCCCCTCCAGTATTTTTGCCTGGAGAATCCCAGGGACAGAGAAGCCTGGCGGGCTACAGCCCATGGGGTTGTACAGAGTCAGACACAACTGAGCAACTTAGCGTGCAGCACTGATGTGGAGTGGGAAGAAGATTCTGCAGAGCAGCGGAAAGGTGCTCAGCAGCAGAAAGTGGGAAGGATCCTTATTTGAAGGTTTCATTGTCAACCTGACTTAGGGTGGCGTCTTCCCTCAGTCCTGCTATCAAATGACCACCTCGGCTTCCTCGAATATCTGTCCCTCTCCCTGTCCACCTGAATGTGCCTCAGCCTGACCTGATCCCCACTCTGCCTCTCAATAGCATTTAACCTTCTGCATCAGCTGCCAACTGGCCACAGCTTTCTATATTATTTAGTTCAAATGACCAGGAAATAGAATGGGGTCCAACCCATCCTTTGACTCCACATTATGAGCCCAAGTTCAGGGTAGGGCTTTGTTGCCCTCGGGACAAGTACTGAGTCCTGGTTCAGTCAGAAGAAGGAAGACCATCATGTGATGGCCCCCAGTAGGTGGTGTAGGCAGGTGGCCTTGGAATGGAAAGATGGGAGAACCACACCATGGTTACCACATTGACTACAGTGGCATGGAACCATCTCTGCCTCCCTGCAGGCTTCTCCATGACCCACCTCTGCCTTCCCTGAGGTAGGCACCTACGTGGTGGCACCTAGCTGATGATCACTGAAGGCTGCTCTGAGAACCCCCACAGTCTGCTGGGGGACAGCTTGTGGGCATCATGGATCTCACCTGTTTGTGGTAGCAGGGGCATGGTGAAAAAAGTCACTGAGCTAAGTGTTCATTGCTCAGTCGTGTCTGACTCTTTGTGACCCCATGGACTGTAGCCCACCAGGGATTCTCCAGGCAAGAATACTGGAGTGGATTGCATTTCCTTCTCCAGGGGATCTTCCTGACCCAGGGACCAAACCCAGGACTCCTGCATTGCAGGCAGATTCTTTACCATCTGAGCCACTAGGGAGGCCTCCTAGGGGCATGGTAGTGGTTAAGATTTTTTATCAGTTATGCTCATAGTTTTTGTTAGCATTTTCATCAAGATGGAAAATTAATACTAATTTATATACTGTCAGAAAACCAAAGAGAATTGTGATTTGTTTTACAGTTTCTATAGTTGATGGGTTTGACTATCTGATCAATAGTTACACTTAGTATCTCCTCAGAGGAGTCACAAAGGGGATTTGACCCCAGTAATCCCCACTGCACTACTCTGGCCAGTGCGCTTCTGCAGAAGTCAGCAAACTTTCTGTAACGATTGTCAGTATCGTAGGCTTTGCAGGCCCCTGTGCAGTCTCTTGCAATTGCTCGACTGCCACTGAAGTGTGACAGCAACCACAGACAATGCAAAAATGAACACTCGTGGCGATGTTCCAATAAAACTTTATGGACACGGAAATTTGAATTTCATGTATAATTTTCACTTGTCATAAACTATTATTCTTTAGATTGTTTCAGCCATTAAAAAAATGTAAAAACTATTCTTGGCTTGGGAGGGGGGTGCATTGCAAAAAGCAGGCAGATTGCTAGATCTGGTCCACAGCTGGTAGTTTACCCACCCCTGCTGTAACAGAAAGGGTGAGAGTAGGACAAACCTTCACATTGCCCTGAGACAGCATACGAAATTTAGCAAAAAGGTGATGTGGAAACGCCACGAAGGAGCGTCAAACTCAGCGTGGGAGGACCTGGGAGGCTTTAGAGAGGTGACACTGGAGCTGTGTCTTGAAGCCGAGCAGAAGAGGCAGAAAGGGAGTTCCAGAGAGAAGGCACAGCTTGTGCACAAGCGGGAAGTTGAATAAGCTTGTGAACCGCAGGTAGCTCACCCTGGCTGGGGAGTGTCCAGAAATAAGCACGCTGGGCCAGATGGCGAAGGGTTTAATGAGACTGGCCAAGATGGCTGGATTTTATCCTGATGGTCAATTGTTTTCAGATTTTACAAACCCAGGCTTCTAAATCTTTAACCAGAAGCTCAGTGTGAGAAAAAAGACTCACAAATAATCTTTGACCTGCTGTTCTGGGTGAGGCCATTGCCAAGTGCTCAGACTCAGGGTGAAGCAGGGGCAGGGAGACTCCCAGAATCCTGCAACTCAGCCTCCCTCCATCCCTTGCTGGTCCCTGCAGCATCTCAGAGGAACTTCTGGGACTCTGCTGAGCAGGATGGGAAAGCTGTGGCTGTTGGAGGACTACAGCAGGGCTCTAAGTAGACGTGATCTGATGGTGTTCTAATGCGATCATTCAGAAGAATGAATGAGGTGCGATGAGAGGCAAAACTGCTGATTAGAAGGACAATCACTAGTTCAATCAAATACTTCTTGAGTCCCTACTCTGTGTCAAGCACTGTGTGAAATATTTCTGTCAGTGATGAATAGAGTAGACAATAAATAGGCAGAAAACAAAGAGCTTCTTTTTGCAGTAAAATGATAGCTAGCCCTTCTAAAGAATTCACTTTGCACCAGGTATTGTTCTAAGTAAGCCCTTTACCAATATTAACTCATTTAACCCTCACCCCAGCCTTGTGAGATGGGTAATGTGATTTCCATTTTATAGGTGAGGAAACTGAGGCCCAGGCTGAGACTGGGGCTTCGTGAAGGAAAAAGCTGAGGATGTAATAGAGCCATGTTACTTGAGCTGTTGGGGAAAGTTCTTTTTAAGGAAGTTAAGTCGACCCCAGGAAGATGAGAAAGGATAGTTGTAGGCGTCTCCCACAGGGAGTGGGGAGCAGTGCAAGGCTTCAAAAGGGGAAATGACTTGGTCATTTTGAAGAACAAAAGGCTAGTGTGGTTGGTTTAGGGAGGTGGAGGGGGGAGAGTGTCAGGGAAGAAAGCAGTAACCGACCCCGTAGGCCTGGCAGGCTGTGGGAAGGAGGTTATTATTATTTTTTTTTTTCCTCAAAGCTTAGAAGAGCCTTTGAAGGGAAGTGAAATGATTGGATTTGAATTCCTAAATAATGCCTGCCCTGTGGGTCGTGGATGAGAGATTGGCCCCCAAAGAGGCAAGAGGCTCCTTAAGCAGTCCAGGCGAGCAATGATGTCACCTTGGTCTAGAGTGGTGGCCACAGTGAACATGCAGGGAGACAGATGGATCATGTGGGCTGCAGTAATCCAGGTGAGCCTGGTGGAGACCTGAACAGAGCTGGCAGTGTGGGTGTAGACAAGGGATTAAATGAAATAGCTTTTTAAGATGTTGAATTGAGAAGTACTGGTGACCAGTTAGTTTAATTGTCATAGATTTTAGATATCTTTGAGACCTCCTTGCCAGAGAGGGCAACTAAACATTCAATTGGCCATGAAGTGAGGCCCACTCTGTCAGCCTCTAATGGAGAGCCTGCCACGTGCCAGGCTGTGTGTTGGGCTCAACATGGTGGTGGTGCCAATGGGGAGTAGCCAGGGATGTCTCATCGGTGCTTCCTAGGCATCGAGAACGCCACCTACTGCAAAGTGGGCCCTCAATAAATATTTGAACTGAAAAGAAGGTGCTCTCCATCTGGTGGAGAAGATGTGATTACAGCTTATAGAGGTAAGAGCTTCCTAGAGAAGCCCAGGACCCTGGAGCTGTGTTTATAGGAAGAATTAAAGCCAGGTAGCCAAGAGGGAAGGGCATTTTTCTGTGACTCTCTCACCAGTGAGGCCCGATTCCTCGTCTTTTCCTCCGGCCTGGTTTTGGAAGAGTCCACTTGAGAAGCATGTTCTCTAACCCATCAACTGTTCCTAATGACTCCGCACTGACATCCTCCTGAGCCCCTTTTCCATCAGTGATCAATTTCAGAAATTGGATTCCAAGTGCTGGTCCTTGCTTCTCGGAGGCATCCACAGGCCTGGGACACCCAGAGCAGCTGGTAGCTGTAGGTGTCACCCAGCCTCAGTCTCCTGGGCTTAGCAACATCTCTGTGCCCCTCCATACAGGGGTCCTCACCCCGTGAAGCCCTTGTGCTGTGGACCTCTGGGGAAGCCTGTAGATCCTTCCTCATGGTTTTAAACACATGAAAAAAGAGAGAGTTGCAAAATGAACCAATTATATTGATCTACAGATATATCCAGATGTTTTTGTCCAATTTGAGATAGAGTAATATATCTTAACACATTAAATAGCGAGACCTAACAGCAGTAACTACCATCATTTCCAAGCAGAGATAAGCACAAATGATATTTTGAGATATCTGAAACAACTATAAAATGATTTGAAAATATCTGATTTCTTTTGATGACAAAGTCACAGGTTCAGTTAATATGACTGTGGCCTGCATTAATAATGAAAGGAAATACTAAATTTCAGTCAGAGTTCATGATACAAGATTTTTTTTTTTCTCATCAAGTTTTGTGAATTCCCTGAATTCTTTGCAGGAACTGGATGTCAGTGGAGCCCATACTCTAGACACTCGTTCTATTACTATGTGTGTCAGAAAACCAATGGCAAAATGTTGCATTTTGTTTTAGAACTCATTTGATTGGCTTATTTTGACAGTAGGGGGTTTAATCCCATCTGTATTTTACAGGTCAAGCACTTGGCCAAGAGCCAAAAGCTTCACAAATGGACTGGATGGAGCAGGTGGGTGGGTGGAGTAGCCTCAGAAAGGTTAAATGACTGCTTAGAGACAGCTCATAAGCAATAGAGCTTGAACTTAAACCCAGGTATTTTTTTTTTTTTTACCCTGAATCTCCTGTTCTTTCTACTTATCCATGGTGTTACTATGTTATTTCTAAAGTTAGCCCAATGTTCATGAATTATGCCATTCTAATCATGGGGAAAGAACAGTGCTATTATTCTTTGCTTTGGTGAGAGAATACCAAAATACCTAAATGTATTTTGTTTAGTTCTTAGAGCCTCATTTTAAGTACACCAAGTCTGTAGACTGTCTGTAGACAGAGATGGCAAAAGACCCAGAAACTCTCTTCCAAGCATCAATGAACTATGGATATGAATGTATTGGATGGGCCAAAAAGTTCATTCAGGTTTTTCGTGTTACAGGAAAACTTGATGAACTTTTTGACCAACCCAATACATGGAAGCAGGTGATGTGGGGTAGTTTGGTATTGTTTCCCCAGGCAGAACCAAGGCCCAGTGCTTGCAAGGAACAAGTTTTGCCTCTGTAGAAGAACTTTGTAATGATTAGACCTACTTAGCAGTGTACCAGGGTCGCCTGGCTAGATATTGACTGAAAGCATTCAAACATTGATCCATGTATTTATTCATTCAATAAATGTTTATTGACAACTTGCTACCTGCTAGATGCTGAGGTATATGCTGCATTCAGAGTGTAGAGTAAGATAAGCTATTGTAAAGCTTAGTCTACTGGGAAACAGACATTAAATTAAAAAATTTAAGCAATGTAATTATTTTCAAGAAAACAAATGGAATGTTAAAATTCAAAATAACAACTAGCATAGGGATAGGAAGATCTATAGTCATGTGACCATAAGGAGGTGACATTGAACTTGAAATCTGAAAGCTGTTTTTCAAAAAAAATCAGCCTGCAAGAAGTGAAGAGAGGGGAACTAGAAGAAATAGCACATGCAAAGGCCCTGAGGCAGAAATATGGGGACATGTTAAAGGAAGGACACAGGGGGAACTGAAGCTGAGTAAAGGAAAAGAATGATATGACAAGGGTTGAGTTTTAAGAAGTAAGCGGGGACCAGATCGGGTGGGACCTGGGGAGGCATTGGGTTTAATTCTAAATGTGATGGTAAGCCACTGAAGAATTTTAGGCAAAGAAGTAACATAACCTATTTTGTATTTTAAAGTATCACTCTGACTACTGGATAGAGAATAAATTATAGGTTGAAAGAGAGAGACCAGAAGGCTCTTGCAGTAGATCAGGAGGGAGATGATGGGTAGGGACCACGGAGATGGAGAAGATAGACTTAAGACTGGGAGATTCAGCTGAGATTTTTCATGTATCGGGTGTGGAGAGTGATGGAGGGGAGCTGAGGGTGGATGGTGGTACCGCTCACCATGATGGAAAGGAGGAGGAGAGTTGGAAGGAAGAAGCATCCGAATAACCACTTTGCAGCGACTCTGAAACCTTATGACAGATTCCATTGGTACTCAAAGAAGATGATGCCACTTATTTAGAGGGTATTTAGCAATTTGGGAGAGGGAGCTTTTGCAATAGTCAAAATGAGGAATGAGGGCAGTACTGCTATAACATGGGCAGGTGTCAGGGATGCTAAAAATCCCGCATCATGGAGGCCAGCCCCCACAGTGAAGAAATATCCTATTTAGAATGCCAGTAGCTTCCTCATGGAAAACGTTGTTGGATTGTATCTCTTCCAACTCTCAGAATCTAGGAAAATGCATTTGTTTGCACTGTCAGCCATTCAGAAACTTTTGTGAATTGTTTGAGTCAGGTTGTCTTTTCATAGATAATTGACTGAAAGTAGTCACATGGAAAGGATAGAGATTTAGATGGGGGATGGTACACAAAACAGGAATAAGTGAAGTGGAGTCGCTCAGTCGTGTCCGACTCTTTGCGACCCCATGGACTGCAGCCTCCCAGGCTCCTCCATCATGGGATTTTCCAGGCAGGAATACTGGAGTGGGTTGCCATTTAAAGAAGGATAAACCTGGGATAGTGAGACTTTGACTATAGGTAGGGCTAGAGCCTGATGGCTCAGATGGTAAAGAACCTGCCTGCAATGCAGGAAACCTGGGTTAAATCCCTAGGTCAGGAAGATCCTTGGGAGAAGGGAATGGCAACCCAAACCTGTATTCTTGCCTGGAGAGGAGCCTGGTGGGCTACAGTCCATGGGGTCGCAAAGAGCCGAATACAACTGAGCGACTAACACTACTAGGGCTGCAGGGCTGGAGGACTCTGGGCCCTTAGAGGGAGGGAAGCAGGTGGATATGAAATATCCAAGTGTGTCCCTAAACTTCCCCTCTTTATTCCTCCTGCACACTTTGAACTTTTCCTTTGGATCCTTTGAGTCCAAAAGTAAAATTCTTCCTTCAGATGACCAGTTCAGTCACTCAGTCGTGTCCAACTCTTTGTGACCCCATGGACTGCAGCATGCCAGGATTCCCTGTCTATCACCAACTCCCGGAGCTTGCTCAAACTCAAAACCATCGAGTCGGTGATGCTATCCAATCATCTCATCCTCTGTCATCCCCTTCTCCTGCCGTCGATCTTTCCTAGCATCAGGGTCTTTTCCAATGAGTCAGTTCTTCACATTAGGTGGCCAAAGTATTGGAGTTTCTGCATCAGTCCTTCCAATGAATATTCAGGACTGATTTCCTTTAGGATTGACTGGTTGGATCTCCTTTCAGTCCAAGGGACTCTCAAGAGTCCTCTCCAACACCAAAGTTCAAAAGCATCAATTCTTTGGTACTCAGCTTCCTTTATGGTCCAACTCTTACATCCATACATGACTACTGGAAAAACCATAGCTTTGACTGGATGAACCTTTGTTGGCAAAGTAATGTCTATGCTTTTTAATATGCTGTCTAGGTTTGTCATAGCTTTTCTTCCAAGGATCAAAAGTCTTTTAATTTCATGGCTGTAGTCACCATCCACAGTGATTTTGGAGCCCAAGAAAATAAAGTCTGTCACTGTTTCCATTGTTTCCCCATCTATTTGTCATGAAGTGATGGGACGAGATGCCATGATCTTTGTTTTTGAATGTTGAGTTTTAAGTCAGCTTTTTCACTCTCCTCTTTCGCTTTCATTGAGAGGTTCTTCAGTTCCTCTTCCCTTTCTGCCATGAGGGTGGTGTCATCTGCCTATCTGAGGTTACTGATATTTCTCCCTGCAATCTTGATTCCAGCTTGTGCTTCATCCAGCCCACCATTTCTCATGATGTACTCTGCATAGAAGTTAAATAAGCAGGGTGACAATATACAGCCTTGACGTACTCCTTTCCCAATTTGGAACCAATCTGTTGTTCCATGTCTGGTTCTAACTGTTGTTTCTTAACCTGAATACAGATTTCTCAGGAGGCAGGTCAGGTGGTCTGGTATTCCCACCTCTTGAAGAATTTTCCATAGTTTGTTGTGATCCACACAGTCAAAGGCTTTGACGTAGTCAATAAAGCAGAAGTGGATGTTTTTCTGGAACTCTCTTGCTTTTTCGATGATCCAGCAGATGTTGGCAATTTGATCTTTGGTTCTTCTGCCTTTTCTAAATCCAGTTTGAATATCTGGACATTCTCGGTTCACCTACTGTTGAAGCCTCACGTGGAGAATTTTGAGCATTAATTTGCTAATATGTGAGATGAGTGCAATTGTGCAGTAGTTTGAAAATTCTTTGGCATTGCCTTTTTTGGGATTGGAATGAAAACTAACCTTTTCCAGTCCTGTGGCCTCTGCTGAGTTTTCCAAATTTGCTGGCATATTGAGTGCAGCATTTTAACAGCATCATCTTTTAGGATTTGAAATAGCTCAGCTGGAATTCCATCACCTCCACTAGCTCTCTAAAGAGCCTCTTGATGAAGGTGAAAGAGGAGAGTGAAAAAGCTGGCTTAAAACTCACTATCACTACCTAACATGGGTAAATAGTTCTTTCCATTCTCTAACTTGATGAACATAGTTTTCCAATTGTTTTCATACATGTGATTTCATTTGGGCTTCACAACAGTGCCAATAGGCAGGACATATGTATTATTGCATCCATTTACAGATTCAGTTGTTGTGGTTCGGGGGCTTGCCCAAATCAAGCAGCAGGTCAGAGATGGAGCAGGGCCAAATCTTGGGCATAGGGCTCCTGCTGAGGTTTCCTAACTGCAAGTGGGCCCCTGGGTAAGTAATGATGAAGAAACTGCTTCAGGTGAGTATGCCAATGAGGAGCAGAGTACAATATTAACTGCCAGAGAGGCATTGGGCTTCCCAGGTGTGGCTCAGTGGTGAAGAATCTGCCTGCCAATACAGGAGGCACAGGCAACATGGGTTCGATCCCTGGGTCAGGAACATTCCCAGAGGAGGAAATGGCAACCCACTCCAGTATTCTTGCTTGGAGAATTCCATGGACAGAGGAGCCTGATGGGCTACAGTCCATAGGATAGCAAAGGAGTCGGACACAACTGAGCATTTGAACACAGCAGGTTCCTAGACATCCAGTTGTTTTTTTGCCCTGGTCCCATAGGGAAAAACCAAAATAAGAGAATCTTTTCAGCACTGTGGGGATTAAAGACTGGACTTTTTCTGTTTCCCCAACAGTTGAGAGACCACATTTGAGTGCATTTCCTCCAGCTGTTCCCATAATAACTGCAGCATGGCTGTGAGCCTCCCGCGTGATTCTCGCTGAGTCAGATCATCTTCCACGTGGTAGGGGTGGGGCCCCGTGGTGCTCAAGTCCCGAGTGTGCCCTTCACATCCTAGAAGACAGGCTCGTGTCCCCTGGAGTTGGGCAGTGCACACTGGAGGATGTTTATGGTCCTTGAAAGATCATGTGAAGGAGCTACAAGGTCAAGCTGTTTCCCTCATGACATGCCCAGTATTTCCTAGACACGCTCACACACACACCCCTTCCCAGTAGCCTTAGTCCCACTTTGGTGTGTCAAGCCCAGGCACTCTCTTTTTCAGCCCAAACATCATTTGAGACAAACCGAAAAAGGTTTCCCTCTGAGAGCAGGCTCAAGTGTAGGCGGGATGTGTGGTTAGACATGGCACGAAGGAGACACGAGTGACAACTCTGAGGGAACCAAGAAAGCCCAAAGGGGAGACAAGTTTTAGAGCTAAATCAAGATTGGATTTTGTCATGAAAAGCTGAACTGGCAAAAGCATCATTACAAGGCATTAACCTTGTTACACACAGAAGAACAAGCAGAGGCTGGGATTCAAAAATAAATTACACATAATAAACTAGACAGAATAGGCCGCAACATTACCAATTATGCCCTAAGGGGGAGAGAAGGGCAAGATAGAAAATAGACCAAAAAAAAAAAAACCTATGAAAGTGAAAATTATCTCTGGACACGGGGGGCCACAGCATTATTTCCCCCCCTTTTTTTACTTGACTCCCCAGGTATTAATTTCACTTTTGTGAGCAGGTTTCTCTGGAGCCTGTCTGTCTTTTGTTTTCATTTGCCGAAATGAGCAAAAGAAAGCCATTCAGAGGGTTCTTTTTTCCATTCACAGGGACCTGTCCATTTCTGTGTGTTTCCAACACAAAAGAATCCATTTCCATTCAGCACGAGCAGCCCTTCAAGTTTACATGAAGTCCAAGCCCGCTTTTTCCTATTTTCTTCCAGACTCGCTGTTGTAATTGGCTGCACAATCCTGACTACGGCCAGGGTTCTCCAGAGTGAGAGGAAAACACTCGAACAGTTCTGATCCCTCATGGCTGAGGAAAAGCTAGAGTCTAGTGCATGTCCAACAGTCATGACTCACATTTCTTACACAGAGACTTCCTTTGGGTTACAAGTAACAGAAAACCCAGTCAAATAGCAGCTTAAACCATGACGTCTGTTGTTAGTAAAAAGCTTAAAGGTTGGAAGTCTGTGCTCAGTGGTGTCCCCAAGAACCGAGTGTCTCTTACCCTTCCCCTGCAACACTGTTGGTTTTCATCTCCCATCTTGAATTCATGGAAGCAAAATGGCTGCCACCTCTCTGCATGGATAGCCTCACATCAGAGTCCAAAGGGAGGAAGTGTAGGAAGAAGAACAAAGGGCTCTCCTCAAGAGCCTTCTCTTAGCAACGAGGAAGCTCATTCCCGGAAGTGCCTCTAGTGGATTTCTGGCATCTTACTGGTCCAGACTGGACCACATGGCCACCTCTAGTTCTAAGGGGTGGGAAAGTGAGTAACCAGGCAACGGAGAATGGGATAACCATGAAGCTTGGGCCAATCATAGTTTTCCCAGGCTTGGGTTTATTGTGACCTGAACAAAATTAGGGTTTTGTGGCAAAGAAGGAGATGGGCTTAACTGCCACGGGCGTGGCAGCAACTGTTTTGTGTTTTAAATAAGGTAATGATAGCAGACATGGGTCGTAAGTTATCACGTGCCAGACTTTACTGTTCCCTGAGACTTGCGTCCTAACTCTTTCAGTCCTCGTGGCAAGTCCATGGCACAAATTCCTCTTAATCTTCACTTCTGTTGTATAGAGGAGGAAATTGAGTCACAGAGAGGCTACATAATGTGTACAAAGTTACTTAGAAAGTGACAGAGCCATGATTGAAAGCCTGAAAGTCTGTCTCACCACCCTACAGGAATCCTTATTTGTTGGAGTATTATAAAATACTCCACGAAAACACAGTAAATGCATATTTCTGCTTCTCTGGTGGCTCAGTCAGTAAAGAATCTGCCTGCCAATGCAGGAGACATGGGTTTGATCCCTGGGTCAGGAAGATCACCTGGAGATGGAAATGGCTACCCACTCCAGTATTCTTGTCTGGGGAATCCCATGGACAGGAACCTGGTGGGCTACAGTCCATGGGGTCGCACAGAGTCAGACATGACTTAGCAACTAAATCACCACCAATAGCAGCTAGCATGTATTAACGTGTTGTTATTATTACAGTCATTATTCTCTCTCCTTCATAACTACCCTACCAATTAGGTACCATTGGCCTTATTCACAGCTGAGAAAACTAGTTGCCAACAGGGTTCCATAAACTGCCCAGATCATCCAATGGATGAGAACCAAACTTGAATTGTAAACCTAACCTCTCTGACCCCTAGTCCCAGGTGATTTGTTCACCAGCTCTCAAGTTCTGAGAACATTGATTTAATGGCCATGCTAGTTACCTGTGCTGTTGATCCAGGGCTTAATTTGGAAAAATGCAATTATTGAGAAACAGTCAGAAGTCAGGGAAAGATGTTAGAGAAGATGAAACAGTAATTTAAAAGCAATTTTCTCCCTGTTCCTTGTCAGATTTTGAGCCACTTCTGGGTTTTTTGGAGTCAATCTTTCACAAACAGAGTATTTCATCCCACCTCAGCAAAGGCTAACTGTGATATCATGGTTCTTGGCTAATCTGAATCACTGCAGTTATTAAGTACCTACTGTATACCAGATATGGGCTTCCCTCGCAGCTCAGGTGGTAAAGAATCTGCCTGCAAGGCAGGAGACCTGGATTCAATCCCTGGGTCAGGAAGATCCCTTGAAAAAGGAAATGGCAACCACTCCAGTGTTCTTGCCTGGAGAATCCCATGGACAGAGGAGTCTGGCAGACTACAATCCATGTGGTGGCAAGAGTTGAACATGACTTCCATTGTCTCATTTTGGCCCTTGTGGATGGATAATCAGCAATCCAGAGTCATTACTCTGTCTGTATCATAGGAGGAGGGAGAATGGAGTCCTCCATCCAAAAAGAGCAGTGTTAGAACATTCCAGATGCTCAGACAAAGATGACATCCAGTTCTCTGAGTGAAGCACTTCTGAGATGCTCAAATATTTAACAAAAATAAGAAGTGTGGTCAGCTGATCTTAAGTTTGAACAATTCTGGTTTTATTTTAAAGCAAGATGTGTGGTGTGGTTTTATTTTTTTTTAAATCTAAAGGTCACCGATTTTTCTTTTTCTTCTCATAGTCACGAGGGATCCTTATCTAAACAGTGATCTATTGTTCTGATTTTAGACTCATAGAGATTTTTTTTCCCTCAACTTCATTTTCACAGGACAGTTCCTCATCTTCCCTGACGGTATGAGAAATAATTTTTAACAGGAAAAAAACATCTCTAATGAGCTTTCTAAAAATCTTCTTCAGCTGAGTTCACTATGGAATATTTTATGCAAATAAGTCACTTTCTCTTAGGTTATGACATCTCTTACTTGAAAAGAGATCACGGCATTGGAGAAACCCTTGCCAGCTTATCTTTTCCTCCCAGCGCAACTTCAACAAAGAAATATAGACGGTACTTTAAAGGCTTCAGAAATCAATTTGGTCCATGAATCCATTTAGTTTAGATGTTAATGAAACTTGGTGGGTTTAACAATACTGAATATTTAATAAGACATAAATTGAAATACATAAACACGATCGGCAATAATATAATGAAGTTAATAAGTCTCAGCCTTCCCCTGCCCCTCTCCCCCCGCCCCAAATGGGGTGGTTTTAGGAGTTGCCCTGATGCTTACAGAAGTATGCGGGCTCTCCCATTGGCTGAAATGTAAATGTGCCTTTCTTTGCAAACCTGAGTACAGTTGGGAACTGAGCTCTGGCAGATAACGTATGCTATCACACTGTGTTCAGTAGCTACAGAAGGCAACGACTCTTTCTAGCTCCCTATCTTCCAGAGATTTGTATAACAAACTCCGTTTCCTGTCGTTGAAGGCAAGAAGCAGCGTGAAGCACTTCATGCCTTTAAACAAGAAAGAAAAAGACATTTGGGGCGATGCACTCTCTGCTCTGGGTTAAAGAGGGGCTTTATTTAATGATCGGGAGTGAGCCTGTGATTATATGTGCTCAGAACTTCAGACCATTTAAATGCCTTCAGGTTCAGAGTTAGGTTTTTCGTTTCTTCCTCAGGAACATGAGCACCAGGTCCAGTCCTTGCATTTGGTTCCTCCTTAGCTCCATGGTGCTCTCTTACCCACCATCCATGACTCTGTCTTTCCCTCTTTACCCTCTGAATGACTTACCCCGTCTCTGGGCTAACACACTGGCACCTTCTTATAAATCCAGACTCCTCCCTCTCTACCATCACATCAAATAGGATGGTCCATCTCACATCTTAGAAAATGGCTTGTTTAACCTCGCAGAAGCCAAACCCTCACCAAAATAAATTGTCGCATGTTCCTGCAAATAGCCACGTATAAGACTGTCTCCTTCCCAATTCAGTGTGGGCTCTTTCTTGGCAATAAAGTGGACCTCGGTTTCGTATATCTGCTGGGGGAGTGTTAAATGGATGGCTAGCTCACTGCTGGCAATCAATACATGTTAATACGCAGTAAACAAATGGCTTTCCACAGGCTGGGCAAGCACAGTGATTCTGCAGATAAAGGGGATAAAAGGTTGCTCCTGGGGATCTTGCCTAAACAAATGTATTGGGGGCACCAGTAGGATCCTTCCCAGGTGGGCATGAATGACATTTTATCATGAGAATTATCACTGTTAAAAATTATCTTTTTGTTTTTTAATTTGTACGTTTGTGTGCATGTTCAGAAAAACGAGGATGAACCTGAAAGAGTCGAACCAATCGCATCATCTACTTTGATCCATTCCGACCTGACATCCGTTTATGGCACCGTGGTAATGAACAGGACTGTTTTATTCTTGGGGACTGGAGATGGCCAGTTACTTAAGGTTGGTTCTGTGTGCCTTCTTCAATGTCGATTTTAATATTGATCCATTTTGTGCTTTTGGCTTTTTTTTTTGTTTATTTTTTATTGCTTCTGGTTTATGCACAAGACCATACCAACTGCTTTATGTACTGCTCAGAGAGCACCCCCCCATCCCTGAAATGGCCTGAAAGAAATTTCTAGAATGTATTCATAATAACCTCCCTACCCATGTGTGAACTTGTCAAGGCAGTTCCTTTCCTTACTCATAAGCTGCCTGGATGAAGCATATGGGGGTCTGGCCCTACCCCATCCTTGATTCACCTTCCTAAGACTTTTAACCTTTCAATTCTGTCTCCTTTATGATGGAAATGTACAAAGCACCTGATTTCTCATAGCTTCAAAGAGATTGTAGGGCTAAAAAGAAGATAAAAAAAAAGAAACTCAGATGTTCCTTCTCCCCAGCCCACCTGCCACCCACATAGGGGGTTTGTTTTCTGCCCTTTGTACCCACACCCAGCACACAGAGGTTAGAGATCTGAAACCCTTTGAGACTCCCCTTGACTTTTATCTCTGAGGACTTTTTTTCTACTTGGTGGGTATACCACTGCTCAAGTTGAGATTTTTATTCACTGAGGGAGAGGGGCAGTGGGAAGGAAGAGAAAATAAACTCAAAGATACTACATGCCTCTGAAATTATATAGCGGTTATCTTATCAATTTCTTTAGTAAGCATTTATTGAGCACCTCCTGTGACCACCAACATTCATAGTTGAAAAGGGCACTGTTTCTTTCACCCTAGTCTGATTCTCCTTTGTCTCTCTGTAGCCAGTTAATTTACTCCAATTCAACATTGAATACTAACAGATTTGTTTTCTCAAAGGATTTCCCACTGACAACTAGCTATGTGACTTGAGGTGAATCACCTAGTCTCCCCAAGCCTCCATTTCCTCATCTGTAAAATGAGATTCTACTGGATGACCTAGGAAACCCTTTTTTCTTCTGGTGGTCGCTGATTCTGTCTTCTGTGCAGTCATGCCCCGCTGTAGTCAAACCTGCCTGCTGGCTGGCTTCCTCCAAATGCGCCCCCTGTACTGCTCCCACACCTTTGCTTACACTGGACCTCCTCCCTGGATTACTCTTGCTTTTTTTCCCCTCTGCTTTACTGAATCCTGTGAATCTATGCTTTGGCTCAGCTCAAACTCCACCTCCTCTCTGAGCCCTCCTAAGGTTGGAGTGATCACGTTTCTCCCTCATCTCCTGAAATACCCATTGTCTCTATCATCCTTCTGACTTGTTACAGATGTCTTGCTCGGATGCCTGACCTTTCCTCGTGCGTTTGTCTTGCCTTCCCAACTTGATTTTAAGCTTCCTGAGAAAGGAGGCCGGGAATTCCCACAGCCCGATACAGGGCTGAGTGCCTGGTAGATATTTGATTTAATCTGTTTTCCTTGGAGGAAACCCAGTAACATATGGGAGGGGGTTTGTTTGTATACACGTTCTTTTAAAGTATACATTGATCATCTTTCCTGTTGTGTGAGCCTTATTTCCTGGGGAAAGGTAAACACCCACCCGTCCTTGTGCACAAGTTGCTCAGCACTGTCTCTGGTATCAGGCAGCGTCTGGAGCTACTGTGACCTGGTCAGACTGATTAGACCCCCTTCGCCTGGTGGAAGAAGTTTCTGCCAACCCTTACTGGGTCTCCTCACCAATTCTCTCCTCAGATGTGGGATATTTTTGACGAGCGTTTTGACAAGAACACCGTTTCCCCAAAGCTGAGCCAACCAAACTGTTAGATGGTAAATTGGAGGTGAAGGAACACTTGGCTATAAATAGTTCCCCATGGGACGGCCTGGTTTCGCCTGTCCTGTTTGTTCGCCCCCGCGGTTGGCGCGCACCTGGCTGGCGTGTACTGATGTGGTGGAACTGAGCTGCAGCCTCAAGCTGCTGAGGAGGAGGTGGCTGACCCAAGTCTCACTTTCTTCGGCATCTGTCCAGGCTTCACCTTCAAAAGTCGCATCTGTAGCCTTGCTTGTAGGGTTCCAATAACAGGGGCAGGTCCATTTTCCGTTTCCTTGTTTTATGCTCGTCACTCTACCTGTTCTAACTAACAGTCCTCTCCACCACTTGATGAGGTAGATCGGGGTCCCCACCCTCCGGGCTGAGGACTGGTACCTCTGGTCAGGTCAGTGGTGGCATTAGATTAGAAATAAAGTGCACAATACATGTAATGTGCTTGAATCATCCCTGAAACCATCCCCCCACCCACCCCAGGTCTGTGGAAAAATGGTGTCTCATGAAACTAGTCCTCGGCATTGCAGTCCACGGGGTCACAAAGAGTCAGACACGACTTAGCTACTGAACAGCGACAACACGTGGCAGAGCAGGGATTTGAACCAGGAGCCACTTCAGAGACTGACCAGTATCCCTCAGGCTTGCTCTGACTTGGTAGCTGCTGCCTGAGGTGTGGGCAGCCACTCCATGAAGGGTCTCTGGGGAGAGTGGGAAGGCGGTTGACAGGAAGTCGTGATGACTGGGCTGGGGGCGAGGCGATGAAGTCGGGGTTCTTAGAAGCTCAGGGAGGAATCCCAGCTTGAGAAGCAGCAGACCATCTAACTGAGGGAATACCTCACTGGCAGGATAGCTTCTTAGAATTAGACTCTACCCGCAGCTTCCCCTCAGGAGGATTCCGCCCTCGGGAGGAGGCTGTGAGCTCACCTGCCCACCCCTGCCTGACTCCCTAGGACAGCCCGGTCACTCCCAGACCCCCCTGGGAGCCCTGGGCACAGAGGGCTTGGTGCGGCCCCTTAAACCACCCAGAGTCCCGAGGAACCGGCTCTGGGCAGGTGCTTTGGGAGAACCTCCAAATCCTTCATTCAAAAACTTCAAGCCTGTCCCTTGCCAGACTTGTCACTGGAACTGTTGGAAAAGACGAACATTGATAGACACAAGCTTGGCTTCTTAAGCCGCAGAGCGGAGCTACTAATGAGCAGAGAAAAACAAAACCCAACAACCCAAGGCAGCCTGAGGGGGGGAGGAGAAGAAAGGGCTTGGATCACCCACAGCCTGACTCATCAGTTTCCCCGGTGATCAAGAGTCGACAGCGTTTTGACAGACGCCAGGCGCAGTAGTATGTGCCTGGTTGGATGAGAGGCAGGCGATAGCATTTGGGAGCCCATTGCTGTTTTTGACCAACACATACGGATGCGCGCGTACGCACCCACCCATACACACACACACATACACAGACACACACACGTCTACCCCACCCCCACTCCCATTTCCTAAATCTCTGAAAACTTCATGGAGTTTTAATATAGTTTGGTGCCATTAAAATGTCATGTTGTTTAAATAATTTTGTTTTATTGCAAGAGTAATACATGCTTATGGAAACTGTCTAAGTATCGGGATATGAGGGGAAAGCAAAGAAAAAATGCCCCTAGTTTTCTTACATGGAAGCAGCCGCTGTCAGCATTTTACCTTTATTCTTTTTTTTTTTTTACATAGTTGAGGTCAGACTCTATCCTATTTTGCATCCTTTTTTCTTCAGTTAAGGAGGAAAGAAATGCTTATATTAAAATGTTACGGCACACTTGTAAACAGTATTTTTAAATATCATGTTCTAATATGTGGAAACATCATTTTGAGTTTAAGCTAAGATGGTGAAGCATTTTTAACATGTCTTGAAAGGCATGCACTCTTTCAAGTTATCCAGTACTACCTCTGAAGGGAAGATTTTATTGATGATAAAGTGGAAAAATTAAAGACTTCCCAATATGCTAATACTTTTACTACCCTCTTCCTCCTGCTTTTATGCCAAAATTCCTTTATAAGATGTTAGAAAAACTGAACTAATTTGGAACTGAACATGTCCTTGTGGTTGTTTACTCTGCCCCTTCCTTACCGACTTGCCATCCTCATGGTTGTGAGATGTTATGTCTAGTCACTTTTCTCTCTGGTTATTTCCTCATTTTACTTCCTTTCTGAGTATGACTGCATGTTATAATTTTTTCAGTTGTCAGCGTCTCTACTGAGATCAGCTGAGAAAGTAGGGCCATGCTGAACTCAGTTTTTGGGAATTCATACCCCATGTGTTACATGGCCAGGATGCTGCAATGAGTGCTCATTCGTACAAACATGGGCTGGCTCTTTCTCCAGATTGTGGTACACACTCAGGTGTAGTTTGGATTCCTTTGAGCTGACTCTGTTGCATATAGCAGATTATTTCAGGAGCAGAATTGAATATTTTGAGCTTTTCCAGGTGGTAAAACAAGTAATAATATGCATGAAATCTAATATTTGTAACCTTACCCATGCCCATACCTTTCTTGTAAGCATAATAAGGCAGTGGGTGAGGAGTAATAACAGCTAATGTTTCTGAGTTCATACTGTGTGCCCAGAATTAGGACCGGTGTCTTCACGGGTTAAGTAGTTGAATGCTATTAGCATCTCCACTTCATAAATGAAAAAACCTGAGGCTGTGAGATGATCGGTAACTTGCTCAAGAGGATTTGAGCAACCAATCTTCTGGGCTTCCCAGGTGACTCAGTGGGTAAAGAACCTGTCTGTAATACAGGATGATGCTGGAGATATCGGTTTGATTCCTGGGTTGGGAGGATCCCCTGGGGTAAGGGCACGACAACCCACTGCCTTATTCTTGCCTGGACAGAATCCCGTGGACAGAGGAGCCTGGTGAGCTACAGTCTGTAGGACTCATAGAGTCAGACAGGACTGAAGTGACTGAGCATAGCACAGTGCAACCAGTCTCCCAAAAAGTTTGCACTGACAATTCAAATGTGTTCTGTAGAGTTAGTGGAGCTGTTTTTTAAATTATTATTATTTTCTAATATTGGAATATCTAGGTTAATATCAAGATGCACATATTTGAGGTTTCATGAGAAAGGGCTCTGGCTTTTGTGGTTTTAGTTTGTTCCTATTTAGGGACAGCTTGCTTCATCCCAGCTGGTGCAGACTTCTCTTTTAGAAAAAGGCAGAGCCCTGTCCTCTTGGGGCTGCATGTAGTTCCTGGGAGCCTCTGAAGTCCCTTAGGAAGCCTGGCTTTTCCCCAGTGAGCTCCTTTAGAGCAAAGGTAGGAAATCTGTTCCAGTTGAGTTTTAGAATGGCTCCAGCAGTAAGAGGTTAGGGTTGACTTTCTCCAGCATCCCTGGGCCTGAAGTAGAGTTCGGGACACAGGAAGCCACACCCGGCCCTTTCCCCGGGTCCAGCAGAGAAGCAGCACTCTTGTGCTTGGTTAGGACTGATTCCCTATGTAGTTCTCCAAACTCTGCTCCCACCATAGAGGGAAATTCAACCCATTTCCAGAAAGTTCTTCCTGCCTCCACCCAGAGTAACCTCTGAAGAGTTTGCCTGAACTCTGGCTTTTAAAATTTTTGAGTGAAAAATAAGAAAAGTCTTTCATAAGGTCAAGCTCCGTTTATACTCCTACAGAATGTTCAAATAAGGAAAAGGAGGCCATGAGGAACCCAGGACAGGACCTGGGCCGGAAGTGGGGGTGGTGGGGCTGGCTGAGCTGAGGTAACAGACCAAGAAGTAAAGACAGTGGGAACTGTTGAAACTTGGAAGTGGCCTCCAGGGTTGGCTGTTGAGAATGTCATGTTCAAGTTTACCCCCATCTCATTCATTCCAGTTTGTGAGTGGGCAGGGACTCCCTGATTCAGAACAAATTCTCCCGTGTAATCCACAAATCTAGGACTCATGATTCAGGCTGTGTGCTTCTCTTACTACTTACACTGAATTCAGGAGACAGGAAACCAGAGAGGCATTTGCTTTAATCTTACTATTTCATATTTATTATTACTCCTACCTACTAAAGCACAGTAAAGGCTACTGTATAATTACCTTGCTTTCTCGTGTGTGTGTGTGTGTGGTTTAAGTCTCCTTTGTAGCATTTCTCAGAAACTTTTGATGGAAAAAAAAGTGAGAAGATTGACTTGTTTACACTTAACTGGTTAGCCTCACAGAGTGAGGTATAAAAAAAAAATTTGGTGAAAAATAGTTTACCTTCTTGAACACCCGTGGCTTCCCAATGTCATAGTAATAAAGAAAAAAATAGTCTTTCATTTAATTTTCCTCCCCCTCATTTTCCTCACCAGGCTATCTTTCCTGTGGATGGTGTCCCTGTTATACAGCTAACTGTATGATGTGGAAGTCTCACACACTGTACATTTCAGGACTGGAGCTTGTTTTTATTTATTTATTTTTGTATGCAATGAAAATCCCAAGGCTAGTTAATAGCCTGCCATGAGGCTTCAGGAAGATGTCAACAGAAACAATATGTTGACACTAACTGAAATCCTCCATCGGGAAAAATTTGTTTTCTACACAAGCTGCAGCTGGAAAAGTCTGAAGAGCCCTATAAAATCTTGAATGCTAATAAAGTATGTTTTTCATTTAATAAATATTTACTGGGCACCGTTTTTATGTGCCAGGACCTGTTCTGGGTGCCAAGGATACAAAAGTGAACAAAACCAACAATGCCCTTATGCTCTTGGTGGGAAAAGAAAGACAGGAAACAAGTAAATGGATTAATTAGTGGTGAAGTCCTTTCACAAGGTGATAAATGCCATGGAGAAAGCAGAGTGATGGGTAGAGAGGGATAGTGGGGTAACATAGAAAGGTGACCAGGGAAGGCTTCTCAAAGGAGGTGACTGTTGAGACTCAAAGGATGAAGGGGTTTATGAGAATATACATGGCAGAAACTCAAATTGACTTCAGAGTAGATCTATAACAAGCTTGTATCCTGGAAGCAACAGATGAAAATCCACATCATGCCCGAGGAGTGTGTGTGTGTGTATTGGAGGCATTTTCTCTTATGCAAAACTCAACCCCTTTTGGGTGTCTGTGACTCAGCATTACTTCCTGCATCACTTCACTGATCGTGTTCTTTTCCGAGGCTGCCCAGCTCCTGTCTTGCTGGCTGGCTTTTCTGTGTTGAAGTGGATGTGACTTTTGCAGTTAGAAGATCTGAGTGTTCTCTCAGAGTCCACGTGCTGGGCTGGGGTTGGGTGGGGTCAGAGGTGATATTAATAGAAATCTGGAGGAGAAGGAGAGCCTTCCCCATCCTCTTCCGGAGACATCTGAGAGAGATGAGGACCATGCTGAAACAGAGACCCCAGTCTCTGTGTAGCTCGTGGCTTTAATAAAATTTAAAATGTGATGAACATGAAAACTTCCTTGGGGCTATGGAGAGCATTCTCTGCATAATCTAGCAAAAAGAAAAACCCTTTGACCCACTCATCTTCAAACACTTGAAATTTAAATTGCATGTATGTATTTTTAAAGACAATGTATTACCATTGTTCAAAACTCAAAAGAACCAAGAAAACATGCAGTGTTAAGTTGCCCATTCTTGACTTCTGTGGCAACCAAATATCTCTCTATAAAATAGAGATATTTTATTTATGTCTACAAGCAAAAGGGGGAGGATAGTCTTTTCCCTGTTTATTAAACATATATGTTATATATGTGTATACATGTAGATATACATATTTAACAGAGCATTTTGAACATATAATACATAATACATTTGAACATATAATACATAAAAAGCTTTCTAATTCTTTTTATTGCTAAATAGCATTTATTGTTTGCATTATAGTTTATTAACTAGATCCCTATTGTTGGACATTTAGGTTGTTTCAGTCCTTTGTCGGAACACATAATGTTGCAGTAAGTACCCATTATATGTGTCATTTCACATATATACTAAGGGCTGTGGAGTCTAAGGATATGTGTTCTATAATTTTGATAGATGATGCCAAATTACCTTCTGGAGAAGTTTTACTCTCACCAGCAATGAAGCATATCCCTTTAAACCCAGCATCTCTAGTTATTGGGACAAGCTTCAGTGTTGGCCACTCAAGGTAGCTTGTTCAGGAAACTTGCAGGGCTTTCGTCTCCCGTTCGCCCATCTCCTGCGTCAGGCTTGAGCTCCTGCCGATCATCCGCCGTTGCACGTCGCTTGCCGTGATGGCCCTCAGCGATGCCGATGTAAAGAAGCAGATTAAGCACATGATGGCTTTTATTGAACAAGAAGCCAATGAGAAAGGAGAAGAAATTGATGCAAAGGCAGAAGAAGAGTTCAACATTGAGAAAGGTCGTCTTGTGCAAACCCAAAGACTGAAGATTATGGAATATTATGAGAAGAAAAGCAGATTGAGCAGCAGAAGAAAATTCAGATGTCCAATTTGATGAATCAGGCGAGGCTCAAAGTCCTCAGAGCGAGAGATGACCTTATCACAGACCTACTAAATGAAGCAAAACAGAGACTCAGCAAAGTGGTAAAAGATGCAACCAGGTACCAAGTGCTGCTGGATGGACTAGTCCTCCAGGGTTTGTACCAGTTGCTGGAGCCCCGGATGATTGTTCGCTGCAGGAAACAGGATTTCCCTCTGGTGAAGGCTGCAGTGCAAAAAGCAATCCCTGTGTACAAAGTTGCAACCAAAAGAGACATTGATGTCCAGATTGATCAGGAGGCCTACCTGCCCGAGGAAATAGCCAGCAGTGTTGAGATCTATAATGGGGACCGCAAGATCAAGGTGTCCAACACACTCGAAAGTCAGCTGGACCTCATAGCTCAGCAGATGATGCCTGAAGTGCGGGGAGCCTTGTTTGGTGCAAATACCAACAGGAAGTCTTTGGACTAAGCCAGCAAGAGGTGCATGACGTGGACGCCGCCGACACTGGAAGAAACGAGATGGCCTGATAGCTTCCTCTTTGCTGTCCCCTGCTCTTATTTGTCAGTGGATGCTCTTCTGTAGCTAACGTTCTCCAACTGATGGGTAATGACGGGAGTCTCAGTTAGTACAATAGGAAACCTTCCTCTAGCTTGTCTCAAAGTAGCACAACTTCCCGCCATTCTGTAGCTCGCAGTTGCAGGGCCAGGTGTGGGTGCATGCGTGTCCCGCACCTCCTGCTCTCCTGGGCTCCACCATCCAGCCTACAGGCGGTGGGGTGGTAGACTCATTCCTCCAGTTCATATGGGCCTCATCCCTTCCAGCAGCAGCAGCAGCTTCTCGCCCATGTGTTTGGACCTGGAAGTAGTCTGTAAATGTGATTTTAAGGTCTATTCCATGACTCTGCTCTATTTATTAAAACACAATGTGGAGGTGGGGAAAAAAAGGAAACTGGCAAATCCTGGCACAAGTAAACATTGGTAATTTAAAGGAAAAAAAATAGCAATTTTCCTGCCATAGTTCCAAGTTCTAGAGAGAATACTGATGCCTTATCTCCAAGGGATCTAGTAAATAAATCTGTATTGACTCAAATAAGATCTTTCTAGCCCCTACTCATCTGATCCACCATGCTCCAGAAATAAATAAGCTCCAGTAACAACTACACAGCAGCTCCTAACTCACTGAAAGTGGATGAGTGATATGAGTAAATTAAAAGTATGTTTTTATTTACTTTTAAATTTTAAAGCAAATCCAAGACACTATGTCATTTCACTCATACATATCTTATTATGCATGTCTAAGAAACTATGATCATTTCTTTATATCACCACAACCATAAAGCTGTTATCACAAATATTAATAGGAAAATTATAATTCTTTAGAATTATCTAATAACAAGTCCATATAACTAAATTTTCCTGATTGACTCAATAATGTCTTTTTAAAATTGTTTTCTTCAAATTGGTATCTGAACAAGATCCTAAAATGACATTGAGGTTGGTCTATTTCTCTGAATCTGTGTGACCTCCTCTAATCGTTTGATTTACCTCCATTGACTTTTTGAGGAAGGGAAGTCTGTGGTCCTGTGGAATGTCTCATGTTGTGGATTTGGCTGTTCACATCCTTGTGGTACCGTTTAGCTTGTTCCTCTACCCCTTCTGTGTCCTAATGCTAAATGGATGTTAGCACTAAAGGCTTATCACATTTGGCTTCAGCTTTATTGGCAAGAATGCGTCATAGGTGTTTCTGCCAAATGATGGGTTTTATGTGATCAGTTCGTCAACAGAGATCTGAACAGCAAGTTTTCTTCTCCTGACTCTAACTTCTATCAATCTTATTTTTATTTTTATCTGACTTCCTCTCTCTCTCCTTCTATACAACCACTTTCCAAGAACGAGATCAGCTGTTTGTATCTGAGCTGATTAATAAAGAATGTGAATTAGAGATGGGAAGACAGGAGCCTGGCAAGTCCACACTTGGTCAGTGCCTCCCCAAGGTCTTCCTTGGCTCACCGTTCTCTGTAGGCCAGAGTCTCTAACAGAACTTTCTCTGATGATGGAAATGCTCTCTATCTGCACTCACAATATGATAACCACTAGCCATATGTGGCGGAGAAAGCAATGGCAACCCACTCCAGTACTCTTGCCTGGAAAATCCCATGGACGGAGGAGCCTGGTAGACTGCAGTCCATGGGGTCGCAAAGAGTCGGACACGACTGAGCGACTTCACTTTCCCTTTTCACTTTCATGCATTGGAGAAGGCAGTGGCAACCCACTCCAGTGTTCTTGCCTGGAGAATCCCAGGGATGGGGGAGCCTGGTGGGCTGCCGTGTATGGGTCACACAGAGTCGGACACAACTGAAGTGACTTAGCAGCAGTAGCAGCAGCAGCCATATGCGGGTAGTCATTCCTTGAAATCTGACTCATGTGGCTAAGAAAGTGAATTTTTAGTTAAATTTAAGTAGCCCTGTGTGGCTAGTGGCTACCATATTGGATGGCGCAGCTGTAGAGTCATTTTTTCAATGACTTGGGGTACAGACCTTTCCCAACTCCCTTGGGAACTAAATATTGCTTTTCCTTTTTTGAAAGTCATATTTAATGTATTTAGTTACATTGATTTTTACAGAGCTGCCACTGAACTTAGCAGTTCATGTGCTTCTCATGAGCTACCAGTTACACCAAATCCACCCGGGGTTGACTCAGAACAGATGATGGAAGGAAACCACCATCATAGGACAGGCCCAGATCCTGAGTGCATGCAGGGTACAGTTCCACCTGCCAAACTGATAAGGAGCCTATGGTTAAAAAGCAAAAACGTGCTCGCCAGCAGGATGTGCAGCACAGGCATGTTATAGCTCAGTAGATATGTGAATGTAGACTTTGAAAAGAATCTCAGGTGCCAGTTGTTTTTTTTTTTTTTTCCCCAAATCTTACACCCAGTGTAACTGATGTCCACAGTGGTAGAGAGATGAATGAATATAGATGCTATATCTGGATGTTTTCAAACTGACCAAATGCTGAACATCTTCACTTTGAAAAGCATCGTATTGTTTGGGGCAAAGGGGTGGGTACAGAGAGGATTAGGACATGGTGCCTACCCAAGAGGAGCTTGCAATCTAGTAATAGATTATTAGCCATCAAGTATTGATTATGTGCTAAGCATTGTTCGTAATTCTCATCTGATCCTACACCAACGGTGTATAAGGAAGGCATTATGAGTTCCATTTGAGAGATGAGGAGATTGAGGCCCAGGGAGCTTCAGTAAACTACTAGCTCAGAGTAACACAGCTTCTGGAAGGGTAGAGCCAGGATGCAAACTGAGACCAAACTACCATTCTATTTCCTCAGGGTTGGGGTAATAGTCTCCTGAGGAGCCTTCCTATCCGTGTTTCAAACCATACCTTCTCACCGTGTCACTCCTGTGCTCAAAGCCCTGCTGTGGCTTCCTGTCTCTTACCCAGAGTAAGAGGCAAAATCCTTACACAGGCCAACAAGAACCTATGTGATCCACCCTATTACCTTGCTGTCCACTCCCTTCTACCTCACTTGTTTTGCTCAGGTCATACTGGTCTGCTCTCATTTTAGGGCCTTTGCACCATCTTAGGGATTACTCTTCTAAGGGCATGTTTTGTTCAGATACCTAAGTGACTTGCTCCAGAATCTCCTGCAAGTCTCTACATGAACATCACCTTTTAATGAAGCTTACACTGAGCACGCATCTTCCATCTCATTTTATTTTGACCTGTGTCACCTGCTAACATATTTTTTAAATATTGGAGTATAGTTGATTTATAATCTTGTATTAATTTCCAGCGTACAGCAAAGTGATTCAATTGTACATGTATAAATTGATTCTTATTCTGTTCCTTTATAGATTATTATGAGATATTGAATGTAGTTCCCTATGATATAAAATACCTGCTGGTGTATTTTATAACTCACTTATTTGTTGTTAATTATGATTTTGCCCCTCACCCGATGCATGCACAATGAATATAAGTTCTATAAGGGCAGAATCTTCCCGCCGTTTGTTCACTGCCATTTTGCAAGCATCTAGAATGTACCAGAATAATACAGTGGATATTCAGTAGATATTTATTGACAAAAGATGAATGAAGCTCAGGAATGTCCAGTTTCATCCTTGCACAGGGGCCATGCTAATCTCTGTATCGTTCCAATTTTAGTATATGTGCTGCCGAAGCAAGCACAGAAATGTCCAGTTTCAAAGCCACACTTATATTTAATGTATAAACAAGTACCTACTTGTTTAGGTCTGCTAAATTGTCCTGGTTACTTTAAAACACATAGCCATGCAGACTCACATAGGCAACTCAGAGTAACCCATGCAAATATCTGTCAAACTGACTGCCTTTAGTTTTAAGATCACTTGGCATAGCACTAATGAAGCTGTCACTGTAGCGTCTTATAAGGCCCGCGTGGTCAGGAATGGTGGACAGTGGGCTTCCACATATAAGGACACTGCCCCAGCACTGAAGAGTGACCTTTTGTAGACCTTTTGTATGTGTGCATGCATAGCTTTGTCCCCTACAAAAGCAGAAATACCAAGCTTGTCATCACTGGCTTTGTTGAAGGCTGAGACACAAGCTGATGATTAAGGAAAGTAGCACCTCAGTCAGTGCGCATAGTGAGGAAGAAAGGATGTAGTCTTAGGATTAAGCAGTAAGTTTTGCCACTCTGAAATTCAAATTATTTAATGGAAGTTTTATTTCTTTTTTAAAAAACAGGTTATTCTTGGTGAAAATTTGGCCTCGAATTGTCCAGAGGTTATCTATGAAATCAAAGAAGAAACACCTATTTTCTACAAACTTGTTCCTCATCCTAAGAAGAATATCTACATCTATCTAACAGCTGGAAAAGAGGTAGGCAGAAATACTAGTTACCATTTCTGTCTTATGAATACAAACTGTTTGATTGATGTCATTATCCGATGGTAAAGCTTGTACTTTGAACTACTGAGTTTAAACACTGCTGCAGGCTTTGAAAAGACCGGCAGTGGTTCACAGGCATGGAATTAAAAACCTTACTGTCAGTAAGTAAGCAAGAAATATTACCTATTTAGACAATTTTATTATTGGCTATATTTCCAATGCCAAGTTTTTCAGAGAAGTGTGTGCTTGCAAATGGGTGCATAATCAGCAAGGTAACTGAATTTACACATTTATCATGTGGGCATTGAATGGTTAGATGCATTTATGAATATGCCCAATGGGATTGGCTTTGGAGTTTGGGGTTAATATCAGGCCACAGTCTCATACACATTCATGAGCCAGGAAATATATGGCACCCACCCTCCCTCTCTTAATTTATCTGGCTGTTTTAGTTTTTCTTCTTGCTTCTGCTTACTGAAATAAAAAGGATGCCTTTTTACATTTTCTTCAGTTTTAAAAGCACTTTCACCAAGGGAAAGAGGAGGGGAACTAATTATTATTGAGTTCCTACCAGTGTTATATTAGTTATTATTCCAAAGGGAGTCTCTCTAGATGCATAGAATTGTACACACAAACCCCAAAATATAATAAACAATGTTAACAAAATCTGTCAATAATATATAGTAAGATAAAAATTACCCTTGTTTTATATATGAGGAATCTAGGACTCAGGCTAAATATCTTCTCAAGGATGTATATACATATATATATATAGGGCCTTGTCAGGGGTAGGACTTAAATTCTACCCTGATCTTAAAGCCCATAATTGTTGTTCAGTCACTAAGTCATGTCCAACTCTTTGCAGTCCCATGGACTGCAGCACGCCAGGCTTCCCTGTCCTTCACTACTTCCTGGAGTTTGCTCAAACTCATGTCTATTGAGTCAATGACGCCATCCAACCATCTCATCCTCTGTCACCCCCTTCTTCTCCTGCCCTCAATCTTTCCCAGCATCAGGGTCTTTTCCAGTGAGTCAGCTCGTCACATTAGGTGGCCAAAGTGTTGGAGCTTTAGCTTCAGCATCATTTCTTCCCTTGAATATTTGGGGTTGATTCCCTTTAGGATTGACTGGTTCAATCTTCTTGCAGTCCAAGGGACTCTCAAGAGTTTTCTCCAGCTCCACAATTTGAAAGCATTAATTCTTCAGTGCTCAGCTTTCTTTATGGTCCAACTCTCAAATCCATTCATGACTACTAGAAAAACCATAGCTTTGACTATACAGACCTTTGTCGTCAAAGTGATGTCTCTGCTTTTTAATATGCTGTCAAAGCCTATAATAAGTGGGATCAACCCCAAATCTGTGAAAACCAAACATTCTTTCATGGTTGTTTTAACCCATGACCATTTGAACATACAAAGGGCAAAGATAACTGAGATTTACATAATTGCATGATGAATGTAACATGCTCTCGGCCCACCCCCATTTTTCATTCTTCTCCTCTCCATTATTCTAAGGAGAGCAGCAATGACATCAATCTCCATGTACTGGCCAAGTCGCAGAGATAATGTGTGAGCCATTTAGAGCTTCTGACTCTCCTAAAAAGGCCATATTGCCCTTTGCATGTTGAAAAGGCAGCTATTCAAAATGACCACATTGAGATGGCCAGTGGATCTCATATACCTTTGTTCTTCACCATACAGAACCTTTGCAAACAGCTTGCTTCAACATTTAAACACTGTCTATTATATTTCTTCCCCCAGGGCTCCCATAGTTGAAAGATTTTTGTCTACTCAACAAACTGCATTTATTAAGTAACAATTCCCATTCTCAGGCTTTATTTATCAAGGGCATCTCAAAACCACCACTCAGAGCACTGACTATGCTACCACAGGGAGCTGATAAAATTCCAGCTCAAAGCAAAGATACTTGTCGCCTTGCTTAGTCTGTGCATGTTTTTGTAATCAGCTTTTTGAAACATTGCAAATAGTTCATAAATCCTTCCCCCAAATCCCAACTGTGGGCCGAGAACCACAGTGAGAACCACCAGTAGTTGACAGATCCTCACTTTCTGAAGGTGAAGAGTTCTAGTCTGGCCATTCAAAGCCTGAAGACCTGGGAAGAGTTTTCCACTGGGCATCAAAGCTGGCTATTCTTACTTTCTTCACTTAGATTCACTGCTGGAGTTCCTATTGGTAAGACTCTGGTCTTCTGGTTGAGCCAAGATAGGCCCTACAGAGGCAAAACCCAAGGAAGATCCTTCCTCAACTCTTGGGGAGATAGGAGCAGACAAACTGAAGTGCCCTGGTACATCCATAGAACAACTGGTCATTAAAAACAGCCATATGGGGATAGCTGCATTGTTGTGGAATAACCCCTATAATGTGTTAAGTTAGAGAAGCAGGTCCAATGTAGTAGTTATGGTGGCCTTTCTTTAACATGGGTTTCGCTGGTGACTCACACAGTAAAGAATCTGCCTACAATGCAGGAGACCCAGGTTTAGTCCCTGGGTTGGAAAGATCTCATGGAGAAGGAAATGGCTACCCACTCCAGTATTCTTGCCTGGGAAATCTCATGGACAGAGGAGTCTGGCAGGCTACAGTCCATGTGGTTGCAAAGAGTTGGACAGCACTGAGCGACTAACACTTTCACTTTTTTTCAGAGTAGTTCTTATAGAATGTTCTGGAGATTTATTTTGTACTAAATGTTCTGAGCAAAAGTGGTCCTGGGAGCAGATGTTACCTACTATATCCTTCCTAGAGTATCATAACCAGAGCATTCAAATGCTCTCAGAAGCCTTGTGCTAAGGAAACCTAGTTTGCTTTTTCCCTGCGGTTTCACATGTTTGTTGGACCGTGGAAACTTTTTCCAATGTAGTAGCAAGAATCAACATTTACTGAGCAATGTTGGTAATAACCCTGTGAAGTCAGCAGTACCATCACCATGTCACAGGTGAGAAAACAAGGTTAGAGAGATTCCGTGACATTTGTGAAAATACCCCAGAATCACAAAGATGTCCTGTGAGCTACAAGGAAGTATCCACATTCTGATTAATTTCGGCTCAGGCTGGTGGCCTGCCCGCTGCTTCTGTCAGCCACCCTGGGGACTGTGAGATGATGGGTGTGGTTATCCTCCACGAAGTCAGCTTAGAATGGATTATTCAGGATAGCCTCTGCTTTTCTCACAAACTCCATCTAGAATTCTCTGTTTCTCTGTATGTTTGAAGAAGTTACTTATGGTCTCCAGCAGGTACAACTTCCTGGCTCTGAGTTCTACAGGTTTCCTGACTACCTGCTGTGGGATTTTGCCTGCAAAAAATGTGCTGTGTGAGTCTCAGGTCCTCCCTGCTTCCCCCGACCCTGCTTGGAGGCTCGGCCTGCCTTTGGGGCCTGGGTTTGCCCATCACCATCTCCCTCTCTGGGGGCTACTGTTTCCTGACAACTAGAAGAGGCAGCTCCAGGGGCTGAGAATGATTGGAAAACTCCTATTTCTTTTATTTTCACCTTCAGTGGAGGGAGTGTGAGCAGTGAGCTGGGAGCTGAGGTGATGGAATACCCCTGAGGGGGGCGTGGGAGGGTGGTCCTCATTTCCATGCCAAGTGTCAGCCTCCTGCTGAAACTTGGGGTCAGAGCCTGTTGCTTTCCCCTGATGCTCATCTCCAAGGTGCTATTGACTGTCGCTGTCTGAAAACCAGGTGACCTGATTCCACGATCTTGGAAATCACTATTAGCAGATCAGAAAGCTAACTATGTACCAGGCTCACCTGTGAACACTCTTTGAAAATACAGATTCCTAGGCCCCTGCCCCAGTCCTGCTCAACTGGAGTCTCAGCAGCAGGGGGTCTGGGAATCTGCCCTTTCAAAAGCTCCCCCCAGGAGATGCTGATAAACTGCTCCATACCCTAAGACTTGAGAACCACTGCCCGATGTCATTACACAGACGTTCAGCGTTTGAGTTGATAAATGTCTCCTCGTGGCCCTTCATCAGATAAGGTGTTGGAGTTTTTCTGGTGTTGCTTATAATTCCATCTGAACTGCCATCATCTTTATTTTTAGGTGAGGAGAATTCGTGTTGCGAACTGCGGTAAACATAAATCCTGTTGGGAGTGTTTAGCAGCAACAGACCCTCACTGCGGTTGGTGCCATTCGCTACAAAGGTACATCCTGAGTTTTCTCACCGACTTGCAATTTTGAAAGTGTGATGTGGCTGCACACTTGTTGCCCTACTTTAAGGATCCATTCCAATGACCTGGGGGAACTGACCTCGGCGCCCACTAAAATATCATTGTGTAATCCAAATTCATTCTTGGGGATGTTCCCAGCCACATCGGTATTACTGAAATCATTTGACCTGGACAGCTGAGAGGGTCCCCATCCTGGAAGGGTAGGGGGAGTTGGAGGTGGGGGGAGAGGGGATAAGTTGGAGCTGTCAGTTTTACTTTCTGCAGAGTTCTCCAAGACTAGAGAGAGAGAGGACAGAAGGTTCTCCCTCAGCGGAGATAAAAGAATAGGCGTGTTTGAAATGTTTCAAATGAACCCTCATGATGTCACGTATATTCGGTCGGCTCTGCGGAAGCCTGATTATTGATGATGTTGTCTCCTGATGCGCGGTACAGCTGTGCAGTCACAGTCTCCGGGCAGAATCTGCCCAGCTCGGTCTTGAATTACGATGTTCACGACCCATCTAGGCTCAGGGCGACTTGTAGCAGCTTCCTTGCCATGGCAGCTCCCAGAGTCGCTGGGACCGGCCTGGTTGGATTCACTGTTGCCATGGCAACCCAGTACTCAGGCTCTGCTATAGAAGTGAGGAGAGGAGAGCCTGCTGCAGCTCAGGCAGAGGGGGAAAAAAAAACACACCGTAACAGTGTCTGTCAGTTTTTGCTTTCAGTTTTTAAAGGTGAAAAAGGATAAGAAAGAGTAGAACAGGGGCAGAGAAGCTGAAGGCTAAACAAGGGGCAATTTGGGGAAAGAAAAGAAGACTGAGAAAGAGAATTTGGGAGGCTTTTGGGGGGAGGAAGGCAAGAGGATTGAAGGGAGGCGGGGGGAAATACAACATAAGCAAGAGGTTCAGGAAACAAAATAAAAATATGGGGATGGAATTAATTAAGAGTTCATGGAGGAAGTCTGAAGCTGAGATGCAGCAAGATGCATAATTGCCCTTGCCTTTCGCTGAGCTTCCTTACCGGGCTATTGCCGTCAGAATCACCAGCAGACAAAAGAAGCAGGGCTAGGAAGAGTCTCATGAATAATTGTAATTGGGTAGGAATGTTTTCTTCTTGTGGCTTGCCTAAGACTAGACTTGAAGAAAATTAACTGATCACGAACAGACCTGTATCACCACACACCCACTAAACAGTTTTGCTGTAATCTTTCCAACCCTTTCACTGATGTAGGCTCTCTGTGTTTGCAGAGCTCTGTGCAGGAGTTAATTCAGTAACTGTGCTGGAGCTGGTGGTGATGGTCACAGTGGTGATGTGATTCAATAGCCGCATGTAGCTAGTGGCCACTTTATGGGCAAACACAGGTCTGGCATTCATAGGAGATGTCTGAATTGGAGATGTGAATTTGGGGGGGTTAGTGGTGTTCAGATGATACACGTCGTGAAGTCGTAAGACGAGTGAGGGAGGGGGCATAGATGGAGGAGAGGAGTAGTTGGAGAACTGAGCTTTGAGTTCAGTGATCGTGGGTGCAGGGTTTAGGGGTCAGGGAGATGAAGAAGAAATAGACCTGAGGAGAGAACAGCCAGAAGGGGAAGAGGAAAAACTAAAGAAAGTGGCTTCTTGGAGGCCCAGGGAAGAAAGGAGGAGGGGAGTGGTCCATCGTGCCAGATTGTGCTGAGATGTCAAGCAAGAAAAGAGAACTGAACCACTGGACTTAGCAAGTGATTACTGCCGACTGTGACAAGGACAGGAAGTAGTGATAAAACTGTAAAGAAAAAATGAGAAGAGGATGCAGCAGAGACAACTCTTTCGAGGAGCTTTGCTGAGAAAGACAGCAGAAACATGGAGCAGACATTGTAGGAAGATGTGAAGTCCAGAGAGTTGTTTTTTAAGATACATGAAATAACTGTGTTTTTGTGCTACTGGGAAAGTTCTAGTAGTGTGGGAGAAACTGACAATACAGGGGAGAGAAGAGAGAATTATGGGGCGTCGTCTTTCTGCAGATGAAAGACAATATGATCTCCTGTGCCAGTGAGGGCACCCAGCCTCAGCCAGGAGCATGGGACCCTTCACCCTTGGTCATGGGGGGGCAGGAGGAAAATATGGGCTCAGGAACAGGTCAGTGGTGGAAGTGTATGCAGTGTCTTTTCTTGTGACTTTACATTATTTCCAGGAATGTATGGTGAGTGAGAGTGAAGTGAGGGAGGAAGCCCTGGAGTTGGAAGGGAGAAGTGAGAGAAGGTATGGAACAGAGTGGATGAGAGAACAGAGCTGGGAAATGAAGAGCAATTGCCAGACAGTATCAGGGTGCACTTGAAGTCCATGGTCTTGATTTTGAAGTGAGAGCAGTAAGCCTGGTTCTGCTTTCACAAGCCACGTTTGGCACTGTGGGCATAAGGGTACAATAAGGGAGAGTTAGATTTAGCTAGAGATAGGACTGGTGGCTCAGTGGTAAAGAATCTGCCTGAAATACAGGAGACACAGGTTCAATTCCTAGGTTGGGAAGATCCCCTGGAGGAGGGCATGGCAACCCACTCCAGTACTCTTGCCTGGAAAATCTCCATGGACAGAGGAGCCTAGCAGGCTACGGTCTATGGGGTCACAAAGAGTCAGACACGACTGAAGCGACTAAGCAGCAGCAGGGAATTTTCAAGACAGGGAAGTGGGGTCCAGGAGCTGAGGGTGCTTGATGTTATGGATTTGGATACTTAAAATTGTGGACCCTGGGCTCCAAGCTGGAAGTGAGCTCTAAGGAGGGAAGTGAAGATGGACATGAGGGATGGGAAAATGTAGCCAGCTCTGTGCAGGGGAGATTGTTTTGGGGTTTAAGACTCGTGGGACCTGGGGAACTGGAGAAGAGGTAGTGGTCGGACTATGGGGAACTTGAAATTGAGGACATGGAGGGGGCAGAGTTATTGGTCCTGACAACGTCTGGGGTGGGATTGTGTAGCTGAAGTAGGATGGAGGACAAGATCATTAGCAGAGAGGGTGGGGAATTAAGGGGTCACAGTGTTCAATGGGCCAGTCGTCAAGAAGGACTATGGAACAATTTGGGAGGGACTGAGGAGCAAGATATTCAAAAAAAGAAAGGAATTGCCTACGGGCAGCATGGTCTGTGGATGGTCATGTCAAGGCAGGGCCAGGGGGCCTCTGGGCAGATGGCCCAATGGCTTGAGCTTCAGAGCTGGGGTGTGGGGAGCAGCCTTGGAGAGGAAGGAAGAAGAATCATCCTAAAGAGGCAGCAAGACACAAGGAGGACCCTTATGATGGGAGAGGGGAAGCAGACAGCCTTTGGTGGGCTGCAGGGATCAGCGTCCTCAGGGAGAGCCTGGTTTCAGGATGAACAAGACAGTGAAGGGAACAGTTGGAGAAGCTGAAGACTCCAGGGATTTTATTGATGATGGGCTATGATAAAGGAGTTCCCGCGTTCTAGAAAAGGCTGCTCATAGCTACCCCTACTTCTGCTCTTGTTCCCTCACCCCTGCCCCAAGAGGAGTGGGCTTTTAAAAATCTCAACCAGATCATTTTATTCCCCAGCTTAAAAACCTCCACTGGCCTCCATTGTAGAATTCGGTCTAACTCCCTTACTCACGGGACCCGAATACAGAGCTTCTAAGAATCAGGTCCTTGGTTACTTGGCCCTTTCTTTCTAACTTAAGAAGAACATGCCAGATTTGTTCCTCCCACAGGGACTTTTAACTGGCTATTTCCTCAATCTAGAAAATTCTTCCCCAAATCTTGCCACGGTTGATTCTTTCTTACTCATCAGGTCCCAGCACAATGACCCAGTCTGAAGTATCCTCACCTCACTCCCAGTGACATCACTGTTTTATTTTATTCCTGGCCCCATCACTACCTGGCTTCCCTGGTGATTCAGTGGTGAAGAATCTGCCATGAGACCTGGATTCAATCCCAGAGTCAGGAAGATCCCCTGGAGAAGGAAATGGAAACCCACTCCAGTATTCTTGCCTGGAGAATCCCATGGACAGAAGAGCCTTGTGAGCTACAGTCCATGGGGTCACAAAGAGGTGGACATGACTGAGCAACTACCACACACACACATCACTACCTGAATGATCTTCTTTCTCTACCTCTTCCTTTATTAAAATGTAAGTTACTTGGGAGCCTTGTCTTGTTCATGACCATATCCCCAGAATCTAGAACAGTGCTTGGCACATGGTAGGTGCGTTAAAAATGCATGTTAAATGAATGGAGATTGAGTGGTTGGGGAAGTCTACCAATGGCAGGCTGAGACGTGTTAAGTATGATTAAAACATTCCAGATTTGTGAACTGATGGCCCTTCCCAGTCATGTCAGATCACTTGGATTCAAACTGGCTTGGTTCTGGCCTAAGATGAAATAAAACTAAGCCTCATATCTGTGACTCATGTTAAGCTCCAAGTACCATTCAAAATTAGGAATTCTAAAGGGGGATGTTTTCTTATAACTATAGAGCATCCCACTGTGTTTATTTTAAATGTCACAGATTTATTTAGAAAAATAATTTGTTTTTTCTGTTGAGAAGGTTGAGTTTTATTACATACATGTCTAGAAAGTGGATGTGTTGGGGGTGTGTGTGCAAGAAAATGATCTTAGCTTCCTTTGGATCGAGTATGAAGAATGGGCATCCAGTATAAGGTGATAAAAAGCAATTAGATAAACAATGAGCTCGAAAAAGTCTAGTATTTTATTGTTGGAACCTCAAATCCAACCTATGCTGAATTTTTCTGTGTGGGTGGAAAGTGAATTTTTGCAGGCTGAATATCTTGGGTTTGGAAGCAGCTTCTCAGTTTCTCCCATATTGCAAAGCATAGCACATGTGTTCAGTTATGGATTTCCACAAAACTGGCAATCCTGAACCAATGAACGGGTGAGGTTCCAAAAGTTCATTTGCAAATTTGTTTGGCACGCCGAATGCATTTTTCCCATAGAGACAATGTCATAAATTAAGGGCTGATTCCCAAGTCAGCCCACAAAATTCAATTTATTTAATTTCAATAAATATTTATTGACTATCTACCAAGAACCCAATGTGGGAAGTGACATAGCTAGGTGATATTGGGAGAAATCAGATGCCATTCTTGGCCTTAAAGAATTTACATGCCAGCTAAAGAGACAGACCCATCACTGGCCAAGGTTCATTCATTCATTCATACATCGCATCAACAGATTTACTGAGCACCTACTGTGTGCTTTGGATACAGTTCTTTCTTGCCCACATGGAGCTTGCAGTCTAGTGAGGGATAAAAAAAAAAGTGAAAATCGAAGTCACTCAGTCGTGTCCGACTCTTTGTGAACCCATGGACTTTAGCCTGCCAGGCTCCTCCATCCATGGGATTCTCCAGGCAAGAATACTGGAGTGGGTTGCCATTTCCTTCTCCTGGGGATCTTCCTGACCCAGGGATCGAACCCGGGTCTCCTGCACTGCAGGCAGACTCTTTACCATCTGAGCCACCAGGGAAGCCCAGTGAGAGATAGAGACAGTGTTATTAGTCAGGTCTGCTCCAGTAATACTGTGTTAACCAACAGATTCTCAGTGGCTTACAAGAGCAAAAATTTGTTTTTCTTGCTCATGGTTCAGCTCCAGTGGAGGGTGGGTGTGGGAAGGGGAGTCTTCGTCAAGCTGTAGGTGGAGAGTTTGGTTCAGATCTGCTTCACATGTCTCTCATCCTGCATGTACTCTCCTCAAGGCAGACAGCAGACGTGCAAGAACCCAAGCTAAACTCTGTGGTGCATTCAGAGCCTCCACTCATGTCACGTTTGCTGATATTCCGTTGGCAAGCAAGCCACATAGCCAAGCCCAACATCAGTGAGGTAGGGATCCACACTCCACCTACTCTAGCGTCATTCTAGTGCAGGAGAGACTGCAGAACTGGGAACAATAATTCAGTCTTTCCCAATAAGTTAAGGGGTTTCCAATCTATTAATCTTGATAAGTAAATAGAGAGTAATAACGTTTAGCACAGAGGAAGTGGAGGATTCCATGGAGGCACATTAAAAAAAAAAATCTAAATAACAAATAGCACACGTCAGCAAGGAGGTGGAAAAAATGAAACCCCACTGTTGGTGAGAATGTAAATTGGTGCAGCCACTATGGAAATCATGGTAGAGGTTCCTCAAAAAATTGAAAATAGAACCATCACATGATCCAGCGATCCACATCGAGGCATTTTTCTGAAGACAGTGGACACTAATTCAAAAAGATACGTGCATTCCTATGTTCATTGCAGTGTTATTCACAACAGACAAGCTGTGGAAGCCACCTAAGTATCCTTCGATAGATGAGTGGGTGAAGAAGGTGTGGTATGTGTACACGGTGGGCTACTACTCAGACATTTAAAAAATGAAATCTTGCCATTCACAGCAGCATGGATGGACCTAGACGGTATTAAGCTAAGTGAAATAAGTCAGGCAGAGAAAGACAAATATTGTATGGATTTCACTTGGTATGTGGAATCTAAAAAAACATGAACAAAAATAGCCATGGAAACAGAGTCGTAGGTACAGACACAAACAGTTGGTTGCCTGAGAGGAGGGGGCCTGGGAGATAGGTGAAATAGGTGAGGGAGATTAGGAGGTACAGACTTCCCGGACAAAATAAGTGAGTCATGGGAATGAAATGTACAGCTGGAGAATATATGGTAATAATTATTAATAATTATTAGTAGTAATTATAAAATGGAATAATGATTAATGATGATAATATGGTAATAGCTTTGTATGGTGACAGGTGGTACCTAGACTTGTCATGGTGACTGTTTTGTAATGTATAGAAATATCAAATCACTTTATTTTGCACCTGGATCTAACACAGTGTTATAGGTCAGTTATACTTCAATTAAAAAGACAACCACAGGTTCAGCGAAAATGAATCAATCAAAGAAAAGAAACCTAAACCTAAGGTCACAGAAAGCTTCCTGGAGGAAGGGATGTCTAAGCTGAGCCTAACGTGTGAGCATCAGAGAGCATCCAGATAAAGACAGAGGAGGTGGAGGAAACTGAGGGAGCAGGCCCTGCAAGGCTGGGAGCTGCAGGAGCGCTTGGCCTGCCAGGCAGCATGGAGCAAGTGTGTGGTCTGAGGAGCGTTCGTTAATGAGGATAGACAGGGGTGGGGGAGAACGAGTCTTATAGCCCGTGTTAAAGATCAGAATTTTCCTGGAAAGGCTGTGGGAAGCCATTCCAGGGTTTCAATCAGAAGGCAGACTGGATCACTTGTGTGGTGGAGAACAAGCATTCTGGCACAAGACGGACCAGAGTAGACACTAGTGGAAACCCGTAGATCCCTGAGAAGCTGGTTATAAACCAGCAAGAGATTGGAGACTGAATTAGGGAGATGATCATGGGGATGGAGAGAAGCAGGTGGATTTAAGAGCTGGCTGGAAGACAGAGTTGACAGGACTTAGTGATTAATTGAATCCCTCCCTTGAGTCTGACACGCTAAAAATAGGGCCATAAAATGAAAAATAAAATATCAAGGTGGCCACTGTTTGTCTGGAAGATGTATTCTTTCTCTCTTGATCTAAGTCCTCACAAAGAAAGTAATGATACCCAAGCCTACACTGGATACCTACTGTGTCTCAGGCCTTGTACTTGGCACTGGGTGGGAATCCCGAGGATGGGTCCTTAAGTTAGATGGAGAAGGACTTCTGAGAGATGTGGAGCTGGGTCTCAGGTGCAGGGACTTTGCTGTTGAAATGATATGAGAAAGAGTGCAAGTCTCTGGCTTGGGTACCAGAGGGACTGAGGTATTATTGACTGAGCAGGAGTTTAGGAAGCCTAGCCAGTTTGGGATGCCCAGCAATGCAGGGGGCGACTTCCACACTGGAAGGAGCAGTCCAGCAGAGAAAGAAGAGTGCAGACCTGGAGTCAGTGTGTTTGGGATCGAATCCAGGCCCCTGTGTGACCTACAAGTTTCTTATCATCTCTGTGCCACATCTCCTCTTCTGTAAAGCAGGGCTTCCCTGGTAGCTCAGCTGGTAAAGAGGAGACCCTGGTTGGATTCCTGCATCAGGAAGATCCACTGGAGAAGGGATAGGCTACCCACTCCAGTATCCTTCAGCTTCCCTGGTGGCTCAGCTGGTAAAGAATCAGCCTGCAATGCGAGAGTTCTGGGTTTGATCTGTGGGTTGGGAAGATCCCCTGGAGAAGGGAATGGCTACCCACTCCAGTATTCTGGCCTGGAGAATTCCATGGACTGTACAGTCCATGGGGTTGCAAAGAGTGGGGCACGACTGAGTGACTTTAATAAAGCCAGGTAGTAACAGTACCTCTCTTGTAGGATTGCTGAGAGAATTAAATCAGACGATGTGCATAAAGTCCTAGGCACAGTGGCTCTTCGTAGTAAGCACTGTAGTGATGTTAGCTGTTACGATGGCCAAAGCCCAGAGGAAGGAGCGGTTGGTTGTAACCAAGATTGGGAAAGGCTTCAGAGAAGAGGTCATGTTAAAATTGGGTCCTGGGGGAGAGGAGAATATTGGGTCTTGAAGCCTGAGGAGAATTTCACCAAGGGTAGGGGGTGAGGGATAATTCAGGCAGCAGAACCAGCACAATAAGGGTTTGGTCTTTTCATTTTATTTTCTTTTTTGGCGGTGCACAGCCTGTGGGATCTTAGTTCCCCAAACAGGGCTCAAACCTGTGGCCCCTGCAGTGGCAGCACAACTGGACCACAGGGGCAGTCCTGGCAACAGGAGATCTTTGGAGGGAAAGGGCCGACTGAATCATCTCACCCCAGCGCTTCTCTGGAAGGAGGAAGTAGAGGGGGAGAGGGACCAGGAAGGAAAGATTTCTGAATCTAGACTTTATTAGTTGCTACTGGGAACTTAGAGAAGGGTTTTCAGCAGAGGACCAAAACAATCATCTCTGTGTTTTTAAAAGACAGTCCTGATGGCATAGAAGAAGATGAAGTGCATTAAGCCGGGCATTAACTGTACCACACTTTCCACTCCTCCTACTTCTAGGGACACTGCCTTCCAGTATGTTTCACAGTGAGTTTACCTCCTGTCTCTTCCTGAGTCATCTACTTAGCAGCCCTTTCTCCAAACTTCACGGACCGCCCCACCTCTCCCAACACCATCATGGGCTCCACTTGGGGTCCCAGTCACGTGACAGAACCAAGGCTGGGTCCTCTTCAGAAAACGCACATGTAAGAAAAGCCACACACACCTTTATTGTCCTGTCCTGGAATGCCCCAGCTCCATAGGATGTGTTCAGGGTGGGGACAAAGCCCCCAGGAATGCTGATTTTAAAGTATCTGTAGACTCCCCTCACTTATTTGTGTGAGTGCAACACTTACTCATACCCTTCTACATGTTTCTTCCATGATGGCAGTTGGAAGACTTCCAAGCAGCCCCTGGTAGCAGTTTTTAGGTTTTCATCTGCTGGTTGGCTGTTTGACACATGACACTGGGAAAGAGGTCATTTCTCAACTTGGCGTAACAACAGACTTTCTGAAAGGGCTGGGGCGACAGAAGGGGATTTGAATGATGGTAAGAAAAACTAAAATCAGCCTGATAAACATATTCATCCTCAACACCCTGGAGTAATAAGCAAAAAGAATTCAATGATTTGCTTATGGACGCACTCAGTTCCTGACGTTGCTCTCCTGTCTTGAGGCCTTTCTTCCTCCCTCTCCCAAGAGACATTGCTTTTTCAAGTCTCCCCTAAGCATCACCCGTAAGGCCTGGGAGCTGTTGTTGAATGAGAATTCGGCCAACGTGACCCATGGTGCATATAGTAACCCATAGCCACATTCTTCTGAAGTTTGAGTTATTCTGGTTTGGTCTCCCATTGTGAAAGGCAGGCACTATGCAGCAGAGAAGGCCACTGGGGGCTTTTCAGTAGAGGAATCCATCAGGATATGCCCACTTCTCCTTTAGAATGCAGTTACAGTGCCCCTTCCCTAGGAAGCCTGCCTTGAGCCCAGGCACAGCCAGGAGACAAGATCCCCGGGCACGGAGGAGAATCTGCTTACCACACGTCAGATGCTGTGCCCTGAATGTCCCCTGCGTGTTCCGTTTAGTCCTCCTGGCACCCTGTGAAGTAAGCAGTTATTACGGTACCCATGTTCAAGATGAGAAAACAGCCTTAGGTTTCTGTGTTCATTTCCTATTTCTGCCGTAGCAAATAACTACAACCTTGCTGGCATGAACAGCATACATTTATTATCTTACAGATCTGGAGGTTGGAAGTCTGTAGAGGGTTTCACTGGGTTAAAACCAGAGTGTAGAAAGGACTGTGTTCCTTCTGGAGCCCATAGGGAGAATCCATTTCCTGTCTTTTCAAGTTTCTGGAGGCACCTACATTCTTTGGCTTGTGGCCTCTTCTTGAATCTTCAAAGTCAGCAGTGTAGCCTCTTCAGACCTTTCTGGCTCTGAATTCTATTTCCATTATCACATCTCCCTCTCTGACTCTGACCCTCCTGCTTCCTCTTATAAGGACCCTTGAGATCACTTTAAGCTCACTCAGATAATCTAAGATAATCTCCCCATTTTAAGATTCTTAATCACATCCTTGAAGTCCTTCTTGCCAAGTAAGGCAACACATTCACAACTTCAAGAGATTAAGACATAGATACCTTTGGGGGCCATTCACCTGCTTACTATAGTTTATATAAGCAGTGGAAACAGGGTTAACGTCTAGGCTTAGATCTAGGCTCTAACTCCCAAGCCAGTATCTTTACCTACCACCGTAGTGAAAGGGAGGAGAAGCCTAGAGACATTATCCCTCGTGGTGGTGGTGGGGGGAAGGGAGAGTCTGCTCCAGGTGGACCCACCATGGAAGACTGGTTACACATGGAACTCTGGGTCAACCCGGGTTATGGAAGTCCTTCTCCAGCTTGAGCGTTTAAGCATCCATGCATTTACTTAACAGATTTGGGGTTTGTTTTTTTTTTTACTGTGCTGGGTCTTCATTGCTGTTCATGGGCATTCTCCAGTTGCAGTGAGTGGGGACTACTCTCTAGTTTGGTACAGGGGCTTCCCATTGCAGTGGCTTCTCTTGTTGTGGAACACAGGCTCAGTAGTTTTGGCTCATGGGCTTAGGTGCTCCACAGCCTGTGGGATCTTTCCCAGACCAGGAATCAAACCCATGTCCTCTGCATTGGCAGGTGGATTCTGCAGACTCAACCCCTGGACTACCTGGGAAGTCCCACTTAACAGATCTTTATGGAGCACCTGGTGTGTGTCAGACACTATTCTAAGCATCGAGGTTCTCTAGCGATGAACAACTCAGCCCCATGTCTTTGCCCCCGTGCAGGTCCTTCTAGAGATATGTTAGTTTCCTAAAGCTGTCATAACCAGTGGCACACCCTCAGTGGCTTCAAACAGTGAAGATTTACTCTCTCACAGTTCTGTAGGCTAGAAATCCAAAACCAAGGTATCAGCAGGGCCATGATCTCTCTGAAACCTCGATTGGAGAAACCTTCCTCTCCTTCTCAAGCTTCTGGTGGCTTCTAGTGTGGCTCACGGAAGCATATCTCTAACCTATGCCTCCATCTTTTACATGGCCTTTTGTCTCTTCATGTGTCCAAATTGCCTTCTCCTTTCTCTTGTCAAGACACTAGTCATTGAACACCCTAAATCCAGAATGATTTCATCTTGAGACCCTTAACTAATGACATCTGCAGAGGCGCTACTTCCAAATCAGGTCACATTCTGAGGTTCCGAGTGGACATGAATTAGGGGTGCAACATTACTGACCCGACTACATGAGGGAAGAGTGAAAATAAATAAGAACACAACGTGTCAGATGTGATCACCCTTAGGAAGAAAAATAAGGCTGAGGAGGGGGTAGGGCTTGCCAGCTGGAGGCAGGGAAAGTTAGTTTCAACCAGAGGGTCCTGGGAAGCCTCAGAGAAAAGGGGGCAGCTGAGCCAAGACCCAAAGGAGTGCACTCCACTTTGGGATGTCCCCTTTGGAGACTGTGGCCACATCCAGCCGAGTGGCTGGGAAGTCAATTCACGACAGAAGATGGCTCCCAGTTCTACACCTGTCCCCCCTTTCCTTCCAACCGGGGATGTGTCCTCATGCTGAATTCTGTGCAGTGACACTCCTTTATGGTCCAGTGAGGCTCTAATGGCAGCGATCATGAGAATAATGGGATTTGGGGGCGGCCCCTCCTCCTTGTGTGAGGACCCCATTGTGCCGACTAATTGTGTAGAAGCAAGTAGGACAACTGTCTGTGGGGTGGAAGCAGTGGGGAGCAGAGAGGAATATGTTATTCGGGCCTCAGGGCATCACTGAATTACCCTGGCAGAAGCCGAACCCATGCATCTGGGTTACCAAGGAGGCTGACAGGGGTGTGGGGGCCTTCTCACGCTTGAGGGGGGTCTTGGGTGGACCCGAGTCCCCTGGGTTCTTCATCATCTTTGTCAGCTGTTAGAAGAGCTGTGAATATTTCAAAGCAGAAGGTGGAGAGGAGATGAAACCATGAAGGCACCCAGGCAGCTGACAGTGGCTGGCACAGAGGGAATGCTTAACCATACTTAGAAGCCAGTTTTGTTTGGTCCAACTTCAGTCTCCAGACTACTTATCCTCACATCTTTTTAATTGATGCTGTGTCTCTCGAGCAGGTACCATTAGAAACACCCCTTTTAGTAAATATATGTTTTAATGGAATAGATTTTTTTTTTTTTTTGAAATGACCTTATCTCAGCAGGCACTTTCATAAGTATATATCGATTGGCTTTTAAAAATTCCTCAGATGTTTTCACTTGTCTTGGTGACCTGGTACTTTTCCTGTTCCCAACAACAACTCCACACTGAAACCAATGTTCCTGCCTTCATTGGAAGCCTTCCTGCCAGGCTTTGGTGTTTTTGCTCTTGGGTACCAGTGAGGTTTTGTAGCATTTGGGCCCTTGTATCCCGCTTTAGGGAGAGTGGACCATTTCTGAAACACCCCGCGTGGGATTTGATGTTACTCTCAGGAAAATGAAATTTTATTGCTGCCAGCTTTTTACTGATGGGGTAAACCGAGGTCCTAAGAGGCCAAAGAGTGTGCTTCCCGTTACAGAACAAATGTGTCGGAGAGCAACTTGGAACCCAGATCTTCCTGACTTGAGAGGCATCATTTCCAATCTTTATTTCCAGGCTACCTATTCTGTACGAACGCCTCCCTTAAATTCCTCAGTTCAGGGTATGCCTTTGGAAATTAAAACACCAACTCCTGGTGCACTCATCACCCACCAAAGAACCACATGGGGTGAAGGCCACAAATCCCTTTTTTGTGTGAGTGTTTCAGTCTGCAAATGTGTTTCATGTGTGCTGAATAGCTCCAAGTGTCAAGACAAAGGCCGGTTTTCCACCACGCCAGTGAACTGGCCAGCCCAGTGAACAAAAATCAGTGAAACAACTTCTGCTGGTATCGTGGAGACATAGACAAGAATTTAGTCACTTGAACATTTAATTCTTAATCCAGTTCAGTGAACGTGTGTTGAATGCCAGCCTTGGGCCAAGTCCGGTACTAGGCCCTAGGGAGACAAAAATGAATAAGGCTCTGCCCAGTGGAAGCTCACAGGTTAGTGTGGGAAGCAGGTACCAGCCAGTACACCATGAAAAAATGCTGTCATAGCTGGTATTTCAAGGCATGGGGAGACCCCAGAGAACCCTTGGGCAGAGGAGGAGGGAGGGTTATGATTAAGAGCCTTCCAAGAAGCCGTGAGCTGAGTCTCCCTCCGTATATGGAAAGGGCAGGCTGATTGTTGATCGGGTGTGTGTGAGCAATGCAGGGGCAGTCCAGGTACCCCTGCGGCCCAGATGCCTGGCACACCAGTATTATTTTGTGGCTTACGTCATTCAAACCTTTTACCTAAGTTCTGTTTCATTTGCCTATGTAATAAATATAATAACAGCTACTAATATTTACTGAGGCATTATTGGAAGCCTCAGTTAAATAGATGTACATTTTTTAAACAACTCTTTGATCTATGTTTTTGTAGGTGTGCGTTAAGTAGATGTACATTTTTGTAACAATTCCATGAAATAGAAGTGATTATTATCTACGCTTCTGCAGCTGGAAAGCCTGAAACAGAGAAGGTGTGATTTACCCAACGTCACCCGCTTATAATTGGCAGCTCCACCCACCACTTCTTCACTAAGTTCTAGCCTGGTTTGGTCTTCAATCAGTTCCTTGCAGAGACGAGACTTTAAGTGAGCTCAGGATCTTAGCATTTGCTGTTCCTTCTGTCTAGAATGCTGTTCCTACTGCTCTTGATGTGGCTAGGTGGTTTTCATCCTTGAGATCTGAGCTGAAATGCCATCTTCCTTTTTAATTTAAGTTTTTGGCCATGCTGCATAGCTTGCGGGATCTCAGTTCCCCAACCAGGAACTGAACCCAGGTCATGGCAATGAAAGGCTGGAATCCTAATCACTAGGCCACCAGGGAATTCCTTGAAATGCCATCTTTCTTGACTAGCTTACCTAAAGTAGTTCCTTGCTGCTATATTTTTTTTATTTCTGCTGCAAACTAGCCTTGATTTGCAACTGTTTAAATTATTGTCTGCTTATTTGGTTTTGGTCCATGTGCCTCACCAGAATATAAGCTCATTAAGAGGGGAGCTTTAACTGGCTTAAACATCCATACATCCCCAGTTCTCAGTATTTGGTATCTGGGGGGCACTCAGACAATACTTGTAGAAGGAATCCTAGATGTGGCCTTAGGCCCTAGGGGCTGCCAAGGTGAATAAGGCAGGCTTTTCCCTTGGGGATCTTACAGTGTGGTCGGAGAGACAGACAGACAGCAACCAGCGCATCATGCTGTGTATATCAGAAGCATGTGTAAGAAGCCGTGAGCTGAGTAAGGTGCCCATACGGACACAGCGGAGGGCATGACTGCTTTGCCTGGAGGCTGGGCAGACATGGAGGAGGCGATTACTGAACTTGGAGCACCATTTCACCAATACTGCAGGCCTTTGGACATTCTGCACATGCCGAGAAGAGCCGGGCAGGTTTCCCTGCATGTGTTTGTTAAGTAATTGCTCTTTGTGAGGTGCCATGGACTAAGTATTAGTGATGGATGTCTTTAGGAGCTTGTAAATTAAATAGACTTATCAATCCATGATTGTCTGGGGGTGAGTTTGGAAAAGAAGGCAGGGACTCAATCATAGTATTTGGTACCAAGATGAGCGTGAAAACATGTGTTCTAGGCTCCAGGTCATGAAAGGGATGTAGGTAGAGGAGTCTGGTGTAGGTGGAAGGGTGCCATTGAAGATTTTTCAGTAGAAGTGGTGTAATCAGTTCTGGACTTGAGAATACCTAGGCATTGGTGTGGAGGGCTGACTAGAGGCAGGGAGGAGGGAGGCCAGTCAGAAAGCTGCTGCAGGAGCCTGGGTGACAGGTGATAGGTGAGGGCAGATTGTGGGAGATGGCATAAAGCAATGCTTGGAACGAATAGGACATGATCAACTGAGTATGAGAGATGAGAAACAAGAGCCCAAAAAAGCCTAAAGTTTTCCAATTTGATATTCCATTTGGATTATTGCTCATTAACCAAGATTTAAGTGCTTCCCAGTGTGCGTGGCTAGGACTTCTAATCCTTCGATAAAAACGTTGGAAGATGTGCATTATCCATTCCTATCTTGTACGTTACCAAGTACACCAGCCTATTGAAGGCTCTGAGAAGTCCTGCAGCAGAGAAGATCATTTAATTTTATTTAACTAGTGTTCCCCAAATTTCTTAAGCCTTTTTAATACTAACATCTAAAACAACCTGAAGAACACACTTGGAGAACGGCTGAGAAATGGAATAAAACCTGTATTTTCCCACAGGGCTCAGGCTCTGGGAAGATGTATTTATTTTTATTTTGGCCTTTATGATGTTGTTATCCTGGAAACCTTTGAAAATTCTGAGCTGTTTGGCACAGTCCTAAGTGTATGAAGACCAGTGCCAGACTGCTGAGATTCATACCATGCTGTCTAATCTCTCTGTGCCTCAGTTTCCTCATCATTGAAATGGAGCTGATAACAATAATACCTACTTCCTGAGGTGGCTATAAGATCAACAAATTCCAGAAAGTCCTAGAAACAGCACCCAGCCCCTGGAAAGGGCTCCATAAGCAAGGGCCCTGGCGAGGGGCAGTATGGGGTAGGAGATGAGACATGGTCTTGGAAGCAGCACTGCCTGATTTGGTATCTCAACCCCTCTGCTTCCTAACTCTGTGACCCCGGGAAACAATATGGAGCCTTCTTGCCTCCAGTTTTCCCCAGCTGTAAAAAGCAAGGGAATTTGTCGTACCTACTTGATAGTTTTGTGAAGAATAAATGAATCAAATCATATGAAAGAACATCTCCTGGCATGTTAGATGTTTTCACTTTTAAAAAAATCTAAATTGTTTCTGTTATTAGCATCATTTTCTTATGTAGGTTGGCTTTTCATCACTGGAGCTGAAATTCAGTTTTTCAGCTTTCCTGGCAAGTTATTTTGGTCTTGTATTTTGGCACCCCCCTTGGCTGACTCTGGAGGCCTAGAATTCAGAGTTGAGTTTGTCACAGTGACTTCTCATTCTCTTCTTTTCAGTTGAGATTGGTTTTTCCATCTCGTGGGGTAACAATGTTAATGAAAGTCCTTCGATTCTCGGGACCACCTGGTCCCTCCTCTGGGCTCTGTGCCCTTCTGAAAAAATGCAGACATCTGTTTCAAATCTCTTAGCAGAAGACCTTGGGATGCTCTTGTGGCAAAATCTTCCCCCAGTCACCGACACAGTCTCCTGTTCCTGAGACAGAGGCTGGATTGGTTCCTTGTTAAAAGTTTTCTGATACTGTATCAGTAGAGAATCTTTGGAACTGATCACACCAACCCTCCCATTCAAGCCAATTACCTGATATTTAGTTGTCAGTTTACTTCAGGAACTGTCTCCTCTTAGTGAACAATTAGATTAGAGGATGCTGATGAAATTCGAGTGGCAGGAAATAGAAGTTACATTTCTGAGTTCAGAGTTTCTATTTCAAGGTTGACTAAGTAGTAAATTCTTAGGGAGAGAGTCTAGCCTAATAGAGTCAGATTTTCAAGGTCCCCCAGCCCATCCCCTGGGCATTTCACTTGCCTGCATGCCTGGCAACTTCAGCTCATTTCTAGAGGTGGGTCTCCCAGTTCTTTATGTCGGCATGAAAACAATTAATAATTTAAGTCATCCCCATTAAAAAATAGAAATACTGTATAAATGCAATACTGTAATAATAAATTTAAAAGTCGATCCAGCTGGGCACTGTTCCCAGACTACCAGCCAAGCAGAAACACAAGAAGAAAAACTGCTATATAATGCAAATGGATTCAATCTCATTGTTTTCTGCTACTCTTATATTGCAAATATATAGAATTGAAGTTACATTGCAAATAAATAGGTTTTGTGGGTTAAAACCTGGAGACTTAATCACTGTTTATAACATTATTTCTATGGGGAGAAAGGTGTATTCCATATTACAAACAGAGGGTTTGCAAGCCAATTTTTGGAATACAATAGATTTGTGAATTGGGGGCTTCCTGGAATCTTAACCTCTAATTGGGTGTTTTGTATTCAGGGCTAGTGATGGGTGAACATTCAAGGCCTCTCTGTATTTGCCTCCCAAATCCATGCTCCCTCCTCATTCTGGAGGCTCTGTCTCACCTTCTCCATTCTAAGCTCCTGGGGTCTTCATCTCTCTCGCCTTGTCCTGGCCCAGCCCCACCCTCCAACCACAATGGGGCCCAAGGAAGCCAGGAGGAACTCTAAATGTCATTATTTTTTTTTTCCAGTGGGTTTTGAAAAAAAAATAAATAAATAAATGTCATTATTTTTGTGCACCTTATTAAATGGCAGCTAGGAGCCTGGCGGGCTACAGTCTATGAGGTCGCAAAGAGTCAGGCATGACTGACATGTCGTAACACGTAGGGCTCACAGATGACCGTGCAGCCGAGTGGCCAAGTGTGTGGCTCTGAAACCAGACTTCAGACACTTGAAGCTGTAAAACCTTGGCACATTGTAAACACCTCTCTGAGCCTCCATTTCGTCCCTGTAGAGCAACGTGGTTTTGAGGACTGATATGTGTGCATGCTCAGTCTTGTCTGACTCTTTGTGACCCCTGGCTCCTCCTGTAGCCCTCCAGGCTCCTCTGTCCATGGAAATTTCCAGGCAAGAATACTGGAGCCGATTGCCATTGCTCCTTCGGGGGATTGAACCCGCATCTTCTGCGTCTCCTGCAGAACGGCGGCAGGTCCCCCCAGGTAGATACCTGGTGGGGCGGTGACGCAGGGACATCGGGCTTTAGAAAGATTTCCGCGAACTCAGGAAGCAAACACACTGGCGGCAGACACTTTCTGAATTCGAAACAGCAAACTTAGATAAGTGTCTGGAATCTCCCTGTTCAGAGTTTTGAACAAACTAGGAGTTAAGGGGAAGGGGGGGTGGTCCACATATGTATACAGTTGAGTAACAATCTCTAACTCTTATTATTTTGAACAGGTTAAGCTCTACAGTAGATATTATGAACAAGCCTTCTTAAGTAGTTTAATTCACTAAATTGAATTCATGGTCCTTTTACCTAGTAAAAGTTTTTTTTTTAATTAACTTTTGGTTTTTGGCCTTTTTTTTTTCTTCAGGCAGTTTTTTCTATCCATTAGTGCGGATTCTATTAATTTACGAGTAGGCTAGTGTCTGCATGTTGGCCTTATTTTGTAGGCATGAAATCTAGCTGGATGTAAGGGCCAGAAAAATATTAATTGGGAGTCCTAGAACTTTGGGAAAGACCCTCCATGGAGAGTGGGGCAACAGCATAAGATAAGAAAAGCAAATATATGTCTGCCATTTTTTTTTCCAGAATATGCTCATTCTAATTTGAATCCCCTTTTCCTCCTATCTTTCCTCCTATCTGAAGAAATTATCCTGAAGTCAGTTAAGAAATCAGCCTATCGGAGGTTGCTTCACTGAGGATCAGCCTTGCCGAGACCTGAGTCTGAAAATGAGATTTTAATTTTATTTGGGCAAAGGCTTAAGTGTCTATGCACTTGACCATTGCTTTTGTGGATGTATAGGAACAAGAGTGATGGCTTTCAAAAAGGACCATTTTGGTTTTGTTTACTAAAACGTGGGAGCTCTGAGGTCTGTTCCCCCCCGGAGAAAGTTTATGTGGGTAACATGCTGTCATGAAGATTTTATCATCTGCAGTATTGAACAAGTAATAAGATATTGTTGTTGGTTGACCATCTGGTTATACGTTCTTGGCGTTATGATTTGCTTTTTAATTTTTATTTTTCAGCTGGCGAGAAACAGGGCATGAGATCTCAAAGGTGTTTTATAAACCAGGAATTTATGTTCAGTTGCTTAACATGGTTCAATTTTGTTTTCGCCTTATACAAAATAGGAAGTGAAAGGTCTATCACATATATATGTGTGTGTGTGTGTGTGTGTATATACATATATATATGCTTCAGTGTTAAGTCGCTTCAGTCCTGTCTGACTCTTTGCAACCACATGGACTGTAGCCTGCCAGGCTCCTCTGCCCATGGGATTCTCCAGGCAAGAATACTGAAGTGGGTTGCCATGCCCTCCTCCGGGGGATTTTCCTGACCCAGGGATCAAACACGTGTCTCTTATGTCTCCTGCGTTGGCAGGCAGATTCTTTACCACTAGCACCACCTGGGAAGCCTATATATAAACATGTATTTTTTCCCCAAAAGATAAACTGAAAACCTTGAAAACCTCAGTTTCTAATTTGTCCCCTCTCTAGCCCCCAATTCAAACTTTTAACTTATATTAAAAGTAGTCTCTTCACTGTAAGTACAAGTCAGACATAAACCCTAAGGAAACTCTGGAAAGAAAACTCACCTACAGAAAGGACTTAAGGAGATTTCATATTTCATCCATTCATTCAAAAATGTTTGTTGAAACCCTAGTATTTGCATATCATGTTGTCAGACACTGAAAGATCTGCAGAAGAAATATTAAAGACAGTCTTCCTTCTTTTGAGGAGCTTACAGCTTATTGGGGGGCATGACATAGACACATAAAACAGTTAAGTTGTAATTCAAGGCAGCATATGATTAAATACCAAAATGTGTGGTTCCAACAAGAAATGCTATAGGAGTTCAGAAAAGGGAGTGATAATTCAGTGGCACTACTGTTTTCTGCCTACAAATTGGCAAATTGTAGCACTATTTGTATGAAATATTTTACACTTGTTTTTTTGGCAGCCTTAGGCCTTGACTCCCAGGCAGTATTAAAAGCCTGCAAAAACATTTGTACTCCACTCTCTTTAGAACTGGCTTTTTTTTTTTTTTTGGCCTCCTTTTAGACAGAGGAAGTGCCTTATACAAACTGGAATGCCCCTGAGAGAGAGGCAGGTCTTTTTTGACAGTCATCATCGCTTTCTAATACAAAACGGGGAACCAGCCTTGTCCTGTGTGTTTCAATCCAGCAGAATGTGTCCCTCCATTGAAAACTCTCCCTGACATTGAGAGGAGGTTTAATTTGAACTTAATGTCCGTGACGGACGAGCTAGCCATCAAGGGTCAGATAAATTTATGACTGTGGAGAATTGCTGATGAAAATCCCTGTGGTCCTGATATTGGAGAAGGAGCTGACACAGGTGGAGGAGAGCTTGGACACAGATGTGCTGCTTTGGAAGCAGGGTTCCCCGAGATGGGAGAAGATGATGACACGCTGAAAGAATTGCACTTGGGGGTGATGTCTAATGAAACTCACTGGCTTCCTGTTCTATTTCTGTCATATTCAAATTAGCGCAGCGCTCAAAGATGAAGCCGTGAGGCCTAAATTTATTCTTAAGAATTTAAAAAAAAAAGAAGAAGAAAAAGAAATAAAATGCTTGTCAAATATACTGTTTTGGACCACACTTGTCTCCACTCACTTCCTTTCAGGGACTCCCCAGAGTTGAATGAGGTTATTATTTAGTTGCTTTCAATCTCATGTGATTCACGAATTTTCAGTTTCTTTTAAAACTTACTGGTTCTCCTCCACCGCTTCATTTTAACCCTGGACTTCAAGAAGGCAGAGGTAACAGAGGTTTTGTTCTTTCCTTGATACCATTCAGTAGAATGTCTGTGGAGTCCAACACCATTTGGAAACCAAGTGACCTTTGGCATTCATTCTTGTTGAGTTGGCCGCCCTGCTGGTGAGGCAGGAGTTCCCAAGTTTTCATGACCTAGAGTGACCAAGACAGGCATAGGCGAAGCAGTGATTTCACCTTCAGCTTATGATGGTGTTTATCAAAGTAGCTGGTCCTGACCACAGCTTAAGATTTCTTTGGGGACATCCTCTGAGCTGGCTGACTTGGGGAGGTGGCCCTGGCAAATGTTTCACCCAATATCTTTTGATATAATTTGGTATCTGTCTAAATAAATGTAATGTAGCAGATGGTTCTGGAATGTCTTATCAAATTCTTGGGAAGACTCTGCCCTTGCAATATGTTTATTTGATTATCATACTGCAAAGCACAAAAATGGTTGCTTCATTTTTTTTTTTTTTTTAAGCAACAGCAAAAGTTACACAATAGTTTGGTATTCTGGAAATGAATGGCAAACCTAAAATATTTACGATGTGTAAACCTTTTCTTGAGCTGTTCTATGCTAGGTTTTTCTAGAAGGTAGCTCTTTAATTTTAGAATCCAGGAGAGGACGTGTTTTATGTATTTGCAATGTCATCTTGAGAGATGGCTCAGGAGTCTAAGTTCAACATGTCCACATTTGTTCTCAGCTCTGAGACATGATGGAAAAAATGCTCTGCTGGTTTCCTGTTGCTTTTCATGGTTTTAGCATCATGTTCTTATTCTCACCCGAAATCAATAATCCTCATACAAAGTCTGGCATCTTGTACTGAAGCCAAGTATGAGAAAGTTTTAATGATGCATGTTTGGGGTTGCTGTTTTGCTGCCCCCTCCCTTTTTGTTTTTTTGATAGGTGTACTTTTAAAGAAGACTGTGAGCATTTAAATAATTCAGAAAACTGGCTGGATATTTTATCTGGAGCTAAAAAGTGCCCTCAAATTCACCTATTTCGAAGCAGTAAAGATAAGGTAAGAGGAAAGATTTTTAATTTGTCTCTATTGTCTCATTTTAGTCAACTGATGCCAACTTCCTTCTGTGTGTAAAATACCTATTAATGATCAAATAAGCTTACTTATGAGAGTTCACTCAGTTAACTGATACCGTGTGAGCACCAGTTCCTGTGCATTCTGCAAGGTGATGGGGAGATAGCGGAGAATGAAATGCTTCATGAACCTGCCCTCATGGAGTCTGTCATCTTGTGGAGTTGAAGATGACCTTCGGTTGTTGAAATTAAGGAAAAAATGGACTAATGTCATTGAAAAACATTGCTTTAAAAAAGAAGGAAAAAAAAGTTCAGATTCATGGTCAACAAGATTCCTTAAGTGCGACTTAAGTACTGAATTTTATTTTGTTTTTTAGTTCCTTTTCTTGATGTGTTCAGTTTTTTGACAACTGTCTCACGTGCATGCCTTCCGGTGATATTGATAGGGAGAGAAAGCAATACGGGCAGTGAATATTGCAAGGGGGGGCGGTCCCTTGAGAAGTGCATGGGCTCTTGCTATGGCAGTACTATACCGCCTTTGGCAACGCATCAGCCCTGTCATTGGATGAGAGAAATGAAGCAACGTGAGCATATTCATGCATTTTCTGATTCACATACCAGCCTCGCCCCATGGGAAAATGGAATTCCTGCCTTGCAATCTCAGAGGCTGTAAGGAGACATTTTCTCCCTAATTACAGCTCTTGTATTATGAATAACTATACAGAATCACCATCAGCAGCCAGTTGACCTGTCTGCTGAGCTCACTCTGTTTTATTTGAATGCCACATTAACAAGGAGATGGGCCACTTTCTCTTTCCCCTTACACTTTGCCATTTCAAATAGCAAGAACCGTACCACTTAAGATGATTTAACATTTAATAAAAGAGAGCCAGAGCATTTAATGAGTGATAAATAATAAAAGAATCAAGCTTTCAGGTCATAACTGATCAGAACTCATGGATTTCAACTTATTTGGCTGTTGTTACTTTCTATTGCCCTCCCGAGGGTGAGGGTGTGGAGGATAGGTTGGGGGGTGCCCTCCCAAAAAAACCCTTCAAAGCTTTCATCCAAACCTCCACCAGACCTGCACTAGCATGAGCAGATTCTGTGGGAAAATATGCTTAGGTATCTAAGTATAGGTGTGGCCAAATTTTTATTTCTGTTATCAGTCTGAAAAATAGCTGACTTTAGTGCTGATAGAGACTGCTAGAAAATACCGTGATCATTGAATATACCCAGGACTCTGATAAGTGGTTATGATAATGCGTGGCTTTTTTTCTTTTATCGTTTTGAAAATGTTAAGGGGAGTACTTAAGCTAAGTGCAGTGAGGGAAAGTAAGCTGTTCATTGACTAAAAAGAGTAGCTTACACAGTTTGCTTACCTATCTTTGGGTTCACCAGCATAAGTTAATCACCATTCACATCTAGTCTGGAACATGTTTACCACCCAGAGAACCACTGGTACTTTCTTCCCCACCTGGAGTCCCACTGTGGTTTACCCTAATCCCTCTAGAGTCTTCCCACACAAACGCTCTCCAGCTCACCGCCACTCTCAAGGTTAAGAAGATAAGAGTTTAGCAATTTGAGTAAAGCTATTCTTTGAAGCCAACTCTGGGCTGATTATTTTAGTAACATTGATAAGATGTCTGTCTCCAGCTCTTGGTCATATTATTTCAAAATATTTCCTGTCTTTATGGTTAACTGTGACTTGCTGAGAGTCTCGGATCCTTGGTTATTTAAGTAATTTCTTATCCTGAACCTATAGAGCTGGAAGTCTATTGTCTTCTCCAGTTCTAGCTATCACAATAACTTGGTTCAAAGAGCGTTTGCTCACTGCAAATAACATTCTAGTACCTTTCTTGGTACAAAAAAAAAAAAAAAAAACCAGATGCATATAATACAGAGCCTCTTGTTTACACAAGACAACTAGAAGGTAGTATATTCTCATCCTTGTTATGAAATTGGCATTAAAAAGAGAGAAGTAGAGCAATTCTAATTGCCATGGAGGAATATTATGAGATTTTGTTGAATAAAAATATCAAGATGCAGAAAAGGATATCTAGCGTGGTCTTATATTGATCCAAAAATGTCCCTCTATATGTTTATGACTGTGTCTCTCTATGATTAGTTGAGCATGGAGAAAAAGGTGAGAGAAATCATACTAGGTTGTAAATTCATACTAGGATTCATACTAGGCTCCCATGATGAAACAATCCGTGTGGTGGAGGAAAGGTCAGAGATAGATTTAAAAAAGAGAGATGACTGAAATCCTCACATACACAGACACACACCAAAAGGGGTGCGTGGCAGCCCATTCTTACATTATGTAAAATTATATGTTTGGATGTGAGAGCTGGACAATACAAAAGGCTGAGTGACAGAGAATTGATGCCTTTGAATTGTGGTTCTGGAGAAGGCTCTTGGGAGTCCCTTGGACTGCAAGGAGATCAAACCAGTCTATCTTAAAGGAAATGAACCCTGAATATTCATTGGAAGGACTGTTGGTGAAGCTGAAGCTCCAATACACTGGCCCACTGATGAGAAGAGCTGACTCGTTGGAAAAGCCCCTGATGCTGAGAAAGATTGAAGGCAGGAGGAGAAGGGGACGACAGAGGATGAGGTGATTGGATGGCATCACTGACCCAGTGGGCGTGAGTTTGGGCAGACTCTCGGAGAGTGAAAGACAATGGAAGCCTGGTGTGCCACAGTCCGTGGGGTCAGAGTTAGACATGACTGAGCGACTGAACAACAATACCTATAAGGAGATTTTTAACAGTAAAAATGGTTTATACTAGTAAAGAGAGAAAAGATGTAGGAATAAAAGTATTCCCCACAAATAGCATGGTTCCTAAAAGAGAAAACAGAAACATTCTTTTACAAATCAGAACAGAAACATGGAATTCTGTCACTGAAACAACCAACATTGTTTTTAAAGTTGCATGGGCAGTAATACAAGAAACAAGTGTTAATAATATAAATAATTATTGGAATGGAATAGACAAAAATATTATTTGCTCATCTTAAGTGGGTGTATTGATATATCTGTAAAATCTAAATATATTAGCTTTTAAAACTATTCAAATTAATAAAGGTCAAATAAAGTGCTAATGTTCAGTAAACGTTCAAGTATCAATAACCTTATGACATGTAAGACAAACTGTTAACACATTAATAAAAGATCCCATTCATTAAAAACAATGGAAATACTCAGGCTCAAACCTGCAGAGTGAGGTATGTAAATTGTGTTTTAAAATTATTTTTTCTGGGAGATACGTGTTGAAGCCACGTACCAGAACAGTGATTTTGACTATGCAACAGTTTTTCTTAGTTTTTTTCTAATAGTAATTAGATAGTGAGGCAGTGGTCTATTGAGGTTAATTATAATTCATAATAAGGAAATCTTATCAATTAAAAGTGTAAATAAATATAAAAATAAAAACAAAAAACAGGTATTTTCTTGAAAGATATGAAAAGCGTGTTAAATATATCCAGACATATACTATGTTTCTTGGTGAGACAATATCATAAAAATGTCACTATTTCCTCGGTCTGTTGTCTAGATTTCATGTCATCCCAGTAAAAATTTGAATAGTTTTTGTCTTAAAAGTGAAGTCATTCAGTCATGTCCGACTCTTTGCGACCCCATGGACTATAGCCTACCAGGCTCCTTCATCCATGGACTTTTCCGGGCAAGGACACTGGAGTGGGTTGCCATTTCCTTCTCCACGGGATCTTCACGACCCAAGGATTGATCCCGGGTCTCCTGCACTGCAGACGGACTCTTTACCATCTGAGCCATCAGGGAAGCCCTAAAATTAATGTATAAAATTCATCTGAAATACTAATGTGAATTGGTCAAGAATATCCAAGATATATATTGAAAAAAAGAAAATTATTTAAGCAAGACCATTTCCATATGATTATAAACACATACATAGTGGCAATAATTTAGCCCATGACTCTTGTTTAAAAATAAGAATATAGGGACTTCCCTGGTGGTCTAATGGTTAAGACTCCATGCTCCCAATGTAGGGAGCATGGGTTTAATCCCCATGGGTTGGGGAACTAAGATCCCACATGCTTCGTGGTGAGGCCTAAAAACATAAATAGAAAATAAGAATATAGATTCATGGAATAGGCTACAAAACTCAGAAATAGATGTAAAAAATTTAAAGATTGTTTATCATGAATTAAGAGGAAACAAAAGAATTATTTCATAAAAAGTTGCTGAAATAACTGGCTTACAGTATGAAAATGTAATTTAATTCACATTTTTTACATGAAATATAAATTTTAGGCTAATTAAGAAATTCATCTAGAAACCTAACACAGAAAATAATTGAGCGTCAGATAATTTGGAAGTATAATTTTCTTGGATCTGAAACACTATATCATGTAATAGCAAGAGAAAAATATTCATATACTTGACTTTAAAAAAAAAATCTATACCACAAAAAGTAAGTGATGACTAAAGCTCATGCTTCAGGAAAAACATTTGCAACAGGCAAAATATTAGCTGCAAGATATGAAAGCTAGGAGAAAGTAAAAAAAATATAGAGACACCAAAAAATAAGCAAGCAAAAGTCTATATTTTAACAAGAGGAGGTTTAGAGAGTTAGATATAGATATGGAAATATATTCAGCTTCACCAGTTATCAAATAAATACAAATTAAAGTGAAAACAAGGTTTGCTGACACCTAGTGATGGCGATACCAATTAACACAACCATTTTAGAAAGCAGTTTGACCGTAATATTTCAATAGCCATAAATAAATTCATTCTGTTTGAAGCACTACTTCCAGGCTTAGACTTCTGGAGAAGTAATTTGAAAAAAGAAAAACCATTTGCGTATGGATGTTATTGTTGTGACATGTATAGACTTAGAAACACCAAACTGTTTGGCAATAAGAGGTAAGGTTAAGCAAAATAAGGTCTGTTGATAGACTAATAGAATGTCATGTGACAAGAATTTCTTTGGCCCCATGGATATTACAAGCTAGTTGACACTCAAACTTTGTATTTCATCTGACTTTTTGGGTCTTCATTTCCACTTTATCCAGCTTAATTCAAGAGTTATTACCTGGTAAGCATTCCCACTTTGGGTTCCTTAATCGAAGGCATCAGCTTTTTAACCATCCTTGCATGGAACCTAAGAAAATGAAAGTGTTAGTCACTCAGTCATGTCTGACTCTTTGTGACCCCATGGACTGTAGCTCACCAGACTCCTCTGTCCATAGAACTCTCCAGGCAAGAATACTGAAGTGGGTTGCCATTTCCTTCTCCAGGGGATCTTCCCAACCCAAGGATCGAACCCAGGTCTCCCACACTGCAGGCAGATTCTTTACCATCTGAGCCACAAAGGAATCCCAAAGTGGCATTAAAATACCTTCAGCTCCCTGACTATCCCCTTTTTCCCTGCACTTGAAAAAAAAAAAACAAAAACGTCTCCTATTTTCATATCAATGTCAACTTCTGCCCCATTGTTCCCCTGAAACTAAGCTCCATAGAGGTATTCCAGCAGACATGTCAGTCCTCATCTTAATTTGACCGTTTGATTGCATTCTTTCAACTCTTCCATTGCCTTCCATGGCACACACTCTCCATAGTCTCTTCCTTCTTTCTTGACTGTGCCTCAACCTCCTCTGCTGACTCTTCCTCTCCCCGGCTCTAACTATTGGAGTTGCTTCTGCCCCAGTTTTGGCTCTTCCTTTAGCTGACTCTACTTTATCTACAGACAATCTTATCCACTCCTATGGCTTAATATTCCATCATATGTCCATGTCTCCTTTATCTCCTGCCCAGATTGCCTCTGAGCTCCAGACTCCATCTCTCCTTAATTATCACACAAGTACTTTACTGAACACAACCAAGGTTGAAGTCTTGACTCTTCCATCCAAAGTCTGCCTCCAGCCCCATGTGTCCCACTGCAACATCTGGCGCCTCTGTACATTCATTAGCTCACCAAACCCTCCACAGCCAGATACCCCACTTCCAGTCCTGGCCCATGCTACCTTAAAAGGGTATCTTGGAGCTGTCAGTTCTTAGCATTTCTGCTGTACCATCCTAGCCCAGGCTTCTAGCATCTCTCTCTCTCTCTCTTTTTAAAGTTTTAATTACTTTATAATGTTGAGTTTGTTTTTGCTGTACAGCGGCGTGACTCAGCTTGTAAGTATACATATATCCCCTCCCCGTTGAGCCTCCCACCCACCCCTCCATCCCACTCATCTAGGTCACCACAGAACACCGAGCTGAGTTCCCCATATTATTCAGCTGCTTTCCGCTAGCTGCATTTTACCACACAGTAGTGTAAATATGTCAATGCTATTCTCTCAATTTGTCCCACTCTCTCCTTCCCCTGCTGTGTCCAAAAGTCTGTGCTCTATATCTACATATCTATTCCTGCCCTGCAAATAGGCTCATCAGTTCCATTTTTCTAGATTCCATATATGTGCGTTAATATATGATATTTGTTTTTCTGACTGACTTCACTGTGTATAATAGGCTCTAGGTTCATCCACCTCACTACAGCGGACTCAAATGCATTCCTTTTTATGGCTGAGTAATATTCCATTGTATATATGTACCACAACTTCTTTATCCATTCATCTGTTGATGGGCATAGAGGTTGCTTCCATGACCTGGCTATTGTAAATAGTGCTGCAATGAACATTGGGTTACATGCGTCTTTTTGAAATGTGTTTGTCTCATGATATACCCCCATGAGCTGTCTTGCTGGGTCATATGGTGGTTTTATTCCTAGTTCTTTAAGGAATCTCCATACTGTTCTCCATAGTGGCGGTACCAATTTGCATTCCCACCAACAGTGATCTCAATCCTGTGTGGCCTTCCAGTTTGAGTCTAGTGAGTTTTTCCACGCTTCTGCTAGACTGTAAGCTCTTTGAGGGTAAGGACTGTAGCTGCTTTCTTCACTGAAGTGGCGAATACCTTGTATAGAACATGGCACATCTTTAAAGTTTGATAAATGTTTGTGAAATAAATTAATGCAGTGATACAGTTATGTAAATGCTGTGCATATGAGGACTGAAGGCAATGTGGAAAATTTAAAGGAGCTACTGAAAGTAGGGCTTTAACAAACTTTCTGATACTTTTGTTATAATGTTTGACCAATGAAATCCATTTAAAACATACTCGTGGGCAGGGTAACAGGTGATAATGATCGTACGCTGAGATGTGCAGTGCAGGGAGAAATACAAGGGTGAAACATGAGTGAGACTTCAGCCAGGTGTTGAAGATGAGCTGGTGGGGATGGTTGGGGGTTCAGTGCTATGTTCAGGTCCCCTGGAGATGGGTGGACTTCAGTTCACCCATTGGAAGTTGGACTGTAAGAACTTGTGTTCTTCCAGCATGATTCTGTGGCTCAGAAACAGAACTTTTTTAAAGTAAAAAGATAGGGGTGCAACCCCAGGGCAAAAAGGATAGAGCTTATCCAAGGACGAGAGACAGTGGGTTCTTAGCTGGCCGTGCAGACTCTGGGCAGAGATCAGAAGTATAACAGAAGATGGACACCTCCCAGTGGTGAGAGACTGTCACTCTTCATCGTGGATGATCAGCTGATCGCTTCCTATGTTCCTAGCTTCCTGATATTTAGCCCACCTCCCCACCAGATCCCCTGAATGCACCTGATGCAAAACGGATCTCCCATTGACATATTGTTTTCTTTAACTTTCCTCTTTTTTTCTTCTTCTTTGCTTTCTTTCTCCTCCTCCTCCTTCTACTCCCTTTTCCTCCCCTCCCCCCAACATCTTCCCCATCCTAAACATAAACAAAAAAATTTGTGTTTAGATGAGAATACTTCATATCATAAAGATACAAAATCTCCTAAAATTAATGCATATATTTACTACAATTCCAGTTAGACTCATAGTCCCATCACTCTATTTGGATAAGATGATCTTAAAGTTCATATGGAAAAAATAATGTCTAGAAAATGCTACGAAAATTATGAAAATAAAAACAGATTTACCATAAATATGTTTAAATCCACAGTCTTGAAAATTTGATGACATTGGAAAAGAAGTGGATCCATAGATAATTGGAGCAGTGCAAAGTTCAGAAACAACTTGTAGGCATATGGTGATTTAACATACGAGAAAAGTGGTATTCCCCTTCAGTGGGAAGAGGAATTTTGTTTTAAATAAATGCTTGCAACCTAGCTGATTAACCATCTGGGTAAAAGTAAAGTTGAACCCGTATCTTACCCTTTGTATAAAAATAAATTCCAGATGGATTAAAGATATAAGCTTAAAAAATAAAACAGCAAAGATGGTGAAACAGTATTATATTTGTCCACAAGCAAGAGTTGTGAGGAACTTTATAACCAAGACAATAAACTTTGTATTTGATCATAAAAGCACGTTGTGTAGGGTAAAACACATGCAAGCTGCAAGACAAACAGTATATTAGGAGAAAATGTGTCAGAAATATGACAGATAAGGATGAATATCTATCCTATACAGAGAGCTCTTAAGAATTGATAAGAAAAATACACACAAAGCAGAAAAATGGTCTAAGAATATGAATATGCGATTCACAATAGAGGAAATTAAATAACCAATAAAACATCTCTTTCTTTCCATCAGCAATCCAAGATATTCTCCTGTGGCAAGTCAGAAAGTCAGTTCCTTTAAGGCTCTAGGATGGATAGAAATGATGGAAGAACACCACATAATTTGGTTCCTGTAATTTTCTTCCCCACAGACAACAGTGACGGTGGTGGGAAGCTTCTCTCCAAGGCACTCAGAGTGCGTGGTGAAGAACGTGGACACGGGCAGGATGCTCTGCAAGGGTAAGAGCGTGCACAATGAGACCTGCACCTGCAACATCCCGACCAGAACAACTTACAAAGGCAAGTAGGCGCCACTGTTTTTTATTATCATTCTTAGAAAATGAAGAAGGCAAGAGAACCTCCTGAGCCCAGAGTGTCCAGGGACACAGGTTAAATGGCAGAATTTGGACAGCCTCACACAATAGACTCCCTCTCCCCCACTCCCTGCATCCTCCGTCCATCCCCCTCACCTTTGCTCCCCTCCTCCTGTGGCCGGCAGGCCCCCACTATCACCTGTGGCTGGAGAAGGTTGGAGGCTGGCAAATCCCCCCTCAAGTTGCTTAGGTGAGTGGCAAGCCAGAGACCATTGAACTTGACCCTTTCTGGATGGTTCAGATAGTTAGGGGATCTGAAAAGCTGGGAATGCCCTTGGTGAGACGAGGAAAGGAAATGGCCAATATGTTTTCATCTTAAGTTCATTGCATTCGTTCATTCATACAGGAAGCATTTATCGAGCATCTGTGTGCCAGACACTGTGCTAGGTGGCAGGGACACCATGTCCAAAAGAGACTGATCTGTTCTTTGCTCACAGTTTTTAGAGCCCCTTGGGATAGCAGCAAGTGGCCCACATCTTACAGTGCCGTGTGTAGCATGCAGGGAGCACAGCGTACTGTGGGAAGTACGTGAGAAGGACACCTAGCTAGACTCGGGGGGACAGCGAGAGGGCAAGGAAAGCTTCTTGGAGGATGAGTAGGGTTGAGGACAAAGAAAAGGGGGACGAGTATTCCAGGCAGAGCCTAACTAGTGTGACCGACCAAAGGAAGGAAAAAGCTTTGTTTGAGGAGCCAAAAAAAGGTTCTGTGTGGCCAAGTCAAATGGGGTAGAGAGTGAAGTGACAGAAAACGGATACCAAAGAAGGTACAAAGTGTCTGGCACAAAGTAGCCATTGATGATCAATACATTTTTGTTGAATGAATGGCCCCCAGTGGAGAACAGGGCTGGAGGGGGGAAGGGCTGCCTTTCCAAAAGGTCTGACAGAAGGGAAGCTGTTGCAGTGATTCAGGTTGAGGGGACTGAGGGAGGAAGTAGATGGAGGCAGATAAGGATGGAGAGAAGGGGATGGATTCAAAGGATGGTTAGGGGTGGGATGGATTGGGAGTTTGGGATTGATACATATATACTATTGATACTATGTGCAAAATAGATAACTAACGAGAACATAGTGTATAACAGAAGGAACTCTGCTTAATGCACTGTGGTAACGTGAAGGGGAAGGAAATCCGAAAGAGAGGGGATGTATGTATATGTTTGGCTGGTTCATTTTGCTGTACAGTAGAAACTAACATAATGTTGTAAAGCAACTATGCTCCGATAAAAATTAATTAAAAAAAAAACAAAGATGGCTAGGAGTTACAGTGTATGGACTGAGGATTCATGAGTTCCTTTGGGTGAGAAAGACGGGGAGTCAAGTGCATGGTTATTAAAATGCAGGTCTTGCTCACCTGGAACATAAGCTTCTGAAGTATTTGAGATCACTGTGAAAAGTTAATTGATTGCATTCTTAAAATTTTTTAATCTTTGTTAAATTGAAATGCAGTTGATTTATAATGTAGTCAGTTGTTTTTAAAGCCCCTGTCAGTTTCTCCCAACCATTCGTCTGCCCTTTTCTCTGGATGCTTTATATATTCTGAGCCAGCAAACAGACACACTTCCTACCTCCTGCATTCAGCTAGTCAGTGGCTGTTACCAAACCTTTGTCTGTAGTCTGTAGTAGCTTCATCCCTTTCACCAAATTCTGTCTCCCTTCTGCTTTGAAGTCATCTCTTCCATAACAGCCTTGATGGATTCTGCTCTAATCATCCTAATCATTCCAGTACCCTCTGCCCGCCCCCCACATGCACCCCAATCTTGGTATCCAGGTGATGCATGGAACTTGAACCACTCATAACGTGTTTCCTTGGCTATCCTGTCGTGGTGATGTTTCACCTAAATTTTTTTTTGTCTCTTCTAGAATAACTGAATGCTTTCAGAGCTGAGATCATATATTCTCGTTTCCTTGTGAGATTTCCCAGGAGTGTTTTGTGCACAGTTGATACGCAGGAAAGTACAACTCTTGCTAGTCTCTATCACTGGACACTTGTAGATTCCAATGACATGTATGTTTCACTGGGAGTCCCTCAGTGCTTACTGTCCATACATTCATTCTATTAACAGTTATCAAGTGTCTATTCAAATGCTCTTGCTGAGAGGTCATGCCAGCCCTCCAAACCTCCTTGTCTTTGGAACAGAGCATTATCATCTGCACAGAGACCCACTTTACATGAGCAGAATTTTATGTGGCATCCTGGCTTTCAGAATGAATGTTCCTGTTGTAGAGAAGCCTCTTAAAATAAGGGTTCTCAAACTTTTGGAATCATGCACTGATCATATTTCAGTAGGAAAACTAGAGGTACCAACAAAGTTAGGCCAACTTATTAATTTGTCAAGGGAAGACTTTTCATTTTTAAAGTATCATCTACTCTCCCCCTTAATTCATAAAAGGAAGAAGATACTAATCCCAAAGTGGGTGACAATGAAAATATCACAGGGTAGCCCTGGTGCCTGGACATAATGGGATTTGAAAGGTACCACCCTGGGCTGCTGCCCCCAAACCGGGCGATATGCAATCAGTAAGGTACATGGGGAGGATTGCAAACCCAGATTCCCAACACACCCCAGGCCTGCTAAGTCAGAATATTTAGGAATATGGCTCTGGAATCTGTATTTTCATCCACTTCTCAAGTGATTCTGATACACAACCAGATTTAGGAATCATCTTGGATAGAGGATGTAAGTTAAAGTGATACGGGAAATAGGCCATTTCTCTCCTGTTGATTTATCATATTACTCTATTCTTTGGGGGTTTTTCTAACCAGTGGGTAGGTTTTCAAAAGCAAATAAGAAACCCTTCATCGCAGATTTGTCAACAGTTGACTCCAGGAAGATCATGGCTCCCAGCCCACAGGAGCCACACTTCGCAGTTTGTTGTGTAAACATTTGCAGTGTGGGTTCTTCTGAAGGTGCAGGGCTTCCTTCTTCTCTAACATTCTGGTTATCATGTTCTAGACAGTTCTTGCTCAGTGACTTGTTTTATTCTTATGCTGTGGCCAATTACAAGCTGAGATAGTGATTCTGGGGAGAGGATGAGCTGCAAATGGGCTGTGAAATGGCTTTTTCCTAGTGATTATCCATGGGAGGCCTGGAACGAGGTGGGCTGGGGTCTGTTTGGAGGCTTGCGCTGTGCACTTCGGCTGCGTGACGGGAATGGCCCCGGGGAAGAGGCCACATACTGATGGAAATGTTAGCGAACAGCTGGCACACTCCACCCTCTATGTGGAGGAGGCAAAAAATATTTATTTTCTGTATTTCCAGCTTTGCTCGATGATAGCAGGGCTTTGCCGTCAATGACTGCTTTTCCCTCTTTGCTCCAGATGTTTTAGTTGTCAACGTGACGTTCTCATTCGGCTCCTGGCGTGTGTCAAAGAGATTCAACTTTACCAACTGCTCATCGTTAAGAGAGTAAGATTTTATTTGAAATGTAAATATTCTCTCATTGGCTTTAATTTATTTATTTGCTTTACTCTCCGATTTCCTAAAGACCTCTTTTGTGGAGGAGAACTTTCCAAGTTGCCTTTTGGAGCGTGGCCTAATGGGAGATAGGAGGGCCCCTGAGCTAATCAGCTGGCTTGTTCAAGCCCCACTAAGAGGTGATGCAGCCAAGAGGCAAACGACTATGCCTGAGTGTATTTTACCCACAGGGAAGTACATCTTCCTCCGACCCAGGGGTGGCCTTGAAGTAATAGGCAAAATGGTGCAGCTAGCGGATCAGAATGACTTTGGGAATTTGAGTCAAGGAAGAGAGTGGAACATGAGATAAGAGGAAGTCACAGTCAATGACAAGAGAAGGAGGAAGTCTCTGTCATCAGAAGAACAAGTTAGGACCTCCCTGGTGGTCCAGTGGTTAAGTGCCAGTGCAGGGGACACAGGTTCGATCCCTGATCCAGGAAGATTCCACACACCTCGGAGGAAATGAGCCTATGTACCACAACTGCTGAGCCCGTGTGCAATGAGAGAAGCCACCCTAACTAGAGAAAGCCCCTGTGCAGAGCAATGAAGATCCAACACAGCCATAAATAAATAGATAAATAATTTTTAAAAAAAGAACATGTTAATCATGACCCACATTTTTGTACCATGTTCGACCCTGTCGAGCTGCATACCCCCCTGAATTAGGATCACACCTTCCTCTTTGCTTCTAAAGCAGAGCGAAGGCAGAGAAAAGATGTTTCACAGGTTCCTGGTTTTCCAACTGAAAAATGGGATGGACATTTCCATGAAAATGATAGGAAGCTGTCCTATTAGTGACTCTGTAGTTCTTTCAATGGTTTGCTTGACCAATTGGATGAGTACCAAATGTAGGTTTCTTTGGGTCTGGCTTGGAAACCATTGTTTCTTCAGGGAAAAGGCATCGAACTTGAAGCTGAGTAGGCAGGCGACCCTACATCTATATGGACAGGAGCTGCCAGACTTTGTCACCTCAGCATTCTGAAAGAGGGGTTGAGTTCAGTGATTTCTAACAAACAGAATGAATTCAAGGAGGGGAAAAGCTAAACTTGTTACCGAAAGCCTCAAAAGTCCTTGAAAATGGGGGGCGGAAAAAGAAAAAGGGAAAGAGTTAAATAGAATTGTATAGCTCAAGGAGAGTTTAAACATAATACAGCTCCCCACCTCCAGTTGTAAAGCCTGGCGAAAAGAAGTGACTTGCCTCGGGTGCACAAGGAGGTAATTAAGAACCAGATCTCAGACCCACAGCTCCCCAGAGGGTGAGTGCCCGCCCTTTCCTGCCCTTTCCCTGGGTACCTGCTTCCCTTTTGAAAAGCACTTAGTAAGGTCATCATCACACCTGAGGGTTAGCAAGAGGAGTGCAAGTCGCAGACCTGCTTCAAGTGCACTTCGGTGGCCTGGTAAACACTTAGACAAGCCTGCATTTGCTTGCTTTCTCCCACCAAAACTGCATTTTCTGTGGGTCAGAGCCTCAGGGTGCCTTGGCATCTCTGGAAGCATATCTGAAATGCGAATATGTGTCCTCTCCCTGATCTGGTCCTCTCCTTGTCCCAGAGGCCAAAGCTCTCTCTTGCTTCCCTTAGCTACATTTCCAGACCCACTTCAATTTCCATTTTTATCGTTCTTGCTTTAACACTGATTATCCTATTAAGTGCTTTTCAAGTCTTCCGCTGTTATCCATGCATGGTTGTTTGATTAGTAGACACAATTCTTCCTTAATTTGATTAAAAAGCAAACAGTGGCACTCTGTTTTCTCTGCTTGCCAAGGTAGCACTTTTGGTTTCCCGTCTTCCAGGCACTGGGTGGTGTTCCTGCTTCAGTGAGGGTGGGCTAATGGGGGGTGGGGAGATGAGTGTCCAGAGGGAAGCTTACCTGAAGGTAGACAAATAGCAGAACCGAATGCAGAAACAGATTCAGAGGGTTCCTGTCATCTACCAATGCAGCAGGTAACCCCAGCTTCAGGTTTCCATGGCAACCCCCCAGCAAGCGTCATGATGGTCCGTCAGCCCCGAGGGCTGCCCAGAGCAGGGCACAAAGTCAGTACTCTGTCCCTAGCCTGAAAGAATGGTCCTCTCTCCCCTGGGTTCATCACAGTCTATCTAGGGACTTTTTTTCTTGTTTTTAATGCTCACACACAGCATCACAGAGGGAAATTCTAGGATGTATGTTTTCCTAAAAATGCAGGAATTACGTTGATTTTCTGTGTTGCCAGATGTCCAGGATGTATCGGAACTGGCTGTGCTTGGTGTAGAAGTGAGAGAAAATGCATCCACCCCTTCACAGCTTGCGACCCTTCAGATTACAAGAGGAACCAGGTAAAGTGACATTTTTTTGGTATTACAAAGTTTCACCGAAAATAAATGTTTGTGAGCACCCAGCCCTAGCCTGTATTTTGTGTTTATTTCAAACTCTGAATTTCCACCCATTGGGATGTTGAAGGAATGTTCTTCGTTTCAGGACCTTTGTCCAGTGGCTTTTCAGAAACGGACACCACCCAAAACAGCAGGAGGAGGAAGATTCAAGGAGAATATGAGTAACAGAACCACTTGGGGCTTGCAGGTCAGACCCTATTTTTGTACTGATGCTGGGAAAATCCCTCTTTAAATGACAGTAACATCTGCTACTTTGGGTTCCTTTTAAAAATTCCCTATTTTGCTTTCTACCCAAATTCCCTGTTTTCCCTTTGGTTTTTAACCAAGTTTCATTTAATTGGCTCAGTACATCAGAGGCTGCACACTCACATAAAAGAAATTAAAAATCTATAATTGTGAAAAATGATGTTCTGGTAGAAGTCAAATTTTAAATCTGACGTCGTGATCTCAAGAAGAGTTAGAGGGAAGTCTAGAGCACATAGCACTGAGGGGATTTCAATTTTTAACCACATTTATGATTGCATTTCTGAGGGGTATACAAGGGCTGGGCGTGTCTATGCAAACCATACAAATGAATCTCTTTGAACTGTTTTTCTTTGTAGAGACTATCTAACCAGTAGTTAATAGTGTCAAAACAAAGAGTTGTTTCTATGTAATAAGTATACATTTGCCTTCATGCCTCAAAACTGTCATTCATTAAAAAATACTTTTCATGAAAATTTCTTTGGAAATTCCTCTTATTTTCTTCATAGTAAGTCACCAAGGTCAACTGACAGACATGATTGAAAAGAGAGAATATAACCAAGGAAACATTTCTGGGCAGAACATAATTGATGCACTTAGCGCACAAGTGCTGGCGTCGTTCAGTCAAGGGAAGTTAATTGAGCATCTACTATGCAGTGAAAAAAAGGACAAGTTCTTATTCTCATTAACCTTGGGACTAGTGGAAGCAGACAAATTAAACACAGTAACATGTTTTGTTTTTAAAGGCTCAGTTTTCTATTTCTTGACTCATCTGTGGCTTTGACATATCCATTTGCTGCTACTTAAGGTCAAGTGCCAATATAAATAAGTAGCACATTTTTAATCACCACCAAACAGTTGAGCGTAAGTGTAGGTGAATTCAGTAACAAGCAGAGGGAATGTGAATCAAAGTGGATTATGAAGTTAATTAAAGGCATTAGAAAAGCTTGCTGTGCCAATATCTTCAGACTTTTTAAGTCTTCAAGGTTTTATTAAATGATGAGCCACATTACTCTTCTCATTGGTTGATGAAACTAAGGCATAGTGACAGGTGTTTAAATCAAAAAGGCAGTGGCTTTTTTTAAAAAATTAAACTTCTCTTTTGCTGTTGTTTCAGTTGTTTTTTTTTAATTGGTCAAATACATATAACACAACGTTTACCACTTTTAAGTGTACAGTTTAGTAGTGTTAAGTGCATTCACACTGTTGTCGGTGATCACCACCATCTGTCCCCAGAACATGTTTCAACTTGCAAAACTGAAACCTCGTACCCATTAAACAGTAACCCCTCATTTTCCCTTCCCCTCGCCCCTGGAAGTTGCTGTTCTACTTTCAGTTCTCTATGAATTTGACTACTCTAGGTACTTCAGATTATCAGGTGGAATCAAACAGGCTTTGTCTTTTTGTGACTGGCTCATTTCGCTTAACATAATGTTCTCAAGGTTCATCCATACTGTAACATGTGTTAGAATTCCCTTTCAGGTTGAGTAATGTTGCATTGTTTGTATATATTACATTTTGTTTATTCAGTCATCCATTGACGGACACTTGGGTTGCATACATCTTTTGGCCATTGTAACTAATACTTCTATAAATGGATGTGTACAAATACCTCTTCAAGACCCTGTTTCAGTTCTTTGGGGTATGTACTCAGCAGTGGAATTGCTGGATCGTATGACAATCCTATCTTTAATTTCTTTAGGAACACCATGCTGTTTTCCTTACCTCTCAGCCGTTGTACATTCCCACCAACAGCATTTCAGTGTTCCAAGTTCTCCACATTCTTGCCAACACTTTTTTTTTTTTAAATAGTAACCACCTTAATTTGGTATAAGGTGGTATTTCACTGTGGTTTTGATTTGCATTTTCCTACTGTTCAGTCACACTGAACCTCTTTTTGTGTGCTTGTGGGACATTCGTGTGCTTCTTTGGAGAAATGTCTATTCAAGTGTTCTATCTATTTTATAGTCAGGTTGCTTGTTTTTTTGTTGTTGTTGTTGAATTGTAGGAGTTCTTTATATATTTTAGATATCAACCATGTATCAGATAAATGATTTGCAAATATTTTCTCCTATTCCATAGATGGCCATTTCATTCTGTTGATTGTATTCTTGGATGCACAGAGGTTTTAAATTTTGTTCAAGTTTAATTTATTTTTTTTTTTAATTTTGTTGTCTGTGCTTTGGGTGTCACATCCAAGATATCACTGGCAAATCCAATGCCATAAAGCTCTTATTCTAAGTGTTTTATAGTTTTAATTCTTACAATTAGGTTACTTGATCCATTTTGAGTTAATTTACATATATGGTATAAGGTAAGTGGCCAACTTCATTCTTTTCTGTGGATATCCAGTTTTCCAAGACAACTTGTTGAAAAAACTGTCCTTTACCCCATTAAATATGCTTTGCACCCTTATCAAAAAATTATGTGATCATATATGCAAGCATTTACTTCTGGGCTATATATCCTATTCCATTGGTCTATAGGTCTGTCTTTATACCCATAAAATACTGTTTTGTAATAAGTTTTGAGATCAGAAAGTGAGCATTCTGAGATTTTGTTCTTCTTTTTCATGATCATTTTGAAAGAAAACTTTTTATTCTGAGATAATGTTGATTTGTATGGAGTTGTAAGAAAATAATACAGAGGTCTCGTGTATCCTTTACCCAGTTTCTCCCAGTAGTAACATCTTGCCAAACAATAGCACAATATCACAACTAGGATTTGACGGTGACAACAGTCAATATACAGAACAACTCTGTCACCTCAAGTCTCCCCCACGTTGCCTGTCTGTAGTCACACCCACTTCCTCCTCCCCTCCCACTTGCCTATTTCTGACCTGCGGCTACCACTAATCTGTTCTTCATTCTGTAATTTTATTATTTCAAAGATTTTATATAAATGGAATCATCCAGAGGTACCCTTTGTGAACTGGTCTTTTTAACTTAACATAATTCTCTAGAAATTCATCCACATTCTTTTATGCATCAATAATGTGTCCCTTTCTATTGCTAAGTCATGGTTCAGGCAGTGACTTTTTACATTTTTATTTTAAAGAAAAAAAATAAGGTCACTGCATCCTGGTTTCCTGTATTATGTCTTCTTGAACCTTTTGACATATGTGGTTGAAAGAACTGGGGTCACCAAGGAAATAGGAGAAAGCTGGAAATAAACAAAAGCCCAGACCTGTCTTCAGGGCTTCTCCATGCATGACCTTTGGCGAAAGACATCTTTTTGATGCTGAAATGTTTTCTTTAAATACTTGGGGATTCCCTGGCTGCCCAGTGTTTAGGACTCTGTCTTCCACAGCAAGGGGTATGGGTTCACCCCCGAACTGGAGAGTTAAGATCTGGCAAGCAGCATGGCAGGACCAGAAATGAATGAATGACTCCGTTCAGAATGGACGACTGGGAATGGAGTACTGTCACAGCATGGGTTTCTCATGCTCTGACACACTGCTGTCTTTTCCTTATTCTGTGGAATGTGTAAATCCAGGTTTCCAGTTCGGCCCCCAGGCTGGCTTTGAATGAGGCAGCGAACACTATTCCTAGCAGAGAAGCCATCAGAGGCTTTCCTTCAGCGCATCTTCCACATCACATACGTACTAAGTGCTTCCTGTGTGCCAGGCATGGGGACATGAGATGTGAATGAATCGTACACAGTCTTAGGCCTCCTAATGCTGAGCTTGGATTGATGATCCCTACAGGTATCGTTTGTGCACCTAATATATACCGATACACAGAGCTCCATGGATACCGTGAGGAGGACACACAGGAATCAGGAACATCTCTTGTCATCAGTCTTAAGAATCTTATTTGTACATACACACATAAATAAGAATAAAAGATAGAAAAGAGTAACCTAGGAAAGGTACCAGGTAGTTTACAAACCCTGAGAGCCTCTTTGTGCCCGGGGCCTTGTCTTAGTCATTCCTGATTATTTAAGCCCAGGGCCTGGCAGTTAAAAACACTTCATCAGTGTGGTTGGTTAAGTCTTTGATGGATGGATGGATGGATTGACGCAAGATGGCAGGCAGCCGATAGTTAAGGGAAGAGACACCTGGAGACAGAGTGGGTCTTCTAAGCGTAGGGCCCAGTCGTTGCAAAAGCATAGTGCATCATAGAAAATCCCAGGGTACCCCTTATGGGAGACCCCAAGTGATTTAGTTTGGCTGGAGCAGAAGGATGCAGGAAGTTATGGGACAGAACAAGGCTGAAATAACCTTGGAGTCTGCATCTATAGAGCCTTACATTTTGTTTTTCAGCAGCAGTAGAATGTTCTTCAAGACTTTTTTTTTTTTAATGCATGAATGAACTCACCTGAGAAGGAAATGGCAAACCACTCCAATAATCTTGCTTGGAGAATCCCATGGACAGAGGAGCCTGGCAGGCTATACAATCCATAGCGTCTCAGACAGTCGGACATGACTGAAGCGACTTAGCATGCGTGCAAGCATGTGGAACTTATGAGAGAGGGTTCCTGGTTGACCCCCTATTTGGCTTTGTTGTCCTCATACTGTTTCATGAGCCTATGCACCATCCCTTGACCACAACTTAAAAACATGTACTGTCATGGCAGCTCCCCCATGGGAACCAGGAATGGACTTAATGATGCCAAACCAGAAAGAACCCCAGGGGGCTTCATTAGGAGCCGAATCACCAGAACAGGGCAAATCACTTAAAAATCTATCAATATATTTGCCCTTTGGATGGAAAGTATTTTCAACTGTCAGGGCCAGTTTCTGTCAGAAACAGTTGGCCTTGTCACCCTGTCTTAACCTCTTTTCCTTCCTTTTCTTAATAATCTTATATCTGGTGCCTCCACCTGCCCAGAGAAGAGGTGACTGCTCTATCTTTCCTGTTCTCAGGAAAGGTTGTGAAGGTCTGTGATATGAGGTGGTTCTAATATTTGTTATCCTTATCACTGCCGGGTAGAAATGCATGGTACAAAGCCTTGTCCTCGTGTTCTCGGGAGATTCATATTCCTTCTCTTTCTTGTGAGTTTTCCTCTCTTCCTCCATCACGTATGATGTGCATTTTAATTCCTCACAGGCAATCCAAATCACCTCATTCAGGGTCCCTGCCTTAAAAAGCAAAGTCAAGTTTAACACGTACCGTGCTGAGTAGTTTCTGTGGGCCTAGCACTGAGCTGCGTGCTGTGGGCTTCACTGCCAGTTGCTCTTGTATTCATTCATTCGAAACGTGTTAATTGAACACCTACTATGTGCTGGGCAGAGAGGCAAAATATGTGCCCTCGTGGAGTTTATGTTAAGAACTTGTAAAAGTTGGGGATGCATTTTTGTGAAGCTTCTTAGTGTGTATGACAGAAAAAGCTATAAGCAGGAATGCCAGAATGTGCAGAATTGCCTAGTTTTGTATTTGTGAAGCCTGGGGTTATATCCTGAACTCAAAGTACCTCTTTATTGGAGCTTTATGATGGACCTATTTTCCCTACCTGATAGACAAATGTTGGCTTGCACAGGGTCAGTAGGTAGTGAGTGATAGACACGAGGTTTGACCCAGGCAGTCTAGGCCATAGCTTTAACCACTAGTATACACCGCATGGGGCCTGCCTTGTGGCTCAGTTGGTAAAGAATCTGCCTGCAGTGCAGGAGACCCAGGTTCGGTCCCTGGGTTGGGAAGATCCCCTGGAGAAGGAAATGGCACCCCACCCCAGTATTGTTGCCTGGGAAATCCTATGGACAGAGGAGCCTGGTGGACTACAGTCCTTGGGGTCACAAGTGTTGCACACGACTTAGAAATTAAACCACATACATTGCATGACCTCAATGTAGTATCAGTGATAAAAGTCAGTCTGGAAGGGACTTCTCTTGGGTGGCCTGGGCAAGCTGTCAGGGATGTGCATTAGTGTTGAAGGCTTGGGATGGGGGAGATAGGTTGGAGCATAATCTAAGACAAGGAGTTGGACCCAGGCAAGCCTGGCATCCTCCCAAGATGGGAAGAGCAGGGAAGGCTTGAGATGGGAAACGGAGGCCCTTGGGAGAGGGGAGCACCAAGCATCTCATATTGAAGTGGAAGCTCAACAGAGGGATGGGTTTTGATTGGTGGGGTTAAATCTGCAAGCAGGGGTCTCTAATGGAATGGTGGCATTGCCCACCCTGGTCACAGAGTCCTGGGTGCCTCGGCCAGATCTGAGGAACCACATTCAGAAGGTTCAGTGACCAAGAGTAGTTACTTGATGGACTGGCCTCAGCAGCCTCCCCTTCAAGTCCCCCAGGTCAGAGAAGCAAGCCTTGATCTCTCTGCACAAGGCTTTGGTCTGTCACCTGCTCGGAAATCTCCTGGTCCATCTCAGTTGGCATTCTAGCTCTTGATAATTCCTAGGACCAAGCTCCCTAGGACCAGTCCTTTCACAGATGGGTGGGCCATAAAGAAGTATTCAGCTGGGGGCTGAGCATCAGATGGACACGATGTTTTTGTTCCAATTAATGCTCTTATTTTTCTCTGGTGGGACTGTATTTTGGTGTTCTCTTTCCACATCTCACCCCTTTTTACACTTTACCATCAGTGACCACTGATGATCACCACTCTTCTCAATTTATACGTTTCATTAATATATTACTTCCATCCTTTTTGGTCATTAATAAAGATGTTAAATAATTCTGAACCAAAATCTCACCCCTGTAGGGCCCTACAAGGCACTTTCCTTTAATTAGTTGTGCTACCTTTCATCTCTCTAATGTCCTTTGGTTTCAGATTTCCAGCTGGTTTTTTTGAATCCATGTGACTTTTTATCCAGTCTCGTTTGAACTAATTTCACAAGTGAAAATCTGAGAAACGTTTTACTGAGTATTGATTCAGGTCCAGGCCTACAGAGAGCTTTGCTGTATTCAAATTTTTTGGGAAACAGATTAATAGAGTACAATTTGGTCTTAATAAATTGAGTCTTCCTAATGTACCTCTTTCTAATATTCTTTTCAATCATAGTGGTAGTTTCTCCATTAATGTCATGGTAATTTGAATTGTGTTGATGTCAGGTTTCACAAAAGGTACTCTTCCTGTCAAGAGTAATCCTCTTAGACCTTTCCAAAGATAACTAGGTCTTAGTGCTGTGCTATTTCCAGTGTCTTATAATGACTTTGTTTTTAAAAAAATAAAATAACTGGGTATTCTGTAATCACCTAATTAGCCAGTTTCTAATGTGCTTTTTTTAAATATCAAATAGGCAGTGATTTAAACTCGTGAGCAACCAGAGTTCCAAATATTTTATTAAATAGTTCAAAATTGTGCAGCCATTTAAAAATAACTCTCAAGCCTTTAAAATGTAACTGACAGGAAGTAGATTGTTCTGAGGTTAATTGTTGGGCAACCCAGGGCTCTAAGGGTTAGAGCCAATGGTATTTTGATTTGATAAATGGAAATCCTTGGGCATAGAATGAGGGAGGAATCTCACTCCACAGGGCTGTAAGGAATAATCTCTTTGCATCAAGCTAGATTATGTTTTTAAATTAACCCCTTGTATGTGTCAGCTTATGGGACCTGCTACTTCATTTCAGGTTATGAATGAAGTCTTGATTCAAATTCAGAAATAGAGCTAGAATACTGAGTGTGTGGCAAGATCATTCTTGGCCTTTTGTATGTACTGGATTTTTAAAGACTATTTATCAGTAAAAATAACAAGTGTTGTATTTCTAAGAATTGTAGGCATATAGTACAGCCATATAGGTACACTTTTTTTTTTTTTCTTGTATATCTGTGCTGTTTATTTAATGAGGTCTGCTTGGTAGCACTTTAACTCACTTATTAAAAGAGGTTCTCCAGGCAGACAAAGGACAGCTAATCTGACCCTCTTTGCAAGCAGACCTGAAGCATCTGCTTTCACAAGATAGACCAGGGCTAGATTCCATCCTAGACAGCCAATGGAAACCTCTGTCAACAATAAGGTTTTAAAACAAAATCCTTTTGAAAGTAGCAGGACTGTCTCTACTCAGGGGGAAATAAAAAGTTAATCAGGTGACATGGCAAGTCCTCTGATGGATTTTGTGGAGCTGTTTAAGGAACAAACTATAACCCCCTTTAGAAAATCTTTTTTAGCTTAGTTAGAAGGCTCTCTTTTTAGCCTCTCCTGAAAGCAAAGAAGTAGCATTTACTTGGCGTGTTTGAAATTTCACTTGAGCAGACATCAACTGTCTAAGTAGAAGAAGTGAGAAGGGCTATCTGCAAAGAAACCCGGGAATCAGAGCTGAGTTGGATATAAATGTGAAGTCTGCATTGAGGTTTACCTAAAGCCTCTTGCTTCCCTAAGAAGACTGGACCCAGTAGTGCAGGGGTCTGCCAGATTTTTTTCTTCAAAAAGTCAGACAGTAAATATTTCAGGCTTTGCAAGCCATGTGATCTCTGTCGCAAAGACTAGGCTCTGCCATTATAGTGCAAACGCAGTGACAGACAATGCATAAATGATGGTGTGGCTGGGTTCCCAAAAAACTGTATTTATGGATGCTGAAATTTGAATTTCATGTGTTTACACATGTCATGGAATATTCTTCTTTTGACAATTTTTTTTTCATAGGCTGTCCAAGAACGAGCAGTGGACTGAATTTAACTCGCTCCAGGCAAATCTAGGAGTTTACTTTCTCCTGATCTAGTGCACCCAGAGGCCCTGTGTCCCCCACAGCACCTCGTGCCATCCCAGGGATCCTGTAGGTGTTTAACAAATACCTGTTCACTTAGCTGGCATCCTGTCGGAGCAAAGAGTAAGCCTTTTGGTATACAACACACACTTGACATTTGCAAGGGATTTATTTCCACGTCTTTGCTAATCCCCCCCATTCCAAGTACCACTCTTGCAGATAATTTCCCCCATAAAATGCAGTCAACTCTAACAGAATAATTAAAGTGACCCTCTCAGGCCCTCTGTGATTCTATAAATACAGGACTGAAGTCCTTTACTAAGTGATTAAAATAAATTCTGCCACCGAAATCAATTCCCTGTCGCATTACATCATTGCTGTGCTGACATTAACAATGAATTCACTTCAATCGGGAAAATCAATCCACGGTGATAATGAGTGACGGCGACTGTTCCACCGTATAGCACCTGTGTTTGTCAAGGAGCAGAATGATAAGACATCCTTTCAGCAGGGTGGGCACCACAGCAAGGCCATCCTGATGAGCATCATACGAACAAAGGAGCAGTGGATCCTGAGGTGCTTGAAACAGGTGGCAGGCAGGTGCTGGACATGAACTCCCCCAGTGCCTTAAGTGGCTTCCTCCTAGACTTCATCCTCTAAGTGGATACACTCGGTATTTATGACTTAGCCAAACTCCACATGATTAAGCATCTCTGGACCTGGAGGTCATTTTCAAATATTAGGAGTGTGAGTATGAAAATTCACTCATACTAAAGATCTGCTGAGCTTAGTATGGGCTAGAATCTTAGAATCTTGCTCTGTTTGGTCCATATTATAGAGGAATATAGACTTGCTGGAAATAGTCTACAAAACAACTACTAAATGAGCAAAAAGATAGGCAGTGGCATCTGTAGAGAAAAGTGAAAGAGATCAAGATTGGTTTGTCTTTGAAAGGGAAAATGATTCTTGCCATCAAATAAAGGGCTTTTTTTTTTTTAAGGGGAATTTGATTAGATGTTGCAAATAGAGAAGTAAGGTGCTTAAATCTACATGATGTGGGGCCCCAGTTATTGGGTTATTCCAAGGGAAACTTTCCTGATAGAAAAAAGCCTGATAAAGCTTGTAATGGGTTCCAAGGAGGAGATGATATCTACAAATGTGGAATAACAGTGGTTGGCTCCAGGAGTTTAGGCATCCAACTACTTGATATTAGGTGACTTCACTGGTTGGTTTCTTACTGAAACAAACAAACAAAAATAGGAACTGCTTTCTTGGAAATTGAAGTTATCTTGGATGACATTTATTCCAACTTAATGATGAATCTGTTGTTGACTACAGTCAGTGGGCGCCTCATCTTTTACTTCATTTTGTTACGTTGTGAGCCTCCAGAGGCTGTGAGGCAGCAAGCATGTTTGAGAACTCTAGTGATATCTCACTCTTCAGACAGAATGTCAGACTCTTCAACTGTATTTTCAACTGTCTTGTGAGACAAAGACTAATTGGTTTGACCTCATGCTGTCGCACGTTGAGAGACATGAATCTGCAGCACTCCTCCTTGAATACATTGATTTCATTAAACACTGTCTGCTTGTGTTTGCAAAATGTTGTAATTTCCCAGTGAGTTCTTCGAACGGCAGTGCATAAACAGATTTTTTGGAACAATGCCATTTCTTAGCTTTGATCTTGTGTTTTAATCTTTTCTTTCCAATAGGTCTTCTCTGTTAAGTCCATTGAGCCACAGAAAATATCGACCTTAGGGAAAAGTAATGTGATCGTCACGGGAGCAAACTTTACCCAGGCATCGAACATCACAATGATCCTGAAAGGAACCAGTACTTGTGATAAGGATGTGTGAGTTGAAATATGAGTGATTTATTCTTGGTAACATACTGAAAAGCTAAAACCTATACCAAAGGAATAGCACTGAGATTATAATCTTTTTATGGTTAATTTCTTTCCATGTGCCAACGTGAGCCAGTTATTCTGTATATTTGATTTAACATGATTTCAAGAAGTAAAATAATTTAAGCATGACGTTGAAGTTAGTTGTGGGAGAATCTGTGCCATGTAACCCCCAACACCTCAAAATATAGTAATTCCAGAATGCTGCCTATTGGGGTCCTGATTTGTTTTCATGAACAAAATCAAGTAATTTGAGGAACAGATATCATTTTGAAGATGATCCACTTAGAAAAATAGCTGAGTACCTTAGAATTTTATGGGAAAATAGGGCCACTCTTCCAACGTATTACTGAAAGTTGAGAGGACAAATTTTCTGATCTATTTTATTCTTTTGTAGCCTTCTCTGTATTGCAACTTAGCATGCATGCATGCGTGCATTGGAGAAGGAAATGGCAACCCACTCCAGTATTCTTGCTTGGAGAATCCCACAGACAGCGGAGCCTGGTGGGCTGCCGTCTATGGGATCGCACAGAGTCGGACACGACTGCAGCGACTTAGCAGCAGCAGCAGCAGCTGTATTGGATTGGTTTCAGGCTCAAATAATAACTAAATGAAACATCCATTAGTGTTAAAAAGAAGAAAACACCCCAACACAAATATCTGTTCAATGATGTACCATTTGAACACCATTATTTCTATGACCTCTTTTCCCTAACACATTCTTTCAATGAAACTTTGAGAAAAGAAAATCTCAGTATTTGACTATCACTCTTGTGTAAATGTTACTCTCCAAAATGAGGTAAAGTAATAATAGCATAATAAATCATTTGAGTTTTCTGCTTGTTAGTGTTTAGAGGTGTTGGCTAATTTAAAGTAAAAAGATGTTGCCGTCTACATGATGTAGAATAGTGAGTTTGTTCTCACCATGGAAATGTGTCAAAGACAATCCACTGAAGCATGGTGTTTTGGTTCTTAACTACTAAAACAGATTTGTACAGCATTTTAATCTGCCACACTTATATACTGAATTCTTTGGTTTAATTCGTTTGCTGCATCTAACCGCCATCCCCTTCCCCTCCTAGCAGTAAATTTGGGATGTCTGTCATTTTGATGGAAAAAACTGCTCCTTGGGTGCTCTTCTTCTCTGTTCTGCTATTTACCAGAATTATCCAGCACACATTAGTGGCTGTATCTATGCGACATAGGTATTTTTGTACCGTTTATCCTGGCTAAATACCTCACTGCAAAAATCTTTCATTTTGTGTAGCGAAGTTAGACACCTGTGTGTTCACTGAAAGGCAATCAGCTTCACTGGAAAATAAGTCGTTTTTTAGAGCATTACCCTGTTTCTGACTCTTTATGCTCTCATTTCAATTCCGAGTGTGTCTTGAGATACTGCAGTTATTAAATTAAATGACTAAGAGAGACCTTTCTGCATGTAGCATTTCAGTAACCACATCTGTGTAGTGAACCCAAGGTTCACGAGCAATAAATGTAATACGCAGTTAATTCTGTATCAGAGTTCATGCCATAATCCTAACCTCTCAATACAGCATTTTTAAAATACCTAATTATTCCAAGGAGAAAAATATAAGAATAGCAATGGAATGATCCATATTTCTGCCTCTCTCCTTCCAAAATTGATAAACAAGTTTGAATTTTAATGATCAGCCAGTTTACAATGAGTTTCCTAGAGCTTTGCTCTGAATATAAAATCTTAGAATGTAAATTTGAGTAAGTGTCAGTACAAACCAGCTCAAATATTTCTGAATTTGTCTTGTTGTTAGAATCTATTATTACTGCTTAAAGGCTATGGGCATTACAGTCAATAATCATGTATGAAGTCTTTAAGTAATAATAGTAGATTCTCATGTGCTATAATTATACTGAGCATTATCCAGACACAACCCCATCTTCATGACTTGTGCTTTAGAGGCTCGTTGTAGATGTGATATACAGAGGAAGCTGCAGAGGGAATGCTGTAGAAGGCTTTGCTTTGACTCCCAAAGGGTGTTGAGGGCATGCTCTGCAGATTTCAAGAGCACCCAGGACAGTCCCAGCTAAATTCCTGTCTGGAGATTGTCAGGAGCTCTGATGCTGGTTGATTCCAAGGCCCCTGGGCTTCTGGCATGGACTTTAGTGTTGAACTCTTTGTTCTTTGAATGGCAGAATCCATCTCTGCCCAGGGTCGGGTTCTACCACACCTTCCCTACAAGTGCTTGATTGATTTTTCAAGCCTTTCATTATGGAAATTTCCAGTCATACACAACAGAGAACCTCTTCATATCCTCCAACTTCCAAATTCAACGTTTTACCAATCTTATTTCATCTATCTCCTCCATATTTTTGAGAGTGATGGAAAGTTAGTGGCTAGAGTTTGTAAGAGCATATCCCAGGATATCTCACTATATCCTTTGACTCATGATTACTTCAGTATATATGTGTAGCAGGTAAGAATGGTGCCATTAGCACACAAAATTAATGGCAATTCCTTAATATACTTTGATACCCAGTCCACTTTGCACTTCCTATTATATTAGGGCTTTTTAAAGGCAGTGGTTCCATTTCCTTCTCTCCCCACTTCTAAGGGAAATGCAAATAAAAACATAAAAATGCATAAAAGAAAAAGGAACCCGGACCCAGATAATACCCATGCTGGGTAAGTGGGCCCTGATTAATCAGTAGCTGCCTGCAGCTGTTCTGATAGTTTGGGAGCTGTTGCAGTTCAAATGAAATTCATATCCTGTCTCCTTGGGTAATCAACTGTGCTAGGTATCTGTGTCACCGAAGACCTCTCTCCTATCCCTTTATAGGATACAGGTTAGCCACGTGCTAAATGACACCCATATGCAATTCTCTCTTCCATCGAGCCGAAAAGAAATGAAGGATGTGTGTATCCAGTTTGATGGCGGGAACTGTGCTTCGGTGGGACCCTTGTCTTATATTGCTCTGCCCCACTGCTCGCTCATATATCCTGCTACCACCTGGATCAGGTACTTTCTAGAGTGTATTTTTTTTCTTGCTGTGGTTAACAAGGCCATATGTATAAAGATCATGGATTTCACTCAAATAAATATAGAAATGATTGTCATAACTTAATTGTCACAGACTTCCTCTTTAGGATTTATTCTTAGAAAACAAAGGCATACCTGAGAAATAGGTTGCCTCCCATCATCACAGTAAATACTGTGAGTATATCTTGTTTTATTCTTAGCTGTGGCTGCCAGGAAACTCACAGCTAAAATGTTTGTTGAAATTCTGGTTTCTCTTCAGATCATGTTTGTGTTTTTCAATGTTTGTTCAACTATAATAATTAAGCTCAGGTTTCTGATACAAATACATAATCCTCTTCACTACCTTGCACTCCTGCGTATGACCCAAAGCTTGTTCCTTCTTACAGCCTTCATTTTATAACCTTAAGAGTAAGCTCTTTTGAATAATTTCAAGAAATATTGGGAACTATCTAAATAAGAAGCAGTGTCTACATTTCAAAGATACTCCCTATGTGAGAAACGGAAATTCCAAAGAAACTCTTACAGATGACTCTTGTTATATTAAGAAAAAAAATTCTCCCCCTAGTTGAATTTAAATTCACATTAAGATTTTAGAATATAAACCTAAAGATAGTTTCTCCACCTAACACAGCATGAAACTAACTTTCAAAGTACTGTCTAGGTAAAACTACAGATGAAGCTTTGTTTAAAAAAAAAGAAAAGGAAAATGAAAAAAAGAAATCACTTCTAATATTCTTATTTAAGATGAAGTGAGAGGTGGATGTATTAGGCTGCTAGGGCTGCCATAACAAAGTACCACAGACTGGACTGCTTAAATGACAGAAATGTATTTAATCAAAGTTCTGGAAGCTATGAGCCCAAGATCAAGGTGCTGTCAGGGTTGATTTATCCTGCAGCCTCTCTCCTAGGTTTGCGGAGGGCCATCCTCTCCCTGTGTCTTCACAATGGTCTTCCCTCTGTGCCTGTCTGTGTTATAATCTCCTTTCTTTTTTTTTTTTAATAAGGACACCTGTCATATTGGATTGGGGCCCACTCTAATGACCTCATTTAACCTTAATTACCTCTTTCAGGGTCCTATCTCCAAATAGAGTCAGGTGCTGAGGTCCTGGAGGTTGGGACTTCAGTTCCACTCCTAACAGTAGCATGAGGAAAGCTAACATTTCCAACCCAAGGCTCTAGCATGGTTCTCCCAGCCGTGGGTCTCAGTCCCTCCTATAAATAGGAGCAAACGGTGATGCAACACTCCCCATATGCCCCGGGTGTCAGATCTTTTGACTCAGGAAATCCTCACAAGTCTACGGGGTCCCCTGTGCATAACCCTTTTGGCCAATGAGAAAACTGAGGTGTGGAGCATTCAGAGAGCTTGCCCAGGCTCCCGGGCAGTCTGGGCCAGGCTTGCTGTGATCTGTGCTTTGTTGCAAGGTAGGAGGTTTCCTAATGTCTCATCACCTGTGACAGTCTGAGTCAGTGTCTCTCGGTTACTCCTGGGCAAGAACACGGCTCTGCAGTCTGGCCATTGGCAGACCATGCTTGGCCTGGTTTTCTAGTAATGGTGACAGGCTGGCGTGAGGCCAGCTCGGCCATCCCCCTGGTGGCTGGAAGGTTCAGGGCTTACTGCCTTCCCTCTGCCCTCCACAAATTGGCCTTCTTGTGCCCGCCTCCTGGTCTTGTCATCATGGGCTCGGCAGGCTGATGGAGCTGACCTGCCCAGGCTCCTGTCCCTTGGAATGAGTGTCTAGTGACCTATGTGAACAGGGGTGTGGGGGCCCCCAGAGTTGTGGACAGCTGTTTATTTCACATCTAATGGCCATTTTGCTGAAATGCAATTATGTGCTAAGAAATTGTGAAATCATTTGGCTTAGTTTTGGAGAGCTAGGACATAGCTGTTATTTATATGGTTTACCAAATAGGAATTTAGATTTGTCATGCCATTTATAATTTTACCTTGTCCAAAGTACTCCCTGTCTCCCTACATAAAATGTAATTGGTAGGTTGGGAGTTTGATTTTGAAAATTGTTAGATTAAAGAGTCTTCATATAGATTAAACAGCAATCAAACAAAATTCTGTTTAGTGCAACCTTTCCAAGGTGCAGCTGATGATCTAATTATATGGGGTAACATGATACAATAAAATTCAAAATTCTAGAAAAGAATCTGGGCATTTTCCTAAAGTTAAAACAGGATCCAACCTGAATTTTTACATTTATGTTTCTTAAAAAACTATGATCTGTGGCCAGTATCATGAAAGGATATAAAAATGTCATGCATTTGAAATTAAAATTTATTAATTTGCTTTCAAACATAACTGAGTTTAATATTAATTATGAATAAAGTGATGGTTTTGTTCATAAATGCAAAATGCCTGTATGTATATCTATGAAACTCCTATTTTTTTCTTGCAGCGGTGGTCAAAATATAACCATCATGGGCAGAAATTTTGATGTAATTGACAACTTAATCTTTTCTCACGAGGTAAAAGGAAATGTAAGTCTTCAACTGCTTTGTAATAATAGCTATCTTCAAGGATGATTTTTGTTTTCATCACACTAAAATATTTGTTCTTGTTCAGTCACTAGTCATGTTTGACTCTCTGCGATCCCATGGACTGCAGCATTCCGGGCTTCCCTGTCCTTCACTATCTCCTGGAGTTTGCTCAAACTCATGTCCATTGAGTCGATGATATGTTGGGGATACTTTTGGTTTCTGTGCTTTTGTGCTATTATGAGGTTTTACCTGTTGCATGATATTACCATCTGTGCTATAATGGAAATAATAAGACCTCAGACTTGGAGTTGCGAGGTGTGGCACAGAGGGAAGAGGAATGAACTTGGAATGACAAGAGCTGCCTTCTTCTCCTTTTGTGATTGTGGCCAGTCATGTTAATGAGACTTATGAACACGTGTGACCATGCCTTCTGAGTGGCTGAGGTGTGGTGTAAAGATGAGTGTTTCTGGGACGAGTAGGTGGTGGTGGTCCCACTGCCCTTAGCGTGCTGCTGTTCAGAGATGCAGTGACCTGCTAAACCCCCAGAGAGCCTGTCATGTGTTTCTCCTCTCGCCCTGTCTCTCTCTGAACTGATTTGGCACCTTCCTTCTGACCTCACCCCCTCTTGCCCTTCATCTCCCCGCCCAGGGGTCTGGCCCCCAACCCCACTCAGCTCTTGCCCCAACACAAGTCACACACAGGCCTTGTCATGGGAACTGATGGATTTCAGAAGCAGGCTGGGGCCACTGAGTGCACATATAAGTTCTTCGTGAATGCTCTCCTAACCATTCTCTCTTCCTCTTTCTGTTCTTCCTTCATGAGAGATGTGATAACAGCCTCTCAGAGGCCCGGTCAGACCACTTCCTGCCAAAACTGACAGGCATGCGAGTGGCCACAAACCTGGCCTCTGCTTGGGACCAGTGTGGCTTCTGGCCTAGATCCAGGAGGCCTTCCTAAGCCCTCCCAGGGCCTTGTCAGGATGCACATCCATGTCCTGATACCCTTCAGAGCCCGTTCCGAGCCTCGCGTTGTATCTGACTCCAGGTCACGTCTCCATGATGTCAACACCTCCTGTTGAGTGCTTTGTATAGGTTGACCCTCTGACGAGAGGCCTTGCTTGCATTTGTAAGTGAACTTGCTCTCCCTCCCAGTGCTGTCCCTGAATCAAGTAGAATTCATTGAGCACCTGCTGTGGGCAAAACATTTTCCCAGGTCCAGGGGACCAAAGAAATAAGAGAGTCATTGCCTTCATGGTGGGAGATGGCTAATTGAATGGGATGGAAAGCTGAGAGTACAGGGTATCGTTAAGTTCTAGGTCTGCTGACTCTCTTCTGGCTCAGACAGCCCACTGTGTATTTCTAAAGGAAAGGGTAGTTAAAATTGGGCAGATTTCAGCAGGTCTGTGGTGTGGAGCGTGATAGTAGGACTTGGGCAGGTGGAAGCAGGGAGGGAATTTCAGGTACAGAGGAGACAAAGCTACTCAGAGGCCCCTGATGGGAATATCAGTGATATTCCAGCTCTGCTGGAACCAAGAGGATGGGTTGGGAATGAACCAGAGGGATGGCTGGAAAACCACATTGGGCCATAAGAAAGGATCAGACTGAAAATGTTGCCCTTAATTCTGTAGATGATGGGGAGGTATTGAAGATCTTTGAGCAGGGAGTGGTGTGAGGTAAGTGCCCTTTATGAGGATGAGTCTGGCAATGTTGCGTAGGATCATATGTGGGGGAGTAACTGAAAAAAGCCTGAGAGGTCCCTGAGGATGCTCATCCCAGTGTCCAGGGATGCTGGGGAGATGGTGGAGCTAGAGATGACTGGTCATTTCTCTGGCGTTGTCCTTGGAGGGAGTATGTGAATGACATCCTGGGAGTGAGGGTGGAAGGAAGGAAGAAAAGAGGGCCTGAGACGGAATCTTACAGAACAGCTTCATTTGAAGGTGTGAAAGAAAATAAGATGGCCAGTGAAGGTGGCCAAGAAGTTTCTTTGGAACTGCAGAAAAAGAGTATTTCAGATGAGGGGAGCTGGTCACAGGCATGGAAATCTAGAGAGTTGAGAATGATGAGGTTAGGGTGACCCTATCACCAGTCATCTTCCTGGAAGGTATCTTCAGCAAAAAGCCAGCCTGCTGGGGTTACGGCTGTTGAGAAGGGAGAGGCTGTGGGTTTTGTGGTTTTCTTCATGCTGCCAGAGACATGAAGGAGAAATTTGGGGCAGTCGTTTGGAAAGGGGCTTAAAGGGGAAGGGAGGTTTCACTCGTCCATGTCTCAGCGCTTTGCATCTGATTTTCTCACCTGTTGCTTCTTTCTACCCTCTTTTCAAAACTCCAATATTAGACAGCAAATAGTAAAGAAGAAAACGCCCCACATAGCAAATTTCATTTTGTGAGTTTTAGCTGCTCTTCTTTAGACTATTTGTCAACCTCCCCTCTCCCGGCAGCTTTCTCTGCCCATCTCTTTGTACTCCTGAAAATGATATTATTTATGTTTGCTTATTTGTTTTAAAGAAGCCGGTAAAGCTGTTGTTGTTTAGTCCCTAAGTTGTGTCTGATTCTCTATAACCCCATGGACTGTAGCCTGCTAGGCTCCTCTGTCCATGGAATTCTCCAGGCAAGAATACTGGAGTGGGTTGCCATTTCCTCCTCTAGGGGATCTTCCCCACCCAGGACCCACGTCTCCCGTGTTGCAGGTGGGTTCTTTACCAGTGAGCCTCCAGGGAAGCCCAAGTCTGTAGAGTAGGCCATCCTTTCTGCCTTGTTTCCCATCTTCGTGCTCTTTCTTTCATGGGGGCTGTGTTGTCCCTTTTACTTTTCTTTTCCTCTATTTTTTTGCCAGGCCTGCAAAGCATTTTCCTCCTTGTGGTTAGTGATTTCTGCTAAAGCACAGACATTACCCAACACAGGGAATTAAGCCAGCAGCATGCAGGCCAGCAGCTGGCCTTGCTGAGGGACCGGCTCCTCCCTTCCTGCAGTTTCCCAGGACTCAGCCTCGATGCCCTGAAGGACACACAGGCGCGTTGGTGCAAAGCCTTCCCTTTCTCTCACTGACTTCTTTCCAAGTACCCCTTCCCCTCATTGTATTATCTTCTGCTTTCATTATTACTGATAGTGTTAATAATCGTGTTAGCATTTGTTGAGGGCTTTTTTTGCATGAATGTGTAAGCATTTTCACATGGAGAGTCTCATTTAATTTAGTGAGCCCTCCTCTCATTTAGAGTTAATTCAACCCCTTGAGGTGGGTAGTACTGTTATCCCCATTTACAGAGGAGAAAACAGAGGCACAAAGGGATTCAGTTGCCCAAGTCACTTAGTTCCTCAATCCCAGAGCTGAGATTCATTAATGAAGCTGTCAAAATGCTTTTTTCTTCTCCCTCAGGTCTCTGAATATTGTATGGCAAATTACTGCAGATTTTTAGCCCCCAATTTAAAGAGTTCAAAAGGGCCTACAAATGTCACTGTGAAGCTCAGAGTCCAGGAGACCGCCTTGGATTGTGAAAGCTTGCAGTACCTTGATGACCCCAGATTCACAGGGTATCGAGCTGAGTCTGAGGTGGACACAGAATTGGAAGTAAAAATTCAAGTATGTCTCTCTCATTCAAGGTGTGGCGGGGGGGATGTGCTCCCCTCAACCAGAAAGATGTGTTATGTTTGTGAGTTTCCACATGTGCCCAGATTTCTTCATCTTGTTCTTCACAGAAAGAAAATGATAACTTCAACATTTCCAAGGAAGACATTGAAATTACTCTCTTCTATGGAAACAATAAATCATTAAATTGCAGCTTTGAAAATATTACTAGAAATCAAGATCTTACCACCATCTTTTGCAAAATTAAACACATCACTGCTGCAAACAGCATCGCCACCTCTTCTAAGAAAGTTCACGTAAGTCACCTGACAATCTTACCCGTTAGTTTTACCTTATTTGGAGAGATTCTGATAGCTTATGGTGAACAATGCCAGGTTCCTGATCTCCAAAGAAGAGGATTTAGCTTCAGGACCAGGGACTCAGCTTCAGACACGCAGAACTTCATGTGGCAGAAATTTTGTTACAGTGGAAAAGGGAAAGAGGAAGCTTCTGACATAGACATCAGAAGGGGGTGGAGAATTCCCCACTTGCTAGTCTTTTCAAAGTCTTATATACTTTTTCAATTGGTTACTAACAATAGAAAGGTCTTACCAGACCCACTCCCACAACATACATCTTTTTTTTTTCCCCACAACATACATCTTAACATAGCAGGATTTGTTAAGAAGGAGAACCATGTCCTCTAGTAAGATACATTGTTGTTATATAATCATTAGTACAGAACTTAAGAAAAAACATACTCTTGAGCAAGATAAGTTGCTTTGTTGTATAATCATTAGCTCTGGGCTTAAAAAAAGAATAACTTTCTTTAAGAAATAGATTGTTGCCATAACAACTCAGAGCTTAAGGGGAAAAAAAAGTCTTATATGTCTAAGATGAAGGAATGTAGAAAAAAAAAGTTTGTCCTTTTCTCCTCCTTGAGGGTTCCGGACCCCTCTTCTCCTTGGGGGCCCTGGACTCCTTATCAACCTATCTAAGAATTAACTCTCTCAATTCCTTGGCTAAACCAGAAGCCAAGATAGAATCTTTTGTGGATCTTTGGGTCTTCACTTTAAGTGAAGATAAACAAAGCTGGTATCTCAGGCCCAAGCATTATTTCCCCAAAATAGCTTGCAGAATCCATCCATATGCCTCTTGGAATGGCAAAGCATTGAGCACACCATTGTTTATAATAATAATGTCTTGATAGCTTTTGTTCTGGCCATAGAACAGTCTTTTGTTCTAGACTGTAGCATCTGCAAGCAGAATCTCTAGACCCCATTGACAAATGAGCTGTCATTCTTTGCCTGAATGCAGAGGTGACATGTCTTAACAGAAACCCAGGATGGGGTCTGCCCAGCACACTGAAAGTGACCGTAGAGGCTGGTGGAGACCAGGTAATCTATGGGTCATGGGCTGCTTCCTCCTCTGTGAAGCCATACTCACTGCATTTAATCTTTTCCTGGACATGTTTGAGGGTCCCATCACTGGTATATTTATGTCCCACAATAAAGACATGAGACCATGGGGAAGGGAAACATATTGGAAACCTCCATTTTTAGTGCTCATGCCATATGAGACTGCACAGTTTCTGTCCCTCCCAAAATGCTTTATCATCTAGAGTCATAAATAAATGGATAAAGGACAAGAAAAGAGAACGTTAGACTGGAAGGTGAAACAAAAAATGTGTTCATGTCCCAGAGGAACCAGTTAATAGCTGTGTGACCATAGATAAGTTGGCTTTAACTGAGCCTCCCTTGGTCCATCAGTTGTATGGTAAAGAGGGTCATAATAATTATAAAATGAATAACAACAGCTAAACCCACAAGTGCTCCCATGTGTCAAGTTAGTTAAAAAGAGCAAACGCTAGCATTCTTCATTGTTCATGACTCATTCCTGAATGCCTGCACTGGGACATAGGGATGTAGCAGAGAAGAAAACAGAACCCCGCCCCCCCCCCCAAAAAAATTCCGCCTTTATGGAGCTTACCTAATGAGGCATGCAGTATAGAAAATAAATTGAAAGTGTGTTAGATGGTGGTAACTGTTGTAAAGAAAAGTGAAGCGGAAGGTAGGGGACAGTTGTTGCAAGGTCTCTGCAGGTGAGCAGCAAAGGGCTGCCTCTAAAGATGACTTTTGGGGACTTCCCAGGTGGTCCCAGCTGGCACTAGTGGTAAAGAACTCTCCTGCCAGTGCAGGAGACATAAGAGACTCGGGTTTGATCCCTGGGTTGGGAACATCCCCTGGAGGAGGGCATGGCAACTCACTCCAGTGTTCTTGCCTGGAGAATCCCATGGACAGAGGAGCTGGGCAGGTTGCTGTTCATAGGGTCACACAGAGTTGTATACGACTGAAGCGACTTAGCATGCATGCACATAGCTAACATACTCAGCTATCCCACCTAGCTTGCCACCTCCTTTTGTATCTTGGAGAAAACCATGTTGGGGGAAAAATGTGTTCCTCACCTCGACTGGGTCTAATGACACTCTTTGTGCTATTAGGTCAAGCTGGGAAACCTGAAGCTCTCTGTCGAACGGGAATCAGTTCTTTCCACCTGGTATTTTCTGATTGGGCTTCCCATCTTGCTAGTGTTTGTCATTTTTGGTAAGTGCCCTGTTTAATTTTGTCAGAGAAATTATTCCCTGGGGCCTCTCGGCAGGCAGGAAGACTTTTCTGCTTTCAGGGGCAGTTTGCTTCAGTTGAGTATCAGTGGATGAAAACCCAAATCAAAACTTCAGGAAAGGACTAATAGTTTCACACTGTGGGCTTCCTAAATATTGTTTTGGGATACTTCATTAATAAAAGGCTGAATTACAAAGATGATACCTTGGTGTTTGAGAAATAATCTATTTTGCTTCACTAAACTTGTGAATTATGATGACAGATGTCCCATTTACATTATTTCCTTGGAATTCCTCTGGGATATGGGGCTCCCGGGACTCGGTCATCTCATCCTGCCTTCTCACCCCAGTAACAGCCACACCCCTGACCCCAGCCCTTCCTTTCTGACAGAACTGTATTTTGGAAGTGTGATCTGTAACGTGTATTAAAATGTTCCGCGGCTCATCGAGGCACAGTGATCCCATGATGGTTGCTCACTGGATGACATCCAGCCCACCAAGGTGTCTTGTTTGGCTCAAGTAGCATTTTTAAAATGTTGAAGTCACTGACAACATTTTAAAATGAGATGCTTCACGTTCTTTAAAATCACTTGAAAATTGTAAAGACCTGGATCGTTGGATCCTGATGTTCCCATAGCATGGGTTTGCTGGAGCTGCGGAGCGGCTCTGCCTGGAGGGAGGGCTGTGTTCACCACACTTTTGCCACAGACTCAACCACTCCCTTCCCTGGTGGCTCAGATGGTGAAAAAATCCACCTGCAATGCAGGAGGCCCAGGTTCAGTCCCTGGGTCAGGCAGATCCCCTGGAGAAGGGAATGGCGACCCACTCCAGTATTCTTGCCTGGAGAATCCCCAAGGACCGGGGAGCCTAGTGGGCTACAGTCCATGGAGTTGCAAAGAGTCAGGCATGACTGAGCAACTAACGTTTCCACTTTTCCACCACTCCCTCACTGCTCCACACAGGCCATTTAACTCATCTGAGGACCTGGTTTCTATAGCCATTCAGTTTTTGACCTGTGTTTCTGAGCTGCTTTTCACTTTAAGTCTGTTTCCTCTTGTCCTCCTTAAAAAAAAAAAAAAGAGAACTCTTCTCCAGAGCTATGGAGCCCTTTCAATTTCTTGTCTTAATACAGGCATCGCCTTTCTGATGGTTTTCTGTTAGTAGTTGTTCACAGTTTCCTTCCCTACACTCACTGTCTCACTCACTCATCCATCCATTCATGCATGTGTTTACATGATGTTTATTGAGCACCTGTTATGTTACTGATAACTGTGCAAGACTCTAGACCTTGGGACAGTGAGTTCAGTCCTGGTCCTTTCTCTTGGGGAATTCCCGGTCCAGTGAGGAAAAGATTTATATGCATTGTTAACTAGTCTAATGGAATGAGTTCATTCTGTAGAGTCCTTGTTTTGTACTGTTTGTTGATGATTATGTCAGGTATTTGTTAAGCTCTCCCAAGTTGGCCACCACTAGTACGCTTCTAGAATCCCGAATCGGGCCTGATATTTTAATAAGGTCTTGGCTGGTGCTGGCTTTGAATAAGAAGATTACTTGTAAATTCTAAATGCTGAGCTCAAATTTGAGAAATCCACTGCTGTCAGGCAGCTCTCAATAGAACAGTCTCATCATGGAGTCAGTAAACTTTGTGACTCCCTAGGAAGGTCTGATCTCTTCCTGGGCTCTCTGTGACTCTTCTTTCCTCTCCCTTCACTTTGTTGGTAGAGACTGTTGATGCTCTTTAAGGTGAGGAGGGCTCCATTTGACATGTGGCTCTTGATTTCATGGGTACCTGAAAAGCCCTTTAAAATTCTCCTCCTCTTCTTACCACGTGTCAATAGCAGCTTCAGTAAGTGTACCCTTCAGTCCATCAACCATATCATTAGTGAAACCACTAACCACACCTGGCCTAGGGCTGCCACCTATGAAACACCCCCTGGAGATTTCAGCCAGGAAAAAGTCACGACTAGACGGATGTGGCCTTTAGCTCCCTTTGCAGGCAGTGAGCTGGGGCTGCCTATAGGGTGGTCTGAGGACCAATGGTCCCAAGCGATGCTCCTGGGAAAATGGTTCCACAGTCAAGTCAATTTGAGAATCACTGCCTGCTCCACCGTTTCTTGAAGATGCATGATACATATTATGATTAAGACTGTTGACTATGAAGTAGTCCAGTGCAGAGCTGTTTAGTAAGTCCCTACATACAAACCTTCAAGTTCGTGAACTTTCAAAGATGTGAATATGCATGTCAGCCCCTGAATAACGCTTGTACTGTACGCTGTACTTTTCAGGGTACTATACTATAAGAATAAAAATGTGGTTTTTTTATTTTGTTTCTTTATGTACATGTTATTTTTGTTGGAAGTATTATAAACCTGTTACAGTACAGTACTGTGTTAGTTGGGTACCTAGGCTAACTTTGTTGGACTTATGAACAAAGTGGGCTTACAAACCCACTATCGGAATGGAACATGATGGTATGTAGGTGACTTACTGTATTGAATTTTATTTCCTCCAGCACCATTCACATCTACTGGTAACAGGATCCTTTTATCATGAAATTTCTATTAAGAGAAGAAAAAATTTCTAGAATAGTAAGGACAGTTGACAATAGTAAGGACAGTTGTTACCTATTCTTTTTTAAAAAGAAGCTCCAAATGCTTTCTGTGAGTTACTTCTTGGAATCCTGTCAATATCGTAAGGAGGCAGGCACTTTGACATAAGGCAGCCAGGCACAGAGATGCTAAGGAGCTTACCTGAGGTCACACAGCTAGTTAATAGCAGAGCGGGGGCATGAACCGAGTGCCGAACTTGTTCAATCTACTGCGTCTACAGTGTAGGTTAGCAGCAGAATGAAGTGGAGAAAGAAGCAATATCCAGATGGGGGGTTCTCTGTGGACCACTCAGGCTGTCACTCCATTTGATCTATGCAAGTTTGACTCACGTAGCTCACTGTGGATCTGTGGGATTTTTTTCTGCATTTAAGGTTCAACTTTATTTCTCCGGGGATGTTTAGAAACATTAAAACAGAACAGAACAATATAAGTGGCCTGTGGCTGTGGGGAGACTTGGCTTGTTTCATTACTTTTCAGCCAGCTGGAATCTTTGGTTACAAGTGAAGGTTATTTGATTTAGTTTTTACTTTGAAGATGAGTAATTTCTTTTCTTTTTTTTTTCTGTTACATGTGAGCATCTTCCTCTCTAGAGTGACCCCTCACGGGGAATTTTTCTTCTTAGAAGTTCTGCCTCTTCCATGCTAGTCTTCCTTGCTTTCCCTCTGTTACAAGAACTGTAAAAGCTGGTTCTGTTTCTTCCTTTTTGTGTTTTAACCCGTCAATCTCTTGCTGGATCTCTGTCTCTGCAGTGGCCGTGGGGGTGACCAGGCACAAATCGAAGGAGCTGAGTCGCAAACAGAGCCAACAGTTGGAGCTCCTTGAGAGCGAGCTCCGGAAAGAGATACGTGATGGTAGGCTCCAAAATTGTATTTGTAGAAAACAAGCCTTTTTTATTGTCTTTTTTTTTTTTTTACCCTTAAATGGAACCAGCCACGTTAATGAGAACCATTTGTATGATAGAAGACAACTGAACAGCAGGGTCTAGGCCTGGCTTTGTATTTTATTTCAGTTTCTTCGCAGCCAACCAAGTAATTATCTATTGTTTCTTCTTTAATGAAAAGCAAGGTCATACTCTGTGTTAGACAAAACAGCAGAAGATCTTATCCGTTGTTGGTTGAGTTAAAATATTGCTCTTGGGATTCTGTTTCGCAGGCTTTGCTGAGCTGCAGATGGATAAATTGGATGTGGTTGATAGTTTTGGAACTGTTCCCTTCCTTGACTACAAACATTTTGCTCTGAGAACTTTCTTCCCTGAGGTAAAAGAGCATTGATCATCTTCCTAAGGTTGAGACTTGAATAATAATGAAGGTGCTTGTTGCTGTTGTCAAAAACTGGTGTTTGCTTCCAAGGCAGCTGCAGATAATGTGCTTGGTACAGAATAATGGCTTAAATCTGAGCAGAGCGGGGAGGAGGAGAACTATTAATTGGATTGATGAGGGTAGAAAGCAGTGATGGGTCACTGGCAATTACTCTTTGTCCAGTAACAAAAACCTAGGAGGGACACAAGTTCAGAGTGATGATTTTTGCTTTATTTTACTACCAGTTTAGAACTGAATTTGTAGCTTGGGAAGTGAGCTAGTTTATTTAAAAATCAATAAATTGTGGGCTGGCCAATTTGTTGTGTTTATCTGCATGACTTCCATTGCAGCCACTGGATTATTCACCATTACTTCACAATTGGAGATGGAAAGTGCTATTGGCCGAGAGACAGGAACCTAGACACGCGTAGAATTTGAGTTAATAGCAGCCATTTTTAGCGATGTAGAGTTTTACAGTTCTCTTCAGCAGTTATTCTTCAGCTAATCCGTTGGTGTCACCCTCATTTAGCAGAAATAGCTGCATGAGATGATTAATTAATTTGTTCTAGGACTCCGAGGAGTAGTCTCCTTAACCCTTTGGGTTTTCAGTCTCACATTCTCACACCTCCATCTTCTCACCCACTCACATAGCCTTCCTCATTCACCCTCCTAAGTCTTTGGCAACGTACACTCATCCTCCTCCCATCACCTGCACATCCTGATACCCCAGTTCTTCCATATTGCCCTTTTATCATCCAGAACTGGTGACCACATTAAGGCTTAGCCTCTGGAACACATCAACACCAATTATCAGATTTAAATCTAGATTCCTAAGCAAAGCCAGAAATCTCTCCAGGCCAAAAGAGAGTTTGTATTACTTTACCAGCAACTTCTCAGCTTCATTTGGCCAGAAGCCTAGAGTTCAGAAACCCAGACACAGGCAGTAAGCAATTTTCAGTTTCTCTATCATTCTAGAAGCAGACACCGTGATATGTGATGCTGTGTCTGGAGGTTGGGGTACCTCCATAAAACACCTACCATAATTTTTTTCTTTTTTTTGTCCAAGACCTTAGTGTTGTAAATCAAGGAGGCTAGAAATAAGACCTTAACTTTTTGCACTTGTATATATTTTTAAAGTTATCCTCCAAGAATATCAGGCACCGAGACTTACCGTTTGGCTCCCCTTCATTTCCACGGCAGAACACCGCCTGAGGAGGGGAGTTTAAGTCCCTGAGTCAGGATGACTGTGCCTGGCCTCAGCAAAGGTTGCACCACGAGTCCTATTTCCCAGCTATCTGAGATCCCCATTAAGAATTTAATAGCAGTAAAATAGGAGATTTCTACCATCTGCAGGAGTACTATGTGGGCTTCTATAGTTAATGATTGCCCTTGAGTGCTGAAGAGAGTAATCTGTGGCCTGCAAAAAAAAGTTTTCCTGTCTTCTAAATTCGGTAATCAAGAGCAAGATTGAGTTGAGGAATGTAAAAGAACACTGTTGTGAGTGTTTTTAAAAAAAAAAAAAAAAAAAATCCCAGAAATAATGCTGTATTATCTTAAAAGAGAGACTTTTGCAAGAATACAAAATGATTTAACTCAGGGTTCTGTAACATCTCAAATGAGCTGGGAAGACCCGGGAAAAGCAAGCATACATTTGTTAGAACCCCGTTGTGAAGACCTGAGTTAAAATTGAATTGATAATAATTAAGAAAAGATGTGAGAACAGGGGAAGGTATTCTATGACGACACCAGTTGAAATGCATTCTAGACTTAGAAGTCCCAGTGTTGAATAGGCCCTTCACAGATAAATCTGGACCACATCCTCTAGGCTTGGAAGTTGGGAAGTGGGGAGAGAACTTGAGTGATGAATACCTACTCAATAACAACAGGCAAAACCCAGAGGAAAAGGTAGCTTCTCAGAGGCCAAGTTTTACCAACTCCTAGTTTTTTGCTCTGCTAGTTGGGTTTTTTTGGGTATAGAAGCCTTGCTTTAAATTTTATCGGCAACTTTGTTTTACTGAAAATAGAAGACATAAGGGTAAGCAGAGTATCTAACCGCTTGTAAGAGAGGAATTTGAATGAAAGGAGGAAGGAGCCTTTGAACCCAGGGAGCCAGAGCAGTATTTCCTATTTGAGGTCAAGAATTAATCTGTTTAAATTGCCTATCGACATAAGGTTGGTTCAGCAGAAAAATATTAGGAACTAGAAAATGCAAACCTGGGGTCTGATTTTTCTGCTTATTACTAGCAGAGAGTATAACCAAAATAATCTGAAATCGTCTGCTTGGGCTAACAAATTTGAAAATATAAGGCAAAAATTCTCTACAGAAGGAATTCACTTTAATATAACTTACGGTTTCAATGATTACCAAAACATTTAAAAATAACAGAATATTTAGATATATATTTTCATCCTATTTACTCACTGTTACACATCATGCTTTTTAAAATTTAATCATTTAATTCCAATATGATTTATGATACATTAACAGAAACTGAAATTTCAAAGTTTATATTCAGGGTCTACACAGAGCATAACACTTTAAAATATTTTTAGAAACCCGCAGGGCAATGACATTGTGGTTTAGTTTGCTGTTAAATTAGTGATTAAAAAAAAAAACAAAACCAATAATGATAGCTGATGTGAAAACCTTACTGTGCACTCGTTTGTTTTATTTTCACACCTAACCCATGAGGTGGGAGTCATTATTGTTTCCATTTTGCAGATGAGGAAAGTCAGGTTTAGAGAGGTTGAATGACTTGTCCGAAATCATGTGACCAGCAGGTGATAAAACCAGAACTGGAACCCAAGTCGTTTGACTCCAGATTCTAGCTTTGAGCCACCCCTCTCCGTTCAGTCTTGAATAACATTGTGTATTGAGACAGTAAATACTTCTAAGCGAAGACTTGTATAAACTTACCAATACAACTTAGTCTTTATCCTTAGAAGGTAAATGGCTTGAGAAGTGGTCTGTACATTTGCATAATCTCCTTTTCACCACCACTTCTTTAACTTTTGAATCAATTCTTTTAAATGCCTTCATCTGTCAAAAAATGGGATTGATGCAATGATAATTATTCTTGGAGGCTTTCAGAAGTCACTGGTGTTTCTTGAGAGCTGGATAATTATTTATTATGTAGAGAATATGCAGTGAGCATAAGCCCAGGGGCTCTTCAGATTAGCAAATAGTGTCTCTATTAAAACGAACTCAGGTTTTATAACAAAAAAACACTCTTCATTTCCTTTGGATGTTATGAATAATAAAAGTGTCTCCTTCCTCTCAGTCAGGTGGCTTTACCCACATCTTCACTGAAGATATGCATGTAAGTCTCTAAGTTTTCATTTTTAGCCTATGACTGTCTGACTTTCATAGTGTCATCATCACCATCCTCATCATCTCCATTATTATTTAGAATTGTTACTGTGGGTGTTTGGGGATCACAAATTTGATATTAAATAATTCATTGTCTTGAAAACCCATTGTGGATCTATTTTCTAACTTTTAGTTTATATATTCATATTATATTATATATTTTTTCAGAACAGAGATGCCAGCGACAAGAATGAAAGTCTCACAGCTTTGGATGCCCTAATTTGTAATAAAAGTTTCCTTGTTACTGTTATCCACACTCTTGAAAAGCAGAAGAACTTTTCAGTGAAGGACAGGTATCCATCAATTTGTTTATATTTTGAAAGTGATTAAGTAGAGAGAACAAAACCTGAGCCTCTTATTTTCTTTCCAAACTACAGCCTGAACTTGGTGTCTGAGAACCCGCATCTCTCAAAAGGTTGACTTTTTGGGTGGCCATGCAGTCCTAGTGTCTCCATTTCAGATCACAGTGCCCTAATACAAGTTCTATTTTGAAGAAACACACACATGTGACCCCCCCCCCAAAAAAGCACCCTAAAAAACCCCAACACCAAGAAAGAAACATGAATCCTGAGTCACAAAAGCAGAAGTACTGTTTTCTATTTTTAAAACCCTCTGAAAATTCAGGGAAGACATTCACTTCTTTTTACCGCTCTAGTTTGAAGTTTTAGAGCTGAAAAACATATAAAATGACCTGAAGTTAACATTGATATGTGGTTTTTATGGATCGAAGGCTAAAGTAGTTGAAACCTAGATGTTAAAAAAAGCACCCACGGGGAAGCAACCCATTAGCACCCCATTGCTGGGCCCCTCATGTTTCCTTGGAGACGGCTGTCAACACCAAGCAAGCCCACAGATGATGGTTAACCATAATTAACCAAGGCTCTGGTTTTTTCTGGTTTTTTTTTTAATGTGCTTTTTTTCCATCATCTGTGTATCTTTTTTTTTTTCTTTTTATTGAGATATAATCGACATACAGCTCTGTAGAGGTTTTAGGTGTATAGCATGATCACCACAATCTGATCTCTCTTTCTGAGTTTGAGTCTTTTTTCTTTCATATGCCATATTTAAGTGAGATCATACAGGATTTTTCTTTCTCTATTTCACGTGACACCCTCAAGATCCATCCTTGTTATTGCAAATGGCAGGATTTCCTTCTTTTTGTGGCTGAATATTATTCCATTGTATATAGGCACCACATCTTCTGTACGCATTCATCTGTTGATGGACACTTCCATGTCTCGGCTGTTGTAATCAAGGCTCTGTTTTACACAGGTGTCTGTTTGCTTCCTTCTTAACCATTGCCCTGCAAACCAAGCTGGTCTACCTAACCAGCATCCTGGAGGTGCTGACCAGGGACTTGATGGAGCAGTGCAGTAACATGCAGCCTAAACTCATGCTAAGACGCACAGAGTCCGTGGTGGAGAAACTCCTCACAAACTGGATGTCTGTCTGCCTCTCTGGTTTCCTGCGGGTGAGTGTCGCATCCCTTGGCAGTGTCAGAAGTAAGACGATAAGCAGTTATTTTCAGCAGATGCCAGGATAAGTCCTGCGTTCTCCATGGTGTCAGTATTTAACTGCTTTTAGTCTTGGTCTTTACCAGGGGCACATGAAGGGGAAGAGAAAATTTGCTTTTGCTCTGACTGGCCTGTGCAAGTGTAATTCATTTAGAATTTCCTCAGGTAAGACTTCTCTCTTCTTAAAAATTGTATTATAAGAAAATAAATGTGAGACCTACCCTTCTCACAGATTTTTAAGTGTACAAAGGTGTTATCTGTCAGCACACTGTGGTACAGTAGAATTCTAGAACTTACCTTACGTAACTGAGCCTTTATACCCATTGGCTTTTGCATCCATCTTCACATGGTTAATTAACACATGCTGACTGGAGAGAACATTCCTTTCTTTCTTCTTTTTTCTTATGCCTGTGCTGTGTGGCGTATGGGATCTTAATTCCCCAACCAGGGATCGAACCTATACCTCCTGTACTGGAAATACAATCTTAACTACTGGACTGCCAGGGAAATCCCTGTGTTTCAAATACTGATGAAAACGCACACTTTTCAGAGCCTCTGAAGCATCTGGGAAATTGCTGTTTATCTACCACTACACTCGCTGTGAGCTAATGACATTCAATTCCAAGTGGTCATCTCATGTGAAAGCAAGTCTCCAAAGAGCCCCCCGCCCCTTGAGTTCACTTCATGAGAGTTGCTACGTGAATATGGTTATAATGTAATCGAATCTTGGAATCTTTTCTTATGTGAGCTTTTCACAGATGCCATGGGTGAGAGGGAGTGCCCGGAGCCTGCTGCCTGGTCTGAATCTAGACTCTACCACTTTCTATAGACCCCAAGCAGCTTTTTAGACCAGCCTGAGCCTTGAGTTTATAACCTGTAGAATGGAAGAATGTTTTAGGGCTGTTCTGAAGCATAGATGAAAAAATGTTTGCAATTGCTTGGCACTGAGTAAGCACTCCATAAATTGTGCCCATTATTATTATGAAATATTAATAGGAAAAGAAGTGTGTTCTGTTGAACCCAGTCTCCATTCAACCCTCTGAGGCCCCTGCTGCAGGAGGTTCTTATCCTTCTTTAATTTCACCAGCCATCCAGATTCCAGCAAAACTGCATAATTGTGTATTTGTAGCTGGTTCCGAAATCTAATTAAAGTTTGAATAAGATACACTGCTATGCCACAGGTTTTAACAGTGCTACTTAAGTTTAGATCCAAAAAGCAGTGCCTTAAATAGACTATGCTTAGAGTTTAATGCAATCTTACAAGTAGAGGCACAACATTTTTTTTTTCTTTACCAACTCTTTTCTCTCCCAAGGCAATACCTATTTATTAAGATTAATGAAATCTGCCTTCTTTTCTGTTTACTTGGTATAAATCATCATATGCTTTGGGGAGATGTGGAACGGTTATTTCTGGGGTGAATATTTTTGGCTCCCTAGCTTCAGCCACAGCTGCTTCGAAAGAGGTAGCAGGACCCTCACCTAGTTCCTGGGTCTGAGTCTCAAAAGGCGTCTCCTGGCCCACCACTCACTAGTGCCACTGAATCAGAGACTCACGGCGAGGTCTGGTAGCCCAGGTTCCCAACTCCTGCAGGTGACTCCATCGCCCTGCCTTTGAGAACCTGGGAGAGGTTCTCAGCAGAAGGAGCACTGGCCTAGGAGTATTGGTTAGACGTTCATCTCAGCCCCAACTCGCTTTGTGGCTCTCTGGGTATGACCCTTTCCATCTGGGCATCTTCCCCCTGAATGAGGGGCCTGGTCACTTGTTTTGAACTCCTTTCCAGTTCTTTCTTCTGGGACCTTGTGATTCTTATTCTGAGCCCTGGAGGCCTAGTGAAAGCCTTGCCCTTACTGCTCTTGGGTATTAAAAAGGTCAGGAGTCCCCAGTGTCTGGGCTGTGAGCCCAAATGGCCCCTCTGAGCAGAGGATTCTGCATCAGGATTTTGCAGTGCCGATTCACAAGTGTCTTGAGCATTTGGGGTAGGGAGGGGGCAGTGTGCTCCCTGGGGAGGAAGTGGCATTCAGCCAGTTGGGCGATGCTTTCATTTTCAGGGGAACAATTCCATGTGGTGTAGAGGGCCTGATTTCCCCCTCCACATGCCCAAGAGGCATAGGGCTCTGATGGCCTAGTCCTCCTGCCCTCCCTACCTCCCCATCCTGCCCCAAATATTTGCTTGGGTGCCATGAGTTCTGTGACCTCCAGGTAATTTCCTCCTCCGTGCCTCCAAGGCCCTGTGGGTCAAGTAATAATAATAACTGCCATTTCTTGAACGGGCCAGCCACTATGCTAAGAGCTTTGCTTCCTTTTTCTCATTGAACCCCATGAGGTGAGGACCTTTATGGCCATTTTGCATTCCGGAGACTTGGGGTGTGCAGAAGAGACGAGATTTCTCTGCACACAGATCCCACAGCTCTGTGACAGCACCAGAGAGCTCTCAGTCAGCCCGCTTCCTGCTTCCGCAAGGGGGAGGCTGCCTTCTTCCAGCTTAGGAAAGGATGCAGGGTGGGGTGGTGAGTGAGATCACAGGTGCAAAAGCCTCAAGCGCAGCTATGGTCAGAGAGGCTGGTCTCGTGAAGGAAAGGATGGTGGAAGGGCCAACATTAATTCCCAACACAGGATGGGAAGGGTGGGCTCAGTTCCATAAAGGAGGCTCTGAAGGCCGGCTCTCCAGGAGCTGTGTGCATCCTGGTCTGCGTAGGTTCTAACACAACTTAGAATTTGTGTTCAGTGGTGACAAAGAAACCTCATGGCCTCGTGTTTTCCTAAGCCGGCCACGCATCAGAATCTGCTGGGAAGGTGTTAAAACTACCAATGCTCAGACCTCTTCTTTAGAGATCCACATCTAAAGTAGAATCCAGACATCTGAGGTTTTTTTTATAAGAGCCCCAAGGGATTCTGGTGATGATTCTCCAGGTTTCGAACCACGGGTGTGGGTAACAATGCCAGATGAGATGTTACTTATCTGAGTCTAGCTGCATGTAGACTTCTGGAGAATTCTGACTAAAGGGCCACTGAGTCTGGAGCTGTCGCACCACACAGCCCAAAGGAGCCCACTGGCCCCCTAACACTGACCTCTACAGAAGCCTCCAGCCCCCTCCCAAGGGCGCTTATCCCCAGCTCTGATGTGGGCTAGAGGCAAAGAGAGAAGTGAGGTTCTAGGTTTGCGGTCAGGACATTACCTAAGGGGGTGGAGGGAGAGAGAAGAGAGCCGTGTGGTTGTGAACCTCTAAATAAAGGAAGTTTCTCATGAGAATTGAAATGTTGAGTTTTGGTCCCAGAGCTCTCCCCACCTGGGAAATTTTTGAACATTCCAGCCCTGTCCTACAGTAAGGAAGCAACTAGAGGCTATGTCAGCAGGGGAGAGGGAAGTGGTGCGGGGCCCCGGGGTGGGTAGGGCGGCACAGGAGAGACAGGAAGCCAGGGACGGAGGAGGGATGTGCCCCTGCCGTCAGCATAGAGGATGGTATGAGGGCTGGTGGGGTGGGATCCCAAGAGGCTTCAAAGACGTCTTGGTTTACCTGTTCAAGGGAAAGCAGGTGAGAGATTCGGTGAAATCTTCCTTTCCTGGCCAGGTGCATTGGCTGTGAAGCTTAACTTTGTAAACTGGGGCTTCAAGCCCTAGTCACGTGGTTGGCTGCTCATCATCACTGAGGCAGTCTGACTTCCTGGCTTTGGCCCTGATTCTTTCCTCCCCCTCAAATTCAGTTTAATAATATCCTTTTGATCACAGATGGCTTCTTTACTTCGTTTATTTTCTACGCAATAGTCAGCCCAGGGCTACATGCCTTGGGAGGCTGCATGAAAGCGCAGCACACAAGCCTCCCGCTTTTGGGCTGCTCTGAGTCCACTCAAGCACAAAGTGGCTGCAGATTTGAAGCATTTCTATAACCGCAAGGGTAGATACCATTGATCCAGGAAAAAAAAAAAGTGCAGGAGGAAGTTATCAGAATGCTTGGGAAGATCCTTAGAGTAATGGAATCAGATCTGGCCTAGGGAAGGAGGTGGGGTACCTCTGTGGCCTGTCCTAGCAAAGGTGCCCAGGTGGGACCATGAAAACTGGGTCCGGGAAGCCCTGGGGGCTGGCTTGCTTGCGGGCAGAAGAGGCTACAGATTGTGTAACTGAAGGCCACTTCCTTTATGAGAAGCTGTCAACACCAAAATTTCCTCCTAGATGAATTTATAAAATGTTCTTATGTTTATTCTAGTTACTAAGGCCAATCATCCTGCCATTTGTTTTCAATGTGCTTAAAAGGGGCAGTTAAAGAGGAATGTAAATAAAGGTTAAACCGCCACGAACTGTTCTTAGGCCAACTGGTGAGAGTTAGGCTGACGTAGAGAAGCTTACGCATAAAAGAATGATCAGTCTGTGTACTTCATGCTATTATCAACTGTAAATACAGTGAGAGAAAGTGTGTGTGTGTGTGTGTGTGTGTGTGTGTGTGAACACATGTTTGCTGGGGAGAGGAGGCAGCTTCCTGAGTTTTGCTCGCAGTCCTAAGTAGAGCAATATGTATTTTCTTGAGAGTTTCATGTTGATTGTTAGAAAACACTGCCTCCTGTCTCTTGTCGTGGTGCCATAAACTGAAACTTTAATTCTTTGGAAAGTACAGTGGATTCTGGCAAAAACTGTCACTTTTGCATCTTTTTCCAAGGAGACTGTTGGGGAGCCATTCTATTTGTTGGTGACAACTCTGAACCAAAAAATAAACAAGGGCCCCGTCGACGTAATCACTTGCAAAGCGCTGTACACCCTTAATGAGGACTGGCTGTTGTGGCAAGTTCCAGAATTCAGTACTGTGGTAAGTCTGCGATGAAGCTGGTGGGGTAGACAGTGTATGTGGGGGGTGAGGGGAGAGTGTCACTTGAAATGATATCATTACTACTGTGAGAGGCCTCAGACTTTTAGTTAATTAAAAACAGTAGTTGATAAAATATTAACACGTGTTCACATAATAGATTTTAATTACCCTGATTGGGGAGAAAAGTATTGTAATGATGCCTGGGGTACTCATCAATTTCCAAAGATTTTAATATCAGGATTGCTTATAGCCTTCAGCATCATCAAAGGAAATGCAAAGTACTCCCTATTCAGCACTTAGAATTGCAATCAGAATTTCTCAAATGACTCTGCCCTGGAAGACAATGTGTGAAGATGTATTTCAACCAAATTGAGGCCTTCTTATTTTAGAACGATAACATAAGACAAATTCCACTGTATTCCCCCTGCAACCTGACGCCCTTACTTTATTTTCATGGATTAGTTACAAATGTTTGGTGTCATGCACTTAATGTTCTGTGATCTCATAGATATTTTTAGAGGAATGCTGTAAATCATGACAGTAAGATGATTGCCTGGCTGCTGGAGGGTTTCACCCATTTAAGAACTTCCTTTTCTCCCATCCCCACTCCACCCACCCACCCTCTTCCCTTCCTTAAAGGAAAAGAGACTAATTTTTTTTTTTTTTTGCACAGTCAGGACTTTTAGGGAGTCAAGCGTGGCAAGTATCTCCAAAATCACTTCAGATTTTTCTGTGCTTTTCTGTTAATAGAGGCTTGAAGAAGAGATGGCTGTGTTTTGGGTTTGATCTTTGGCTTTATGGAGATTCTGAGCTGCTCACAATCTCTTGAGTGGGGAAGGAGGGAAAAAATTACAGTGGGGTTTTGGTATTTCTCAGTAAAAGGGCTGAGTCTCCTGTGGCTTTGCTGTGGATGGCGAGCGCCGCAGTGTCATCCTGGAAGAATCTATCCGTAATTGGAGAAGGCACCATGGTGCTGTAGTCTATGTTCTGGTTGTGTCCTCTGTGGGGAGAATAGTCCCTCGGTAAGCTCTTTGGAGTTCTTGGTCATTGCCAGGTGGAGCTCACCCTCTGCTGAAGACACATGCTCAGCCCCATCCACTAGGTGGGAGGCTGGGCAGAGGGTCACCAGTTCTGACTTCTGTCTCTGCTCCCATCTATACCCAAAGGGTGCAGTGGCTCTCCAATGTTGGCATGCATCAGAGGCCCCTAGAGAGCTGATTAAACCCCAGAGTTTCTAATTTAGTAGGTCTGGGGGTGTGACCAGAGAACTTGGCATTTCTTAAGAGCGTTCTGCAGCTTCTGCAGTTACTGATAGAGTGGTTACTAAGTGTAGACTCTAGAGCCAGGTGATTTGAATTCTGCCTCTGCCTCTGCCTCTGGATAGCTGTGTGACTTTGGGCAAATTTGGAAACCTCTCTCTACTTCCATCTCTTCACATGTAAAATGAGGATGGTGATCATGGAGCTTGCCTATCTCATGGGTGTCGCAAGGATGAAGGGTTGATATTCTGGGCTTCCTTGGTGGCTCAGATGGTAAAGAATATGCCTGCAATACAGGAGACCTGGGTTCAATCCCTGGGTGGGGAAGATCCCCTGGAAAAGGGAATGGCTACCCACTCCAGTATCTTGCCTGGAGAATTCCAGGAACAGAGGAGCCTGGAGGGCTACAGTTCATGGGGTTGCAAAGAGTTGGACAAGACTGAGCAACTAACACACACACATACCACACACATGCTCTTAGACCATTGCTGGACACACGAGTGCCCTGTAAAGAGTTATTAAATTTAATTTAAATCTCGGGCACTTGTTAGAAATGCTGATCCAGACACACCCTTTCCTGGGCCTTCCCTCGGGACTAACTACATTTGACTCTCTGGGGCTGGAGCCCAGGGCACAGATAGATGTCTTAAATGCTCCAGGTATTTCTGATGTGCATCTGCAGGAAGAACCCCACTGGTATGTTGGGAGAATTAAAGATGAACTTGCATCAGAGCCCATTGACGCTCCTTGCGCTGATTCAGGGTTTTGTCTTCAGACCCAGGGCCTGGGTCCTACCTTGAAGATGTTCATGCTTTTACTTTGAAACATTTTAAGAGCTCCACAGGTTCCCAAAGAGAAATATTTGCAAGTGAATCTAGGTCAGGGGAAGCCAGCCTGACAGGAAAGAGGAGAGGAGAGGACAAGATGGAACTGGGAGTGGGGAGGACTCAATGCCTGGAGCAACTTTCGAGGCCTGAATCCTTTCTGATGCTTTACATCTGAACACTTTTTCCCCTTTCATTTTGAAACGTTATTTATTTCACAGTCAATTAAGACCATGTGTTTCTGATTTGTTAACACTCAACTCATCATCAAAATGTTTCTTGATGTTGAAATTTGTGTCGACTCTTGGATTCTTTTTTTCCTCTGTAGCCCCTGGGGAAAAGGTTGATGGAAAATTATGCTTTCAGAAATCCACATAAATCTTCCTTTTTGAATACAGATTTGCCAGTAGATAGCATTGAGACTGAGGAAGGGGTGGGCCTCTTGTTCCTAGGGTCCTTGACTTTAAAATTGATTTTTAATACCTTTTATTGGACCTGCCCCAAACCTCTTTCATGGTGAATGGTTATACCAGAAGCTCCAGAGAGGCTTGATCCGGTCTGTGCTTGTGTGACAAAATGTTAGCAGAAGGTCAATATAAAAAATTTAAGGTTTTTCATTTCCTTTCAGGCAAGTCCCCTCAGCCTTAACCATCATCTTTTAAATTTTCTTCCTTCCTCCCTCCTCCTCCCTCCCCCTCTTTCTCACTTTACCCTCACTTCCCCAGGCTTGTACATACACCCAGCGGTTTAAAGTCTTGATTTTCTAAATTTGCCTGAGGTGGTTTATGTAATTGAAAACCAAGGTGTGGTGAACAAACTCGATTGTGTGTGTGTCTGTGTAGTGTACATTTTTTCAAGGAAAGAAAAGTCAGGAAAAAATGAAGAGCAGCCACCACAATGGTTTGAAATGACAGAGGTTGGTACCATGTCAGGGGCACATTTAGGCCCCCAAACTCCTGTTTGGCTAAATGTTCAAAAACATGGCACTTCGTCCAACAACCTAAAAGTTAGGTTTGACACCTCTAAAGATTAGAATGTGTTCTTCCTGATGTGTGGAGTGTTTTCTAGACCATAAAGACATCCTGCCAATTGCTTATACTTGAAATCATCATAGTAACACATGGGCTCCAAGAAGTAACTCCTTGTTTGCTGTGCCCTGGGGGGAAAACTCCTCTGCCTTTCTTAGATGAGAGCAAAGCGCCATAAAGTCACTTCCTCTAGGACCAGAAGAAACCCACTCTCCTCTACCAGGGGACCGCGGACTGGTGTTCAATGAGGCAGACCGCCATAACGTTCTCAAGCTCCTGGATGGAAGAATCACTGGAGTATACATCACACACACACACACACACACACACACACACACACACGCCTAACACACACACACGACTCTAACATCCAGGCATTCCAAGTTGACAGCTAGACGAGGAATAAAGCCTGCTGCTCTGTGGTTTTACCTCCTTTAGGCACGTTTGATGTTGCGGCTGGAGCCGGGCCCTCCCTCAAGGCGGTCTGTGTCTAGAGAGTGATTTTGGAGCAGATCGCCTGAAAGGAGTGAGTGAAGGTTGGGGATTTCAGTTCCGGGAAAGTGGACCGCATGGGAGAAAGGACATTTGCTTCACTTTCGGGAGGAGATGAGAAAACCCAATAACTCGTAGCAAGCGTGCTGAATTAGCAAGAGGAGCTTGACTTACAATCAAAGTTAAGCGAGAAATGGTTTTTTGAACTCTTAAACCCAGGAAATGAGCCTGCCAGTCGGCTGTGTCTGAGAGATAGCATCTTGGCGCCCTGGGAAACAGTGTTCCGACAAACATATTATTGCCCTCATTCTCATATCTACGAGAAAGTCTTTAAGATTATTAGAAAATCTTGAAAAAGCACAGATTCTTACCTTCAGAAATCTTAACGCCGCTGCGATGATTTATTGCAGGTTTCTGCCAGCCCACACCAGCCATTTCTCCACAATAGTTACCATGTTGGGGACAGTCATGTCTCATGAACTATTTCATCTCTGATACAGCTCTAACTATCTCTAGCAAGAGTTGCTCATCGACAGGCTTCCTTCAACACAGTGGCTCTGCCCCCCATGCCCCAGCTCCGTCTCTTCCCTTTAGTTTGTCCTTTCAGAAGATCCATTATCCCCATAATTAAACAACCCACTGTCCCGATTAAGTCATTCTCTGTTACTTCAATTACATCCCATTGTTCATTAAATCCTGATGTTTGCTCTTCAGAAATCTTGTTTTTTTAATACTCCTAGCATTTGTGGCCAAACAGTAAAGTTAATTAACAGTTCTTAAGCTTTTTTCCCCCTTTTCTCTCTCCCATCGTGCAAATCATTTCCATTATGACTTGCAATAATACTGAAACCATTACTAACTCCATAGTTACTGTTCTGAGCTTTCTGATCACAGAGGCAAAACCATTTTTTATAATCATTTGAGGTTAAGTCATCCTAGTTGATGGCAGGCAGTGGAAAATGAAAAATTAACCTAAATGAGTGCTTTAAATGACTTTCCTCTTCATATTCTTTGTTCTCACATCCGTAGTCATGGGATTAGAAAATAATTTAGTTACCTAAGTACAAAAGTACTTAATTTTCTTCTTTATGGCTCAAATGTGACTCTATTACTTCATCATTAAGGATTCTTATTTATATTTGTACTCCTCAGAGGATGGTAACTTTTATAGGAAATCATAGTGGAGATAAAGACATTTTTTAGATTTGTCTTCTCTGGTATTGTTAAAGTCAGCATTCTGTTTGATGTTACTGTTATCTAGAGCAGGAATCAGCAAACAAGAGCCTATGGGCCAAATGTGGCCCTGCTGCTGATTGTTATAAATAAAGTTTTATTGGCACACAGCCATGCCCGTTCAGTTACTTTGTTTGTGGTTGTTTTTCCTGCTGCAATGGCAGAATTGAGTAGTTGTAGTTGAGAGGATACAGACCTCAAAGTCTTAAGTGCTTACTGTCTGGCCTTTTACAGAAATGATGCCAGCCCTTAATCTAGAGCTTGACATAATAGAGGAAAGGAACTAAAATCCATTTTCCTGCTTACTCCCAAAAATCTTGGCCTGTTTCCTCTCCTAAGAGGGACACAGCAGTGGAAATGTTTCATCACTATCCTCAAAGCTGCAATTCATGGGTGTTTTGCCAGAAAGACCAAAAACCTGTGAAACACATTAAACCTAAAATACTGGAATCAATCATTCTGGGCTAACTCAGACAGATTCTCACTTGATTTTTGCATGAACAAGTGTTAGTAAATGCTAGCAAGTGTAGAAAAACTTGTGAGAGAAACTTACATTTGAGGAAATTCTATTAACTTAGTTTTTTTTCTTCAAAATGGAAAAGACCTTTCTTCCTCATTATTCTCTCAGGGGGTCAAATACCTTGACACAGGAAGCATTGGGCTCTCAGTCTTTGGTGGGGAAAGGAAAAGGAGGCTGGGGAGGGGTCTTCGGGCAAGCAAGAGCATCATTAGAGGGGGCAGCTGGTAGGATGTCCCCAGGCCAGTGCCAGTTTGAGATAAACCTCAGATCAAAAACTTTTCTGAGACTTGTATGTCTAATTATGGGCTCTTTCTGTTCCTGCTGAACTCCTGGAAGTGGTTTTCTTCTCTCTGATTCAGTTTAGTATAAAAAACAGATTTTCTCTTGACCTTCATTTGGTTCTGCAGTGAAATTAGAAATGTATCTTATAGGTTTTATTTAATGAAAGCAATTATTGGCCTAAGACCTTTTATAATAAAGTTGCTGGTTTGTAATAAATTCTTTTGAAATTGGTTTCTAGATATTAGAAGGTATTCCAGAAAGGATGCAGCAACATCCCTGCCATCATTAGCCAAGAATATGGCTGGTGAGGTCAAGAGGTCGATGGATCACTCTTTTCCCACCACACTATGGGGAAAATGGGGGACAACGCCACTCCACCTGCTTGAATCCTCTCGGCCCTCTGCAGCCTTATTTTTCCTACCCCCCCCCCCAATACCTGAAACCGCCAAGTTGGTTACGGGCTGATGGGTAAAGCTGCTAGCGAAGCAGCGGTGTTATGTTTCAAGGCGCCTTGATGCTCAGCTCAGAAGAGGTGGGGTTTGGAGTGTGACAGTCTTGGGCGTAACTCTGAGCCCAGCCACTTTACAAACTAGCTGTGTGACCTTGGGCAAGTCACTCAACCTCTCTAAACCTGTTTCCTCGTCTTTAAACAGGTAGATTATAAACCCTAGCCTTGTACCTTTGTTAACGAGGTCAGGAAATAATATCTGTAAGATTCTAGCCATCATGCCACAGAGCGTGTGCTTGTTATTTATTTATTTTTATTTATTTATGGCCGGGCTGGGTCTTTGTTGCTGCACACAGCCTTTCTCTAGTTGCAGCAAGTGGGGGCTACTCTCCAGGGGCGGTGTGCCAGCTTCTCGTTGCCGTGGCTTCTCCTGTTGCGGAGCACGGGCTCTTGAGTGTGGGCTCAGTATCTGGTGCATGGGCTTAGTTGTTCTACGGCATGTGGGATCCTCTCAGACCAGGGATCGAACCTGTGTCCCATGCATTGGCAGGCAGGTTCTTAACCACTGGACCACTAGGGAAGTCCTCATTATGTGTTGAAGCAGAAACTGCCCCCTCGCCATTCTTTTTGGTCGGTCATTTATTGATGATGGGTGATACAGGGAAGTTGATTAGCTGCATCCATTGTCATTAAACGTTTATGTTACTATTGAAAATGTTACCTATAACCCTATACATGGGCTTTTACAACCAGTAGCATGCAATATCTCACTGGACAGATGTGAACAGGAGAGCCCAGTGACACTCCTGCATAGCTAACTAGGGGTGCAGTCCTGCACACCCCAAGGGGCTGGACTGTGACCTGCAGTGAAGGATGGGATCCTTCCAGTCTGGTCCTTTCTCTGGGTTTGGTACCTGTGCCTTCCAAATCGCCTTGCCCTTCTAAGACCCCTTCTTGATAATAGCTAAGCCATTGTTTCTGAATCCATAGTTCCTTGAGACCCAAGATACCTGTGGTTTAAGCCACAGGGGAATTTCTCAACCACGTGAAGTTCTGGGGTGGGCAGGCCAGCTCTAATGGGTGCCTCTGCTGGGACGTCCTCGCAGACCCCAGCTCCTTCCTTGTTATCCTGAGGTCACCTCAGGACCTCAGGTGTTTGCTCCCCGCCAGCCTCCTTCCACAGTCCAACCAGCAGGACATATGCTGAGCCACAGAATAGTTGACAGATGGTCACCAGCTGTCTTTTGAGGAAGTTTCCCAATGCGCTGCCACATAATGCATCTGCTGAATCTCACTGACCTGAACTGAATCACATGGCCATACACAGCTGCAACAGGGGCTGGGAAAGGTCATCTTTATTCTGGGGGAACATGGGGCTCCTAAAAGTGCCTGCCAGTGGGGCCCGAGCCACAGGCTGCTCCACAGATTGAGTGGGTTCCACGGGGTCCCATGCCAGCCAAGGTAAGGAGATTGAGTCTCCTCTTCTGTGTCCAACCTGTCTGCTCAGACAGCGTTTATTAAGAACCCCAGGCAGGTTGGGCCTTCCCTTCAGAGGTTTATCACCTCACTGGCCCTTTGGCTCTGCAGTTAAGAGTGTGAACATGGCCTAGTTATGACCCTCAACAGCTCTGCGATCTTGGACACATTTCTGAACCTCTCTGTCTCAGTTTCTTCATCCATTAAATGATGCTAATAATAGTGGCCACTATAGGCAGCAGTTGTAAGGATTAAATGAGTTAGCAAAGCATACCTGACACATGGTGAGTGTTCAGTATGTGCTGGCTATTATTGTTAGAAACCTAAACCAGTATTCTCTTCTTCAGGCTTTGTTTCTATAAATAGTACAGGGCTTCTCCCTCACGCGGCAGATGGTGGTTTTGGAAAGGCAAGCATGGTTCTTCAAGCCTCTACCCTTCATTCTCCCCCAGAGGAAGTGAGATTCTTTATCTAGACTTCTTGACCTACTAGCCTGAGCAAAAGATTGAAGTTTGCTGCACATCAGTCTAATTAGGGTTGAAGCCAAGAGTCTCCATAGTCTAGAGGCTTCCTTCTCTACCACTGCACATGTAGCACCTTTCCAGACCTGATTCAAATGCCTCTTTCTCCATGCAGCCTTCTTGATTTCTCCCCCTTTGAAAACCCTCCTCCAAGGTAGAGACAATATCTCTCTGAACCTCTAAAGCACTCCATTGATGACTACTATTTTCTATTGGTATTATAATTCATTGTGTATATCCCACAGCTGTATCAGTCTTCAAATACTTCCCAGGCAGGATCAGTACCAGCTTCCATTTGTTATCATTTGCAACGTCCTGCACACAGTATGTTCCAGGTAGATGGGCGTCAATGAACGACTTTATAACCTCAGCATCGACAAATTAAGCTTTGTCAGGTTGGGTGCAGACAGATGTAAGTAACAGAAAATATGACTAATGGTGTGTGATATCCTAAAAGCATGGAGTTGCATCTCAGAGCAGGAAATCTGGAGGTAAGCAGCCACAAGGCAGGTCCATGTACTCAGCAGCGTCAGGGCTCTGGGTCACTATCTCCGTGTTCCTCTTGGCTCTTCCTCTTAGTCACTAAATAGCTGCCACAGCTCTAAGCACTGCTCTCCACTTTTGCAGAAACCTTTTCCGTTAATGTCTCATTGGCCCAACTGGGTTACATGACCAGTCCCTGGTGAATGAGGAGGAGAGTCACCACCAATCATGTTTCTTAGCCTAGATCGGACCTGGCTTTTGTCTAGCAAAGAAGGAAGAAAGTGGCTGCTGACTGAATAACCCACCATATCTATTGCCCCAGCTTTGTTGACACTTTCGTAGCCAGAGTAATTCCCCTTAACAGAGGGACAGATTTCTGGAGAAGAGACCAGGTGCATTTTAGAGCACTTTAGCCTTTTGTGCATCTTGAAAATTAATTACCACCCCATAGATTTGAACGGTGCTTGTTTTTCAAAACATTTTCATATTTTGAAAGGCAGGCTCAGCAAATGTTTAAGAACACGGAGCTCGAGTGCCCACTTCTACCTTTTCCTTGCCAGGTGATCTTTTACAACATACTTAACCTCTCTATACCTCAGTTTCTCATCTGTAAAATGGGATAATAATAGAATCTATGTCCTAGGGTTGTTGCTGAGATGAATTTATATACACTAATACACATCATATTGACCATGGTGCTTGGCACACAGGAAGTACTCCTTAATTTTCTATTATTACGTGTCTTGATTTAGTGATCCTGTCACTTCTTGGAGATGCAGCAATGAGAATTTTGAAACTCAGGAAAGCTGGAGGACTTGCCCATGCTCCCGCAGCTAGGGAGCAGGAGAAGGGGATGATCCAGGTGGCCTGGTACCAGTGCCAAGGCCTCTCAGCCCTCCTGTCCTCTCTGCTTGAGTTCTCTGAACACATACTGAGAGTGGAAGAGTCATATCTGGTGGCTGAATATTGTTTCAAAAGTGATGCTTTGGCTCTCAAGTATATTGTGGATCATCTGAGAATGAGGACTATGTCTTAAGGCAGCTGTTCCCATCCTTTTTGGCACCCGGGACCTGTTTCATGGAAGGCTGTTTTTCCACTGACCAGGAACAGGGTGGGACAGAGGATGATTTTGGGATGATTCAAGCACATCACATTTATTGTGCACTTTAATTGCTAGAATCTAATGCTGCCACTGATCTGACAGGAGGCGGAGCTCAGGCAGTAATGTGAGCGATGGGGAGTGGCTGTAAATACAGATAAAGCTTCACTAGCTTGCCCTCAGCTCACCTCCTGCTGTTCAGCCCGGTTCCTAACAGGCAACAGCCAGTACTGGCCCATGACCCTGGGGTTGGGAACCCCGTCTTAAGATCTCTCCTAGCCCTGGCCCCTAACACTGTGCCTCTATGAAGGACTCTGGTGAAGTGGGTTTTGAAGGGGAGGTTCCATGGGGAGTCTTTCATGATGAGAAGCAGAGGCCCAGCATGAGCTTTCCAAGCCGGGGGATCGGATTATGAGGAAGGGCCTGCTCTGAGGTCCCCCAGCTACACTTGCACTTTCAGAAACTGCTGTTGGAGCCCTAAGCGTTAGCGGCATAAAAAATGAACACAAATCAATTTGTCTCTGAATTTACTCTCTGAATTCCCCATGGACTCTATAAAATGCCATTTTACCCTTTTCCACCCATCTGACTGTGGAGGCAGTGGTGGATTTACATTATTTTACATCCAGTTACGGGTTTATTTTTTTCCCTTTTGGTTATGTTTTTAAGAAGAACGTTTATTGCCTATAAAGAGGTGTTTTTGTTGAAGACAATAGTGCCCTTTAGGTAGTCATAGGATGTTATTTCACAAATACCTATGAAACTGTTAAACAAGCTGGGATCGCTGGAGCGCTGCTTAAAATGGGCTTTTCATTCGCCTTTACCTTTGGAGGTTCCATGACAGGTTTCACCACCATGGCTGCTACTGGGAAGGAGACCAGCTGGAGAAACACAGGGAGACGTGGGCAAGGCCACCCCGACCGACTGTACAGGGCAAGGCTGCCGTTTGCCCCCCCAGCCCCTCCGGGAACCCCGAGTGTGCGGGAAACGCAGCTTAGGTCTTTGGTCATGGCCCGACCTAAGACAGATTCCTGGTGGTTCAGAGGGCTCCTGGGCTGTAGGCGGGATGGGGAGGAGAAGGAGGGAGGGTGCTTGGGTGGGAGGGACTGAAGCTGAGGGGTTCAAGGTGCACCTCAGACTCACCACTCACAAGCCGTCTCCCTAGAGGCAGAGGCCTCTGTTTCCTCACTCAGAAAGTGGGGGTAATAATAATATTACAGCACCCTTCACTGGGAGGATTAGAAGAAGCAAGTCTGGAAGTGCGTTTGGCAGGGTGCCAGGGTGAAAGTGTTATTCGCTCAGTCATGTCTGACTCTTTGTGAGCCCATGGACTGTAGCCCGCCAGGCTCCTCTGTCCATGAAATTCTCCAGGCAAGAATACTGGGGTGGGTTGTCATTCCCTTCTCCAGGGGATCTTCCCCACCCAGGGATTGAACCTGGGTCTTCAGCACTGCAGGCATTTTCTTTACCATCTGAGCCACCAGGGAAGCCCAGGAAATGTCACTAAGAAGGGAGGTGAGAAAAGGACTGGGCTTCCTTCTTGCCCTTCCCGCTGCTTCTCACCCGCTCAGCGGGTCGGGGGTCAGGGTTCTGCATCCCTGCCTGGTGGGCGGCTGACCCAGGACAGGAATATGCACTGAGAATGGTCAAGGGGGCCACTCTCTGGCTCAGGAAAAGGGAGCTCTCACAGGCCAGACCGAGACCGCAGCTTCACCTCAGACTCCAGCACCAAGTACTCAGAGTTTCAGTCTCTTGGTGAGGACCCGACCAAGATTTACTCTTGCACAACTGTGAGCAGGACTGTAGGGGCAGGCTGTAAAGGCAGCAAACATGCCTCTGAGCAGCCCCCGCCCATCCACCCAGAGCTTCGGAGCTTCCCCCCCCACTCCCTTTGTCCGGGATCTTTAAGTCCTACCTCCCGAGTCATTCGCCGTTCTAAGTGTGATGTGATTAATTCGGTTCATCATCTTGGGAACCCTGGGAGGCAGTTATTGTTGTTGTTCCCACTTCACAGGTGAGAATCTGAGATGCAGAGAGGTTACCCAGCTAGTTAGTGGTGAACTGGGCTTGAACCCGGAGTCTGACCCAGAGCGGGTGTTCTGCCCTGTTCTCCTTCTGGGCAGCTTGCTCTTGACTCTGGTAGAGACCCTGGCAGTGGCGACAGGGTCCCAGCTGCTCAAGGCTGGCTGAGTCTCTGTTTCCCTGTGAAGGCATGCTAATACTAACAATAATCATAGTGATGACTTACATGAAATAACAATCTGCCTGTTACGTTTACTATTATCATCATCATTGAGCCTTTCCCAGCAGCCCAGCTAATGCCAAGCATTTGACATGTATTATCTTTTTAAAAAGAATATTTATTTGGCTGCACTGGGTCTTAGTTGTGGCATGTGGGATCTAGTTCCCTGACCAGGAATTGAACCCTGGCCCCCTGCCTTGGGAGTGTGGAGTTTTAGCCAATGAACCACCAGGGAAGTCCCGAGTTACTTTATTTAATCTCGATAACAACACTAGGGGGCGAGGACTATACTTATATACTGCTCTTCCCTGGTAGCTTAGATGGTAAAGAATCCACCTACAATACAGGAGACTCCAGTTCGATCCCTGGGTTGGGAAGATCCCCTGGAGAAGGGAATGGCAACTCACTCCAGTATTCTTGCCTGGAGAACCCCATGGACAGAGGAGCCTGGTGGACTATAGTCCATGGGGTCGCAAAGACTTTCACTTCACTTCACTATTCTTACACCCATTTTAAAGTTGAATTAACCCTAAGGCTCCCCATTTACCACATTATTTGTGTTTTCATTTTTTAAACATTTCCAGCAGCTAATCATTTACATGCCCTCACTGTAGCCAGGCTCAAAAACTCGAAATAACTGCACATTGGCCACCACACCCAGGTCCTCTGGCTCCATGATTAACAGGGTGCCTTAGAATCTGAACTGTATGTTGTGCTAATTACAAAACACTCAGCACTTGCCTGAATCAGCTCCACTGAGAATCCCGAGTATGTAACTTTGTTGTTTTAGATCGGTTTATTCCTAGGCAAAGTAAACCTGAAATTGCTTTTAAATTCCTTTTGAAATATTCCCTAGTTCTGTGTTTTCACACATTCACCAAAGCCTTACTTCTCCCATTAGGCTGATTCTGAGGTTTTGCTGCACGGGGAGAATGTTAACTGACAAAAACCATAAGTAATGGTGCTGAACTGTAAAGTAATTAATGCAGGAATAATGGCACAGAGTGGGGATCTCGGTGTTTTAATGAGAGCTCAGGAAACTGCCTGGCTGAAGCTGGTTGAAAGTGGAGCGGGAGAGGAACGTAATCATAATCACTGCTGCTTATTAAAAAGTGACCTCTTTGGCGTGATCAATATGGAGACCTCAAAACCTTTCCTGTCACCTGGAACTTTGCTTCTAAGACTCTGTGGGCCTTTTAATAAAAAAGATAGTCCCCAGTCTACCCTCATCTACTGTGAAACTTTTCCAATATTTTTTTTTCTTTTTTAAGGGTGAAATTAGAAATCACCATTTTTAGAATATTTATGTGTGTATGTATGTATATATTTTACCCTCAAATATACTTATTCAATGTTTGCTCTATAATGAGAGTTTTAACTTTCTGTTTTCCTTTCCATTATCCCTGAAAAGAATGGATTATGGAAAAAAGATTAAAGTAGGTATAACGCGATACGGTGTTTGCTAATGTGCTATCAGAAGTATTAGTAGGACTTGCCAAGGTTTGTGTCTTTTATGAATGCCTTTCAGATTGCAATTATCTAATAGACTTGGAAACCTGTTTGTATTCTTGCAGGCATTAACTGTCACCTTTGAAAAAATCCCAGAAAATGAGAGTGCAGATGTCTGTCGGAACATATCAGTCAATGTTCTGGATTGCGATACCATAGGTCAAGCCAAAGAAAAGATTTTCCAAGCATTCCTAAGCAAAAATGGCTCTCCTTATGGACTTCAGCTGAATGAAATAGGACTTGGTAAGGCAATACTATTTTGTCCCAATTCCCTGATGAGGATCCCTCCCACCATCCCTCCCTCCCACCAGGCCCCCAGCATGTAGCTGTGACTCTGTTTGCTGAAGCTTACTAGCCTGGAATGTTCCCAGAGGGCATGTCTAGGGACCCAGAGATTGCATTGTTCTCTCACAAGTATCATCCTACAAAACCAGGATCCTTCAAAGAAGCTGTTCTTTTTTCAAAAAAAAAATTATGTTTGTAAATCAGATTCATGAGATTGCTAACCCTGAGACCCAGTGAATTCACCTTGCATCAAGAAGTACAAAAAGGTGTCAACCTCAGGCCTTCTGTATGTGTTGCGTTTCACGTTGGCATTTGATTTGTTTGTTGTGATACGGAATATGTCATTAGTGGGTGGCTCAGACTCTGGGTGTGAACCCCAGCAGGCTAGAAAGGTCATCTTCCTCTCTGCTAATCGCATCCTGCATTAAGTATAGACTCCATCCTCCCCCACCACGAAGCAGCATCTGCTCGGAATTCATTTTCGGGCTCTATTGGTATACTGCAAAGGCGAGCATATGCGTGAGCGAGCTAACAGGGCTCCACTTCACTCAAATGTTCATCAACATTTTAAAGTTGAGCTCCACGCAGCCCTCCCAGGAGACTGTCGTGGGATTTTACAGCAGATAATGGGATAGGGAAAAAAAGAGTCAAATCGGTGACAGACAGCATAACAAGGTTCATCTCTCCTGCACATGCAGTTGTAGCCTAGACTAAGCAGGCAATTAAATTCATCCCACCTGGCCCTCCAAGGCAGACCCCCTGCTAAAAGGCCATTGAGAGAAACCTGGGGGCAGGGTCTGGCCCCATGAGTGAAACCATGCAAATGTATAGCAGTTCCAAGGCCTGGCTTCAAGGGAAACGAGGCCACTAAAGCACTCTCATCCACCTGTCTTCTGCTTCCTTCTGTTGGCTGGACTGTGGGCACTTCAAGACCGTGTGAGCTCATTTGGTTGGAGGTGGGGTCAAAGGGCAGCCCCAGTCAGGCAACCATGACATAACCCTGGACCATCAGCTTCCTGGACCTGCGCCTGCGTCTCCAAGTGTCACTCTGACTGCAAAGGCCCTTGGAGCCAAGGCCCATGGGGAAATGGCCCCGTGACCTCAGTCCTGCTGCTGCCAAGTCCATAGTACCATCCTCACACCATCTAGGGTTTCTGCCCATCAGGTGTTCCTGGCCTCTGGTGTGGGGGGTGGGACAGGGAGCAGGACAAGCCCCCTAGAAACTTCCCATTATAGTCTGATGGCAAATGGCTTCTGCATGTCTGCTGATCTTCCAAACTAGCTCCTTGGCTAGCCTCAGAAAACTAAGACATAGCCTTAGATACCAGCCATAAATTGTATTAAAATCCGATATGAGAAGCAGCTATGTGGAGACCTCTCATAGCAGAGACTCACACAGGCCGATGCCCAGAGGGGCAGGAGGCATCATAAATAAGGGGTGTCGGCCTACCTGGGATAATGGGAACTGGTGGGACCCAACTTAATTGGTGAAAGCCACCAGCTAGGTAAGGGGGCAGTGTGATCAGTGTTACCAGATGATCCAGTTTTTTTTTCAAAAGAGAAATCACAAGTCCTAATTTTTATGTGCAATCTTCTAATCTTTAAATGTTGGTTCTGAATTGATATTAGAATATAATAAAACATGGTGCAGGTTCACAAAATGAAAAAAAAACCACATCCGTGGGCCACACTCTAACCCTAAGGCACAAGCTGGTGACCTCTTAAAGGAGCTGAAGCCCTGATGCTGGGGTGCCAGCCAACCAGCACACCCCACACGGGGATGGACAGGTCGTTCCCAGAGCACCTGCTTGTGAACACACAGGTAGTAGGCATGCAGGTTTGCTTTTGGAATTTTCTGAAGAGTTTAATATCTTGGAGGATGCATTATTTTGTCTTCCTTTGGCTTTATTTCCAGGGTTAGCCTCAGAGTAAAAGCTTCAGGAAAAAAATGTGATCTTACCTATCAGAGCCCTAAACATAAAAGTAAAACAGAAGAGAACGCAGGCTACTGGCCTGGCTGATAACATCTCCAAGCCTTCAAAGCCACTTTATTTTAGCCTTATTGTTTAGCCGCTAAGTCGTGTCTGATTCTTTGCCATCCCACGGACTGTAGCCTGCCAAGCTTCTCTGTCCATGGGATTCTCCAGGCAATAATATTGGAGTGGGTTGCCATTTTCTTCTCCAGGGGATCTTCCCAAACCCTGTCTTACTTACAGCAGACAGGGATCAAACCTGTGTCTCCTGTAAGTAGTAATTGCAAAAGTGACACATTAGTATGTTACATTTCTGTGTCATTTTAAAAGAAAGCAAAATGCTCTTTTTTTTAAAAATTTTTTTCCAGAGCTTCAAGTGGGCACACGACACAAAGAACTTCTGGATATTGACAGCTCCTCTGTGATTCTTGAAGACGGGATCACCAAGCTCAATACCATTGGCCACTACGAGGTAAGAACAAGGTTATCCCCAGCCCGAACTGGGGCTTAGATCATGTCCAGGACCATGCAAATTGTTTGAAAATTACAAGATCCCCACCAGTTTTCTGGAATCATTTGAAGATTGCTTGTTTCAGGGGCAGGAATTTTCCTTACTTGTTCATGGTCTGGGATCTCCTTTCCCGAGCTGCGATTTTCACAGGATCCAGTCACTTTCTATCCTGTGGTTTAGGTCGGAAACTTCACCTTTACCAGATCCTCTGGACTGTTCAGTGGAAGAGGCGTTGTTGAGCCTGACACTGGACAAAGCTATGTGAGTTCTAAGTCACACCACTGTCCATTACTGACCTGGTGACCTCTGTGTAGGGTCCTTTGTTTCTGAAGAAGTTTTACATTTCCTGTTTGTTTGAATATTCAGTGATACCTCCTTGGCCTCTGACCCACTTGCTGGGTGAGTGTTGAGGTGGGTGAGGGGAACATCTGACCCAGCAGAGAGCTGAGTGCTAGAGAAGCGTGCTCAGAACCAAAGGGGGGAGGCAGGGGAGGTTCCTGGACACCACGGGATCCCGGGAGTCATTCAGTAAATTACCCGAATCTTTGTTGAATATCCACTCTGTGCTAAGAGCTGGGACGGCATGCGAGTGGAACAAAGTCTAGGTCCCTGGCCTCAGACAGCCTACAGCCCTGGGACCAGGGTGGGGGTGGAAAGGAAAGAGGAGGCAAGTTGTGAGGCAGCATCTTACAGTTTAATAGTGCTATGACTCAGAGCATCCAGGAAGGCTTCCTGGAGGAAGCAGTGACTCATCTGAGACCTGAAGAGTGAGAACTTAACCAGGCCAACATTCCCAACAGGGAAGGGGAGCGTGCTTGCTCTTCTGCAGAAAGACTTTTAGACTAGCTAGAACTGGAGAGGGGCACAGGTGGCAGTGAGAGCCAATAACAGCCAATGTTTATGGAACGCCTATCCTGTGCCAGTTGCTGGTCTCAGCCTTTCCCTTTATTTCTGCAAATTCTATCCACAGCAGTCCTATGAGGTAGGGACTGTTATTAACCCACTTTATAGATGAGTACACGGAGGCTCAGGGAAGTGTGAGCTAGTCAATAGCTAGTCAGTGGCAGAGAGAAGTTGGGACCGAAATCTTTGGGCTCTAGGGCCCATAGCTTAACCAGCACAGGATGGCTTCTCACAGTAGAAAGGCAGAGAAGTGGGAGGGAGGGGAGCGGGGAAGTGCAGACCGTGCAGGCCTGGCAGCTTCGTCCAGTCTGGGTGTTATGCCCAGCACAGTGGGACACCATGGGAGGATCTTAAGCAGGAGAAATTTGTGTCTCAGGAAATGACTGTGGCTGTGTGTGGAGCATGGATGTAGGGGGTGCCAATGGGGAAACGGGGAGGCTCTTTAAAGGATTTCGGGTGAGGAATGATGTTGACCAGGAATGACACTGTGGCTCTGGAAAATGAGGCAAGCAGATGAATTCAGAGATGGGCGGAAGGTACAAGCCGTGAGCTGTGTGGGTGGGGGAGGTACTGGGGGGAGGGTGGTCAGGAAGGCATGGGGATGGCTGGGTAGATGCGCAGATGCCCTTGCAGAGCTGGAGAAGCAGGGGAGCAGCTTCCCAGGCCCTTGGAGAGTAGCGCCCCGTCTTTCAGGGCTGAAATCCCATGGAGACGTGTCTGCACCAAGAAGGCCTTTGGGGCAGGCACTCCCCTCACCCAGACAGAATCTGAGACCAATCCTTGCCAGGGTTTCCTGGACAACCGCCGGGAGCAGAGGACCCTCTCAGCCTTGGGCTCTTTGGCTGAGCGGGTCTCAGAGCCGGGTGAGAAATTGTTGCTTTGGGTAATCCCTGGGTGGGTGTTGCCCCTGCAGCTTTTGCTGGAGGGCGCCCCGCAGAGAATGTGCCCGGCTAACAGTTTGTCCCTGTCCTCACCCTTCTGCATCTTAGACTTTCCAACCTTGGTATCATCTTGCCAAGAGCTGCGGCGCCTGTAGGGTTTTTAAAAATTCTATAAAGTTCAAGGAACTTTCTGGAAGTACCTCTGCCTATCGGTGGGCCACGTTTGGAGAAGCGCTGCTCCAGAGGAAATCTAAGGGCTGGGAAAATTAGAATCAGGCTCATTCCGCCTTCAGTCTGCATTTGAGAGCTGCACCCCCCTGCTGTCTCCTCCTCCTGTTTCTGGGTGGTGGGCTTATCTGGGCAAGTTTGGCAGAAACACAGCCCCCAACGCCCTCCTTTGGTGTCTTGAGCCACGTGCTGGCCTTGCTCAGCTGTGCAGAGAGGGCCGGCCCGCCCTGGTCAGGCTTCTCGGTGCCCCCTGGCCACCATGTGGCAGGCAGTGGGCCCCAAAGGAGTAGGGGTGTGGCCGCTCACTGGCACGAAGAGGGCAAGGCAGGACGAGACACTCCAGCCGGGAAAGGGGAGATCCACGCCCGCTGTCTGCAAGGTGAGGGGAGGACTGTCAGGAGAGAGGGGACATCAGTCTTCACTGCAGACACAGCCGTGCTAGACCCCGATCTGCTTAAGGATGATAATGAAATTAATCTGGCCTGTAGTCACTTCCCGTCCCAATGATTTATTGGCCTCATACCCTAGCGTTGCCACATGGTGGTAATAAATGACAAGACTAGGACAGAAGGGCTTAAAGGATTCTCCTTACGTTTAAAGAGCTAAGCCGTAAGGCAAATAAACGCAGAGAGCTTGAAGGAAACTGGGGAGGTCAACGGCCGCATGCTCTCTGTGCCTGGACCATCCCATATGCTCTGGTTTTCAGAGACTATCATATATCCAGCCTCCTAAATCTACACCCGCTTCACAGCACAGTCAAAATCTGGAATCATTTGACAGGGCTGAGCTGAAGCTTGCTTTTGCCCTTTCATTAAAGAAAAATTTTCTCCTAGAACACTTACATTTCCCTCCAAAGAGACAGGGCGCTAATTATCACTCTTATTCATTTACTAAAGCGCTCTCATTTGAGTCACTGTAAGTGCTTGAAAGCGAAAAACTATATTTCATTTAAAAATAGGATCTCACTCGGAGTCTTAAGTGATTCAGACTCACCTCCCTCCAATTAGCCCAAATTAGTGAGGTTTTCGAGTTAATCTGTAGCGAAGGCCAGTTCCTCCTCCTATCTAAACAAAGTCCCTGCTGCTGGAGTGTGCGCCTCTCTCGCCTCGTTCTGCCCTCAGGGCAAATAGAGTGTAGCTGGTCTCCTCCGAATGATTTACTGTCCGTGTACTTGAAGAACCAGTTTCTCGAAGGGACATGACGGTGCAGCGAGAACATAGCATCTCATGGGTCCGATGCCGCCTCCGGAGCCCCAAAATACCAGCAGTGCCCCCTCACCAGCAGGATGGCATCCTTGCCCACCCTGGATGTCGGGTCGCTTTGCACAACTGTGGCAGCCAGTGCCCAGCACTGCTGGAGGGCATAGACATGATCGATGTCCACTCAGCCTGTGTGTATTACCCTCGTTCTCTATCGGGTGAACACGAAAGAGCAGAAATTCCTGCTCCAGTCTTTGAGTCCTGTGCAGACAAGGGGCAGAGTGACACCTTTACAAACCCATGAAGCCAGAGGCATCTTCTCGCCATCATTAGACCCTCCCGAATGCCTCTTTCACTATTGCCCACTGTGTGTGTTTACTACGAGGGGGACTGTGCTATGCTCTGGAGCCAACGCGGGTGACTGTGTGAGTCTGTAGAGGGTGTGAGGTCGCTGGTCCCATGTGACTGTGGCAGGATGCTCTCTCCCGGTCCAGGCTTGCTGCAGCTGCCCCCACCCCTGCCGTGTGACCTCTCACTGCACCCACATCCAGCCGTTGGGTGGCATCAAGTTTGCAGGACAGGTGTTGTGTCCGGCAGGAAATCTGCTCTACAGATCACACCTCTCGTTCTGAGCTGTGAGGTTTTGAGGGCAGAAGAGACGTTTAACCAATGTGTTGCTGAAGAATGTTCCTCCTAACGGGGTGGAACTCCGTGCCGGTGCTCCCGTGGTCACTGCTAACACCAGAGTTGTCACTCACATGACATTTAAAGTTCAGAGGAACATCCCCAAGGTCAGTGGGCGTTCCGGTCAGGTTTGTCATCTGTGGCACAGGCTGTGGGCTCCATCTTTGGACTGTCTCTAAGGGTCTCGTATAGCACGGATGACTTTAGATTCTTATTTACCAGAAAAGTGGAAAGCTTTTAGTGTGCTGGGCACTGTTCTAGGAGCTTTCACGAACAGTAGCTGCTTCATCCTCTTTGTAGCCCGGTGAGGTAGACACTGTCATTATTCCCATCCCGAGGCCCAGGGAGGCTAAGAAACTTGGCCACACTCCCATAGCTCTCCTCACTGATGCCCCAAGGCTGGAAGCAGATGAAAAAGGGATTGCACAGAGGCTGTGCCTCTGCTCAGCGCCGGAGGGGTCACCTTGCTCAGAGTCGGGCTTGCAGCCCACGTTCCTAGCCTCTGAAGCAGCCTGACTGGAGAGCTTAGGAGAAATTCTGGTAGTCATCTTCTCTGATGTCAAATTCAAAAGGGCGACTTCTCTTCAGATCTTATGCTGAATCTCACGTCTGTGAGTTTATCAGAATGCTTCCTTATGTCTGATCCTTTTTTGACATCCTTTAAGGCCAATACTCCTTGAAGGCGACAGAAGTTTACCCTCATCAGAGGGAAGCCTCTTTCAGGTATCCAAGGGCTGACAACTCCAGTGCAACAAAAGCCTGGGGAGCTTAGGCTCCTCATCGCACGCTCACTGGTGGAGCCCAGGCTCCCACCTCGAGGACTAGCTCGGGGCTCCCGCCGTCCTCAAAGCAGCTTTGTGTCTGGCCCAGGGCTGATCCCAAGCACACCAGAAAGAGGCCGGACCTCTGTTGTCATTGTCACTAGTGTCAGGAACCCTCCAGAGCTCTGTCCTGGGCGGTGGGAGCATCTTGGGTGGTGTGATGTGTCTGTTGAGAACGTTCTAATGGCCCCTTCCAGATGCTCTGCTGAGCCCTGAGTCTCCTCTCTTGAAGGACTGAGCAAGGTTATCGCTTGGGCTCTGAGAAAGAAAATAGATTCCTTTTTCGTCTGCCTCTAGCCTTGGGATGTCAGTGAGAAGAGCTGAGGGGAAGGCGGGAGAGCAGTATAGATGAGTGGTTGCTGGGACAACGTTAGTTGAATAGGGTTCTGTTTTCACAAAATACCATTTTAGGAATGAGAGATGCCAGTAAGGGTTTCCACATGGAGCTTTGTAGTGACTATTGTGTTTTTAGACTTAAAGAGAAAATGTAATGGTGGTTCAGACCCTACTCATAATTTTCCATAAAATTCTTAGGCTAAAGTTCCAGCTTTCCTCTTGGGCCAGCCGTTTGAAATTGATACTGTCTTAGCCTTCCCTGACGGCCCGGTGGTTAAGGCAAAAGGAGAAGGGGGCAGCAGAGAATGAGATGGTTAGAGAGCATCAGCAGCTCCACAGGCATGAATGTGAGCAAACTCCAGGAGATAGTGAAGGACAGGGAAGCCTGGCATGCTGCAGTCCATGGGGTTCCAAAGAGTCAGACACGACTAAGCAACTGAGTAACAACCACTAGTGGTTAAGACATCCTGCCTCCATTGTAGGGAACCCAGGTTTTATCCCTGGTCAGGGAACTAAGATCCCACATGTCTTGCAGTGCGGCCAAAAAAAAAAAAAAAAAAAAAAAAATTTAAAAAAAAAAAGGAAAGAAAGAAATTGCCAACATTTGACCATTTTTTACTTTCAAAATAGTTTCGTCAGGTTAAGTTCAACCTTATATTTCTAGAAAATCTGTTTTTATGGTATAATCATCAACTTGTGGCATTAAGACAGTATTTTACCACAAAGAAATCTCACCTTCACTTACAATTTGAGGGTGTGTTGCTTTTATTTCAGAAGAAACCTCATTTTATTTTTTAAAGGTGTTCTTTAGTGACTCAGTCCAGTTCAGTCGCTCAGTCGTGTCTGACTCTTTGTGACCCCATGGACTGCAGCACACCAGGCTTCCCTGTCCATCACCAACTCCCAGAGCTTGCTCAAACTCATGTCCATCGAGTCGGTGATGCCATCCAACCATCTCATCCTCTGTTGTCCCCTTTTCCTCCTGCCTTCAATCTTTCCCAGCATCAGGGTCTTTTCCCTGAGTCAGTTCTTTGCATCAGGTGGCCAAAGGATTGGAGTTTCAGCTTCAACATCAGTCCTTCTAAATGAACACTTGAGACTGATCTGCTTTAGGATGGACTGGTTGGATCTCCTTGCAGTCCAAGGGACTCTCAAGAGTCTTCTCCAACACCACAGTTCAAAAGCATCCATTCTTTGGCACTCAGCTTCTTTATGGTCCAACTCTCACATCCATACATGACCACTGGAAAAACCATAGCTTTGACTAGATGGACTAGTCCCCATTTAGTGACTAGTCCCCATTTGATGAGCTTTAGTTCAGTGTACCTTAGATTTAGTTATGATTTCTGTATTTTTGGCTGAGCTGGATCTTCGTTTCTACGTGCAGACCTTCTCTAGATGCAACGAGCAGGGACTCCTCTTCGTTGTGGTGCACGGGCTTCTCATTGCAGTGGCTCCTATTGCAGAGCACAGGCTCCAGGCGCGTGGGCTCCGGTCGTTGCAGCACATGGGCTCAGTAGCTATGACTTGTGGGGTTTAGAAGATGGACTCAGTATTTGTGGCACCTGGGCTTAGTTGCCCTCCAGCATGTGGGATCTTCCCAGACCAGGGGTCAAACCCATGTCCTCTGCACTGGCTGGTGGATTTGCCACAGTGGACCGCCAGGGAAGTCCCGAAGCAACTTTAAATTGATGACATGGGTCCATCTCTCCCTGTGTGGTCTCAGCTCCTAATTCCGATGGTAGAAAAGTCTGCAGTCATCTTTGCCTCATTCCAGTGAGGGCCAGTTACCTTCATTGGACGGGTAGGACTTCGATGTCATTTTGAATCTTCGAGCACCATGAGACTGGAAGGAATTTAATGTGAAATTGCTGTGTGTACCAACTCTGCTCTGGGCTGGAGAAACATTCCTGCCACAGATCCATCTAGTGACATTAATCTTTCTTTGATTTAATTTGTTATTCATGCCTAAAGTAGGGGCCCACAGAACGCTCCCAGCCTCACAGGAGTATGGGAGGATTAACGAGCCACTCTTAGGAAAGCTTTTGGAGCTCCCAGATATAACAAACAAAATCATATATTTAACACCTTGAATTCTGTGGCACTTTTCAAAATGGCATTTCTGTCCTTCATTCAGCAGCAGCTGACTTTTGTGCAAAACCGAAAGTGGAACCCTTTACCACCCACCCCCAACAAACATCTGTAACTAAACTAGTTTTCTGTCTTTATAACAGTGTTAACATGTCACGTGGAGGGAAAAATGTGCCAGCCCTAGAGCCTCTGTGAAAGTTAGACATACCCTCGCACACATACATGCTCACACACACACAACTCATCCTCTAATAAAATGCTTTTACACTTGCTCTCAGGAGATAATTTCAGAGTAAAATTTCCCCAGTACAAGCTGCGTCTGCGCTGTCTTAATGCCTGAGCTCCGTGCCAGCAGCGAGTCATTGCCAGCTCTCGAAAAGACATTTGAACTTTTGGCTGTGCTCCTTATCGGAAAGCCCATCCGTGGTGTTTGTGATTATAGAGTAAGGGTGCTCGCTTTTGGCAAAACAAAGCATCTGACAGTAGCAGAGTATTGGCTCAACACACAACGGGATCCATTTGGGATTCATTCTTTGACAATTACCCAGAATGAATCACCAGCTTCCTTTTATAACAAAGGTGTTTATTGGCTTAGAAACAGAGCATATCCAGCTCTTCATGGGGAGGGATTTTGTAATGATGTTCAGACATTCTCATAAACTCGGTGTCTGAGTATTGCTAAGGGGGTGCCTGCACAGAGCGTTGACTTTAATTGCATCAGAAATGGAGGAGAATTGAAAAATCAGCCAGAAAACAATGAATGGCTCAAGGGGAAAGGAGAGGATGTTTGGTAATAGCAGCAGGGTCCAGGAGCTCAGTACGACTTTAGAATCCGTGCATAAGACACTTTGCAGAGGCCAGGAGGCCCCCACCAGCCCTGCCCAGGGCCCCCTTCCCCCACAAGATGTCGGGAGCACCAGTAGTTGGAGGCTTCTGGCCTAGACTTAGTGACTGGCTGGACCCTGTGCTCAGGGGCCTTCTCCAGGGCCGGTGCTCATGTTCCTTCCCCGTGGGGACAACCTTCGAGAGATTAGGCTTTAATCCTTTGGTGTTTGCTGAGCCGGTTTGTACATTCTGATAACCAACATGCCACAGGCCAGAAACATTCCAAGTTTTTACTTTTTTTTCCAAATGGGGGGAGGCCAGGTCCAAATTAATATTAGAATTCAGAACAGCCTTAGAGCTTTCAAGTGCAGGGAAAAATCACTTGGCTGATGACAGTGTTCAGAAATGACAGGGTTAACCCTCCAGTCACATCCCAGAATAAAAGTGAGGATTTGGGTATCCTCGTCCTATCGCTTCTCCATGGCCCCTTTGTCTAGTATTTCTGTGGACCAGCCCCTCAGAATAATTTACTCCTCCAGTGAGCAAAGCCTGCCCTCTTTCTCTTAGCATCTAGGCCCCCTTGGCCTGATGGGCCTCTCTTCCTCTGGTAAGTGTGAGGAAGGGTTACACCAAGGGTTCCATGGTCCCCAAAGGTTCTCATCCCTCAGAACTCTTGATATTATCTCCAAAAGAGGCTACACATCAGGGTTGAAATCACATCAGTATGGTGAAAGCATTTGTCAAATGCATACATTTAAAATCCATGACAGTTTTTGAAAACAGCTGTGTTGGGATATAATTTGTATATCATAAAGGTCACCTTTTCAAAGTGAAAGTGGTTCAGTGGGTTCTTGGGAACATTTGTGGAGTTGTGCAGTTGTCACCACAATCTAATTTTAAAACATTTTCATTACTTCAAATAGAAACCTTGAACTCATTAAGAGTCACTCTTCATTCCTCCAAAGGCAACTAGTAATCTACCTTCTGTTTGTACAAATGTGCCCATTTTGGACAAATCATGATCTTTTGTGACTGACTTCTTTCACTTAATCATGTTTGTGAGATCCATTCATGTTGTAGCATGTGTCAATACTTCTTTCCTTTTATTGTATGGGAATATTTTTGTAGTGTGTTCATTCACTAGAATAATAATTCTTTTAAAAGGACAAACTGCTGGTAGCTGCAACAATGCAGATAAATATAAACATGATAGACCTTATATTGACCCTAAGAAGCTAGACACAAGTGTACGCTGAATGATTCCATGTACGTGAAGTTCAACAACAGATAGAACTAAACAGTGGTGATGGAAGTCGGAAAAGTGATCACCCCTGGGTGAGGACGGGGTGGTTATTGATTGAGACCCATAATAGGGGTACTTCTTGGAACCTTGAAGTATAATTTTATATCTTACTGTGGGTGGTGGCTACACAGGTATATACTGAAGTGAACACTCTTGAGCTGTACACTTAATACAAGAACATTCCTATAAGTCATGTTTAAATTTTAAAGTTTTTAAATTTTTAAAGTTTTAAAGTTTTTATTTAAAAGGGTATGCAGTTTTACGATTTTTACAAGCTTCTTTTAAAAAGATAGAGACCTGCAAAAAAAGAGAACAAATTATAAGTGTCCTGCTGGATGGATTATCACAAAGTGAGCCTATCTTACAACTCCCACTCAGATCAAGAAATAGAGCGTTATGGGCACCACAGATGCCCCCTCATGACTCTCCTAATCGCCACTTTCTCTTCTCCAAACATTTAAATCATAGTTTTGACTGGGTTTTTTTGTTTTTCTGTTATTTTTTTTTTAAGTTAAATGTGAATGGAACCACACAGTGTGCATTCCATTTTGTGAGGATTTTGGTTCACCAGTATCACTATGAGGTTCATCCATGTGGCATGGAGCAGTAATTTGCTCATTGTCATTGTCTTATCATAACCTGTTTTATGAATATACCCCAAACTCTTTATTCATTCTACTGTTGATGGATATTGGGGTTGTGAATGCCAGTATGGGGCACTTAAAAGTTTACCCTCAGGATATGCACATGTATATACCTAAATGTGATATTGCTCTGTCATAGGGTAGACACCAGGCCAGTTTTTGAAAACTTGTTTCAGCATTTCTTTATATAGCAGGAATCCCCTCTTCAAAAAAAGAAAGTGGTCTAAACAGTCCCTACTCCCAAGAGACTGGGCTGCCCCCAACACAGTCGACTCCTCCCCTTGCCTGCCTCCTTCACAAAACCACAAGCTCCTAGAGGGCAGAGACACTATCTTGCTCATCACTGTAGCCCCAGCCTGCAATGCTCAGAACATAGGAATTCTTAATAAATATTTGATTGAATAAGTGAGAGAATGTAAGATCCATCCAGCCATCTAATTCCTGAGTGAAGTTGAGAACTACATTAAATTTTGAAAACTCATCTATTTTTTATCTTTGCTTTCAGATATCAAATGGATCCACTATAAAAGTCTTTAAGAAGATAGCAAATTTTACTTCAGGTAACCAACATAATGTTAACCTTTTGTTCTCAGTCTATAAAGTATTGCTTTTTGCCTCTCAGATGTACTGTCACAAAGATGAGATTGAGTTGTTGCTATGCAATTCTCTGATTGGAGGAAAGCCATTTTGATCTGTTTCTGGTCCTAAGAATGTGAGCTTTGCAAAGGGGGACAGGAAACAGTAAACAGTGGTTGCTGTGACTGCCTGGCACTGAGGAAGTTGCTATCATTAACCACCCCTAAACACAGGGCAGAATCTTAGCCATCGCAGCTCTTTTCCAACTCCTCAATAGGATGGGCGCTGACAGAGGGCATCCTCCTGGCAAACTGAGGGAAGCCTGCAGATTATCACACAGCCCTGCAAGCTCTGAACAAATAAGATAATTCACTTAGTCCAAAGCTCCTACTGATGGACCAAGGACAGAGGGAGCTTTGTGGGCAAAGTTAGTCGGCCAATCTCTAAACTCTCTTCTATGTCCCTGATAGCCTAGGGGCAGGAAAACACTGCGACAGTGCCTTGAGAAAATCCTGAGGTCTATGCTGGGCTTCTCTCTAGAGAAATTATATCCAAGCCAAGACAGTCAGCCCTCCTCGGCCCTCAGAGAGGTTCTGGGCCTCACCAACAGGACCTGTTCACACACACACAGCTGGAGGCGGGGCTTCCCTATTCCTGGATTCAGTGGTAGGAGCAGCCTGATAGGACCCAACACCTGGTGCATGCAAATGAGGAATGCAGGGCTCCCAATGAAACGGTTAGGATGACTGGGAAGCTTGTAGGACACCCCTTGGTAGGTTGTAGGACATCCCCACCTCCCAAGCCCCCATCTACTCCCAAGTCAAGCTATATTGAGAGAAGCCATCTTGCAGTGGGCGGCTGTCCTTCTGGTCTGGGGTTGGGGGAGGGGTTGGTGTCCTTATGCTGTAATAAGTGGCGGAGCTATGTATTTTAGGCTTCAAAGACTATAGTCTTTTGAGAGCTTGTTATTTAGAGATCTTGCATTTGGATCACTTTGTGGTCCTTAAAGGTGGTCAGCACCTCTGCTTCCTCCCTGTCCACTCCCTCCTTACTCTCCAAAACCCTTGCCCCTCTGTCCTTTCATCACCCTCTCTGTGAACATCCCAGCCCTGGTGAACCCCACTGCTCCCCTTTGCTGAACCTGAGTCTGGGCCACCACATGGGAGAGGTCTGCGACAGCACAGCTCAGTTGCTATAAATTCCCATCTGGATCTGGACCCTCGACGCACCCTGTTCCCCTTTGTGCTTCTCCAGAGAGCTGACTGTTCCCTCTGACCCCATGTTCTCTCCTCTGATCCCCACAGGCTTCCCTATCAGCAGGTGACTTCACTCAGTACCTCACAGAGAAAACAGAGATCAGAATGCCTTCAATAGCCAGCACCACCCCACCCTCCCTCCCTCTCTCCCCGGTCTGCCAGTCCCTCCTCCTGGCTCCCCAGACGTGCCAGGACTGCCCTTCCCCCCAGCCAAATCCGTTTCCACCTGGGCTTTGCGTCCCCACTACTATAGTTTTCCACCAGCATTTTAAGGTGTTCTAGTCTCTCTCGTCTTCAAAACAAAACCCAACTGCCTTGCTTCCTCCTTCCCCTGCGTTTGCCACTTCCTTTTCAGCCACATTTCTTCTCAGACTGTCCGCTTTGTGCTGCTCCATCACTCACTCTGTGACCTCCGCCTGGCTGCCCTTCTCTTAGATCCTTTCCACCTCAGGGTATTTGCACCCACCCTTCTCCCCATTTGGTCCTGCGTGATCACTGTCCGTTCATTTAGGTCCAGCTCCAACATCCCTCCTCAGAGAACCTCGCTGATTAGGTCCGTGCCTTGTTAGATACTTTCCTAGCATATAATTCTCCACAATCCTTATCACAAGTAAATTAAACAGCTAATTGTGCAATTAGTAGAAGTCTCTCAGTGGCTAGGATGTGAATTCCTTTAGGTGAGAGCTAGGTCTTATTCATTGCTGTCTGCTTAGTAGCCCCTGGCACACAGTAGGTGATCCAGCTCTATTTGTTAAATGAATGAGAACTGAACCTTGCCTACCCCACACCCCAAGTGATGGTTCAGCCTCTGCTTCAACACTTCCAGGGACAACTCCAGTCCCTGGCCCATCCTATCTTCACACTGTTCCTAAGGTCGTAAGACGCGGGGGGGGGGGGGGGTGGCATGTGGAATGTCGCTAAGAAAAGCTCGGGTGGGAGGGCTCAAGGAACTGTTCTGTTTCTCGCACACGTGGGGCATCTTATGGGAAAGCCATTAGCTTGTGGTGGTTTTTAATGCACTGTTTCTCTCCCTCTTTCCGCGGCGCTCAGATGTGGAATACTCAGAAGATCACTGCCACTTGGTGAGTTCAGGCTTGCTTGTGTTCCCGCTGAATCGGATGCCTTCTGCAGCACAGCGCGTCTCCTTGGGTAACGCTGCTTCTGCTGTCTTCCCTTTAGATTTTACCAGATTCGGAAGCGTTCCAAGATGTGCAGGGAAAGAGACATCGAGGGAAGCACAAGTTCAAAGTAAAAGAAATGTATCTGACAAAGCTGCTGTCCACCAAGGTACACTTACCATTCTGGGAGCGCTTTTACGGCTACCTTGGGGGTGTATGATGTGTTTGACTTAATTTCCACTGAAGTGTGAAAATGTTACAAATCCCTTGTGCCTTCTAGCAAAGCAAAATGAAAGTTTAAATTGTAAACACTTCCTACCCCCTTCTTCTTCTTCCTCACAAACTGCAAAGATAAAGCACTTTACAAATTTCTACCACAGCATCTTCAGTCAGGGATTTAATGTTGTTCCCAAGCCCTTAACCCACTGCTGCACTGTTATTTTTTAGGTTGACAGCATAATTATTCCTTTTTGTTTACTTGTTACTATAGATGAGCAATAAAACTCCCTCTTTAAATTGCAAATAAAATGAAAAGGGGGGGGTGGTCATTTTAAAATTAAGAATTCTGTTCACATATAAAAGTGTCAGATGTTTTAAAAGCCAGTCGAATAGGAATACCAAATTGGGAGCAAATTTTCCTTTATCTAGTTTTAGTGGTATTAAACAGAAGTCTGTAGTGATCCATTTTTTCCTGAAATGACTAGCAATATAAGTGCTATTATCTACACCTGGTCCTAGTTTTCTGCTGGGCATGTGTCTTCAGATTATAGCAGAGTGTCTGCTTGGAGCTTAAACAAATCCATTAGACTTGTTTGGTGGGTAGAGGACAGCCAGAATCTCTTGGCTTTTCTCATCTGTCCCACAGAGCTCTATTTGTTTTTTATAAAACAGTCAGATGCTCTGGAAAGTACACAATAAAACCCTATGGTGGAAATATATGCAACAGGAAAAATTCTGGGAACCAAGCAACATCATTTGAGTTTTTCCAGGCTGAACATAACTAATAAAAGCCAAACATCCGGGGCTTCTTGGTTTATGTATACAGCCCTATAACTGACATTTCAACTGCTAGCAGTTTCAAAGACAGCTTCCCTGTTGCCTAAACAATGTCATTATCAGCAAGAAGCTTATGCACCCGATCTAAACCTGGGCATGGATTTTTAGGACCTTTGTCTTAAACACTGAGTGCTGGCCTTATTTGACAACTGTACATACTTTCTGTTTAGCTTGTTTTTCTGTTTTGTACATCATTATCTCTGAACTTGGATTTCATTTTTCATCATGTATTCAAAAACCACTATCCTATTTTATCTTTAATCTTCCAAGTCTGATGTGTTCTATCTTTCAGGTGGCAATTCACTCTGTGCTTGAAAAACTTTTTAGAAGCATTTGGAGTTTACCCAACAGCAGAGCCCCGTTTGCTATAAAATACTTTTTTGACTTTTTGGATGCCCAGGCTGAAAACAAAAAAATCACAGATCCTGATGTTGTACATATTTGGAAAACAAACAGGTGGGAACAACAATAGGTGATTACCGACTTTTAAGAATCTGGGACAGAATCTTAACTAAAAGAAGGGCATGGATAGTTACAGAAGGATTATCCCTATATTTGAATTTTTTGGCTTGGCAAGCTAGCATGTCAAAGCAGTTTCTTATTGGTAGGTACTGTTTTTAAATAAAAACGATTCCTGTGCTGAGAATCCTATTCTTTAGGTCAAAGTAAATAAACTCTATTATTATTACTTTAAACAAGTTTAGCTTGACCAGTAAATGATGAGAAATTAATATTTTGTGGTTTTATCATAGTTTTACATTAGAGAAGAGTCTTTGTCCCTCAGAGGATTCATCACTTAGCAGTTTCCAAGCTGTCTGTTGTATAAATTTCTGCTTTTATGTGGTCAAATGCCATGAGAATTAGTCAGAGGATTATGTTTTAATACTTTACCTTGAGCTGAGGCAAGGTATCCAAATTAAAATTTCTCACTAAAGAAACATAGCTCATTACCTCTCATTCAAATATTTTGTGCATGAGCTGAATGAGACTCAGTTATTATGTAACAGAACTTCTCAGTGCAAGCTCAAGCCCTTCTAAGCATTGAGGTTAGCCAGACCATTTTAAATAAGTATTAAAAGCTCCAGGCCTACCTTAACTGTCTACTGTGGCTCCCTCCCGCCCTTTGCTCTAGCCTTGGCTTCCTAGGCCCTGCCATCTCACTGGGCAGACTGTAGCGTGTGACCAAGGGCACTAGTCAGGACAGCAGAGCTGCTGAAAGGCCCAGCAGCCCCTCTGATGGCGACAGCTAGCTAGGCCAGAGGACTCTGAGTGACTCCCAAGATCATATCCAAATATCTGAGTACCAACTATGTATCAGGTACTGTTAGGTGTTGAAGGTAAAGTAAGAGAAATCCATGCTCTCACAGAGGTGGTATTTTAATAGATAAATTGTATATCAGAAGGCAATATTAATGCAGAGAATGAGGAAAAAACAGACTAATAGGACAGGGTGGTCAGAGGTCTGGTGGACATATTTGAGTCAGGTCTTGAAAAGAGGCATTAACCTTGAGACTGTCTGGGGCAAGACAGTTTCAAGAAAACGGATGAAGCCCTGTGGCACAAGCTTGCCTGGTGGAGCTGGGGTGCATAAGGTGAAGTGCAGTCGATGAGGACCAGGCCTAGATCATGCAGGGCTTTCTCCAGGGGGATGGAGAGCTGCAGTGGAAAGACAAGGACCTGATTCTGTCTTCAGAGGGTTGCTGGTCCTTGTGGAAGAATTAACTGTTGGGAGCTGGCGGGTAATAATCCTGGTGAGAGATGATGGTGGCTTAGGCCAGGGTGTAGCACTTAGAGGGGGTGAGAAGAGGTCCGATGAGATATTCTCACTGGTAACCATTATCTAATATAATCGACAAATTTCTGGTGGAGAAAATTCTTGTTTTGTCAGTGGCCAGTTTCAGACTTCTCCAGGCCTCCCTTTCAGGAACTCTTTGACAGTTTAACCCTTTCTTGTTCTGAGTGACGCTGCCATCTGTTGCTTGGTATATTTGGCAAGGCAGACTTGCATACTTCAGTAACAAGCACAGAAACACCCATTTACAAACTGTGATAAACACAGCATCTGCCTCACATGAAAGGCTGTACTTGAAAAGAGGTCTTTCTCTCTCTCTCTCGGAACAGCCTTCCTCTTCGCTTCTGGGTAAACATCCTGAAGAACCCTCAGTTTGTCTTTGACATTAAGAAGACACCACACATAGATGGCTGTCTGTCAGTGATCGCCCAGGCATTCATGGACGCGTTTTCCCTCACGGAGCAGCAACTTGGGAAGGTAAGGCCCAGCTTTAGGATTTCCTGTATGTGTTTCTGTGAGTCTGAAGCACTCTGTCTCCTTTGTAAACATTCAAGTAACACAACGACATCAGCTAAAAAAAAAAAAGTAAATGATGGTCACTGAACACCTGCTTTTCTATAAAATTGCTCATTTATCTATTTTTAATCTAGTTTAAGTGAAAACCAAAATGGATTACTTCCATCCTACTACAGAACTCTGCCTGTGAAAACCTTTAGCTTTTGTTTCCTGGAAAAATCTCATGTAGAAGCTAATACAGATGCTGCTAAACTATGAACCCAAAGTATGTAATTATTGAAATTTGCCTATGTTAATTCCATCTGAATATACCTAAAAGCATCTATTTGATTATAACAGATTTCTTATGGGGAAGAAAATCTTGCCTGAGGTTTCTAATACCTCTATTTTGTCATTTTGTAATCAAATCAATATCATTTGTTCTATGGTGTTCTTTGCTGAGCAAAAAATCTATAAGGCAAGAAAAGAAAAAAATACAGAGGAAACTCTGAAAGAGATGTTTTGGTCTTAACCCAAGTACTCCATAATAAACTGAGCAATATCTGTACCTAATGGGTTTAGAAATCTTTTCATGCTGAGCAGTGGGTCTTTGGTGGAAGGATGTTCAGAGTGCCTGGAATGAAGTGTGATGGACATGTCATAGGCACCTCAGACTCCAAGTCTAAATCCAGACTCACTATCGTCACTATTTCTAGAAACCAAATTTGTTTTTGACTTTTATTTTCCTAGCACTGCCTATAGCCCCTCAAGGTAAAATCCTCGGCATTGTCGTCTCCTCCTTCCTCCCACCTGTCTCTAGTTGGTTACTACTCACTTCCGTCCCTCCCCTGCCATAGCTGCCTGCTAACTGCTGTCCTGGCTCCTACTGTCCCCCTTTCACTGTGTCTCAGGTTTTCAAAAACAAAACTCTGATCCTGTCAGATTCCTGCTTAAACACTGTAAATATTTCCCACTACCTACCAGATAAAATCTTCAGTGCCACATGGCCCTTCCCCACTGGGCTTCAAGTCTCTTTTCTGGCCTCCTCATTTTCTTCCCCAATCCATCTACCTATGTTTTATGCTACAGCTTTTAGTTTTCCCAGACTTAACCATGAGCTTCTTTTCACATCAATTTGCTCATCCCTTTCCTGTTACCTCTGTCTAGTAAAACCCTACTCATTCATTCAACAAATGTGATTTCCTAATGTGTACCAGAAAATGTATGAGGAGCCTCAGATTTAGTCTAAATATACTTACTCTGTGAATGTTCCCCTGATGCATTTCCCATGTGCTAATTTTGACCAGTAAAGTTCTCCCTAGCGTGCAATACACTGAAACACAGTTATCCATACTAAAAATGGCTGTTTATTGATTACTATGTTCTTGGCATAATTCAGTTCTCACAAGAACCACAACAATTACCATTACCCTCATTTTCTAGATGAGGAATTGATGATGAGAGGTTACAGGTCTTATCATACATCTAACTCTATGTCCTCCTCTTTGTGCTACACTGCTACTAATTACTGATCTTAGATTGTAAGCTTAAGGGCAGGCACTGATTGATTGGTTTTCATTCAGTGCCTACCCACAGTGCCTGGCTAAATAAAACTTTAAGTGAAGGATCACAAGAGTTGTAGGTTCTAAACTTGACAGGTGAAAAAATATCTCAGTCCAGGCCTCCTTCAAGCCATCAGTACATTTAAAAATGTACTGGGGCGCTGGCCCTAGCATTAACTCACCTATCTTCCCTGAGTAGTGATATGAATAGTGATATAAATAAAAATTCATATTTTAGAACAAGAAAAATTTAAGCAAAATGTTCGCCTGTGTGGGCCTCCTCCCTCCCCTCTAGTGTGCACTGTACACCTACATTCTGCATTTATCAGCCCTCTCCAATGGCAGAAGTGCCCACTAAACTGTGAAGACCCATTATTCTTCTGGCACTAGCTGTGTAACTCCTTAGAAGAGAATATTCCTCTCAGTCCTGTAAGGGGTCACAATGACCCACCACACACTGTATATGTACAGTCTACTTTGGTGAACTTTATATACAGTGCCAACATAGTATTTCCCTTAAAGATCGCGATTGATCAGATGACCTGGGGAGATACTGGGCTGCACATAATGGAAGCTCTTAGCTTAAATACTTTATTAATGTTAATTATTAATGTTCCTACATTATTTGTATCTTGTGCATTACCAAATATATGACTGAACCTCCAATAAAAATGGTGACTAGACGACTTAAAACAATTTGACCAAATATCAATTATTGTAATAGTGTAATTCTAGATGTGGGAAGAAGCAACAGGAAGAAACCATTTCCTGGACCATGAGAGTCTAGTAAGACAGGCAGTCCAGAGGCTTCTGGCTGCTGTTAATAGGGCCTACCTTGTTCAGCAGCAGCACAGTGAGTGGCCGATCAGTGAAATCCTCGTCTGACCTGAGAATGAGCACTCCTGCTCAAGAAATGCCTCCCCAACACTGGTGAAAATTAAGTCTGAAAGGGAGAGCATTGCAAAATAATGTTGCCCATCATCCCACTGCAGTTGCTGACCTGTTACGACACACCCTGAAAGGAATTCAGGCCAAAGATCAGGATGAGGCAGTTTGCACTCGGGGAAAACTGGCTAGCCTTTGGTTAGTTATTTTCAGGAGAAAATTTCATGAACTCAGTTTCTTGAATCTTCCCATACTTAGAAATGCACTAAAACCATTAAGATATCTGTTCCTCACAAATAGCAGTGTGTGATTGACTGCACAGCCCCCTTCCCCAAAATCACATGTATGCAGCCCCCACCCCCCCTTACCTCTTGAGAACAGTCTTCAGAGCTTTCTGAGAGGCGCTCTCCTAGGTCATAATCCTCAGGCTGGTTTGAATAAATTTTTCTGTCTCTTTTCTATACTGGCTATGATTTTTCTTTGACATGTTAATTCTGTCAAAATTATAACTTAAAAAAAAAATCTTCACTTGCATTTTAACATCAGTTAAAATTACACAAAAACATTCAAACTACCAGGGAATTTTTCCAAAATCAAGACATCAGAGCCACCAATATTAATGACCATGCTCTTTCTTGAGAACACTGAAAGATTTTTATAATCTAATAAAATAGGAAAAAGCAGAAAAATCTGCCATTGCCAATTACTTACCACGTTCATGGTTATATAAAGGGCTCAATCAGACCTACAATCAAACCTTTCATAAATGCCAAAATTCACTGGTGGGTGAGGATGAGAGCAAATGCTTTAATTCAGGCTTTTTACAACTATTAGTGATGAACTATGATTGAAATAAGTTCCATTGTTACAGTAACTCAAAATCATGCAAAAATAATAATTTTAGTTCTTTTATGAGAGGAAGGCAGAATATATTAGCATTTAATCTGCCTGAAAATAACAGTGACTCACCAGAACTATCTGGATAGCAGTCAGTCATTCAGTCAATAACATTTATGAAGGCCTACTGCATGAAGAAGACTTGTTACCAGGAGATAAGAATAGTGGTGGAGGTTCAGCTACATTGGTATTGCTATAAATTCCTGATGGTTTTTTAAACTCTTGGTGTTTGCTGCTTTTTTTCAGGAAGCACCAACTAATAAACTTCTCTATGCCAAGGATATCCCAACCTACAAAGAGGAAGTAAAGTCTTATTACAAAGCAATCAGGGATTTGCCTCCTTTGTCATCTTCAGAGATGGAAGAATTCTTAACTCAGGAATCTAAGGTATTGTTAGAAAGTAGAAATAAGGTTATATTTGGGTACTTAAGCCATTTCAGAATCTCTCAACAAGGCTTTCTTTCTTTAAGAAACATGAAAATGAATTTAATGAAGAAGTGGCCTTGACAGAAATCTACAAATACATCATAAAATATTTTGATGAGGTAAGATTTTAAATAACATTTAAAAAAAAAAAGATACAAATCAGCCACCAGAATTTGGTTATAAAGCATCCTGGAGGTCTCAGGACGGCTCTGGCATCCCATGTGGCCAGAAAGGGAGGCCAGGAAGCCTGTCTGAGATGCGGGATCCTGGCACCAAGCCAGACCCTGCGTGTGGCTGCCCACCTTTGGACCAGCCATTTGACTTAATGGGGCCTATTGACACAGTTAACTTTGATGAGTAAGTAGTGGTCCTAATAAAAGGGGCCTGCTTATGCTTGATTGTAATCTGCTAAAATGAAGGCAAAGCTTGTTAAATCGCCTAGATTCTGTATTCAGTAGTTAAAGTATGACATATTTCTAACTTAAGCAACTATTTCAATAAACCATTCTCCTTTATGATTAATTCTCCTTAATCTGGATTTTTTTCTTTGGGAATTCACACAGACACAGTCATCAGATGCGCTGTTTCCAAATATATGTTAATTCCCCCTTCCCTGATTCCCCCCCACTCAGTCATGCTGGGACAGGCTATCCATGTCAATGGTGAGAATAGCTCACCAATTCCATTTGCTACTTGAAGATCAAGTGAAGCACTAAGGTAGGGTAGAGGCAATGAGTTCCTTAAACATGATAAGCATCCCTCTTTCCAGGGGTCAGGGGTTAGAAGGGAAGCATTGGGAGGGGAGGGGAGGGGAGGGGAAGGGAGGTAGACATCTCTGAACAGGATGCCCCCTGCCTGCTGCATTTAAGAAGAAATACTTGCCTGCATGTTGGCTGCCCAGGAATGCTTGCTGTGCTTGGAATGGCTGTGACATAATGCATAAAACAGGGCCTTGGAATTCTGGCCCCATATTTGTAAGCAAGTAGTTCGGTGTTTCTTGCGAGTTTCTATTTTAAGCCGAAGTGTTGTTGATCCTGTGATAATGACTTAGCAAAACAACTTGCAAAGTGAGTATGTAAATGATCGAAGAAAATCTTGGCATCTGTTTCATACAGATTTACCACTCACAGCATCAGGAATGCAAAAAAACAGAATTGTAATGCTAAAACCACAATATCTAAAATAACTGTTCTAATTGTCAACAGATTCTAAATAAACTAGAAAGAGAACGAGGGCTGGAAGAAGCTCAGAAACAACTCTTGCATGTAAAAGTCTTATTTGATGAAAAGAAGAAATGCAAGTGGATGTAAGCACTCTGGGGCCTGGCTTAATCTGGTAAAGTTCTTCAGATGACTTGGGAGCAAAATGGCTGCTTGAGCTACTCTGTGTTGTGAATTTCAGTTTGCACATAGGTTCCACTTTGAGCACTGTCTTTTTTAAGAGACCAAGGCACATGCACAGCTTTTAGAAAGCATATCAACCAGTGTGCCTGTGTGTGTACTCTGGGAACCCTTCTGTAAATAGAGCTGAAGTGGTTGTTGCAAACAGCCTCCTTGTTTACAGAGAATACAGGGCCAGTAAGCAAGGGTCAGTATTGTTTAACTACACTCTCCACTTAAGCACAATGATATAAGTGGTTTTGTTTGAAAACTACAGCTATGTAGCACTTGTGACTACACTGCACCTCTGCAGACAAGGGACATTGCTAATGATCAAAACAAAATGTGAAATGAGTCATTTGGAAACAAGGTGGGGGTGTGAGGGCAACCTCGAGGATTTGCAGCATTGAGACTTTTCCCCAGTAGTTCTTGGAAAAGCTGACCGCAGAATTTGGTAGTGTGTACACTTAGCATTTGTGAGTGTGTGTGTGTGTGTGTTTTTAAACCAAAAACTAACAGTGTTGCAACATTGTTGAAAGGGCTCGTGTTTTTCAGTGGTCACCGACTGTACTCCATCAAACTCACCTCCATTTCACTAGAGAGCTCTAAAGCAAGGAGGGGGAGTAGGCGTCGTTAAAACGTGACAGCATCTTACCCAGACACTTTAAAGTACCTACCTTTTCTTCATTTTATTTTTCCATATTAAATGTATTCAATAGTAGACGTGTTGGCTATTGTAAAAAAAAAAAAAATCATTAGCTTACTTCTAAGAACTTTGATCAGAACTATCAATGGAAGAGTAACTCCGTCCCCTAATCCTACATTTCTATACTACTATCTCCTTGCTTTAGACTTCTGGTGAATCCTGTGGTTATAAATACTTGTGTGTGATTTAAAAAAATACATTTTACATTTCATGAAATTGCTGTTCACACTGGAGTATTATATATGAATATATATATATTTGAGGCCCATGGCCTGAAAAATATTAGTATACAACTTGGTATCTTAGTCTTACTATGTACTTTTTGAAAGTATTCCTCACAAGAGAAAGAGTTAAGAATACCTGTTTTATTCATGCCTTTTTTTAAAAAAGAATTCCCTATCTAGTTATATTGTAGTCTTTTTATTGCTGATTTTTTATTCCTGAATTTTTGCTGCTCATGACCAATTTTAATACCACTGTGTTTTCCTTCTATTAAACCAGAAGTAAAAAGTTTAATTGGCAACTCTTAAACTTTCTTTGTGGCACCTTTACCCTTGGTGCTCCAAATCCCAGATTAAGGAAAGGAAAATTTTCAAGTAGCAAATAAAACATTGATCATACATTCCTTATAATCACTTACAACAATCTATGAGATAGCAGGATTTAGAAGTCCATTTGTCTTAAATGAATGCAGCTCTTTTTGCTTCTCACTATCTGGTAAAGAGTGAGAGATGAGACCTCAACAAACTGATCAGAGAAAATAAGCATTTTATTGCCCTATAGGCGCCTTCCCAGTCCTGTCACTTCTGACCACTGTCTTTCCAATGGACACACCTCAAAAATCCTGCCACAGAGATTCTTTATGAGAAAGGTCTCGTCCCCCTCTAAGGCTGCTGCAGTCTTGATGTGAAGGCATTCATAGGAGAACAGCAGGAGAGTTGAGAGCCAAGGGTAGGAGAGTTGCCCAAAAGACTTCCCCTCTTTAGGGTACAGAAATGCTAAGAAATCTCAAAGGATCAGCTACAGCTTTATCTCAGTATTTAGTAAATGCTACATGAGGGTGTCCCTGTCCGGCTCTCTGGCACATGAATCCTGCGTGGAGATTTACCTCCTTTTCCAGGGACTGTGCTGCTGGGAAGTTTGGGCAAGTCACTTACCTCTTTGTGCCTCAATTTCTGTATAATATTTCTAACCTACCTCACTGAGGTGGTGTGAAGATTCACTAATGTGTGTAGCGTGTCTGTCAATCCTCCAGTGAAAAGCACTATCTGGATCACATTTTGGATCACGTTAGCCAAACGCAGTACATGGCCAAATTAGATGTGTGCTGAAGACAATCAGTCACTGGGTCTATATTAAACAGCAACCAGAGAAACAAATGGCAAACAATTTCTATTTTCAAGTTTCTTTGCATATTTTTTTGGTGCAAAACCATTTATAAACTTTTCTTTTTTCTAACACTAGTGTCTACAGCAGCATTTAAAAACTAATTCTGTTACTTTTTTCTGTATTAGGGATTTAAAGTCTATTTCTTATTGTATACCTGATTGAAGCAGTTCTTGGAGATGAATGTTTTAAATGTCTATATCCAAAAATAAACATTTTGATGTAAATATGGACTGTTTTTGTCTTTTTCTTCCTTCAAGTTTTCTAGTAATAGATTTTTTTTCATTCTAAGTAGCTCCACGGAAATTATTTTTCAAGAACAAAGTGTCACTGTATACACTTTGTAAATCAGCAGCTATATTATATAGTAAGTAAATCTAGTTTCTTCTAAATGATGTTAAGGCTATGCAATCTTACTCCTGGCCTCCACTGTCATCTTGGAATTTTGAATGTGATGACGTCTAGATAATGAACATTCCACTTAGTCCAGCAGACTTTAGCTTTGCCTTGTTGATATGAAGTTATTCCAGCAGAATGCCTTTAAAAGATGTTACATAAAAAAGCAAATGATGGCATACTTAGGGACACAGAGAAATAAAACATTTATAACAATTTGGTTAGATCCAAAACAGTAGGAGACAAAGTTAAATACCAACATTATTTCTAAAGGGACCCCACTGGGTTCAAGTTTTACAATAAATGGCCCTTGTTTTATTATACAACCACAGGATTTCATTATTTGTACTTTATTATTTTCTATTAATTCTAACTCAACGAAGCCAAAATTAGTGAGATCTTCTACACTGTATGGTTAAAACAAACACAAAACAATATAACTAGAAAAATATTTATTAAGCTTTTAATAAATTATGTGCACACAGCTTTTAGAAAAGGTAGTATTGTGTAATATATATAGATATCTTAAGTTTTATGCTGACTTTAAATTGTCATCTTTTTTCAAGAAGTAGAGGTTTGTAACTTTTACATATAGTAAACCAGAAAACATTTCTGACCATGTGATTGCTAAGCACCTCAAAGAAGAGGGAATTCAACAAAGTCATATTTAAGCAAAATGGCACCCCCCCCAAAAAAAATTCAACAAAGTAAAATAATTGAAAAACTTGATTCCCTATTTAGTTCCTTTTTATTTGTTCATTTATTTAACATTCTCAAAGGGTTGTCAATAATATTCTAAATATCTCTGAAGCTGTCTTAGGGCTTCACTTATCATTACTATAACCTTAAAATCCTGATATTCATGCAACACAGCATGTAGCTAGTACCTTTTCTTGAGGCACAGTCAAGTGTTTTGGCAAACAGTAATGAAGTATCTAAAATGCCACATACATTAAAACTTCAAGCTTTACTGAGTCACTGATTTCATCCCTTTTGATCTGCCTTTTCTCCAAGCAAATCATTCCCCAGGGGATCCAAGTTCCTCTAGTTGTTTCCTTTGTGTTGTTTCAAGTTCTTCTAGTCTTTTGCGAAGTAGAGAGAGTTCCCTTTGATGCTGTTCCTCCTTAAAAGCACAGAAAAAGGAAAAACAGAAAAAGCATTGCAAGAAAGACTGTTAGAAAAACTGGTGGAAAAATAACTGTTAGGCAGTGGCCTCAGTGCCTCTTTTATTCAGGTCTGCAACATCTGGCAAGAAAAGGATGACCATTTTAGCAGTCTAAGAACACCAGCATGGTCTAGACTACCAACTAGTCCCCCCTCTTCTCCTGCCTCAGGCTGTAGCCTTCCGCCAATACCCAAAGTCTGTTCTTCTCTAGGTTTAAAGTTCACCGCAGAATAAATTAGATAATAGTAATGCAGGGCCCAGCTGTACTTATGTGGCAACTTTCTAACAAGACGAGTTTAAAAGAAGTTTATTATGTAAACAAAGCACTTCATCAGAGATACAATTCAGTGACTTAGAACATTAAAAATCTTCCTTGCTTACAACATTACAAAATGTCATTGCTTATTAACAGTTCATCTTCTAAAAATCATCTGATCAATCTGGTTCCCTCAACATCTCAGGGATTTGATAAAGTAAAACTAACTCAAGTTTTGGAAACAAATTTAGGTTTGAAACTCAGCTCTCAGTTATGACCTTGAGCAAGTCACTTCACCTCTCTGACTCAGCTTCCTCATCTGCAAACTAGGAATACTAATACCTTCCCTCAAAGCATTTTTCATTAGGATTAAATAAAATATTGTATGGAAAGTGCATAGTACATTTGCATAAATGTTGGTAATAATCAGAATTACATGAGTGACCTACAAACTCAACAGTTTACTCAAAGACTTTATCAGTTCCTTCCTTTCAGGTGCCCAGTAGGAGACTTTACTCCTAGCATCATCACTGAAGGATAGATTCAAATCCACTATGCCTCTCAGCAATTTTTCTGGTAAAGATTTAGGTTTTTGACTATTTAAACAGGTAAAACTTACAGAAGTATCTATCTAACTTTGCTCTCCTAAAATAAATGCCCATACCTGCATGTGAGGAGGAAAGGACAGTTCCATGCCTGGAATCACAGTTGATGACTGAAGACTAACAGGATTGATGGATGCTGATGGAGGTATATTAGGAACCAAAATTAAACTTCGAAATTCATTATGTCTTCTCTGTATATCCTTTAGTCTTTTTTGAAGCCTTGTATACTCTTCAAATGGAACATTTTGTCTTAAAAAGGAAAAGCATTTCTGTTGCTTAATACAGTTATATTCTGTTGAAGAGCAGTATGAGTCACAGAACATTATTTTAATTGGGAGGGAAGGATTTTTAAGTTATAAGATTTACCTATATATAATACATAAAATTCAGTTTATCTAGAAAGATAAACAGAAACATGACATCTTAATTACATGCGTTATTGTTGGCCCTGTAGGCTGTCAACTTAAAGTTTTATTTGACAATTAAGAGATTAAAAACATTGATATTTTTACTTTAATTCTATTCCCCCAACCCATGAATCTTCAAACTACAAGGACTCCTTAAAAAAAAGGGGGTGCCTTATTTTACTTCAGAAATCAAATAGAAATAGAGAAAATACCAGGTTGAATATTATGAATTTTGTAGGTGAAATATGGTCAAACATAGCTAATTTATTTTGTCCTATTTTTTTTTTAATGTTCCTAATGACAAAGGTAAAGCTACCCAACTTAAGGGAAAATGACATGGATTAAAAAAAACTTTTCAGGCCTTCACAGATCACCACCTTTTTGGACATTAATTTCCTAATATCACAAGTAATCAAATATAGTTTCAAAACCATTTAAAGTTCTAGATGATCTGTGCCATAGCTGCCCACTCTTGAGTTGATAACACCTCCTCCACAACGATTAATTTTGAAATAATAAGTTGAATTTTGTTTTAGAATGAATGTGGTGGCTTCTCACTTTGGAACAGAAAGTATTTGTAAAACTGGCATTTATTGCACAGTCTGGAAACCTCTTGGATGTTCTAAAAAAAAAAACCACACACAACTGTTCACATTTTAGTACTAATTATACCCAAGAAGACCAGTGCACATTGTTAAAACATCATTGCTTGACATACAGGCAACTTCCATTACAGAAAAGTCTGATACTGTCTAAATGCTGAAGACTACCACTAATTAGCTGAAATTGAAAAGATTTTATTAACTTAAATCACATGGGTCATACAATGCCACTACTACTAAATAAAAATGGTAAATCTCTGCTCAAAAATGCTAATGATACAGATTATTAGTTGTGCTTGGCTATAAATAAGAACCAGAAACTACTGCCCAATGATGTTTCCCATACCAAAACATTAAAAAACAGCCTTGATTCAAAGTTGTGGCCACAATTTAGAGTTTGTAATCACTAAACTGTCTTGTCTCAGCAGCAAGGATTTACACCACTCCTGGCTACCAAAGCCAGGGATTGACCTTCCTGTCAGTCTCAACCATACAAAACAGAAATGCATATGTTAAAGACCTTTTCGTTTAAGAAACATTCAATCAGAAAAAAAATAGCAAAGATAATGAATGAGGAGTCTAATGAAGTTTTAGGATTGTTTTAAATTTATATTTTAAAAGCAACCCAAGTACATTATACTCAGAAACAAAGTTCTATAACATCAAAATACCACATGGGGCATATATACATACAAACATATTACCTATTTAACACCTGATTTTCTGTTTCCAATTCTTCTCTCTTTGCCTCTAAGATTTCTACCTTTTCCTGAAGTCTCTTCAGTTTGTTTTCATGCAGAGATTTTCTCTAAAAAAAAAAAAAAAAGAAAAGAAACTAGTATGGTAACACATACTCTCCTATTTGAACAAAGCTATATAGTGAATATTTTACTCACCAAAAAAATTTTACTTAGAGATGAGTATTTTCAGTGAATAATCAGAGTAAAGATCAGTGGATACAATGCTTATTGAAAATTGCAAAGGTAATAATGCAGAGATCTAGCTCATACCCTCAATGTAACAAACAGAACTATTATAAATGCCAAACCAGAAAATTAGCATCAATAAGGAAATTGTGCAAATAAAAATTCTAAGAAAGGAAGGAGTCAAATTTTACTAATGAGTTTGCCTGTCACCTGATAATCATGAGCTCTTCATTTTCCCAGAAGATATGGTGGGTTTAAAATAACTATAAATTTAAAATTAAAAGCAAGTTTGCAATTGATAAATCACTACCAAAGTTGTAAATTAAAGGATCAGACAGCTAAGACTGATTATGGATGCATCTCAGTTTGAAAACATGCCTTTCTAAAGGGAAAATTTTCTAATAATATGGAAAAATCTATGTAAAATGCAAAACAAGTAAATGAAAAAAGGTAATACCTTTTTAATTTTATAAAAAGTTTGCCTTTTTTTAAAAAACAGAAAAATACCTATAAATGTTGACACTCACTCAGTAGCTATAAAGGATAACAAGCTTACTAAAGAATGAGCAGAATATAAATGTAGAGCAGAATGTAAAACCACAAAGCAAATGCAGGTGTCACCTCACAGGTCAAGAGCACTGCCGTACCAGAAGGGCCCCTATCCTTCCCTCTTTCAATCTCCACCCTCCCTGTCCTCCAAAAACATAAACAACCAATCCACTTCTAAAGCTGAAGTTTAGTTTTGCCTGTTTTTGAACTTCATGCAAACAGAATCATAGTGCACATTCTTTTACAGATGGCTTTTTTCTTTTACTCAATACTGGGAGATTTATTCATGGTATTGCTTACAGGCAGAGTTCACTTATTGCCTACCCTGGCACTAAAACCACTTTTCTGTCCTTTATTAGCACAAGTATATATTAATGTATTGACAGGTGATTCGGGACTATTTATTCACCCACACACATCAAAGAAATCATACAGTGTATATACTTCCATCTCTTGATTTTTTGTTGTTCAACATTTCATCTCTATGATTAAGTCATGTTTATTGCATATCACAGTTCTCTATTGTTATGCCATTATCCATTTTACAAATACCTCATATTTTATCCATTCTCCTCTTGAAAACAATTTGAATTGTTTCTAGCCTGAAGCTACTACGAATAAAGTTTTTATGAACACTGCTGAATATGCTTTTGGTAGATATATGTCCTCATTTCTCTTTAGGTACATATTCAGGAATGAGTCATACAGAATACACATGTTTTAACTTTAGTAAAACTGGCAGTTTTCTAAAGTGGTTCTAACAAATTATTAATCACATCTTGTGTGCATGCTTAGCCGTGTCCGACTTTGTGACCCAATGGACTACAGCCTACCAGGCTCCTCTATCCATGGGATCTTCCAGACAAGAATACTGGAGTGGGTTCTCCAGGGGATCTTCCTAACCCAGGGATTGAACCCAGGTCTCCTGCATTGTAGGCGGACTCTTTACCGTGTGAGCAACCAGGAAAGCCCATTAATCACATGCCCACCAGCAATATATGAGAGTTCGAACTGCTCTGCATCCTTACCAACACTTGGTATGGTCAGTCTTTTAACATTTTAGCTACTCTGGTGGAATAGAATAATACGTCACTATACCTTTAATTTGCATTTTCCTGTTATCTAATGAGGGTGAGTATCTTTTTATGCATACTGGCCATCTGGATATCCTTTTTTAATGAAATGTTTGTCCTAGTCTTTTCCCTGTTTAAGAAAATATTTTGAGTAATCTGTTTATTTGTAGGAATTCTTTACATATTCAGAATATGAATACTTTGTCAGATATATGTGTGGCAGATTGACCTCCCAGTGTGTGGAAATATTTTTTCTCTTAAGAGTGTCATTTTATTTAAAAAAAAAAAAAAAAGTGACACTTTTATGTCATTTATCAATCATATCTCTTAGGATTAGTTCTTTTTTTAATGTCCTATTTCAGAAATATTTACTTATCCCAAGATCTTAAGATTTTCTCCTCAAGCTTTTTTCTAGCAGTTTTATTTTTTACCTTCACATTTGGGTCTGTGGTTCATTTTTATCTAATTAGGTTGGGTTAAGGATAACCAATTGACCCCACATCCTTTAAGTCCGCCAGCTTTGTTGTTGTTCTTCAAGATTGCCTTGGTTGTTCTAGTCCTTTGTACTTTCATATGAATTTTAGAATCTACTTTCTAGTTTCCACAAGGAAAAGTACTGAAATTTTGATTAGAATTGCATTCAGTTGGTAGGTCAGTTTGAGAGGAACTGACGTCTTAATAATATTGAGTCTTTCAAATCAAACATGGTATAGTTTCCCTTTAGCTAGGTCTTTAGTTCTTCTTAGCAATATTTGCAATTTTCAGTGTAGACTTGCATATCTTTCATTAGATTTTTTCCTAAGTATTTTGTATTTCTTATGCTAATGTAAATGGATTTAAATATTTTATTTTCTGTTTGTTGTCTATGTAAAGAAAGAACTAAACATCACAGAAATGCAAGTGAAAACCACAATGAGATATCACCTCACAACTGTTAGAATGGATATTCTCAAAAAGACAAGAAACAATTGTTGGTGAGAAGGTGGAAAAAAGGGAACCCTCCTGCACTGTTGGTGGGACTGTGCAGCCACTGTGGAAAACAGTGGGCTTGCCAGGTGGCTCAGTGGTAAAGAATCTGCTTGCCAATGCAGCAGGCACAGGAGACACGAGTTTGATCCCTGGGTTGGAAGATTCCTGGAGTAAGAAATCGCAAACCACTCCAGTATTCTTGCCTGGAAAATTCCATGGACAGAGGAGCCTGGTGGGCTATCTAGTGCATGGAGTTTCAAAGAGTCTGACACAACTTAGCAACTAAGAACGCACACATGGAAAATAGTATGGAGATTCCTCAAAAAATTAAAAATAGAAATACCAGTAATTCCACTTCTGGATATTTATCTGAGAAAAACAAAAATACTAACTTGAAAAGGCATATGCACCCCATGTTCACTAAAGCATTATTTACAATAGCCAAGACATGGAAGCAAGTGTCCATCAATGGATAAATGGATAAAGAAAATGTGATACACACACATTAGAATATGATTCAGCCATAATAAGAAAATCTTGCCATTTGCAACAACATGGATGGATCTTGAGGACATTTTGCTAAGTATAATAAACTAGACTGAGAAAGAAAAACTACCAGGTAATCTCACTTATACGTGGAATCTTTAAAATAACATAAGCTCAAAGATATAGAGAACAGATGGGCAGTTGCCAAAGGCAGGGAGTGAGGGATGGGTGAAGCGGGTAAAGTAGATCAAAAGGTACAAACTTTCAGTTAAAAAATAAGTAAGTCCTATGGATGTAATATACAGCATGGTGATTATAGTTAATAACACTGCATTGCATATCTGAAAGCTGCTAAGAGATTTATCTTAAAAGTTCTCATCACAAGAAAAATGATTCTGTAGCTATGTATGGTGATGGATGTTAACTATTAACTAGATTTACTGTGGTAATAATTTTATTATACAAGTATCAAATTTTCTCTGTGGAAGGTTTTATTTTGTGTGTGTGTGTGTGTGTAATAAAGTTTTATTAAAGTATAAAGGAGATAGAGAAAGCTTCTGACATAGGCATCAGAAGGGGGCAAAAGAGTACCCCCTTGCTAGTGTTAGCAATGGAGTTATATACTCTCCAATGAATCCAAAGAATGTCTGGAGGTTGCAAAGACCTCACCAGACCCACTCCCATAATTTACATTTTAAGATAACAGAGTTGGCTAGAAGGTTTAATCCAAAGATTGTCCTCAGGCAGGATACATCCTTGTAAAGACCAGACCTACTCCCATAATTTATGTTTTAAAATAACAGAATTAGCCAGAGGGTTTAATCCAAAGACTGTCCTCAGGCAGGATACATTATTGTTATATAATCCTAAGGAATGTAGAGGAAAAAAAGTAAAAAAGTTTGTCCTTTCTTCCTCCTTGAATATCCCAGACCTCTCTCTCCTTGGGGACCCCTAGACTTCTTATCAACCTGCCTAGGAAATGACTCTCTCATTCCCCCCTTTTCTTTTAGGAGAATTATGTTGCCTAGGGAAAAGGGGCGTCGTTCTCATTCCATAACTGCTTCTGAGCTGACAAGGGGCGTTGTCCCTAAATTGGTGAGGCAACATATTCTCCTAATCCTCATAGTGAGGATGTCTGATCCAGGGGCTCCAAGTAATAGTTGGAGGAGGATGTGGCACTCATAAGGAGCTCGGACAACTATTTGTAAATTAAAAGCTTTTAGACGGTTAGAAAACCCATTATACAGTTACAGATGTAAGGCAAAATAGTCATTAAACCAAGTTAAAATCAAAATGAAAAGTCACATTATGTCCATAGTTACATCAGTCCATCTTAAGGTTGTTAGATGTCATCAGTTTAAGAAGAGGCATCACAAAAAAAAAAAAAAAAAGAAGAGGCATCACATGCGATTGTTGAAGATATTTGCAGACTTGGAGAAAGTCCTTTTCTTGAAGTGGAGATGTCCACCATGGGACGCCTTTCACTGATGAAGAGGGGAGTGCTTCACAGACCCAGCCGTTAGATTGTGGAATGCAGCATAGGAGTGAGCCCAGGACAGGAAGGCATTGTCTTGAGGATCAACGGCAGACTCAGGATTTCTGGAGTCAGCAGAAGTAGGCTCACATAGATTATCAGGCCCATCTTGTCCTGAAGGATCCCGGACAAGCCCCCAAGATGAAAGGTTGTTGCTGAACGATGAGACACGGGATTCTTGGCCTCCGGAGGAGATGAATTCAATCCGGGGCCAGAGACGAGGCTGGATCGCTCAGAGCTTTTGTGTAATAAAGTTTTATTAAAGTATAAAGGAGATAGAGAAAGCTTCTGACATAGGCATCAGAAGGGGGCAAAAGAGTACCCCCTCTATGGAAGGTTTTAAATTAAGGATTGCATTTCTCTTATAGATACGGGACTACTTAGATTTCCTAATTTTTGTATTAGTTTTATTGAGATGTTCAAGGAATTTGTTCACCCTAAACTGCATTATTAACAGTTGTTTTTATAATATTCTGTTTTAATATCTGTAAGATATATAGTGATATCCCCCTTTTCATTGGGATTGAACCCGGGTCTCCTGCACTGCAGGCAGATTCTTTACCTCCTGAGCTACCAGGGCCCATTATATTGTCCATTCGTGTTTATTTACTTACCTACCTATAAGGAGTCTGGGGAGAATCGATTTTTTCACCATCTTTTCAGACTGATCAGCCTTGTCAAGTTAAATTCTCTCTATTGCATATTTTCTCTTCATTGATTTCTGCTAAATCTACCCATAGAGTTCATAATTCAGTTAATTCAGTGTTTTTAGTTCTCAACTTGCCATTTAAAACAAAAAAATGTCTTCTAGTTTTCTGGCGCAATTCTCAAGCACTTACTTTGGAGCATACACAACATGGTACTTTAAAGTCTACGTCTGGTAACTCCATTTCCTGGATCCCCGTGGGGGTGTGCTTACACTGGTTGTTACTTCTCTTGATTTTCAGTGTTATTTCCTCATGCAGCTATTTTTAAACATTATTAACAGAAATCTGTTAAAATTGATGAACCCATATTGATACATTATTATTAACTGAGGTCCACAGTTTTCACTGTCATCCTTTGTGTTGCTCAGTTCTATGGTTCTATCACATGCATAATGTCATGTATCCACTACTGTGTGTGTGTGTTAATTGTTCAGTCATGTCCACTACTGTAGCATTGTACAAAAATAGTTTCACTGCCATAAAAATTCCCTGTGCTCTACCTATTTATCCCTACTCCCTAACCTCACAAACTCTGGCAACCATTGATTTTTTTTCTGTCTCCATAGTTTTGCCTTTTCTAGAATGACATGTATTTGAAATCACATAGTAAACAGTCTTTTCAGACCAGCTCTTTTCATTTAGTAATATGCATTTAAGGTTCCTCCATATCTCTGCATGGCTTAATAGCTCACTTCCTTTTTATCACTGAATAATATTCTTTTGTGTGGATATAGCAGCTTTTTTTAACCATGCACCTACTTAAGAACGTATTTCTTGCTTCCAAGTTTTGGCAATAATGAACACAGCTGCTCTCAGTTTGTGCACAGTGTCGTGCGTGTGTGTGTGTGAGAACCCAAGTCTTCAACTCGTTTGAATAAATACTTAGGAGCGTGACTGCTGGACTGTATGGCCAGACTGTTTCAGCTTTGTGAGAAACTGCCAAAGATTCTTCCGAAATGGCTGTATCATTTTACAATCCCACCAGTAATAAATGAAAGTTCCTATTGTTCCATATCCTTACCAGCAGTTGATACTGTCAGTGGTTTGGATTTTAGTCACTCCAATAAATGTGCAGTGATGTCTATGTTTATTTTTTATTTAGGGACAGATATTATCATTTAAAAACTGAGAAAGTAACTTGAAGCCTTACAATGTTAGTTTCCCTTAGAAAAGATTTATACTTGTTTCTGGCAGACAGCTAGGAACACTAACAAATAGGGGTTAATTTAAAATAGTTATAAGGACAGATTATCTGAAGCTGTGCTTCAATACCTGCAAGGACCAAGCTATTCTCAGTTCACTCTTAGGCCAAGGGTATATTCCTTCACAATGTCAACCCAAAGCACTAGTGGACTGAGACCTGAGACCATCTCTCTAGCAGATTCTGAACTCTGATTTTTGTTCCCCTATGAGGTTGTCAAAAGCTTTGCTTCACTTCTCAGCTCTCTCTTCTAGAACTGGTTGTTTCCTCTAAGGGAAAAGCAGCCAAATGTCGTGCTCATCTCTCTAGGTTTCCTATCTCTACAGGATCTTGGCCTCTTAATTCTTCACTGCCCTTCATGGGGATATTTTTAAAAATATTTTGTCTGCTTCTTCTAGTTCTCATGTGGAGAGCTGATCCACATATTTCCTAGTCTGTTACTATCAAAAGCATATGCTCCTTTTAGGTATTTTAGTTCAACTATCAGCAGACATTTTAAAGATGGAAATGCTTAATACTTCATTATTATATGATTATGTAAAACTTTAATCTTAAACGCTAGTTATATTTCTCCATTTTTACTGCTCATTTAAACTGTAGCAAAATACAACTTTTTTCACTTTCATGAAATCTTAACCAACTATGTATATTTATATGCACACACATATACAGAGTGCCCACTTAATTGGGCTCTATTTTAATCATAGTTAATACAAACTGTAGGGATTTCTGAGGGAACTCCAATCAATAAGGACAAAAACATGAGAAAAGGCTTTTTAGAAAGGGTAAGAATTGAATAAGAAGAATCTGTAATTCTATAAGAATGTGGATTCCCCTGAAGGTTCTCCTGCAGTGGACTGATGGGTAAAAGCATTGTTTTGAAAAGATTAATATGGCATCAATGTAAAAGATGGGCTCTGAAGTTTGCCTCTTAAGAGGCAAATCTGGAGATAAGCTTCTTGAAGATAGGAGTCATGACACTGTTATCCTCATCACTGTAAAAACAGCCATTTACTGAGGACTCTTCTTTGCCAGGAACTGAGTAAGAATGCTATAAAAGAGCTGCATGGCTGGTTGACTAGTAGACTCAATGAATGCCTTAGACCCTAACGTTAATTTCTTCATAGAACCCTCATTATCTTGACTCAAGTCTCCTTCTTCAAACTCACCTGGAGAAACTGACCTTAGTTAAATATGACTTTACTGACTGCACAGTTGGACCTATAGCAACTGAAATACAGCGGGCACACACACGTGTACTCACACATACACAAAATTATGCTGACTGGTCTTACCTTAAATTAACCAGCACTAACTTCAAATGGGGTTTCCCAGGTGGCTCAGTGGTAAAGAATCCATCTGCCAAGCAGGAGACATGGGTTCAATCCCTGAGTCAGGACAATCCCCTGGAGAAGAAAATAGCAACCTACTCCACTATTCTTGGCTGGGAAATCCAAAGGACAAGGAGTCTGGCGGGCTATAGTCCATGGGGTCCCAGAGAGTCAGACATGACTCAGTGACTAAACAGTGTCAAATGGACCCCAGAGCAGTACCTGGGATTTCTACTAATTCCCCTAATCCAATCACTCTCCCAAACTCATTCTTTCACAACTTCTTGTCTCTCCTCAAATCTGTTAGACCTCCACTCTTCACGGTCTGAGCTGGTGACCCAGATTCTTTTTCACATTGAGAAAATAGCAGTAATCAGTAGAGAATTTCCACACATTCCCATTATATCCATCAATTTATCAGGAATTTACAACTAAATATTTTGTCGTCTTTCCAGTTACAACAGAGACACCGTGTCCCAATCCCTTCCCCCTCTGAACTGAATCTAATGCCCTTCTGCCTACTAAAACACATTGTCCCTTCATTTGCCCTCTTTCTCCCGCATCATCAGTTTTTTCCCTGCAACGGAATCATCCTATAATTTCTTCTTAAAAGAAGCTTTTGCTCCCACAATCTGAGTCAGTTCTCTGTTCTTCACAACAAAAATCCTTGGACAAACTATGTTCTACTTCAATCAGACCTGCATACTTAATATTCCGCAGGAACAACTTTGGACAAAGCCATCAACAATGACTACAAGATTGTTGTTCAGTCGCTCAATTGTGTCTGACTTTTTGTGACCCCATGGACTGCAACACGCCAGGCTTCCTTGTCCTTCATCATCTCCTGGAGCTTGTTCAAACTCATGTTCCATTGAATCAGTGATGCCATCCAACCATCTCATCCTCTGTTGTCCCCTTCTCCTTCTGTCTTCTATCTTTTCCAGCATCAAGTGACCAAAGTATTGGTGCTTCAGCTTCAGCATCAACCCTTCCAATGAATATTCAGGGTTGATTTCCTTAAGGATGGACTAGTTTGATTTCCTTGCTGTCCAAGGGACTCTCAGATGTCTTCTCCTATCACAGTTGGAAAGCATCAATTCTTGGGTACTCAGCCTTCTTTATGGTCCAACTCTCACATCCATACATGACTACTGGAAAAACCATAGCTTTGACTAGATGGACCTTTTTTGGCAAAGTAATGTCTCTGCTTTTTAATATGCTGTCTAAGTTTGTCATAGGTTTTTCTTCCAAGGAGCAAGCATCTTTTCATTTCATGGCTGCAGTCACCATCCGCAGTGATTCTGGAGCTTAAGCAAATAAAAGTCTGTCACTATTACCATTTTTTCCCCATCTATTTGCCATGAAGTGATGGGACTGGAGGCCATGATCTTAGTTTTTTGAATGGTGAGTTTTAAGCCAGTTTTTTCACTCTCTTCTTTCACCTTCATCAAGAGGCTCTTTAGTTCCTCTTTGCTTTCTGCCATAAGGGTGGTGTCATCTGCATATCTGAGGTTATTGATATTTCTCCCAGTAATCCTGATTTCAGCTTGAGCTTTATCCAGTCCAGCATTGTGCATCATGTACTCTGCATATAAGTTAAATAAACAGGGTGATAAAATACAGCCGTGATGCACTCCTTTCCCAATTTTGAACCAGTCTGTTGTTCCATATTCAGTTCTAACTGTTGCTTCTGAACCTGCATACAGTTTTCTCAGGAGGCAGGTAAGGTGGTCTGGTATTCTGATCTCTTTCAGAATTTTCCAGTTGTTGTGATCCACACAGTCAAAGGCTTTAGTGTAGTCAATGAACCAGAAATAGATGTTTTCTGGAAGTCCCTTGGTTTTTCAATAATCCAACAGACGTTGGCAATTTGATCTCTCGTTCCTCTGCCTTTTCTAAATCCAGCTTGAACATCTGGAAGTTCTTGGTTCATGTACTGTTGAAGCCTAGCTTCAAGGATTTTGAGCATGATTGTGCTAGCGTGTGAGATGAGTACAATTGTGCAGTACTTTGAACATTCTTTGGCAATGCTCTTCTTTGGAACTAGAATGAAAACTGGCCTTTTCCAGTCCTGCAGGCACTGCTAAGTTTTCCGAATTTGCTGGCATACTGAGTGCAGCACGTTCACAGCATCCTCTTTTAGGATTTGAAATAGCTCAGCTGGAATTCCATCACCTCCACCAGCTTTGGGCTTCCCTGGTGGCTCAGACAGTAAAGAATCTGCCTGCAATGCAGGCGACCTGCGTTCGGTCCTTGCGCTGGGAAACACCCCTGGAGGAAGCCACAGCAAACCGCTTCCCTTGTAGCTCAAGTAGGTGAAGAATCTGCCTGCAGTGCAGAAGACCAGGCTTTGATCCCTGGGTTGGGAAGATTCCCTGGAAAAGGAAATGGCAACCCACTCCAGTATCCTTGCCTGGAAAATCTCATGAACAGAGGAGCCTGGTGGGCTGCAGTCCATGGGGTCGCAAAGAGTAGGACACGATTGAGCGACTAACACTTACACTTACTTCCTTATTCTTGCCTAGAGAATCCCCATGGACTGAGGAGCCCAGTGGGCTGCAGTCCATGGGAGTCACAAAGAGCTGGACATGACTGAGCAACTTAAGCACACCACCAGCTTTGCAGTGATGCTTCCTACAGCCCACCTGACTTCACACTCCAGGATGTATGGTTCTAGGTGACAGATCACACAGTCATGGTTATCCAGATTATTAAGATCTTTTTTTGTATCGTTCTTCTTTGTATTCTTGCCAACTCTTCTTAATATCTTCTGCTTCTGTTAGGTTCATACCATTTCTGTCCTTTACTGTGCCCATCTTTGCATGAAATGTTCCCTGGTGTCTCTCATTTTCTTAAAGAGATCTCTAGTCCTTCCCATTATATTGTTTTCCTCCAGTTTTCTTTTTAATACTCACATAGCCAAATAAATTGTCTTCATCTTACTATTTTATCATCTTACCATTGTGAAATAAAGTTCAAATTATGGGAAGACAAGAAAAATTTAAACATAAAAATTCTTCTCTGCCTTTGGCCTCCTCTCCTCTGTGTATCTGTCATTATGCATTGACCAAACCTCCCCCATCAGCAGGAATATCTGCTCAACCATAAATGGCAACATTCTCCTAGCATCAACAAGACAACTCCTTGAAAGTTAACATTCCCTCTTGATCTTGTAAGGGGTCATATGACCCATATAACAATGGTGCTTAATTCTGGATTGTGTAAACTGTCAACAATATGTCATTTAATGTACAACTCTTTGTCTCAAAAAAAAAAAAATAAACTGCATCTTGACTTCTAATGGGGGAAACAGCTCTCAAAACTTTCTGAGATGCTCTTTGGTTATAATCCTCAAATTTGTCTCAAATGAAATTTTACAATTCTTTCTTATATTGACTGATTAATTTTTCATTGACACTAAAGAGCCTCTTGAAGAAAGTGAAAGAGGAGTGAAAAAGTTGGCTTATAACTCAACATTTATAACTCAAAACTAAGATCATGGCATCCAGTCTCATCATTTCATGGCAAACAGATGGAGAAACAGTGGCAACAGTGACAGACTTTACCAACAAATCTCCATTATTTTACCAACAAAGGTCCATCTAGTCAAAGCTATGGTTTTTCCAGTAGTCATGTATGGATGTGAGAGCTGGACTATAAAGAAAGCTGAGTGCTGAAGAATTGATGCTTTTGAACTGTGGTGTTGGAGAAGACTCTTGAGAGTCCTCTGGACAGCAAGGAGCTCCAACTAGTCAATCCTAAAGGAAATCAACCCTGAATATTCATTGGAAGGACTGATGCTGAAGCACCAATACTTTGGTCACCTGATGCGAAGAACTGACTCACTGGAAAAGACCCTGATGCTGGGAAAGATTGAAGGTGGGAGAAGGGGACAACAGAGGATGAGATGATTGGATGGCATCACCAATGCAATGGACACGAGTGTAAGTAGGCTCCGGGAGTTGGTGATAGACAGAGAAGCCTGGTGTGCTGCAGTCCATGGGGTTGCAAAGAGTCGGACATGACTGAGTAACTGATCTGATCTGATCTGATGAATGTCATTTCACATGGCTAATTATTCTTGAAGCATTTTTCTTCATTTGGCATCCAATACTTCATTGGTTCTTTTCCTATCATACCGGCCACTCTGCCTTGACTTCCCAACTTCTAAAGTTTGGAATTCCTCAAAACTCAATCCTCAAATCTGTTCTTTTTGGTCTTCCTTCACTTTCTAGGTGACCTCATTAGTCCCATTGCTTTCAATACCATTTACACATTGGTGAGCCCCAAATCTTTATCTCCAGCCCAGTCCTATTCCTGGAAGTTCTGATTCATATATTCACCAGAATGCTTAATGTCTCCACTTGGAAGTCTAGTGGGCATCTCAAAGAGTTAATGTGTCCAAAGGGGGCATCTCTGTTTTACCCCTGAATCTGCCCCTTCCAAGGTCTTTCCCATGTCAGTAAACAGCGATTCTACTTTAACCAGGTACTCAAGCCCAACATGTCAGTCACCTTTGATATATCTCCTTAATACCCTATAACCACTGTAAGCTCCACGTTTAAAAACGTATCCAGAATCTTACCATCAGTCTACTACTAGTTCTCTACAGCTCTCATCTGGACTATGCAAAAGTGGTCTTTCTGAGTCCTCTTTACCCTGCTACACAACAGGCAGAAATTCTCTTAAAATATAATTCAGATTATACCATTTCTCAATTCAAAACTCTCTAGTGTGTTCCTATTATTCAGAATAAAACGCAAAAAAAAGCCCGACATGACCTAGCCTCCTCCTACTTCTCTCCATTCCAGCTAATCAGGTCTCCCTTCTTGTATTCCTTCAACATACCAAGTCAACTCCTGCCTCCACCTTTTACTTTCTATTCCCTCTGGAACAATTCTTCCCCTACAAACAAAAGATGACCTCTCCCTTCTTTCCTCCAGGTCTCTGCACAATGCTACTTATCAGAGCCTTCCCTGCTCACCTATATAAAACACCACCCTCTATCCCCACTAGTTTTCCTCTTAGCACACAGCTTCACCTGACATGTATTTGATTCTTTACTCCATGTCTCCCATCCACTACCATATAAGCTCCTTAGTACAGTCTTTATTTGTATATCTCTGCAAATAAAACAATACGTAGCATACAGCAGGTTCTCAATAAATATGTTGAGTAAACTGACTAAATGAACACAGAGGAACTGTGTAGAGAAGAGTCTGAGCTCAGATGTTAGCAATAGGAATAAAAAGAAATGAGGTGGGGAAAATGCGAGATATATTATAAAGGAAGAATTCACAGGCTCTAGTGACTGTATTGGGTAGAAGAGTGTCTCCATACTACTTACGTTTACTCAGAATGTGACTGTGATAGAAAAAGAAATGTATTTGGTCTGTTTCCTGGGTTACTGGCAGAGAGCTCCTAAAACTCATGGAATTTCTTGAGTGACAGAAGCATCTTTTGCTATTCATAATCAGCCCTTTTCAATTATATCTGAGTTAATACTAATGAGATAACTTAGGATGGGATCCCTAGATAGTCTTAAAATAGGACTAGTCACTAGAAAAACCAAGTGGTAAGAAGGTAGGAACTTTCAGCCCTACTCCCACCTCCCATTCTCAACTTCTGGGAGTCGGGATACCGGAGACTGACACCTATAAAACGCTTACCAAGGACCCCTGGAAAGCCGCCAGCACAGTGAGTGCACTCTTTGCCAGGAGGGTGGTACGCCTCACTGCTCCTATACCTTGCCCTATACATCTCTTTTATTTGGCTATTCCTGAGTCGTAGTATAATAAACCAGGAAATAGAAATAAAATGTTCATAGAACCTGGGCAGGGGTTTTATAGGGACCCCAATTTATAGTCATTGGTCACAGTGCAGATGACTGAGAACCTGGCAGTTGACATGGAGGCAGTCTTATGAGACTGAACCCTTTAATCTGTGGAATCTGATGTAGTGTCAGAATGTAACTGAATAGTTAGACACCCAGTTGGTGTCCAGAAAATTAGGTAATTGGTTCTTGGTGCTGGAAGGTCACTCCAGAGTGACCTTATTTGGAAAAAAGGGTAGAGATAAGATGAGAGTAGGCTCTGAATCCAATACTGACTTGTGTTCTTATAAAAAGGGAGCTATCTGGACACACAGCAAGACGCACAGAGAGAACACCATGTGAGCAGACCCTTACCCCAGAGCCCCTAGAGGGAGCATGGCCCTACTGACACCTTGGTTTTGGACTTCTAACTTTAGAACTATAACATTATACATTTCTGTTGCTTTAAGCCACATAATTTGTAGTAATTTGTTATAGCAACCCTAGGAAACTAATACAGGGATTGACTAGATGTGGGAAAAGGGAGCCCTCAGGCTGAACCACCGGTTTGAAGCATAAGTGATTGGAAGAATGGTGTTCCACTGAAAGAAATCAAAGCCCAGAGGGGAAAGTGGCTGTAAGAAATGGTTTTAATTTTGATTTTAGTCTGATACAATCACAGGACAATCAAATGGATGCCTTAGTGTTATAAACATTACAACACAAAAGAGTAAAAGACAAATCAAAAGAATATTGATGCAAGATTCAAAGCTAAAGTTTTCCTTTTACCACATTCTAGCCAAATTCAATGAACTCTTTTCAACAATTATGAGCGTTTATCTTTGATATCTTTCTTTCCTGTGGCTTATATGACAACATACTATAGCTTCTACGTCTATGACCATCTGATCATTCCTCTACTAAATCAGCTACTTTCTCAGACAACTTAGTTCATAGTCCTTTTATTCTTCAGCCATTCCTGAAATTTGAAGGGCCTAATTATACATTTCTATTCTGAACTACTGATCTTCATGCTTTATGTTCCATTATTTCTGGTTACCTACACAATATCTTCACTTAAGAGTCCAGGACTTGTCTACATGGATGCACTGTTATCAGTTTATATTGGACATGTGTTTAGTCAAATACATCTTCTCTTTGTACCCAACTGACACATGCTCTTTATTCCATTATGACAACTCCTCTTATATCCTCTCATAGCTAAAATACTTCCTATTTTCCTCTTTCTTATTTAGCACTGTAATAGTAATTTTTTTTCTTTTGGAATACTTTTAGGAGTCATCCTTCACCTTCATTCTATACTGCAAGCCCAAATTCCAGACCTCTTACATCATTTTAAGATTACTGTAATAGCCTTCTAACTAGGCTGCTTTCAAGCTTTCTTCTCTCTAGGAGAGTGGTTCTCAAACTTTAGTGTCCATACAGATCACATGGAAGTGACTAATAGATTCTTTAGGTATTGCATGTTATTTTATTTCTCCAGTTAGATTATATGGTCAACAAGGACAGGAATTAATCATGGCTTCTATGTTCTGCTCAGTGTATAACATAATGCCAGGCCACAAAACATATTCAATAAATATTTTACAACTTTAAGACTACAGTTCATTTCTTTTTCTAAACCATTCATAACCTCTAACCAAGAATTATTTCAAAGACATATACCTTAGAATAAAAGTCACAAGTTAATTCAAGTGCCTCAAAAGGAAAAGCACAAATCATTGTCCTCATGCCAAGAGATTGCTCTTCATACTCACACTTCAAGAATGTGTGAGGAAAACATACAGAGAAGTCATCAATTACAGAAGGGCATTCCAACTTAAGATACCTGGTCAAGCTTTTCCAAACAAATCAACACAACAAAATATCATTACACATTAACATTACATCTTCATGTAATGTCACTTACCAGAAATGACATAAGCTTTGTGCTTAAAGAGGTTGGAGTTGTAAACAAATACAGTCAGATGGCAGTGAGCCATCTCACCTAGCCTGTGGGAAAAAAGATCAAGCTGCTACTCCCCAGTTATAAGAACCTTTCACAGGATTATGATTTCTGCTCTAGAGTTAATACATATTTGACCTGTTTTAAGTCTTACCATGTAAGAAAGTTGTGACTTTTGTCATCTAAAGAAATTTTAAAAGTCTGCTGCAATTTTATGAATCTTATAGCCAAAATTTTCATACAGAAACATTAATTTGAATGGGAAAAGGGTCTGAGTTAAAGAAATTAATTTTATAGTGACTGTTTTGCCACAGGAAGTAAGACTTATGTGCATTATGGCTACAATGAAGAGAAGAGCAGTAGAGTATCTGGAATCAAAGAAAGGGAGAAATGAAAAGAGTAACAACGCAGAAAAAACACAGAATTAAGAATAGAAAGATGCAGATTTCAGTCATGGCATTCTTAACTAGTCAAGTGATCTTGGCTACCTACCACTTCAGTTTCCTAATCTGCAAAAATCTATCTGAATACTAAGATCCTCCAGCCCTAAAATTACATATACTTAAATACTTTTTTGACAGTATTCCCATGTCACATTTATTGTCTGTTTTTTCACTGTAACTAAGGTACAGTTGTAAGCCTACAGGGTAGTGTTCCACGTAATGGGACAGCTCTGGGTCATAATTATTTACTGAATTAACAACTTTGTACAACTTAAAATCATAATCCACAGATTAGATTTTTAAAAGTAAAATAGGTATTTACTATATTCATACCCATCATTTGGCAGTTATTTCAGTAGGAAAAACATTCATCCTAGGTCAATACTGATCAAAGGTTATTTTGCAAGTTTCTTAAAATACCACCTTCTCCCCTCTTTCGGGTATACCTATGATTAGCTTATAATCTGTCTCACCACTGGATGTCACTTTTGCTCCAAAGGAAGTCAACCCAACCTAACCTCAATAATTAGAATCTGATCTCTAAGATACTTATCTCTAAAGCCTCAACATGAAAGTTTTTCTGTGAAAGATAAAATCAGCCCTTGTAATTTCTAATGATTTCCAGCTAAAATCTGGCTTCAGATGCTTTTAGGCTTCAAACAATACAAGGAGGCGTAAGTAGGATTTCTGAGATCATCCCAAGCCATGAAATAACTTCACTAAAACCCCATCAATACCCATACACTGCTCAGTACTTACATGGACAGAAGGAAAGAGAAAGAGAAGTGATAGATTCAGGGGAAAAAACAATGAAACAACATAAGTATTTATATTCATACCAGTATAAAACACTGGTATTCCTATATAGTTAAGTACTGTTTTATAATCTCACTGTTATACTATTTTTAGCATAAAAGAAGGAGAAATGCAATATTCATAAACCAAGAAAATGGGGAAGTAATAACATTTAGGTCTGTCATGTTGTCACTCCAACTATCAGGACAAATTTGGCAGTTATATCTAATAACATAAACAAGTCACTAGCAACTGCGTCCTTATTTCCAAATTCAGAATATGTAAATGATATACAGTTCTCTTAAGCAAATATGAACAACTACACTTACCAATAAACATATAGACATTAAGATACCAGTCTGTATATGTCTTGAAGTACCTTCCTCTCATTTTAGACCTTCTCACTTTCTCACACCAATGCCAGTACTAAGGGAACTTATGAAATGAAGACATAACAACTCATTTGTGGGATTGTTTTTTTCACTACGTTCCCCTTCACCCAGCATACATGTGCCAATCTTGCTGAAAATAACTGCTGAACTGCTGCCATAGTGAGCCATGGTTACTAACGGGGCTATGCTACATTCCTTGGGTCTGCTGCTGTAAAAACCACTGACTTAGATGAATCACCTGGTTACATTATTTCCATAATGCCCTGGACTAAAGTTTTTAGGTTCTGGAGAAAATGTGCCTGCAAAGATGAAGTTTTAAAAAGATCATGAGTGTGGGAACTATCACAGGTGTTTTAGAAGCCAGGGGAGTCCTAGTTCCTTCTGCTGGAGTAAGGAGATACTTGCTCTTATATTCCTGAGTTGGAAACAAAAAAGTACTGGAACCACAAAAACAATGTTACAAGCACTGGTTAAGCACAGCTGAAACAGACCTAATCACACTGTATTTTAAGTGAAGGAGTTAAATGAGCCTTGTATGGGCTGGTCTAGAACTATCAATGAAAACTACCATCTCTGTGGAAAACCATATGTGGGTTCTGAAAAACTGACTTGTACACATATTTTGAAATAAACCTGTTGAGTAGTTTGCATGTTCTCAATTTATCTTTGCAAAGTTGACAGCAAAATGTCATGTTTAAATATCAAACTTAACATACCACTAAAGTCTGTTTTAATTATATATTTTATTCTCCTAAAATAGTTATGTTTTTACTCTATAGAAACAATTTAATAAGAACCACTTGCCTTTTTTTGGGCAATTGCAGCTCGCTGCAATTTCTCTTTAGCTTGATTATACTTTTCTTCTCTGTCAGTGATACGTTCATGAAGCTTATGCTTTTCTTCCAACCACTGTATTTGCTTCTCTTCCAATACCCTGTCAGAGAATGTATGCAAAACCCATTAACTCTTAGAATTAAATAGATATTACCACAAGTATAATCAAACTCCCTGCCTCCTTCTTCACCACATCCTTCCTTATTCAACACAGGCATTCTTGCATGACCACGTATTTCCTAACACCACCATTAGTGACTGTTTCCTATGAGCCAGCCACTGTGCTTATTAAAACAATACATGTACTACATCACTTATTCTTCATAAAAATCTTATTTAAATGAAGGATAATTGCTTTACAGAATTCTGTTGTTTTCTGTCAAACCTAAACATGACTCAGCCATAGGTATACATATATCCCTCCCTTTTGAACCTCCCCCCCATCTCCCTCCCCACCCCACCCCTCTAGGTTGATACAGAGCCCCTGTTTGAGTTTCCTGAGCCATACAGCAAATTCCTGTTGGCTATCTACTTTACATATGGTAATGTCAGTTTCCATGTTACTCTTTCCATACATCTCACCTTCTCCTCCCCTCTCCCCATGTCCATAAGTCTGTTCTCTATGTCTGTTTCTCCACTGTTGCCCTGTAAATAAATTCTTCAATACCATTTTTCTAGATTCCGTATATATGTGTTCAGTTCAGTTCAGTTCAGTTGCTCAGTCGTGTCCGACTCTTTACGACCCCATGAACCACAGCACACCAGGCCTCCCTGTCCATCACCAACTCCCGGAGTCCACCCAAACCCATGTCCACTGAGTCAGTGATGCCATCCAACCATCTCATCCTCTGTCATCCCCTTCTCCTCCTGCCCTTAATCTTTCCCAGCATCAGGGTCTTTTCAAATGAGTCAGCTCTTCGCATCAGGTGGCCAAAGTATTGGAGTTTCAGCTTCAACATCAGTCCTTCCAAGGAACACCCAAGACTGATCTCCTTTAGGATGGACTGGTTGGATCTCCTTACAGTCCAAGGGACTCTCAAGAGTCTTCTCTAACACCACAGTTCAAAGGCATCAATTCTTCGGTGCTCAGCTTTCTTTATAGTCCAACTCTCACATCCATACATGACCAATGGAAAAACCATAGCCTTGACTAGACGGACCTTTGTTGGCAAAGTAATGTCTCTGCTCTTTAATATGCTGTCTAGGTTGGTCATAACTTTCCTTCCAAGGAGTAAGCATCTTTTAATTTCATGGCTGCAATCACCATCTGCAGTGATTTTGGAGCCCAGAAAAATAAAGTCAGCCACTGTTTCCACTGTTTCCCCATCTATTTGCCATGAAGTGATGGGACCAGATGCCATGATCTTAGTTTTCTGAATGTTGAGTTTTAAGCCAATTTTTTCACTCTCCTCTTTCACTTTCATCAAGAGGCCTTTTAGTTCCTCTTCACTTTGATACCACCAAGCTATTAAAAACTGAGCTCAGTAAAGACAGCTAAAATCAGCATTGTTATTTAGTCTTAATGTGGTATGTTTTCTAGCTAGAGTAAATTTCATATACATGCTATTTTATAGTAACATCATAACAACTTACATCTTAAAAGCTCTTCCGTATACTTTATGATTTTTTTGTATCCTCACTATAGGCAGTACAAATGAGATATACAAACCCTGAGGAGTCAGACTGCGTGACTAAGGTCATACAGATTTTAAGTGTCTTCGCTGGGAGCAAAATCACATCTTATTGGCCCCTAGTCCAGCTATTTTCTGCTATGTAATCCTATAAATGGGCTTCCCTGGTGGCTCAGTGGTAGAGAATCCGCCTGCCAATGCAGGAGAAGAGGGTTTGACTGCTGGGTTGGGAAGATCCCCTGGAGAAGGAAATGGCAACCCACTCCAGTAGTCTTGCCTGGGAAATCCTGTGGAAAGAGGAGCCTGGCAGGCTATAGTTCATGGGGTCACAAAGAGTTGGACACAACTTAGTGACTAAACAACAATCCTATGAATAACATTCAGAAACCAATGATAAGTTGGTTAAATTTGCTAGCTATCCTGTTATTAGAATTCTTAAGCACATTTGAAATCAAACACTTAAAGATTTAAAGGATTCCACAAACACTTAAAGGATTCCAAGATACAAATTTCTAATTTTTTTGCAAAATATAAGCAAAATAATTTGGACTCTGTGGTATGTCACAACACACTATGGACAATTATCTTGCTTACTTTTCTTGAAATTCAACCACATATACGAAGCCATGGACAAGCCTTAAAAAATGAAAAACTGAAAATAAGAAAAAAAATTTTATGTGGCGAGCAGCCTTCAGAAGAAAAAATGTGAAGAGAATAATGTTTTATAGATTCAAAAACTTATAATGACATGTTATAATAACAAAGCAAATACAAACCAGTAGTTTTCTACCATATATAAACAAAAGTTTTCAGGGAAATCTTGATCACCACAATCATCTCCCTACAGTTTACCAGACTGTCTACTACTAAGAGATTCCAAGATCAAAAAATATAAACAAATAAATGAGCTTTTCAAAGAGAAAATCCAAAAGATTCTAATTCTAATTCTAGGAAGTAAATTGTACACATCAAAAATTTTGTTTCTGACTTCTGGCATTCAGAAGAATTTATATATTTGAAGTAAGAAATGTATTGATTTACTCAATGAATAAAGAAGTGTTTCTTTGAAGGTTTTCAAAATACTGTGGTCAGGCAGAATTTTAAGAGGTCTTTTCTTTTTTTTAAAAAGCAATCTCAGAGTTCTAAAAGCTCATCTCTAGAAACAGAAAATACATTACCTAAAACCACTGTACGTGTCAATGGGGTATTTTAACTAGTTATCAAAGTACATTCAACCCTGGAATCATCATTAAAAGAACTATATATAATACAGCAGAAAGAAGAAACAATTTGTACATAAAAAAGCAAACTCTACTTTTCAACTTCTAGTTGTGCTTTTTCAGCTTGGCTTCTTAAATTTCGGCATTCCTGTTTTAACCTCTCCACCATTTCCTTCAATATTTGGTTTGAATTCAGCAACTCATTTTCTGACTTTGCCAGTGAGGTCACTTGGATCTGCAAACCACTGATTTGCTTAAAAGAAGAGAAACATAAACAAATGCAACAGAATATGAGAGATATAGAAGACACTAAGCATCTTCCCTCACAAATGTCCCACCCCACTGATGTGCCCTTTGGGATACCCTGGAACAAAATAATAAAAAGCAGCAGCATTAGGATCACTTCTTAATATAACCAGAGACTATAAAGAACCCTATTCCTCAATCTGCAACTGAGTCCTCTCTCCGCTTGCCCAAATAAGCAGGCCAGAAGAGGTACTAGAAATGGGAAGAAGGGTCCTTAGAAAGAGAGCAGCGAGGTGAGCAAAGAGAATCCAAATATGAGTCTCCTAGCCTCCTAGGAAAGAACAGATTTTAAAAAGTGAGCTGGGAAAGCTGCTAAGAAAATCCATCTCATACTCCCACAAACCTTGTGATTAGCACTCCGTCAGGGAGTTCTGCTTTCTGAACAGTCAGAAATCATAAATACAGAAAGGCTCACTCTCATATTGTTTCGGAGTAGTTTTCAAGCATTCTATACATCTAGTGTTGGGCAGAAGAAAGATGATTTGAGAAGCCTAATGAATGGTAGGGATTCCTTTGCCTCTAGAACGACTTATCAAACCGTGAAATGTCACTCAGGCTTCTCTATCCCAGTTTACTTTTATCTGAGAGTAGTTTTTCTCATGAAAAGTAGTTGATTATCTAGTTACAAATTAACAGGCTAGGAGATTCACATCACTGCTCTTAAGTTCTATCCAAATAACACATTTGGGACATATTTATACCTACTTCTTGAAAAAGCCATTTTACCAATTAATAAACAAGTTCTCACTTCTCTTTCACTTTCTTCTACCTCTAAAAGCCATTCTCTGAGAGAAGTTAGGAGGCAGAGAGTTTAAGTGATTTCAGAGCAAAAGAATCCATTATAAGACTCAAGAGTCAAAAGAAACCAGATTCCTTATGCAATAAAGAAGAAATAATTTCATTACTTTCTGATAGCAGCAAAGCCACCCACAGAATTATATAGGTACAAAAAGCAATCGTCAGAAAAATAAAGTAAAAAGGTATGTCTCAGATTTCTATTTTAGAATGAATTTCTCCAGAAGAACTATTCAGTATTTTTAACTGCAGCTGTAAATATTAAATCTGTATTATAGATGGCTGAACAAGCAACCTTCAAAGAGCTTAGTACTTTTCCATATCTTCAGGATGACAGAAAGCCCAATGCCATGAAACTAGATAACTTCTGAGTACTAAACATTATGCCCTCCTACTTCAGACTCAAAAACTATAACTATATATGCAAAGCATAAATCCTAAAAATGGAATTTTCACTCCTCATAGTATGTTTTGCCCATATAAACCTTTCCTGAACCCAAACAATTTTAATTAAAATATGAATTTCCTTCCATAAATATAATTCTTTAGATTTCACAGGAATGTAATAAAAAAAATAGCTCATGGAATAAGAAATGCAAAGTTACAAGTCAATCACACAAGTAACTCAAAACAGGGATGATCTTTCTAATTCATTTTTTAAATTCATAATATCAAAATATTGTCCTTTAAAATATAATTTTAAAAAACTGATCTTGGGACTTCTCTGATGATCCTGTAGTTAATAATATGACTGTCAATGCAGGGGACAAGGGTTCAATCCCTGGTCCCAGGAAGATTCCACATGCCATGGGGCAACTAAATCCACGTGCCACAAATGCTAAGCCCACACACCACAACTACTGAAGCCCAAGCACCCTAGGGCCCATGCTCCACAATAAGAGGAAGCCACAGTAATGAGAAGACTGAACACCACAACCAGAAAGCAGCCCCCGCTCACTGCAACTAGAAAGACTGCGTGAAGCAACGAAGACTCGGCACAGCCATAAGTAAATAAATAGTAATAAAAAACTGATCATGGGCCACAGCATATAAATATTTTAAGAAAAACAGCAACTAGCAAAAGAAACTTAATAAACTAGAGCTTAAAGAGGTTTAAACACTTTATCTTTACATATCAACCTCATCAATTCATTATCAATTCAAATATTTTCAGAATTCTTATATATAAAATTCCAATAGATTCAAAACACAGATTTAAAGAAGCACTTAAAAAAATAAAAGCAATATGTTTGCTAAAATAATACCTGTTTCAGGTCAGCATTTTCTTGTTTTTCTTTTTCTGCATTTTCAATATCTACAATTTGTTGTTGAAGTTTTAACCTAAAAGTCACAACCCAACAAAAGATATTATTAAAAATCCATAGTTCATATATTTCACTAGTTAGACAATCATCTTATTGAGTGCTCATATTGACACATGGCATTGTCCTCATGCAAAGTGGTAGATTCAAAGGCAAAGATTTTGACTACAGGCAACCAAGTTGTATTCATATATAAATAAAATATAACAAATTTCTACTTCTGCTATGAAAAAATCTATAAACTATGGGCACAGAGAAGATAAAAAATCAACTCTATCTAGAAGGATGAGAGATTACTACATGGAGATCTAACTCTGATGGGTAGGGTTCTGACAAACACAGGGAACAGCCTGAACAAAAGGCTTTGGTGGAGGAGAGCACAATGGGTTAGTAAGGCGAGATAAAGTAGTCCAGTTCAGGAGGAGCCATCTTACAGGCAGGCAGTGTTTCACAATTTACAACATGCTTTCAGATATACTGCTTCTTCATTTTCATTCCACTAGGTTATACAGCTTCTAAATATATCTTTAAAGCCTACCATGATGTCTAGGGTATAACAGACAGCCTTTAATTAAAGTTGGCCAGTTTAGTAATTTCTCACAATAGTTCTATGGAAGTATCAAGAGTCATCTTTATAATTCCAAATAATACAGAAAGAAAGACTGAGGCTTAGCTAACTCAGGCCCAAATCACATGGCTAGCAAGTAGCCAAATTAAGATGGACAAAGGTCTTCTCATACCTAAGTATTCCTGTGTCCCACTTCATTATGCCGCAATTATACTGATTTTAAATCCAGAATTTAAAAGAAAACTATCTAGTACATGACAACATACTATGTTCTGTAAAATATATTGAGTTTTCATCCCTGAGATGAAAGAACACTTACACAATTTGTGTCCTCTTCAAAAGGAATGATGCATTCTCAGCCAAAACCTTAAAAACACAGTGCATCCCTGGTGACCAAAGGACTAACCTCATGAGAAAGACTTTACACTAATTAGCTTTGACAGGATAAGCTCTCAACCCTCCCTTTTAAAAATCCTTCAAACACTTACCTCAAATATAATTTGTTTGGCACGTACTCTTTATAGTTTAGCATTAATAGCATGCCTTTTCAACCTAATTAAAACTGCTTCTTGGGAAGACAACATTCTCAAGGGCCTAGAGCTGTGCTTTAAACACTAATAAAGATTCAGTAAGTATTTGCTGATGGACTAAATGAACCAACTCAAATCTTGGATTAGATGTCTGGTTGGACAATATGACATGGAAGAAACCGTAAAATACACTGCTCCTGAGATAGGTACACAGAAAGCCAGAAACAACTGCTCTAAAGGAAGAGAGCCAGTCTTGCTCTGCCTGTGCTCCTTTGACAGGACCAGTCACACTCTGATTCTGTTAAGTCGAGCTATACGTGACGCTCTCAAACCTGTGCATTTTCCCTTTAAATGTTTATGGTGTTCTTAACTTGGCACCTTTAGGTTACTGAGTTAATAAAGGCTTCTTTCTACGTAACCATGAAGATGAAAACAGAGGAGAAAACACTGTGGGTCCTTGCTCAGGTCCAGAGTTAAAGTGAGGCTTCAAATATATCTTGGCTCTTGTCAAGATTTTGGATACGCCTGGTAAATCAGTTAAGAAACAAGACCCAGTTATGAAAGCATTAGTGAACGCTTTCTAAATAAATTATGTAGACATGAAGAGAAACAAAAATGCCCTACATACAAAAATCAAAGCCAAAGAAACCAAAAAATGACAGAGTATCTGACAATCATTAAACATGAAAGAGGTAAGAATATCATTTTGGTAGACTATAAAAGATGATCTACATAATTCTCTTCAGTTCACTTTGCTAAAGCAGCTTTGGGTTAGAAATCACAACTGACTGGAGATTTGTATTTCTTTAAGGAGAAAATTGGCCCTTGATTTAAGATCATTATAGTTAGGATTCTAAGGGATATTTAAATTTAACAAAAAGTAACCTTAACAGGGATAAATTCAATGGTCTTAAATTTCAGTAACAGTAAGAGTTCAAAACATGTAGATATTATTTTGAAAAAGTGCTAAAGCTGGTTAGAAGGTTTTGAATAGTCAAAGGGTATCACAAGCCAAAAGAAAACAAGTTTTAAAAGTACAAAGCATAGAAGAAAGTACAATTAATTTCATAAAAGGATTACTAAAGACTACATAAGAGAAATGCAATCTGAACTGAAACTTTCAGGCAAAATAAGAGTCTGAGGAGAAGGTAGAGGTGAAGAAGAGGGTAACTACTGAAGCAAGACTCCAGAGGAAATAAAGGAGTGGGATGAAAAGCACTACTTACTTTGGATATAAAGGGAGAAAAGAATCTTAATAGAAAGGGAGGAGAGGATGGATAAAGATACAAGAATTCTCAGATAGTAGGAAGTGGGAAAAATTCATATCCAGGATCCTTTGCTCAGGTACAAGTAAGGGCATGGTGGAACAGTGGACACAGTTTCCAAGCTGAATGGCAGCAGGGGAACCAGCCTAAGAGACTGGAGGAATTTTTATTTTATTTTTATTTTTTTTTTTTTAAGTACAAGAACTATCAGTTTCATTATCTTCAGTGAAAATAGGGTAGAAAGAGAAAATAAAAATAAGTGTCTGAAATGACTGGCTCTAAGAGATGACAAGGTCTCCAAACCACGGCTAAGTGAAAGGGTTTAGAATAAAGATGAAGAATGCCAGAATTAAGATAAAATAGACAAATGGCTAAGGTGTTAGAAGAGTCAAGAATATGAATAGTATGGTCAATGAGAATGATGGGAAAGGACAGAAAATAAAGAAAAACTGAAACAGAAGTGAAAGTCCTCAGGGACCATTGGGGAATATTCTGTATGTCAGTAATTGGTCAGAAAAAAGACAGGCATGAGATGGATGCAAGGAACATCAAAGGAAAGGCCATTTTAACCAAAGTTAGTCAAACAATTGCAGGAGGATTCTTTACCAGCAGAGCCAGAAAGCTGAGCGCCAAAGAATTGATGCTTTTGAACTGTGGTGTTGGAGAAGACTCTTGAGAGTCCCTTGGACTGCAAGGAGATCAAACCAGTCAATCCTAAAGAAAATCAGTCCTAAATATTCATTGGAAGGACTGATGTTGAAGCTGAAACTACCTGATACGAAGAACTGACTCACTGGAAAAGACCCTGATGCTGGGAAAGATTGAGGGCAGGAGAAGGGGACGACAGAGAATGAGATGGTTGGATGGCATCATCGACTCAATGGATATAAGTTTGAGCAAGCTCTGAGAGTTGGTGATGGACAGGGAAGCCTGGTGTGCTGCAGTCCATGGGGTCGCAAAGAGTCAGACACAACTGAGGAACTGAAGTGAACCGAACTGACTCAAACAATGGTCTGAAAGCAAGAGTGGGATTCACAAACAGTGATTTCTCTTCTTGGTCCCTAGTTGTAGGAGAGAGGATGGAGAAATAATTTCACTTAAAAATGTTGCCAGGCAATATACCATCAGGACAAAGTTATCAGTGAGGGGGGTGTTTTAAAATTGTGGAGACTATAAAAAAATTTATTGGTAATGGGACAAATTTCAGAGGCTACAGCAAAAATTATTAATGGATTGCTGATGGGGAGAAGTTGAAAGGTAAAGGGTAAGTTGAGGAATGAGAAACTATAATATCACGTACTTTACACTTTGAAAGTAATTATGAAAATAATGAAACTATATTTGGTAGGCAGACTGGAAGACCAAAGTACAACAGAGTATGTAGCTGCAGAAAAGTTCAGTGGGAAACATTTGGAGTGACAGTGAGATGGAGCTGTTCTAAGTTCTCTTCAAAGTTCTCTTGTGCTGACTACTGCCTAAGTTTTCTACGACAGGCAGCTGATGTATGTCATTTCAACACTCAATAACTATTTACAGAGTACCTACAAACACAGAATCCAGTCCTAAGTGTTGCAGATACACCAGAGAACAACAGACAAAATCCTGTCTTTAAGGAACTTACAGTCCAACAGCACTGTCTGATAGCTTTCTTTAATGATGGAAATGTTCTATAATTTGCACATCCAATATGATAGTGCCTAGCTACATGTGGCTACTGTACATTTGAGATGTGGCTAGTATGATTGAGAAACTAGACTTTAAACTCTTAGCTTCATTTGATGTCAGTCTCAATTACCAAGGGAAAGCACAAGAAGTTGTATTTGTGATTTCTCTATTGTCTAAGATCCTTAGAACCAGTTTTTTGAGAAAGGCAGTTTTTCCTAAAAGCCAAGGTTCTTGCCCTGAGTGATGGAAATCGTCTCTGGTCATTATTAGCAAAGAAACAAGGACCTTCCTGGGAAGATACACGAGACTCTATGAATAGACAGGGAACTAGAGAGCCAGAACCAGGTTAGAGTAATTGGCCTGAATTACAAGCAAGGGCATGTCACACAAACTGTTTGGTCTGTCAAAAGCTGCCACATATTTTTCCATCCCTTATTTTGTTGTTCAAATTCTGTAAAAGAACTTGTTCAACTGGCTAAGTCTAAGTCTCCTGCTCCCTACTAAGATGATATGCAACAGATAATTCATCTCAAGATACAGTATAATAAGTAGAAAGGAAGATACATTAGGAGAGAGTTTTTAAAAATGTTTCTAAAAAAGAAAAAAATCAGAAAGCCACAAACAGAAAAATACAGCTCTGGCTTTAAACTACAAAAATTTTAAATGATCAAGTTCTCTTTCTCTCAGTTAGTTACTGATGCTATTTCTCTAAGGTACCTCTTCCCACTTGTGGTAACAAATTGCACTTTACCACCTGCCCGTCTGCATACCCCCATCATGCCCATGCACTCAGAAACAGGCAATAAAACTTCGGCAGAGTCAGAGTGCCCTATCCCTCTGGCCACAGTGCTGGGCCTAGGGACAGGCATATGAACCATACAGATTTTCCTAATTTGAATCATCAAGTGCGAACTCTGTCTCTGATCTCTAAAGACAGTCTTGTCCTCACAGAGAAAGCAGCAGAAGAGCAACAGATACAGAAGTTAGGAAAGAAGAGAGGAGGCAGGTGAAAGGAGGGAAGAAATCACTCTCATCTGGCACATTTGAGTTCCTGGATCCAGCTATCCCTGAGCCCAGCACAATCCCTGTCCTGTCCACAATATATCTCAGCCAATAAAGTACCCGCCACCCCGCCACCCCACCACCCCACCACCCCTTTTTGTTATGCCTGAGTTAGCTGAAGCTGGGTTACTGTCATAACCAAAAGTTGGCTGGGTATGCTATCTCATTTAAAATCATGTAATTTTAGCATGTTTTTAATTTACAGGTAACTTTATAAATTTTACAAATTTGTGGGGGGGGTAGCCTTTTGAAATACAGAATACTAATTAGAATAATCATTTTATTATTTAGGCTAGTGATGAAGAAACCACGTTAATGAAGACAAGAGACTGGAATGTAATTAGTAGTTGAAAGCATCTGCCAAAGTGATTAATCCCCACTGTGTAAATAAATGGATACTTCTACTTTATATGCTTTAGACTTTTTGTAACCTTAGCAAAACCTTTTTCTCCACAGGTAGTCTTCTTTCTGACCTACCACAAATTCTAAGTAAGACAAGTCACAATGATTATTGTTTTATTAACTGGTCAAAATAGACCTGTTTGATACAGCTAGACTTAATAAATCAGAAGATCAGAATTGCCATGGGAAAAACACAATTGTTGACTATTAAAAACGCACAAATTTTGTGAATTAACCCTTCTGCTAATTAATATATTTTAAGTTGGTTACTAGGTCCTTATTTTAATAAATTAGGGTCCATTAGACATTATAAATGAACTGGAGAAACTGAAGAGGAATCAAAAATTGATCAAAGTGGCTAATACAAAATCATTTATATTTAAAAAATACAGGAATGAAAGCTGCTTTATATAGCATAAAAAAATAAGGGTCAAGTTCATTATTGTCTTCAAGTGATGATTGCTGCACATTTTATCACTATAGCAACAGAAGCCCAAACCAGGAGAAACAGGCTTAAATTTTAACAGAAAGGATTCTAATTGGCCAAATGGTGGGACCATAATAAGATAAAACATTACAGTGAGTTTTCTGGGATGAGGGCGGGCCCCTCTCTCTCCTTTCTGGAGACTGTCAAGAAGAGATTTAAAAAAGAGCCAAACTGTCCTGATTCATTAAAAAAATATGTACCCACATAAAAGCAAAGAGTAGCATAAGATTGGCTCTCAAAATCCCTAACAGATTTATGATCCTAGAATTGTCATAGCTAACATTTAAATTAATAGCTCATAAAACCTGACATTTGTAAATAATACATATATCTTTGCCTGAGGTGATTCTTTCCTGGGTAATGAAAATTTAAAACTGTGTCCCAAAACATAACCTACAGCTTAATGAACATGATTTAAAAAAAAAAAAAAAAACTCTCAATTGTAATCTATATAATTAGAAAGTCATTAAGATTTTAGAATTTAAAAAAGCAGATATAGGGGACTTCTAGGTAGCAAAAGATAACAGTAAATGCCTAGTTCTATGTTTTTTATATATATATATATCTCCTGAAAAAAATACAGAAAACCAAGATCAAATAAAGCCACACAAAATCACATCTTTCACATAAATGGAAGACAGAAAATGCCCAAACTTCAAAATACCTCTAACGAAAAAGAGGAAGATAAGTCTAAATCTCAACAAGTGATCTCTTATGCTCCTCCTGCATGTGTGCTTACTGCATGTGAACAGGCTTGACTCATCCATTAAAACAAAAAGGTCTCTAGTTTGGATACAAAGCAAGACCAAGCTGTCTGCTACACATAAAAGACACATTTAAAAAGACAGACTAACAGTAAGTATAGCAGGCAAATGGAAGCAATAAGAAAACAGGAGTAATAATATCAAAGTGAAATTCAAGCCAAAAAAAAAATGACAAAAAGAAAGTGCTTTTAAATGCTAACAGCCACAATTCATAAGTGTAACTGTTATAATTATTTATATACCAAATAATATAGCAATCACCTATGAAGAAAAAAAATTACAAGAAATATAAGGAGTCACAGTTCTATATAGAAGCACATTAAACAATAGGAGACTTTAATATATAACTCTTTGTACAAGACAAATGAACAAAAAATAAAAGTATGGAGAAGAACTGAACACCACAGTTAATAAGGTAGACCTTACGGATGTATATACCAAATTTTATATTCTTATAACTGAGCACTTTCTTTACTAGTCCTTATGTAACACTCACAAAATTGATCATGTATTACAGGTCTAAGACTGGGATAAGGCAAGAGAGGTGTCCAGGGTAAAAAATTTAAGGAGACTCAGTCCAGATTTCCTGCAAGCCCAATGTCAACACATAAGAGTACCTCCTTAAATTTCTGCACCCTGACTGCCTCACTGGCTTTACCCTAGTCCTGGCCTTGATATATTAGGTCACAAAGAAAACATTAGTATGTCCTATAAAGCAGAAATAACAGATAAATTACTCTCTGATCACAATGCAATAAAACTAAAATTTAACAATAAGCAAATAAGGCCTATCACCTGGAAATTTAAAAAAGCTTCAATAACTTACATGTGATTTTACTGGAGACAAGGCATTTAAAGAGGTAACAAAGGTTAAATGAAGTTATATGGGTGGGTCCTAATCCTAAGACTGGTGTCCTTATAAGAAGAGGAAGGAGGTACGAGGGGTACATGAGCACAGAGGAAAGGCCCCATGAGGGCACAGTAAAAATGCAACCACTCAAGCCAAGGAGAGAGGCCTCAGGGGAAACTCAACCTGCTAATACATAGGGATCTCAGGCTTCTAACCTCCAGAACTATGAGAAAATAAATTTCCATTGTTTAAACTACCCCTGTCTACAGTATTTTGTTATTATGGCAGCCCTAGAAAACTATTCATTTCACCTTCTGTTAAACAACCACACCTTCTATTAACACATTTTCTTAAGTCCTAGGTAAAAAGATGCAAATTAAAATTAGAGAATTTCTAAAAAATAATGATAATTAAAATACTGCATATCATAATCTCTATGATACATTTAAAGCAGTAATAAGAAAATTCTCAGCACGACACTTTCACCAATAAAAATGAAAGAATGAACATTAGGTGAAGTAAATTTCCAACTAAAAAAATAACCAAAAAAATTAAGAAATAAACTAAAAGAAAGTACAAGGTATACAACATGATGTTAGAAAATGAAGAACCCACAAAGCAGCTAGTAGACAATACATGACTTTAGTAAGGTCACAGAATTCAAGACCAACACATAAAGTTAACTATATTTCTAACTATGAGTGTGTTTTTTTCTTTTTTGGAGTGGCTTCCCTGATAGCTCAGTTGGTAAAGAATCTGCCTGCAATGCAGGAGACCTTGGATGTTAGCAATAAACAATTAGGAAGTAAGAAAATTTTTAAATAACTGCTCATAATCACATAAAATGCTTAGAATTAAAATTAATACAATATTAGCTTGATATATACAATGAACACTACAAAACTTTGATGACAATAATTAAAGATGACCCAAATATAATACAAATGCTTTCAGAGTAGAATCAGTGGTAAAGAATCTGCCTGTAATGTAGGAGATGCAGGTTCGATTCCTGGGTAGAGAAAATCCCATGGAGAAGGAAATGGTAACCCACTCCAGTATTCTTGCCTGGGAAATCCCATGGACAAAGGAGCCAGGTAGGCTACAGTCCAAAGGACTGCAAAGGGCTGGACACAATTGAGTGACTAAACATGCATACAAGCACGGTGCCAGGCACTGATCCAAAAGCTGAAAAGAAACTGTAGGCCTAAACCAGGACCGGTACCCTGGTTATAGTCATCCTCCCACTTATCATTCCCATCTCAACACCACCCCACTAGGTACTGAACTTCTCCCCTTCAGGACAGAGAGTATATCTTAGTTATCTCATTCTCCTGAATGCCCAGTATCTAGAATTGAGCTTGGCACATAGTATATGCTCAACAAACATTTGTTGAATGAAAAACTTCTGACTTCCAGTCCAGTGTTCTCTGGGCTTCCCTGGTGGCACTAATAGTAAAGAATCCGCCTGCCAATGCAGGAGACACAAGCGATGTGGGGTTCAATCCCTAGGTCGAAACGATCCCCTGGAGAAGGGAATGGTAACTCACACGAGTATTCTCACCTGGGAAATCCCATAGACAGAGGAGCCTAGTGGGCTACAGTCCATGGGGCCACAAAGAGTTGGACACAACTGAAGCAACTTAGAACACAAATACAGTACATGGAGAGAGAAGCCATATTCATTGACTGGACAGACTTGAGATAACAACTCTTCTTAAACTGAGCTACAGATTCAATGCAATGCCAATCAAAATCTTAACAAGTCTTTGTGATAAACTGATTTTCAAATTTAAGTGGAAAGGCAAAGGACCCAGGGAAGCCAAAACTCGCACAAAAAGAACAAGGTAGAAGATATGCATTACCTGAATCAAACTTAATATGAAGCTACAGTAGTCAAGAGAGTGATATTGATGTCAAGACAGACATACAGGTCAATGGAATAGAACAGAGCAGAATACAGACACACACATATATAAGGCCAACTGATTTTCAACAAAAGTATCAAAATAATTCAAATATATAAGAGATCTGGGCAAAGATTATATGGGAATACTCTGTACTAGTTTTACAATGCTTTGTTAGCTATGAAATTATTTCAAAATAAAGTTTAAAAAATATATGCATATATAACCTAATACTCTGTAGTTCCCTTCTGGCCGACTCTTCTGCCATCTGTGAAGATCGCAATTTCTCTTCACACTGATCCTTTTCAGACTGCCTCCAGACATCATGTTCCACTTTCATTTTCTCTAAATCCGCTAATCTGCTCTCAAGTTCTAGCCTAAAACAACAAATGATAATTACATTACAAGAACTACAATAAGCATGATATGACAGCAAAATGTTTTCATCTGCAAGGAGATTTAACACAAAATAAGGTAATTAATTACTTACTTTTCATCTTGTAATTCCAGAAGTTTTTGATAACCTTCTTCTTTGGCAGCTTGTACTTTACGTATTAATTCACGGTCCTTTTCTACTAACAGCACTTTATGGTGTTCAACAGCTGATTTGAGAATTTCATTGTCTGACTGTAATCCTAGTATTTTTTAAAGAAGAACACTCTACTATATTCAATGTTATTAAAAAGAAAAATTGTAATTAAGAGCAAATATTCATAAGTCAGTAAGACAAAAGAACATAGAAAGTCTCTCCAGATACATATATCAAAGATATTTACATTTGTTGACAAGTTTTTCTTAATGAAAAAGACTACTACTCAGGCTTCATTTGTCATTTTATTAAGCATGCACACAAAAAAACCTTAATAAACGGTATATACATTTACTCATTTGGATCTTGATAGCTGGGGATATCGACCTGGGTTATATCAAAAGAGGTTTAAATACTTCTAAAAGGGTTCTGTAATCTAAATCCCACAGAAAGCTAGAAGGGAAGCAGAGTGAATAAAATCAAAACCTATTAGAACTGCTAGATTTCTAATGTAAATTGGAAGCTTTCAAGTGTGTCCAATGAACTCACAAATTTTCCTTGTAATGAAATGACAAGTATTTTGTATATGGAATAATTAAAACAAATTCATATCTAACTCAAAGTTTAAAAAAATGCAAAGCTGGCTCTCAAACTCTAAGTTCCAAAGAAAATTTGCTCCCTAACACTACGAAAATCCATGAGTCAACATCAAGCAGAAATTAATAATGAAAACAGTCATTCATCATAAGCTCTGTCTGAAACTGGAGTCTAGTTCAACTAAAGACCAATTTGATGACAGCTGCAGGTCCAGGCAGCTTATTTAAATACTTAAGAAAAGTCAGGAACAATATAAATTCTGAGAAATCTTGATGATAAGGACATTCTAAGGCTAAATTGGAGTTTAAAAATAAGCTGAGACTGAACTAGACCCAACAACTGGCCTAGCATCTACCTAAAAAAAAAAATTTTGACTTAAAAATTGGGCCTGAAACCCACCTACGTTGCTTACATTCTTTAGAATTAAAATGATCTGAGACTAATAATCATATGATCTAAAGAGATTTTAAGTTATAAACACTGGAAGTATGGAATCCTACCCATAAAGTTTCACTTAATTTATGTATTAATCAAATAACTAAGATTGATTTTTTAAGTTACATCACAGAATGAATATTTAACACACAAACAAAAACAATACATATGTGCTCTAAAATTAAAATTCAATTAATCTTAAAATTGGAAATAAAAATTCAGCTTGATCTATTTTAGTAATCTGAATTTATATGTGATAATAACAGTAAAAAGAACAGGAAATCATATATTACCATCCAGTTCACTTTGAATTTTACTCCTTTCTCTTTCTAGCTCACTCTTGGCTCTTGCTGCCTCCAGTTTGATGTCTGTTATTTCTAGTTTGTTTGAATGCTTAAGCTCCTTTACCTGTTGATAATCAGAAATTGAAATTACTATTGGTCATTTTCTTACCACTAAGTGCTACCCCAAAAACACTAGGAGAAATGAGAAAAACCTTTGGTAGCAGAGTACAGAGTGTAGGCACCTTCCAGGAGGGAAGATGCTTCAGTGCTTAGAACAGTACTTGGCACTAGAAAACAGTCTGCTTCTAATAGAACTGAGTCTCTTCTTTAAATAGCTGGGTGGGGTCATCTGGCTTAATCTGGTCTTTAAAAGTTTAACTGCAAGTACCTAAAATCTAACAGTCAATGACTGAAACATCTTCAGGGAAGAAATATTGATGTCTTCTTCCAAAAAAGAGTGCTGGTGACAAGAAGGCATTTTAGGTATAAGACACAGCATAGAAAATATTATAAAAGTAGAACAGTCTACTCGGAAAACAACAACCAACAGTCTGCTCGGAAAACAACAACCAACTTGTTCCAGATAGAGCATAGGAAGGTGTGAAATCTGTCAGGGAATAAATCTATATGCCATACAAAAGGACTGTTTATCCTGTTAGCTGCTAAAGGTGATATAATCAACTTTATTTCCGAAAGTTAACTCTAAGTGTGTTGGATCAAGAAACTGAAAAGAAAAAAAAAAAAAAACTGAAAAGAAAGGAACCAATTAAGAGGCAAAGGATGGACAAAGTGGACAAGAAAGAATAATCTACTGAATTTGGTGACTAAATTGTGTGTGCGTGTGTGTGTGCATGTATACAGGTTGGTTAGTAGGTTAAACAAGTACAAAATGTATAAATCTAATTTAAACCTTTACTGCCAAGGTCAATGTAACTAATATTTTCTATACAATTAACCAACACAGCCTTTTCTCTGAGACATTCCTTTTGAATGTTGAATGATTATAGTTCATAAGTAGTATTGCTTTGTTTATTCAATAAATATTTATCGAGAGCCTATTACATGCCCAAGCACTGTCTGAGAAGCTTGGGGATACAGCAGCAACGAAGAAAGTTTTGTCTCTCTAATCATCTGCACTACTCTCTAAGTTTCCATATTCCTGCCCTTTGGTGAGGTGTTTCCAAAATTAGGTACAGTACTATATTGAGGATTTAACCAATATAGACATAAAGGTTAGATAAGCCTGCATTCTCACATATTATACTATTGTATAAAACTATTAAATCAGAGGAGAAACATCACAAATATATAAAGGCAAATATGTAAAATATAAGATGGTGATAATAGGAGGATACAAGATAATTTACTTGAGTGCAATAAAAGTCTATAAAAACTAGAGATGGGAGTTAGAAATAAATCAGGAAGAGGTCCTAGAGCCAAAGAGGGCAAAGATGAGAAATAGAAGTATCTTACTGGAAAAGACTCCATCTATGAAAGGTCTTGGAACCGTAACAGGGTTTCGTGCAAAATCTCCACTTTGAAAGGAAACAAAATAAGAAAGTACTCTGTACTGCTAAAACCACACTAAGACACAACCCTCCAAATTAACCCACAGATTTGCAAGTGACACTACACAAAATGAATACCTTGTGCTGACATCAGATTTGCATTTTTAAATCTTTCTGAAGTTCTTTTCTATGTGAAAAATTGTTCAAAGAACAATATTTACAAAGTAGTTTTTAAATGCTTTCAGAGCAGCTAAAAAATTGCATTCATTTTAAAATTCAAACTTGCTATAGATTGGGTTTTTATAATTTCATGGATAGTATTCATAAATGCTTTAAAATTTAAATACAGCTATAATGAAAGTCCAATTTGTATGACAAATGTAATCATAACTTGCTATTATACACTAACTGCAGAAGGTTAAGAATGACATACAGTTCATTAGCAAACCACATTGTAGCTGCTTTATAGATGAGGTAGAAAATCAGAGCCATGTTTTTTTGCAGAATCTTTCATTTCAATGAGAAAAACTACAAAATATATAAAATCATATTTTTAATTCATTCACTCTGAGATTTACTGAAATGAGAAAGTATTTTTCAATTAATCTATAATCAATGAAACTAAATACTCAGTTCAGTTCAGTCACTCAGTCATGTCCTACTCTTTGCGACCCCATGAACCACAGCATGCCAGGCCTCCCTGTCTATCACCAACTCCCGGAGTCCACCCAAACCCATGTCCACTGAGTCGGTGATGCCATCCAACTATCTCATCCTCTGTCATCCCCTTCTCCTCCTGCCCTCAATCTTTCCCAGCATCAGGGTCTTTTCAAATGAATCTGCTCTTCGCATCAGGTGGCCCAAGTACTGGAGTTTCAGCTTCAACATCAGACAGGACGTTATCTTCAGACTACTACTATTATTAAACTAGTGGTATATGCCCAAGCAACAGGCATTCAGATTTATCTAAGGACCCTGATGAGTTTGTTTTCCTTTAGTATCACATTTCCAAAATCCTAAAATGACTGCACTCATACTAACAGTTAATTAACTTCCTAAAAGATATTAAAAGGAATTATTTTATTAAAAATGGAAAAACTTGTATGAATATTAATTACTGAGATATGACAAATGAAAGTACTTTCTATGAGTAATATGAACTAAATCTCAAATAGCTATAATAGTTTCTTTCTGCCTCTAGATTCCTAGGTTTTAACTTTTGTAGTCAGACATCAAAAAACCCTAGGAAAACCAGGAATCTTCTCTTAAATAAAATGTACAATGTTAAAACATTGCACATAATTTGAAAAGATTTACAGTCTTCTTAACTTCCCAGGGCCAAGCTACCCTGTTTGTTTTTTTCCACAATGTGTTTTCCATGTAGATTCTAGTCTCTGTGAATTTGCTTTATGCTTTTGACACAACAGAAGTATTAATACTCAGAAAATATTAGCTAGTATTAATAAAACTTTAAGTATAACAAAGTAGCAAGAATAGGCATTTTATAAGGGTTCAGAATCTTAAATTACACACACACACAAGAAAACAATATGCGTAAGCATGAAATTCAAATATAGTTGAAAAAATGTATTAATCAAGAAGCTCTTCAGCTAAATTCCAAAGAGATAGTATTCAAACTCCGATCTTTTTCAAAGGTCAGAGATGGAATGACCTTATTAACTTACATAATAAGAATAACTCTGTGGGATGACTTCCTTAAAACTGTACATTTTATTGGAGTCCTAAAGCTCAAACACCTCAAGAGGTAACAGAAGAATTTATCTAACTGAGTATAAAATATTTTTAAGGTCATTATTTCTAGGCCATCTTTGGTAATACTTTTTAATCCAAGACATTAATAGTTACATGACATAACTCTGTTGGAAACCTAACAAACATTTACAAATCTGAATAATTTAGACAAAAACACCCCAGGTGTTCCTTTGCATTGCAAACAACCATTTGTGAGAACTGCAAAATGTTGATGAAAATTTCAAGCTGCAAAGAAAACTGTGACAATGCTTAAAACATTATTTTAAAATTTATCCTTCCAACAAAATATTTTTATAATGCAAGATCTCAAATGAAAACTTGATTTGTCTAAAATTGATGGGTGGTTTTTAAAAGACCATTTATATGCAAAATAATCCAAATGTGCCTTTAACACAACAGGCAACTCTTAGCAACCTGTGTTAATAAACATACAGTGTGAAAGTGGAAAATATATGTATTTGCACAGAAAAAACTGGGTAGACTATCTTCCAAGGATGGCATTTAATATATCTAATATTACGGCTTTGGCCTTTCAGACACAGAAATCCAATTTTGTCACTACACTTAAAGACAACTCTCAAGGTCAGAGAGAGACTACTAAAGTTTACAAAGTTCACACTACTGAAGTTTACAAAAAGTGATCTATAAAACCAGAAAGTTTATTAATCATGGGGAAAAAAACTGTAATGAAAACTACAATACTCTAACCCTGAAGGACCAGTGCATTCTCTCCCTGTACAAAAAATTTCAGAGAAAGCTGCTAAGGATAATGCAATAAGAACAAAAGGAATGGGAGGAATTGATTATTTCACAGCCACAACTTAAAACAGATTGAGGTATTCCTTTCCACAGTAAGAATAATCTCTTCGGTGGGACCAGAATACTCACACTCTGCCAACTAAAACTATCTCTTTCCTCTGTCATAAACACTGTTTGACTCTGGACAAGGAATTTATGATGAATACATCACTCCTCTAGATAAGTCCACATATTTCTACCAGACTATGGTAAATTCCCTATGGTCTGGAAACCGTTTTTAAGGTGACTTTACATTACTCTAATAGAAATATAATACATGATCTCATTAACAGAAATCAGTTTTTTATTTTCAAGTTCTTAGAGCTGCCCCAAGTACTACTAATATAGGTATAGTCAGGTGATTATATATTAGTCTTATGCTAAGTGCTTTATATCTAAGTGTGGAATATCTCATTTAATCTCTGCCACACTCTATAAGGTATTAGTCTTGTTTCATAAAAGAAAATGCTGAAGTCTTCATAGAGAAAGTAAACTGCCCAAGATCACACAGCTAGTAAGGGGAAGAAATGTAATTTGAATATGTCTGACTCCCCCCAGTGCTGATATTCACTACAGTATTCTATAAAGTACTTTCATCATTGGTATCCTACTTCTGGTTACTGGATTCCTTATATATACTGCCTTTGAGAGAGGAAAAAACCTCTAAATTTCTGAGAATACTGTATGCTCAAACCACTATATTCTTTAAAAAAAAAAATGCAGATCATGCTGTTGATTCACTCATTTAACAAATATTTACTGAGCGTCTACTGTGTGCCAGCACTGTTCCAGGAGCTAAGATCTAACAGTAACAAAAGCAATGTCCCAGTTCTCTTAGAGCTTATATTCGATTGAAGGAAAAGGGGAAGAAAACACAAAAATAAACAAATATATCACATGGTGTTTAGACATATGAAGGAAAATAAAGCAGATAAAAAAGACAGAGAGTAAGGTGGAGGAAGAGGGAAAGGGAAGATGGTATTTCACTAAGTGAAGAAAAGAAAGTCCTCTCTGATAAGGCAACATCAGAAATAGGTGAGGAAGAAAGCAATATACATATGTGAGGGAAGATCATGCAAGGCAGGCAAGCACAAAGGCCCTGAGGTAGAAACCTGATCAAAGAAGAGTGAGAAGACCAGTGAGGCTAGAGCAAAGTGAGTAGGACGGAAAACGGACTATGAGGACTGGGGAAAAGACTGCAGAGGCCAAATCACACAAAGCTCTGACAGGGTAAAGAGACCAAGTTAGGAAACTAATCTAAAAACTGGACTAGAGTGGTCACAATGAAGGTGGTTAGAATGGTCAAATTCTACATGTATCTGGAAGGCAGAATAAGACCAAAAAAGAGACTTCGGCGTGGAGAACTAAGCTGCTGCTGCTGCTAAGTCGCTTCAGTCGTGTCCAACTCTGTGCAACCCCACAGACGGCAGCCCACCAGGCTCCCCCGTCCCTGGGATTCTCCAGGCAAGAACACTGGAGTGGGTTGCCATTTCCTTCTCCAATGCATGAAAGTGAAAAGTGAAAGTGAAGTCGCTCAGTCGTGTCGGACTCTTCACAACCCCACGGACTGCAGCCCACCAGGCTCCTCTGTCCATGGGATTTTCCAGGCAAGAGTACTGGAGTGGGGTGCCATTGCCTTCTCCAGAGAACTAAGCTACTTAAACACAAAATTCCTTTGTTATTATACAGTCTCAAGCATTCTAAAGAATAAAGCAAATACTGAGGACAACTTACTTTATTGGCCAATGTATTTACTTCCCGTTCAGCTTTATGCAATTTACTAATTAACGTAGTGTTTTGTTCATTGCTTGATTGTAGCTCTTTTTCCAAGCGTTCAGCCTGTAGTTTAGCTGACTGTTTTTCAGCCTTTTATTAAAACAAAATATTTTAAAATTTGCTGATAATTTTTCACAATTATATAAAAATAATATAATAATCATACTACCTCAAGTTATTCAAAACCTCAACATTAACATATACCAAAGTAACAAGTTTTCTCAAAGCAATTAGAAGAATTCAAATGAAAGATATTTGTTCCAAAAAATATGCAAGAACGTTACCTAGACAATTACTTATCAATAGCCCCTACCACCAAGCTAAAACCCATATACTTCTCTCAGAGAATGTGTACCTAACACACTCATTTGATACCTATTTACTATTACTGTGAACATAATTCAAATAAGCATTCTGAGGGATTAAAAGTGCATAGAAGATATGAAAAAATATATTACCAGGTAGACAGGAGGGCTCATTTGTGGTATTAAAAAGTGAGAACTGAAAATCTAAAATCAATGGAGATTAAGGAAAAAAACAAAAAAACAACCCAAGAGATGAAAATTTCAAAATCCTCAACTAATCTGGAGCTTCTGGAAGTATGGGCAAAGAACTCCACAGTTCCTGACCTCATCACATAATAAAAATTCTTAATGAAGTTGTCAAGAAAATTTCTGGTTGGTAATACTCATAGTACTCTTTAATTAGAAAGGGAAAAATAAATACTTTTAAAAAATATTTCTATTCAAAATAGCTAACATGAAAACATTTCACAATTAAAGGATAAGCTTCAGTTCTATAACATCTCATTTCCTATATATCTTAAATATGATAAGGAGTATATTAAAAATAATTCAAAAAAATTATTTCCTCACATATAAAATGATACTCTCCAGGCACAATGAGAGCCCCCCAAAAAAAACCCAACAACAAAGAAAGGCATGATAGCTGCCATTTACTTATTTTCATCTGACAAATAATAAAAACATAGGCTTTTTTGAAAACATCACAAATAAACTTCCCACCCTGTGTCATCATTCAACTTGTTCTAAAAATAATCACTAAATGACCTCAACACAAAGTTTCACACAGAGATCACATACTATACTCAAAACACAATCACCCCACTTATTCTGTCACTGAGGAGATACATTAAGGCTGGAAGGATGGCAACATAAACACTTCATTCTGAAATGTCTTGTGTCTAAGGTCCAATGATACTGTCCAACGACAACTTTAGTTCAGGAATCCACTAAATACTGTCAGGAGCTTCATCCGGAAAACAAAAAGGTGACTTCTACTCTTCAAAACATACTAATTTACTTCTTATACCAGTTGGTTGCCTGGAAAAAACTCGCTACTTTGGATTTGGATATTGGATTTTATATACAAACTATGTGCATACTAATTTCCCTCCAGTTCAAATCACTTCACAACTATTCTGAAACATTCTGAAAACATAACATTTCAGATTGCTCAAAATAAATTTTTAAAAACTATGAAACTAGTATATTTGCTTCATGTAAGACACTAAGCATTATCTAAATAAAATGGTAAAGGGGTCCAGAATTTGCCACTGCGACACAAATATTACTTTGAGCTGAAGTCTTCTGAGAATCACAAGACACAAGAAAAACTTTTATCTTGAACTCCTCTTATCTGTCTAAAAGCAGAGCCTCTAAAAAGAATTTAAATGTTAGAATTCCTATCCCCAGGGGTTTCATAACCAGGGAAGACCAATTTCTATCACAGGAGACACCACCACCAGGATAAGAAATCATCTACACAAACATCATCACAAAATTGCCACATCTCCCATTTGTTTTCCTAAGGGCCCATTTATCTTTCCTAAAAGTCATGTTTTCCTATAATTGTCCTTTCTCCCCGTCTCTTTTCCTCATTAAGATGGTATATAAGCCCCAAATTACAATCGTCTCTGAGTCACATTTTTCTGTGAATTCCTGTTTACACACGAGTAAAAATCTGCCTTTTCTCTTGCTAATCTGTCTGTTGTCAGTTTAACTCACAATCCTCAAACACTGAACCTAAGCAGATAAAGGAAAAGTTTTTCCTTTCCAACAATGGAAACCAAGAACTTCGTAGCAGAATACCTCTAAGAGTACTAATGTAGCTCTGACAGCGCTTTTCTTCCTCTAATGAATTGAGGAATGCTTCAGTGAAGGCTTATGTGCATTAGCAGCCAGGCTGAATTTTGTTACTCTGGCACGAAGCTGTCACAAGACACATAAGTGCAGTATTTCTGTTGAAAAGGATTTACGATTGTAAGATCTTAAATCACAGAGTAAGGGAATGACTAGAAAGAAATTGCTCTTTCTGGTTTGAGATGATTTTAGTCTTCAGAAACTCAATTTTTAAAAAAATGTTTGAATATTCTAATCTGTGGCATTGTAAGAGTTAAAACATTTCAGCTAGGTGACATGACTCCCAAAGAACAAATAATCCCTTTGTAAATGTGGTAGCATAGCTATTGCTTCAATCAAGAGCTTTCTTCTTTACAGAAAGTATATCTACTCTTGGGATTCCACAAATGCATCAGCATTAAAGTGGTGAGCATGTATTTATGCTCTAAAAATCAAAGGTCTGTCAACTGCACTTCAAAAAAAAAAAAAGAAAGAAAAGAAAAAGGATGCCATAGTCTACCGGGAAGCAATTAAAACCTTACCTCCAGGGATCTGACTGTAGCCTGCATCTCAGCCAACTGCCGCACCTGAATTCTTTGGGCATTTTCCACCTGAGCACTAGAATTCTCTTTTTCAGCTCTTAATTCTGCTACTTCAGCTTCTAAACTTTTTAATTTCTGATTCAAATGGGTTTTTTCTCGAACAAGCTGGTCCACTCGTTTGCCCTCTCTTGTGGGATCGACACTGTGCAACTGGTTAAGGAGCTCTTTATCTTCCTCCAATCTTGCAATCTAATAATAATTTGAAAGAAAACATATAACCTTAAATTTTCAGCCATAAACATGTTACAAGTCAGCAAATTAAAATTTGAAATTGCACAATACGAAACAAAAAAGCTCAGGTGGTGAATGAAAAAGGAAAGGAAAAAAAATTCTAAAATGTCACATTCTTCATTCTGTACTTGGCACGACTCAAGTGTGAGGGCAAGGACCCTGTCCTATTTTTCTCCCTCCATCTCCTCATGGTGTTTAGCACAGGGCTTCATCAGATGCTAGCTAAAGTTCAAAATTAAAAATAACACTACAGAATAATTTAAAATATGTCAAGTATTTTAAAAATTCATCAGAACATTATAGAGGCTTACACAAGATCAATATGCTGATTACTCCTAAGCTTTTCCTCATGTGACAGTAATTCTTTGGCTATATCTACACTAATAAAATCATCTATTCCAAGGCAACTTAATTTACAAAAAAAGCTGCTTGTCCATATTACTAACTACAAATGTGACTGATGAGAGTTTTAATGACAGCTGAGAATTTATTAAAGCCCCAGCTGTAGTGATGGCCTAGTTCTTAATTCTCAGATGCAAGAAAGAACTGAAAATCACTACCCCAGGGTAATGACAAATCACCAGGGAACTTGTTGAACAGAAAGTCTTCTTATTCATGCCAACCACTGAAACTGGATCCCATGCACCTCAGCATCAGGAGATTTCAAGCTGCTTCCTAACCTCTAACGCACTTCAGAGGTCCCACACCTCCAGGAATGAGGGTCCAAATAATCAAAGTAAAACTCATTCTTTCCCTTTGCTGATCTTTCCAACTCCCTATCCCCAACTACTACCACTAACAAATCTTTGTTGTTAACCATACCAGCTCCTCTTTTTATGTATGGGGTTTCTTTGGAGGATTTAACTTTAAAAAACAAATTCAGTTGTTTAAAAAAGAGAGAGAAATAAAGTTAAAAACGACATCTATAAACACCACCAGGGGTTGTTTTAGCCAGGATGAGCTTAGAAGGCTCACTTTAAGCCAAAAGGACTTAAAATAATGCTCTGCAGCCTGGGCCAAAATGGCCCAAGAGACAACTGATTGCTCACATTGCTATAAATGAATCTAAGAAGTGCGGTCAAGAAGCAACAGTTAGAACCAAACATGGAACAATGGCTGCTGCTGCTAAGTCCCTCAGTCATGTCAGACTCTGTGCGACCCCACAGAGGGCAGCCCACCAGGCTCCTCTGTCCCTGGGATTCTCCAGGCAAGAATACTGGAGTGGGTTGCTATTTCCTTCGCCAATGCATGCATGCATGCTAAGTCACTTCAGTCATGTTCAACTCTCCGCGACCCCACAGACAGCAGCCCACCAGGCTCCTCTGTCAACAGGATTCTCCAGGCCAGAATACTGGAGTGGGTTGCCATTTCCTTCTCCATGGAACAATGGACTGATTCCAAATTGGGAAAGGAATATGTCAAGGCTGTATACTGTCACCCTGCTAAATTAATTTATACGCAGAGTACATCACGAGAAATGCCCGGCTGGATAAAGCTCAAGCTGGAATCAAGATAGCCACGAGAAATATCAATAACCTCAGATATGCAGATGACACCCCTCTTATGGCAAAAGAAGAGGAGGAAATAAAGAGCCTTTTGATGAAGGTGAACAAGACAGTGAAAAAGCTGGCTTACAGGGGTGGCGGCCGAGAGGAGCTACCCCACTTCCGAGGTCAGGGGCAGCGGCCAAGAGGAGCAACCCCACCTCCAAGCAGCAGCTGCTGCGGGGCGCAGGAGGGCTGAGAGGAGCTACTCCACGTTCAACGTCAGGAGGGGCAGCCGTGAGAAGATACCCCTCGTCCAAGATAAGGAGCAGCGGCTGCGCTTTGCTGGAGCAGCCTTGAAGAGATACCCCATGTCCGAGGTAAGAGAAACCCAAGTAAGACGGTAGGTGTTCCGAGAGGGCATCAGAGGGCAGACACACTAAAACCATAATCACAGAAAACTGGCCAATCTGATCACAGGACCACAGTCATGTCTAACTCAGTAAAACTAAGCCATGCCGTGTGGGGCCACCCAAGACGGTCGGTTCACGGTGGAGAGGTCTGACAGAATGTGGTTCACTGGGGAAGGGAATGGCAAACCACTTCAACATTCTTGCCTTGAGAACCCAATGAACAGTATGAGAAGGCAAAATGACAGGATACTGAAAGAGGAACTCCCCAGGTCGGTAGGTGCCCAATATGCTACTGGAGATCAGTGGAGAAACAACTCCAGAAAGAATGAAGAGACAGAGCCAAAGCAAAAACAACACGCAGTTGTGGATGTGACTGGTGATAGAAGCAAGCTCCGATGCTGTAAGGAGCAATATTGCATAGGAACCTGGAATGTTAGGTCCATGAATCAAGGCAAATTGGAAGTGGTCAAACAGAAGATGGCAAGAGTGAATGTCGACATTCTAGGAATCAGCAAACTAAAATGGACTGGAATGGGTGAATTTAACTCAGATGACCATTACATCTACTACTGTGGGCAGGAATCCCTTAGAAGAAATGGAGTAGCCATCATAGTCAACAAAAGAGTCCGAAAAGCAGTATTTCGATGCAATCTCAAAAATAACAGAATGATCTCTGTTCGTTTCCAAGGCAAACCATTCAATACCACGGTAATCCAAGCCTATGCCCCAACCAGTAACGCTGAAGAAGCTGAAGCTGAACGGTTCTATGAAGACCTACAAGACCTTTTAGAATTAACACCCCAAAAAGATGTCCTTTTCATTATAGGGGACTGGAATGCAAAAGTAGGAAGTCAAGAAACACCTGGAGTAACAGGCAAATTTGGCCTTGGAGTACGGAATGAAGCAGGGCAAAGGCTGCTAGAGTTTTGCCAAGAGAACACACTAGTCATAGCAAACACCCTCTTCCAACAACACAAGAGAAGACTCTACACATGGACATCACCAGATGGTCAACACCGAAATCAGACTGATTATATTCTTTGCAGCCAAAGATGGAGAAGCCCTATACAGTCAGCAAAAACAAGACCAGGGGCTGACTGGCTCAGATCATGAACTCCTTATTGCCAAATTCAGACTTAAACTGAAGAAAGTAGGGAAAACCACTAGAGCATTCAGGTATGACCTAAATCAAATCCCTTATGACTATACAGTGGAAGTGAGAAATAGATTTAAGGGACTAGATCTGATAGACAGAGAGCCTGATGAACTATGGACAGAGGTTCGTGACGTTGTACAGGAGACAGGGATCAAGACCATCCCCATGGAAAAGAAATGCAAAAAGGCAAAACGGTTGTCTGAGGAGGCCTTACAAATAGCTGTGAAAAGAAGAGAAGTGAAAAGCAAAGGAGAAAAGGAAAGACATTCCTATTTGAATAGAGTTCCAAAGAATAGCAGGGAGAGATAAAGCCTTCCTCAGTGATCAATGCAAAGAAATAGAGGAAAACAAAAGAACGGGAAGGAGTAGAGATATCTTCAAGAAAATTAGAGATATCAAGGGAACATTTTAGGCAAAGATGGGTTCGATAAAGGACAGAAATGGTATAGAAGCAGAAGATACTAAGAAGAGGTGGCAAGAATACACAGAAGAACTGTACAAAAAAGTTGTACAGTTCTTATCATGACCCAGATAATCACGATGGTGTGATCACTCACCTAGAACCAGACATCCTGGAATGTGAAGTCAGGTGGGCCTTAGAAAGCATCACTACGAACAAAGCTAGTGGAGGTGATGGAATTCCAGTTGAGCTATTTCAAATCCTGAAAGATGATGCTGTGAAAGTGCTGCACTCAATATGCCAGCAAATTTGGAAAACTCCACAGTGGCCACAGGACTGGAAAAGATCAGTTTTCATTCCAATCCCTAAGAAAGGCAATCCCTTTGAGAATGCTCAAACTACCGTACAGTTGCACTCATCTCACACGCTAGTAAAGTAATGCTCAAGGCTTCAGCAATATGTGCCAGGCTTCAGCAATACGTGAACCGAGAACTTCCAGATGTTCAAGCTGGTTTTAGAAAAGGCAGAGGAACCAAAGATCAAATTGCCAATATCCGCCGGATCATCGAAAAAGTAAGAGAGTTCCAGAAAAACATCTATTTCTGCTTATTGACTACGCGAAAGCCTTTGACTGTGTGGATCACAATAAACTGTGGAAAATTCTGAAAGAGATGGGAATACCAGACCACCTGGCCTGCCTCTTGAGAAACCTGTATGCAGGTCAGGAAGCAAGTTAGAACTGGACATGGAACAACAGACTGGTTCCAAATAGGAAAAGGACTATGTCAAGGCTGTATATTGTCACCCTGCTTATTTAACTTATATGCAGAGTACATCATGAGAAACGCTGGGCTGGAGGAAGCACAAGCTGGAATCAAGATTGCTGGGAGATGTATCAATAACCTCAGATATGGAGATGACACCACCCTTATGGCAGAAAGGGAAGAACTAAAGAGCCTCTGGATGAAAGTGAAAGAGGAGAGTGAAAAAGTTGGCTTAAAGCTTAACATTCAGAAAACTAAGATCATGGCATCTGGTCCCATCACTTCATGGGAAATAGACGGGGAGACAGTGGAAACAGTGTCAGACTTTATTTTTTGGGCTCCAAAATCACTGCAGATGGTGACTGCAGTCATGAAATTAAAAGACGTTTACTCCTTGGAAGGAAAGTTATGACCAACCTAGACAGCAGAGCAAAAAGCAAAGACATTACTTTGCCAACAAAGGTCCATCTGGTCAAGGCTATGGTTTATCCAGTGGTCATGTATGGATGTGAGGGTTGGACTGTGAAGAAAGCTGAGTGCCGAAAAGTTGATGCTTTTGAACTGTGGTGTTGGAGAAGACTCTTGAGAGTCCCTTGGACTGCAAGGAGATCCAACCAGTCCATCCTAAAGGAGATCAGTCCTGGGTGTTCATTGGAAGGACTGATACTGAAGCTGAAACTCCAGTACTTTGGCCACCTCATGTGAAGAGGTAACTCGTTGGAAAAGAGCCTGATGCTGGGAGGGATTGGGGTCAGGAGGAGAAGGGGATGACAGAGGATGAGATGGCTGGATGGCATCACCGACTTGATGGGCATGAGTTTGAGTCAACTCCGGGAGTTGGTGATGGACAGGGAGGCCTGGCGTGCTGCGATTCATGGGGTCGCAAAGAGTTGGACACGACTGAGCGCCTGAACTGAACTGAACTGAAAAATCAACATTCAAAAAACGAAGATCATGACATCTGGTCCCATCACTTTTGTCTATTATAATGTAGTTCAGAGTAATCTGAGAAGGGTGTAAATTAGAGAATTTGGAATATTTTAAATAAAGGAAACACCTGGACCTAAAGCAGCACTTCAGATAGAACTTTAGAACCCACCAGAACAAAAGTGTTCTGAGAGATTTAATGATGTCTACCAACTTGATTATGTACATGTCAGCGTTAAGGACCCAAACAAGGAGGCATAATCAGTTCTCCTGCTATCAGTGCTATAAGGAAAAAAGACCATGTGGTAACAGAGACCCAGAAAACTTCTCCTTTTTGCCATAGGAATTTTGGCTTCTCATGATCCCTACATAAGCCAAGGTAGAGCACATCCAGTTTGGGACACATGATGGAACAGTCTCAGCGACCTGTCATTATGTATTATATCAGTTTTTCATATGGTGCAGTGCTCACTGCCCTCTCTCAAGATCTTAATACTTCTTCACTGGATTGCTCTTTCACTCATTCAGCCTACATCACAATCACCTGAACCTAAAACTCTCTGTATTGCTCTTCATTACTATTTGCAGAATAATATAAAATCAGAGTCCTAATAAAATGAAAACACAGTAGTACCACTTCCAAATAACAATGTATGCAACTTCAGAATTTCATTTGTATAAAATCCCAGACTTAATGTCAAACGCACTTAATACAGTCAAACGCACTAAGAAATCATGACATATCTTTTTCATAAGATATCTTCTTTCATGTAATTTTTAAAATTTAAAATATCATGAGGAAAATGTGAATTCCTAGTGCTCCTCAGGAAAACACTAATAATAAAATCTTCTTCAAGTATTACCATATGAACCAAAACACTAAAGAATAGGAGAAGTGAAAATGTACAAGTATTGTGTGAGTCCTTAATTAATGCAAGAAAATCCAATTATTTTTAATACACCAAGATAATATATTTTATACCAGTTAAAATTATAAAATTTATAGATGGCAAGGGGAGGCCTTACTTTGAAGTTTTACTGCTGTTTTGCAATCCACATCATCTCACTAGCTTTTACTTTAATTGTATAGAGAAACTGGAGTGTAAAGATAAGTGATGGAATGAAAGCAGACACCCAATTATCCACTAATTAATACTGCTCCTGCATAATCAACTGGGAAGTAGAAAGAAGAGAATTTCGGCCTTATTAGAAAGTTTCACTTTTCCAGCTTTTACTAATCATGGCATAGAGCTAGCCATTTATGTCCAGATTTCTAAGAACGTCATAAGACACTCCAATTAGAAAATTAATGATGCCACTGGCATCTTAAAATTTTTAATGATTATCATTTGGTCTTTCATGGATGAAAAATAGAATAGCCATCAGATTTCAGATGCAGGTTTCATTCTTTAAAAGAAAAAAAGATAAAACTAAGAAACGAGAGAGTACAAATAATCATTACCAGATAAACATCAACCAACATCAGATTTTAAAAGCAAAGTATAAAAGAGAGCATCATTATCTTTAATTTCAGTAGTTACTCTTCAACATATTAAATCTACATTTTAAATTTGAAATTTTTATCATTCCTTTTCCCAGAGGAAAAATTTTATATGTAGTTCCCTTAAACGGATTCAAAATCTTATATAAATCAACTCATTTCTCTACAACATTACAGTGGTAGATGGCCCCTAATTAACATGGCAACCTCAAATCATTAGTAATTTCAAATTTAAAACTCTGGGCTGGGAGTTGGGGTACGAGAGTTCTGTTAACTTGGCTAATGAGTTTCTGTGAAACTTTGGGCAAGTCCCTTACCTTGTGCTTCACTGTCTCCATTTAAAATGGAGAAAATAAGACAGTCCTGCCCCATCTCACTGACCATAATAGAAGTGAGATCCAATGTTTAAAAAAAAAAAAAGGCCATAAATAATTTTTTAATGAAAAAGACTATTATTTTTAGTTTTTTAGTACCAAATTCTTAATGGACTCAAATAATCTGAAGTTCATTCAACCTCTTACATTTCAAATAATCATGGAGCAATTTGCTCACTAATAAAAAGAAATCAGTTTGATCTAACTAGTAAATGTTAAAGGAAGGACAGTATATTTTAGCTCTTAATTCCAACTAAAGACAATGCAATAAATATATGATGAAGATATGTTTGTACACAGAACACTCCCCATAACTACAGACAACAAGCAATTTTTTTTATAAATTCAACTAGCATTAAATTCTTATTTGAATGAAAGTGTGTTAGTTGCTCAGTTTTGTCCCACTCTTTGCGACCCCATGGACTGTAGCCTGCCAGGCTCCTCTGTCCATGGAATTCTCCAGGCAAGAATACTGGTGTGGGTGGCCATCTCCTTCTCCAGGGGATCTTCCCCATGCAGGGATTGAACCTGGGTCTCCTGCATTGCAGGCCGGTTCTTTCCCATCTGAGCCACCAGGGAACATAGCAGGATAAAACTGTTATCTCTCTCTTTCCATCCTGAAAAATCACCTAAAAATAACATGAAGAATAAGAAACACAAATTTCATTTTTGGCAAGTTTAGGAGACAAACCGCAAAATGAGCACAGAGGCCACCTAACTCAACAGACACACAATACGGTTGTAGACTACAGGCATTATTACGGTTGTAGATGTCAGAAAGAATACAGTGATGGTGAGGGGCACGATCTTAGGGGTGATGGGCACTCCCTAAGGCATAAATTCCTTAATTTTATCAGTAGAAATAAGGAGCATCAGCTGACAGCCAGAGCTCTCCTGAATATGCTTTGATTTTAATAAGTAGAGGGGGACACTGCTAACCAAGCAATCACAGAGACAAACTTTATTTGCAAAGAGAAGTCTGTCTCTGTGGTTACACATCTCCATTACTGAGGAAAAAGGAAAGAGGGAAAGAAGAAAAATTAAGTCAAAAAAGAACATTCACAAGAAAAATGCTGCTACAGAGCAGATGAAAATAATGACAAAAATGCTGCTACAGAGCAGATGAAAATAATGACAAATATTAGTCATATAATTATTAGCCAATAAAACAATTATGCAATCAGCTCTAAGTTGGGATTCACAAAAAATATATAATCATAAAATTTTATTGATTAGTAGCATAACGACTAAACCAGTATAATCAGTCACTCACCTCTGATTTGTGTTTTATTTCTTTTTCTTCTAAAATACGTGCAAATTCTTCTTTCTGGTGTTCAAATTCTGATTTGAGAAATGTATGTTCATAGCGAAGCTTATTATATTCAGCTCTATACTTTTCCACTTCCTAAATTTAAAAAGATTGTAATTTATCACAAATTTCAAAACGAAATTTATAGTTACTTCAAAAATCACTTTTGCAAAAAATTTAAACTGTTTTATACTGAAAGCCAATCTAAAAGTAAAAAATAAGCTTAACAGAAGTATAAACAAACTTTGGAAAAGTCCTCATGACAAGAATGCTACAAACAGAATTAGCATACTCCTGAAAAGGTATTAATAAAGCAAGTTATCATAAATCTCATTTCCTCATTGATTCTCATAATAGAAATGTGTAGCATGTCAGAAGTTTTGACTTCTGGGCTTAATAAAATAATATTTAAGAATGTAGCACACCTTTCAAAATAGATTTAAAAGTTAATTCTATGAGAGAGTAGCACTGAAGTATTCACACTACCATGTGTAAAATAGCTAGCTAGTGGGAAGCTGCTATATAGCACAGGGAGTTCACCTCAGTGCTCTGTGATAACCTAAAGAGATGGAATCGGGGGTGGGGGTGACAGGGAAGCTCAAAAAGGAGGGTATATATGTTTACATACAGTTGATTCACATTGCTGTACAGTCAATATTGTAAAGCAATTACATTCGAATTTTAAAAAATAATAAAAATAAAAACTAATTCTATAACATAAAATACCCCCTTAAAAGTCAGAAAGGATGAATTCTAAGTATGTAAATGGTTATTTGAATGCCTAGCATAGTAACCTAAGGTTCAATCAAATGTTATAATGATAGTCCAAGTCAACACACCAGTCTGAAGTATAACATCAACCCTCCTGACTAACCAACAACACATGCAATACCTATGATCCAATTCTGTTCCCTAACACTAAAAAGTTGATGGCCTTCTGAATCCCAATAAAAACTTAGGCAACAGAGCAAGAAGATGTGGGAGACACTATTTCAACATGCATCAAGAAATTAGTAAGGAAAGCATGCCTCCTAAAATACTCAGCTCACTGTAAATCTTCAGTTGAAAGATTTCTAAGTCAGTTTATTGACCAAGAAAGTGGGTTTCATGATTTTATTATGGACATACTTTGATTAAAAAAAAAATCCTTTCACTTAACTTGATCATCTAACTCAGGTTTAAGTGATTTTGTTATATCCCAAATTTAAATCTACTCAGTTCAGTTCAGTCTCTCAGTTGTGTTCGACTCTTTGTAACCCCATGGACTGCAGCACACCAGGCCTCCCTGTCTATCACCAACTCCTGGAGTTTACTCAAACTCATGTCCATTGAGTCGGTGATGCCATCCAACCATCTCATCCTCTGTCGTCCCCTTCTCCTGCCTTCAATCTTTCCCAGCATCAGGGTCTTTTCCAATGAGTCAGTTCGTCATATCAGTTGGCCAAAGTATTAGAGTTTCAGCTTCAGCATCAGTCCTTCCAATGAATAATCAGGACTGATTTCCTTTAGGATGGACTGGTTGGATCTCCTTGCAATCCAAGAGACTCTCAAGAGTCTTCTCCAGCACCACATTCAAAAGCATCAATTCTTTGGTGCTCTTTCTTTATAGTTCAACTCTTATATCCATACGTGACTCCTGGAAAAAACCACAGCCTCAACCAGATGGACCTTTGTTGGCAAAGTAATGTCTCTGCTTTTTAATATGCTGTTCAGGTTGGTCATAACTTTTCTTCCAAGGAGTAAGCGTCTTTTAATCTTATGGCTTCAGTCACCATCTGCAGTAATTTTGGAGTCCAAAAAATAGTTTACTACTACTAAACTGTAATGCTTTGGTTACCAACGAGGGTGATATTCAAAAAATGAGTTTATCAAGCCAGAAAATCATTTAGAAAAGAGGATTCCACAACTATTTTGTGCAATGGCAGTATCACTAGACTACAACTTTCCAAAGGGGTCCATTGTGAAGGGGACAATATTCATTTGCATCTATAAGATTCAGTATATTTATTAAATAATGTAACATATAAAATGTCTAGCACAGTTACCTAATATAGTCAGTATTTGTCATCTTTTCCTGTTCCTTTATCAAACAATTAGTCACATTATACTAACATTGCATATGAGGAGACATCTCAATTTGAAGAAAAACTAACAAATTTTTACTTTTCTGAGGTTGCTTGAAATTCATTCTTTCATTCAACAAATATTAATTGAGCACCTGCTGTATGCTAAGAGTTTCAACAACTTGGACTATAACAGTCAACAAAAACAGATAAAGGTTCCTCTTCTCATGCAACTTATATTCTAGCAGTTGTAAAGAGAAAAATTTTAAAACAAATACAATAAATATATAGCATATTCAGAAAATTATAAATATTAGAGAAAAATTAAAAGTAAAGCAGAGTAAATGGGCATCCAAAAATCTAAAGACTGATGGAAAGTCAGGCTGCAATATTAAATGGAGGCAGTAGGTCAAAGTAGGCCTCACTGGGAAGGTGAAATTTCAGCTGCCTTGAAGATGAGAAAGTTAACCAAGAGATATATGGCAGGAGTAATAGGTACGGCAAAGCCTCGAACGGCACCATTTCTAGAGTGCCAACACCAACAAGGTTAATGTGGATGGAGGAACAGGATCTTATCCTGTGCAGTCTTGAAGGGCATTATAAGGACTTTGAGTAAGAACGGAAGCCACTGCAGGGCTTTTGAGTAGGAAAATGATGTTTTTCTCATTAAGCCTTTCACAGTCTAATGAAAATATAAATACAAATTACTTACTTCATCTAGATTCCTAAAACGTTCTCTCATTGGAGTTTCCAGCTCTTGTTGTATTTGGGCTCGTAACAATTCCAACTTTTGTGGAGTTAATACCTAATACGTGGAGAAATACAAACAATTCTAAATTCAAAATCACAAATATTAAATTCAGGAATTAGACAAATTTTGAAGCCTCTCTCCTAATCATAACAGTGAAATTCAACTAACAGAAATGTCGCAACATACTTAATTTTACAGTAATCATTATATAAACAGAACCATCACCTGAAACAACGAAACTCAATTTCAAGCTCTCAGAGATTAACAGACTAACACACAGAGTCAAACTTCATAAAGATTACAGAAATTTACCAGGAAGTTTGTCTCTCCCCACAATTAGTTCAAAATCTCAAGTTAAAAATAATTTACACACATAAATACCTAAGAACAGGCAATATAGGTTGACCAGACAAGATGAACAAAAAAGATATTCAGTACAGAAAGAATGGCACATCAAAGGAACAGGAAAACTAATACTTATGTAGAACACAAAATCAAAGAATGGATAAAATATTAGATTCACTAGGGAGAAAAATGATCCTCAAAGGTGGCCTTAAAGGCATTTTAGGTAGAACCACACTAAGCACTACAGGAAATTCAGAATTCTGGGACCCTCCGTCAATACTGGTAGTAATCTCCAGACTCTGTAACAACCAAGACCATGCTGAAAATTCTGTTAAACACCGCCCAGGTGACGTGCATCCTGGCTGGAAACAAAAGGGAAAGGGGAGCCATAGAGTAGAAGGTTCCTGAATACCAAGTTCATACTCTTATAACTTACTCCATACTTATTTAAAATTTTTCTTTTACTTAAAATGAACAAACATAATTACATAAATAAAATAATTCAAACAAAATAAAATATAAAAGGAAAAATCTGTCTTTTTCTCACTTCAGTCATCTAGCTTCCCTCTTAGAAACCAACCAGTGTCAGTAACTTTTGCAGATTTCTTGAGGCAGTCTATAATGCATAAGCACATATACTACGTTCAATTTTTACAGAAAGAAAGGCATACCATACACATTTTCTGCACCTTGTTTATCCATTGAAGGTTTTTGAGCTTAAGAATGGCAACATCATATGTTCATTTTAGGAAGAAGCAAGATGGATCAAAAGTGCTGGTAGGAAAAACTGGTGGCTATAGGAAGGAGAAGCAGTGAATGGGGCTAGAGAAACCAAAGAGAAAGTTCCTCTAATAAAATGGTTTACGATGTCAAGAGACTAATAATTGAGTCCAAAGTGCAAAGTAACTGTTTCAGTTAGTTCAGTCACTCAGTCGTGTCAGACTCTTTGTGACCCTATGGACTGCAGCACACCAGGCCTCCCTGTCCATCACCAACTCCCGGAGCTTGCTCAAACTCATGTCCATTGAGTTGGTGATGTCGTCCAATCAACTCATCCTCTGTCGTCCCCTTCTCCTCCTGCCTTCAACCTTTCCCATCAGAGACTTTTCCAGTGAGTCAGTTCTTCGCATCTGGTGGCCAAAGTATTGGAGTTTCAGCTTCAGCATCAGTTCTTCCAATGAATATTCAGGACTGATTTCCTTTCGGATGGACTGGTTGGATCTCCCTGCAATCCAAGGGACTCTCAAGAGTCTTCTCCAACACCACAGTCCAAAAGCATCAATTCTTCAGCGCTCAGCTTTCTGTATACTCCAACTCTCACACCCAGACATGACTACTGGAAAAACCACAGCTTTGACTAAATGGACCTTTGTTGGCAAAGTGATGTCTCTGCTTTTTAATATGCTGTTCAGGTTGGTCGTAACTTTTCTTCCAAGGAGCAAGCGTTTTCCAAATTTGCTGGCATAGAGAGTGCAGCACTTTCACAGCATCATCATTTAGGATTTGAAATAGCTCAACTGGAATTCCATCACCTCCACTAGCTTTGTTCATAGTGATGCTTCCTAAGGCGCACTTGACTTCACATTCCAGGATGTCTGGCTCTAGGTGAGTGATCACACCATTGTGGTGATCTGGGTCATGAAGATCTTTTTTGTACAGTTGTTCTGTGTATTCTTGCCACCTCTTCTTAATACCTTTTGCTTCTGTTAAATCCATACCACTTCTGTCCTTTATTGTGCCCATCTTTGCCTAAAATGTTCCCTTGGTATCACTAATTGTCTTGAAGAGATCTCTAGTCTTTCCCACTCTTTTGTTTTCCTCTATTTCTTTGCATTGATCACTGAGGAGGGCTTTCTTATCTCTCCTTGCTATTCCTTGGGACCCTGCATTCAAATGGGTAGATCTTTCCTTTTCTCCTTTGCTTTTTGCTTCTTTTCTTTTCACAGCTCTTTGTGAGGCCTCCTCAGACAACCATTTTGCCTTTCTGCCTTTCTTTTTCTTGGGAATGGTCTTGATCCCTGCCTCCTGTACAACGCCATGAACCTCCATCCATAGTTCTCAGGCACTCTTGTCTATCAAATCTAATCCCTTGAATCTATTTGTCACTTCCACTGTATAATCATAAGGGATTTGATTCAGGTCATACCTGAATGGTCTAGTGGTTTTCCCTACTTTCTTCAGTTTAAGTCTGAATTTGGTCACAAGGAGTTCATGATCTGAGCGACAGTCAGCTCCCAGTCTTGTTTTTGCTGACTGTATAGAGCTTCTCCATCTTTGGCTGCAAAGAATATAATCAATCTGATTTCGGTGTTGACCATCTGGTGATGTTCATATGTAGTCTTCTCTTGTGTTGCTGGAAGAGGGTGTTTGCTGTGACCAGTGCGTTCTCTTGGCAAAACTCTATTTGCCTTTGCCCTGCTTCATTCTGTACCCCAAGGCCAAATATGCCTGTTACTCCAGGCATCTCTTGACTTCCTACTTTTGCATTCCAGTCCCCTATAATGAAAAGGACATCTTTTTGGGGTGTTAGTTGTAGGACATCTTGTGGGTCTTCATAGAACCGTTCAACTTCAGCTTCTTCAGCATTACTGGTCTGGGGCACAGTTGGATTACTGTGATACTGAATGGTTTGCCTTGGAAACAGAGATCATTCTGTTGCTTTTGAGACTGCATCCAAGTACTGCTTTTTGAACTCTTTCGTCGACTATGATGACTAATCCATTTCTTCTAAGGGATTCTTGCCCACAGTAGTAGATGTAATGGTCATCTGAGTTAAATTCACCCATTCCAGTCCATTTTAGTTCACTGATTCCTAAAATGTTGACGTTCAACCCTTGCCATCTCCTGTTTGACCACTTCCAGTTTGCCTTGATTCATGGACCTAACATTCCAGGTTCCTATGCAATATTGCCCTGCATTGCACTTTCCTTCCATCACCAGTCACATCCACAACTGGGTGTTGTTTTTGCCTTGGCTCCATCTCTTCATTCTTTCTGGAGTTATTTCTCCACTGATCTCCAGTAGCATACTGGGCACCTACTGATCTGGGGAGTTCATCTTTCAGTGTCCTGTCTTCTTGCCTTTTCAAATTGTTCATGGGGTTCTCAAGGCAAGAATACTGAAGTGGTTTGCCATTTCCTTCTCTAGTGGACCACGTTTTGTCAGAACTCCCCACTACAACATGTCCATCTTGAATGGGTGGCGCTAAATGGAATGGTTCATAGTTTCCTTGAGTTAGACAAGGCTGTGGTCCATGTGATCAGATTGGTTAGTTTTCTGTGACTGTGGTTTTCAATCTGTGTGCTCTCTGATGGAGAAGAATAAGAGGCTTATGGAAGATTCCTGATGGAAGAGACTGACTCTCAGGGGAAAACTGAGTCTTATTCTGATGGGCGGGGCCATGCTCAGTATATCTTTACTCTAATATTCTGTTGATGGGAGGTGCTGTGTTCTCTCCCGGTTATCTACCTGGGGCCAAACTATGGTGGAGGTGATGAAGATAACGGTGACCTTCTTCAAAACGTCCCATGCATGCTCTCAGTGCCCCCACCCTCTAGCAGGCTGCCGCTGACCCACGCCTCCACCAGAGACTCCTGGACACTCACAGCTAAGTCTGGGTCAGTCTCTTGTGGAGTCACTGCTCCTTCCTCCTGGGTCCTGGTGCACCCAAGGTTCTGTTTGTGCCCTCCAAGAGCCTGTTTTCCCAGTCCTGTGTAAGTTCTGGAGGCTCTGTGGTGGGGTTAATGGCGACCTCCTCCAAGAGGGCTTATGCCATGCCCAGGTCTGCTGCATCCAGAGCCCCTGCCCCTGCAGTAGTCCACTGCTGACCTGGACCTCTGCAGGAGACACTCAAACACAGTTCTGTCTCAGTCTCTGTGGGGTCTCTGGGTCCTGGGGTTTGTTTGAGCCCTCTGAGCATCTCTGGCAGGTATGGGGTTTGATTCTAAATGCAATTTCACTCCTCCTACCATCTTGCTGTAGGGCTGCGCAAAAAGGTCATTCAGGTTTTTCTGTAAGCTGTAAGGGAAAAACTCAAATGAACTTTTTGGCCAACCCAATAATTTAAAAAGAATATATAAATTTTATTTGGATCCTTTTTCAAACAAACCAACTTTAAAAACAACAAGGAAACAAAACTGAGAATATTAGGAATATCTTAAAGAAAACATAACATTAAAAGGTTTTAAGAAAAGTACTTTTAGGTATGGAAACAGTATTGTGGCTATGCCTCCAAGGAACTGCTCAGGTATATAATAGAGAAATGTACTAACATATCTAGGGTTGAGATGATATGATTAGGTTCAAAATAATCCAGGGGGGTTGAAAGAGAGAGGCAGTATGTTAGAAGACAAGACAACACTGGCTCCAAGAGGGTAATTACGTATGCTTACATATGTAACTGGTGATAGGTACATGGGGATGCATCATCCCACTCTCTATATTTTTGTAGTTGCTTCAGATTTCTATAATTAAAAGTTAATTAAAACAAAAGTCCTTTCACTTCAAGCAGATGGAATAGAGACCAGCTTTACTCCCTTGTCTGAAACAAAAGATTGAACAAAAATCAAACAATGGTTTTCAAGACGCTGCACATGATGAAGCAACAAATATCCCTAAGAGACAGAAAACAAAGAAGCTGAGCTTTGCTAAAAGCTTCCAGGCTGTGACAAAGGAAGAGTCTGATGGACCCCAACTTAAGGAGACAGAACCAAGGCTCCAGGGAGACTAGTGTAGCTAGAGTCAAAGACTGAGTAACAGAGAGGAGGGTAGCAGGGAAAGAAAATGATGGAGATCTGCAAAATGACCTCTCAACTCATTCAGTATTGATCAGGACATGCATGTAAGGAAAATACCTAAGGTCAGGAAGAAATCCACCTGAAAGGATTAGAAGAATGGACTACTCAGAGCTCATGTAGAGTTCCCTCTCCCAGAAGCCACACTAAAAGCTTCATTTCACAGAGATATGAGTAGAATACTCAGAAGAGTCTCAGCAGTGAGAAATAATCAGGACTAAACTTCTCTCACTTAACAAATCTTAAAGGCAAGACCCAGAATGGCAAAACTGTTTCCAAAAAACTGTGTCCCAAAACAAAGATCAAGAATATTTACCAGAATACAAAAATATCTAGCATTCAACAAAATAAAATTCATAATGTCTAGAAACCAATAAATATTTACCAGGCATAAAGACTTAAGAATAAATTTCACCAAGGAGGTGAAAAACCTGTACACTGAAAACTGTAAGGCACAGATGAGAAAAACTGAAGATACTAAAAAATGGAAAGATATTTCATGCTCATGGATTGAAATAATAGTTAAAATATGCATACTAACCAAAGCAATCTACAGATTCAGTGCAACCCTTACAAAATCCTAATGGCAGATTTCACAGAACTGCAATAATTTTTAAGTTTGTATGGAACCATGAAAGACTCTAAATAGCCAAAACAACCTTGAGAAATAAGAACAAAGCCAGAGGTATCATATTCTCTGGTTTCAAACTATACTACGAAGCTACAGTAATTAAAACAGTATGGTACTGGCACAAAAACAGATATGTGGGTCAATGGAACAGAACATAGAGAGCCCAGAAATAAACCCATATATATATATGGAAAATTAACTTATAACAAAAGAAGAAAGAAACATGATGGAGAAAGGATAGTCTCTTTAATAAACAATGCTGGGAAAACTGGACTGCCACATGAAACAGAATAAAACCAGACCACTATCTTATACCATACACAAATTAACTCAAAATAAAGATGTGAATTCAAAACCTGAAACCATAATATTTATAGAAGAAAACACAGATGGTAACCTCATTAATGTTAATTCTTACCAATGTTTTAGTAGATTAGACTCTAAAGGAAAGGGAAACAAAAGTAAAAACAAGCAAATATCAAATTGAAAAGCTTCTGCACAGCAAAGGAAACCATAAACAAAACAAAAGGAAACCTACTGAATAGGAGAAATTATTTGCAAATCACTTACTACCAAGGGGTTAGTATCCAAAATATATTATAGAACTTATATAACTCAACACTAAAAAGCCAAGCAACCCAATTTAAAAATAGGCAGAGAATCTGAGCAGATATTTTTCCAAAGACAACACACAAGTGGCCAACAGGTACATGAAAGATACTTAACATCACTAATTATCAGGAACCTGCAAGCAAAAACCACAATGAGATATCATCTCATACCTGTAAGTAATGGTGATTATCAAAAGAACAACAAATAATGAGTGTCAGTGAGTATGCGGAGCAGAGACTGTTAAACTATTAGTGAGAATGTAAACTGGTGCAGCAGCTATGGAAAACAGCAGAAAGGTTTCTTTAAAAAATTAAAAACAATTCCATTTCTGGGTATTTATCTAAAGAATACAAAAGCACTAATTCAAAAAGACATATGAATTTTTATGTCCACTACAACATTATTTACAATAGCCAAAATATGCAAACAACCTAAGTGTCTACTGATGGATAAAAAGATACAGAGAACATGAAATACATACACACACACAAATACTTCTCAGCCATAAAGAATGAAATCCTGCCATTCATAACATGGTTGGACCTTGAGGGTATGATGCTAAGTGAAGTAAGTTAGACAAAAAGACAAATACCATATGATTTGATTTATATGTGGAATCAAAACACAGACACATGCACATACCAATGGATAAACAAAACAAAAACAAACTAACAGATCCAAAGAACAGATACTAGTTACTAGAAAAGAAGGAAGTTGGGAGATGGGTGATTTGGATGAAGGGGATCAACTGTATGGTGATGAATGGTAACTAGACTTGTCGGAGGTAATAACCTTGTAGTGCAAACAGATGTTGAACCAAAATGCTGTACACGTGGAACTTAAATACAAATAAAAAATATTTTTTAATTTAGCAGACATATAAAGAAGCCTGAAAAAAAGACTAGGTTGGTGCAATAGTAATTGTGGTTTTGGACCCTGAATTTTCAATCAGTATAACTAGGCTCAAACACATATTTATTAATCAAAATAGGAACATAATAATAATCAACATACTTTTGCCAACGAGAAATACATTTATTCCTGCAGCAAAAAAAATCAGTGCTTCAGGATTCGATCAACTCTTGGAAAGCATTTTCTGCATCCTGCTGGTTGTGGAAGCATTTTCCCTGCAAAAAGTTGTCAAGATGCTCAAAGAAGTGGTAGTCAGTTGGAAGGCAAGAGGTCAGGTGAATATAGTATAGATGAGGCAAAATTTAGTAGCCCAGTTTGTTCAACTTTTGAGGCACTGGTTGTACACCATGTGATTGGGCACCGTCACAGAGAAGAACTGGGCCCTTTCTGTTGACCAATGCTGGCTGCAGGCACCGCACTTTTTGGTGCATCTCAACAACTTGCCTAACATACTTCTCAGATGTAATGATTTTGCTGGGATTCAGAAAGCTGTAGAGAATCAGACCAGCAGCAGACCACTAAACAGTGACCATGACCCTTTTCTTGGTGCAAGTTTGGCTTTGGAAAGGACTTCAGAGCTTCTTCTCAGTCCAACTGCTGAGCTGATTGTCACCAACTTTCATATACAATCCAGTTTTCATTACATGTCACAATCTGATCAAGAAATAGTTCGTTGCTGTGTAGAACAAGAGAAGATGACACTTCAGGACAATTTTTTTGATTTGCAGTCAGCTCATGAGGCACCCACTTACCAAGCTTTTTCACCTTTCCAACCTGCTTCAAATGCCAAACCAAAGAATAGTCAACGCTAAGTTCTCGGGCAACTTCTCGTGTAGTTGTAAAAGGATCAGCTTGGATGATTCTCTCATCTGGCTGTTGGTCAACTTCCAATGGCCGACCACTACTCTCCTCATCTTCAAGAGGCTCATCATCTTTGCAAAACTTCTTGAATCACTGCTTCACTATATGCTCATTAGCAGTTCCTGGGCCAAATGTGCTGCTGATGTTGTTAGCTGTCTCCACTGCTTACGACCCATTTTGAACTTGAATAAGAAAATCACTGGAATTTGTTTTTGTCTAATATTAAATCCATAGTCTAAAATACATATAAAATAAACAGCAAGCAATAATTCATTAGAAAAAACATTAAGCAAGAAATGTACAATAATGTATAACATAACCACATTTAAGAATATACTCCAATATCAAACAGCAAATGCAACAATGCAAAACCACAATTACTTTTGCACCAGTCTAATAATACCTACAATAGGAAAGAAAACCACTCAAAAACCACCCCGAGATGCATGAGACAAGTGCTCGGGCCTGGTGCACTGGAAAGACCCAGAGGAATCAGGTGGAGAGGGAGGTGGGAGGGGGGATTGGGATGGGGAATACGTGTAACTCTATGGCTGATTCATATCAATGTATGACAAAACCCACTGAAATGTTGTGAAGTAATTAGCCTCCAACTAATAAAAAAAAAAAAAAAAAAAAAAAAAAAAACCACCCCGAGTGATGGAGATCTTAACATTAGCAAAAACATTAAAATAGTTATTATAACTGAATTCCACATGAAGTTACAGTAAAGAATAAACATGTCAAGGAAAACATGAATAAGATCAAAATTGGACTTCAGGATAAAAACTACAATTTCTGAGATGGAAAATGCACTATGAAATCACTAGCAGATTAGACACTGCAGGAAAAAAGATTAGAGAACTTGAAAGACATGAAAACAGAAACTACTCCAAATGAAATAGAGAGACAAGAAAGATTAAAGATAAAGACAACATCAGTGAATTATGGGAGAACTTTAAGTGGCCTAAAAGCAGTTCCCAAAGGAAATCAAACAGGAGGCAGAAAAAAATATTTCGAAAAGCAGTATCTAAAATTTTTCTAAATTTGATGAAAACTATAAACTCATAGACCCAAGAAGCTCAAAAAACCTCGGTACCAGAAACATGAAGAAATGTCCAATGGGAAGTCAACCAAACTACTGAAAACCAGCAATAAAGAAAAAAATTTAAGAGCTGACAAGAAAAAAAGATATATTAGATAAACAGAACAAAGATAAAAATGACAACAAATGTCTTAGGTGACACTTAAGTGAGAAGACAGAAGAGCAACATGTTAAAGTATTAAGGGGAAAAACTGTCAACCCAGAATTCAAAACTCAACAGAAGTATCTTTAAACACCATTTATATATAAAAGTTGAGGACTTCCCTGGTGGTGCAGTACATAAGAAACTGCTTGCCAAGGCAAGGGACATGGGTTTGAGCCCTGTTCCAGGAAGATTCCACACGCCGTGGAGCAACTAAGCCCACGCATTACAACTACTGAGCCTGAGCTCTAGAGCCCGCAGGCCACAGCGACTGAGCCCCACGTGCCCAGAGCCTGTGCTCCATAGCAAGAGAAGCCACCACAATGAGAAGTCCAAGCACTGCAACCAAGAGTCAGCTCTGCTCTCTGCAAACAGACGAAGCCTGCACTAAGCAATGAAAAGCCACTGCAGTCAAATAAATAATAAAAGCTGAAAAAATTCTCACCAGTATTTCTGCATTATAATGAATTTTTAAGTCCTTAAGATGTCAAAAACAACACCCAGTTGGGCATGAGACTGGTGATGGAAATAAAGTCCAATGCTGTAAAGAGCAATACTGCATAGAAAACTGGAATGTTAGCTCCATGAATCAAGGCAAATTGGAAGTGGTCATACAGGAGATGGCAAGGGTGAACGTCGACATTTTAGGACTCAGTGAATTAAAATGGACTGGAATGGGTGAATTTAACTCAGATTACCATTGTATCTACTACTGTGGGCAAGAATCGCTTAGAAGAAATGTAGTAGTCATTATAGTCAATGAAAGAGTCCAAAATGTAGTACTTGGATGCAGTCTCAAAAATGACAGAATGATCTCTGTTCGTTTCCAAGGCAAACCATTCAATATCACAGTAATCCAAGTTTATGCCCCGACCAGTAATACTGAAGAAGCTGAAGTTGAACCATTCTATGACAACCTGCAAGACGTTCTACAACTAATACCCAAAAAAAGATGTCCTTTTCATTATACGGGACTGGAATGCAAAAGTAGGAAGTCAAGAAACACCTGGAGTAACAGGCAAACTTGGCCATGGAGTACAGAATGAAACAGGGCAAAGTCTCATAGAGTTTTGCCAAGAGAACGCACTGGTCATAGCAAACACCCTCTTCCAACAACACAAGAGAAGACTCTACACGTGGACATCACCAGATGGTCAATACTGAAATCAGATTGATTATATTCTTCGTAGCCAAAGTGGAGAAGCTCTATACAGTCAGCAAAAACAAGACTGGGAGCTAACTGTGGCTCGGATTATGAACTCCCTATTGCCAAATTCAGGCTTAAATTGAAGAAAGTAGGGAAAACCACTAGACCATTCAGGTAGGACCTAAATCAAATCCCTTATGACTATACAGTGGAAGTAACAAATAGAATCAAGGGATTAGATTTGATAGAGTGCCTGAGAACTATGGATGGAGGTTCATGGCGTTGTACAGGAGGCAGGTATCAAGACTGTTCCTGAGAAAAAGAAAGGCAAAAAGGCAAAATGGTTGTCTGAGGAGGCCTTACAAAGAGCTGTGAAAAGAAAAGAAGTGAAAGGCAAAGGAGAAAATGGAAAGATAAACTCATCTGAATGCAGAGTCCCAAGGAATAGCAAGGAGAGATAAGAAAGCCCTCCTCAGTGATCAATGCAAAGAAATAGAGGAAAACAAAAGAATGGGAAAGACTAGAGATCTCTTCAAGACAATTAGTGATACCAAGGGAACATTTTAGGCAAAGATGGGCACAATAAAGGACAGAAGTGGTATGGATTTAACAGAAGCAAAAGGTATTAAGAAGAGGTGGCAAGAATACACAGAACAACTGTACAAAAAAGATCTTCATGACCCAGATCACCACAATGGTGTGATCACTCACCTAGAGTCAGACATCCTGGAATGTGAACTCAAGTGGGCCTTAGGAAGCATCACTATGAACAAAGCTAGTGGAGGTGATGGAATTCCAGTTGAGCTATTTCAACTCCTAAAAGATGATGCTGTGAAAGTGCTGCACTCAATATGCCAGCAAATTTGGAAAACTCCGCAGTGGCCTCAGGACCAGAAAAGGTCAGTTTTCATTCCAATCCCAAAGAAAGGCAATCCCAAAGAATGCTCAAACTACTGCACAGATGCACTCATCTCACACACTAGTTAAGTAATGCGAAAAATTCTTCCAAGCCGGGCTTCAATAGTATGTGAACCATGAACTTTCAGGTGGTCAAGCTGTATTTAGAAAAGGCAGAGGAACCAGAGATCAAATTGCCAGCATATGCTGGATCATCAAAAAAGCAAGAGAATTCCAGAAAAACATCTACTTCTGCTTTATTGACTATGCCAAAGCCTTTGACTGTATGGATCACAACAACCTGGAAAATTCTTCAAGAGATTGGAATACCAGACCACCTGATCTGCCTCCTGACAAACCTGTATGTAGGTCAAGAAGCAACAGTTAGACATGGAAGAATAGACTATTTCCAAACAAGGAAAGGAGTATGTCAAGACTGTGTATTGTTGTCCTGCTTATTTAACTTATCTGCAGAGTACATCATGCAAAATGCTGGGCTAGATGAAGCACAAGGTGGAATCAAGACTGCTGGGAGAAATATCAATTAGCTCAGATGTGTAGATGACACCACCCTTATGGCTGAAAGCAAAATGGAACTAAAGATCCTCTTGATGAAAGTCAAAGAGGAGAGTGAAAAGGCTGGCTTAAAACTCAATGTTCAAAAAACTAAGATCATGGCATCTGATCCCATGACTTCATGGCGAATAGATGGGGGGAAAATGGAAATCTTGAAAGACTTTATTTTCTTGGGCTCCAAAATCACTGCAGATGGTGACTGCAGCCATGAAATTAAAAGACGCTTGCTCCTTGGAAGAAAAGTTATGAGCAACATAGACAGCGTATTAAAAAGCAGAGACATTACTTTACCAGCAAAGGTCCATCTTGTCAAAGCTATGGTTCTTCCAGTAATCATGTACGGATGTGAGAGTTGGACCATAAAGAAGACTGAGCGCTAAAGACCTGATGCTTTTGAACTGTGTGGTGTTGGAGAAGACTCTTGAGAGTCCCTTGGACTGCAAGGAGATCAAAACAGTCAATGCTAAAGGAAATCAACCTGAATATTCATTGGAGGGACTGATGCTAAAGCTGAAGCTCCAATACTTTGGCCACTTGATGCAAAGAGCCAACTCACTGGAAAAGACCTTGATGCTGGGAAAGACCAAAGTCTGTGAGGAGAAATGGATGACAAGAGGATGAGATGGTTGGCTGGCATCACTGACTCAAGGGACATGAGTTTGAACAAACTCCAGGAGATGGTGAATGACAAGGAAGCCTGGGGTGCTGCAGCCCATGGCACAGCAGAGAGTCAGACCTAACTGTGCAGCTACACAATAACAACACCCATCACATTTCATATTAGTAGGTATTAGTTGTGACATTTTCCTGCAATCACTCAATAGCACCAACTGTTTATTTCTGCTTATCTAGTGCTTGTAACAGTAAGGTTTTATTAATATTGGACACATGGGTTGATAAGAGTCTAAAGCCATCTTTCAAGTCACGCAATACAGTATGCCAGTGTCATCCAATTCATGGGTTCCTTTGACAGCAGTGTTTGTTGTTCAGTATCTTCTTGAAATCTTCCATTGTTGGGAATACCACCACGTTAGCCTCCACCATGCTTACTGTTTCATTCCCTGGTGAACGTATTTAGGTTTAAAAATCTCAGAAACACGAGTTGAAGAGGGAAATAAAATTTGAACCTTTAGAATTGTTAGATTAATTTGTTTTGCAAAGATTGAGTCCTACACGAATGCAATCTCTGGGCACTAAACCAAAGGCATTCAAATTACTGTTTTCAGACATTGAAAATGTAATAACTCTGTTTCTTGAAAGTAACATGTAGACATGCTTATTTGTAACAAGCACATACAAAATAGCCTAAAAAGACTGGAGTGGCTATATTAATATCAGATAGAATAGACTTCAAGACAAAGATTATTATGAAAGATAAAAAGAATATTTTTATAACCCCAAAAGGGTCATTTCATCAGGAAGGTTATGACCTTCAGCAAACAGTTACATTTTTTTTTTTTTTTAACAGTTACATTTTTATGCCTTCATTTTCTCATGTGATAAAGGGCATAAACGTTGTTTTCTAACAGGGATTGTTGTGAGGACTGATGAGATAAAAATAACCTGTATATTTTTAGTATAGTGTCTGGCACCTAGTAGATACTCATAAACGATGGCAATTTTTATTCTGTTTGAATACAGACTCCATGAGGGCAGGAATTGTTTTTAGTGTTCTGTAGCGGTGCCTAGCAAGCATTTTTTTATATGAATGACATGAATAAATAAATGAGCGAGTCAGAATTATTCTATTCATATATGTTGTACTTGTTGTTTCATAGGTACCTAGATAGATAGAGCCTTAGTATTTTAGAGTTGATAGTCTAGTTCTCTTTCATATCTGCAGTGAGTTGAGTTGTGTCCTCTCAAAAGATACGTTTTAATTCCCAGTACCTCAGAATGTGACCTTATTTGGAAATAAAGAGTTTTGCACATGAAAAGGTAATACTGAAGTATGGTGGGCCGTTAATCAAATATGACTAATGTCCTTATAAGAGGGTAGACAGAAATATGTGGGTGGGGAGTGGGATGGGGCAGAGAGAATGTCCTATGATGACAGAAGTAGCGGTTGAAGTCCTGCAAGCTGCCAGGAAACACCAAGGATTGGCAGCATATCAACAGAAGCTAGGACAAGGCATGAAGTATTCTTCCTACAGTTTTCAGAGGAAACATGGCCTAGCTGACAACTTGATTTTGGACTTCTGGCCTCCAGAACTGAGGCAGTAAATTTCAAAGCAGAATTCCTATTTCAAACGTCTATGACACAGGGCTCTTCATTCTGTGCTTCACTGCTCTCAGTGTTAGAGAACCTAGAGAACCTTGTAAAGTGATCCACTTCCATTTATGGATTGGAGTATGTGAAGCATTTTCTTTCATATTGAAATGAAATCACCCTCCCTATAGCCTTCCTATTGTTTCTTGTAGTGTTCCTTGCCTGTGTATTTGTGTGCTAAGTCGTTTCCTTCCGGTCCAATTCTTTGCGACTCTATGAACTGTAACCCACCAGCCTCCGCTGACCAGGGGATTCTCCAGTCAGGAATACTGGAGTTGGTTGCCATGCTCTCCTTCACTGGATCTTCCCAAACCAGGGACTGAACATGCATCTCAATGTCTCCTGCATTGGCAGGCAGGTTCTTTACCACTAGCACCACCTGTGTTCCTTGGACCTACACAAAAAAAACTCTAGGTATTTCTCCATGTGATAACTTCCCAAATGTTTGCTGATAAATAAAATTTATCTGGTAAAGTTTCTGTTTTTCAATATAAACATATCTGGTTTCTGTGTGATATTTACCTGGCAAAAATAACTGAAAGAAACATCTATACATAAATACACATATTGAAGCAATTTAGCTATTTGCTTAATGGGTATTTGCAATTTGTACAAATTGTGAGTTGAGTAAAGGTAAGTAAATTCAACAAAGTAAAATCAGCAAGAAATACTTCAGTCAAGGTTTTATGAAAGATGATTATTTTAAAAATACACATGTTATTATATTGTTGACTTGCAAAATGCCTTTTCTGATTTAAGATTTATTATCTCTTTGGCTTTCATAGAAAAACAATATAAAAGACATTCATTTAAAGAATATTCTGCATCACATGTGTAGTTGTAGTGATTGGGGATGAAAACAGTGCCTAGTTCATAGGATAATTTTAAAGGTACAGTGAGTCAATGCATAGACATTGTTCATACAATGCTTTGATGTCATAAGTGGTTAGAACAAGTTAGCTATTACATTGTTATTATGTAACATGTTAACAAAACCTTTCCTAAAAAAATGGGAGTCATCTTATGTATTTTTGATAATTACCGAACATATACATCCTTTCTTTGTGCCTGGTAATGCAAACTGTGTAACCCATATATTTCCTGTATTATTTGGCTGCTAGGAAGCTCAGAGCAAAATTTATTACTCAGTTTCTCATTAATTTCTTAAGAATCTCTGGTACAGCGATATTTGCCCCATTAAATCAAAGCATTCTTTGAAAAAACTGGTCTGTATAGTATTATAGTATTTAATAGGACAAACGTTGGAGTGCTGAAGATTTGTTTTTATAGATTTAATGTAGGTAATGAAACATAGATGGTTATATGATGAAGCATTCTTTTAGTTTTGTTTTGAGACAAGTAGTGGCAGTAATTCCATTAAAAATCTAAGACACAGCATAATTTCCTCCTAATTTGGCATCAGTTTAACCCTCTAATTCTGTGTCTGGAGTATGTCAGCTTTGAGAAAGAGGGAGAAGGGAGGAAGATAGTTGTTTTTTTTTAATGTGTCTGCTTGTTGTTAATAACTTGCTTATGAAGTAGTCTTTACCATAGTTAGAGACCTCACAAGACCGATTTCAGTGTTGTTTTTTCCTTTGTGGAGACTTATTTTTCCATCAGTATCATTTACCCGTCATCTTCAGTTCAGTTCCTCAGATGTGTACGACTTTTGTGACCCCATGCACTGTAGCACGCCAGAACTCCCTGTCCTACACCAACTCCCAGAGCTTACTCAAACTCATGTCCATTGAGTTGGTGATGGCATCCAATCATCTCATCCTCTGTAGTCCTCTTCTCCTCCCATCTTCAATCTTTCCCAGCATCAGGGACTTTTCCAGTAAGTCAGTTCATTGCATCAGGTGGCCAAAGTATTGGAGTTTCAGCTTCAGCATCAGTCCTTCCAATGAACATTCAGGTCTGATTTCCTTTAGGATGGACTGGTTGGATCTCCTTGCAGTCTAAGGGACTCTCAAGAGTCTTCTCCAACACCACAGTTCAAAAGCATCAATTCTTCCGTGCTCAGCTTTATGGTCCAACTCTCACATCCATACATGACTACTGGAAAAACCATAGCCTTGACTAGACGGACCTTTGTTGACAAAGTAATGTCTCTGCTATTTAATCTGCTGTCTATGTTGCTCATAACTTTTCTTCCAAGGAACAAGTGTCTTTCCATTTCATGGCTGCAGTCACCATCTGCAGTGATTTTGGAGCCCAAAATAACAAAGTCTGCCACTGTTTCCCCATCTATTTTCCGTGAAGTGACCGGACTGGATGCCATGATCTTAATTTTCGGAATGCTGAGGTTTAAGCCAACTTTTTCACTCTCCTCTTTCACTTTCATCAAGAGGCTCTTTAATTCTTCTTCTTCACTTTCTGCCATAAGGGTCATCTGCATACTGAGGTTATTGATATTTTTCACAGCAATTTTGATTCCTGCTTGTGCTTTTTCCAGCCCAGCATTTCTCATGATGTACTCTGCATATAAGTTAAATAAGCAGGGTGACAACATACAGCCTTGACATACTCCTTTTCCTATTTGGAACCAGTCTGTTGTTCCATGTCTTGTTCTAACTGTTGCTTCCTGACCTGCATACAGATTTCTCAAGAGGCAGGTCAGGTGGTCTGGTATTCCAATCTCTTTCAGAATTTTCCACAGTTTATTGTGATCCATATAGTCAAAGGCTTTCGCATAGTCAATAAAGTAGAAATAGATGTTTTTCTGGAATTCTCTTGCTTTTTCAATGATCCAGCGGATGTTGGCAATTTGATCTTTGGTTCCTCTGCCTTTTCTAAATCCTGCTTGAACATCTGGAAGTTCATGGTTCATGTACTGTTGAAGCCTGGCTTGAAGAATTTTGAGCATTATTTAACTAGTGTGTGAGATGAGTGCATCTGTGCAGTAGTTTGAGCATTCTTTGAGATTGCCTTTCTTTGGGATTGGAATGAAAACTGACCTTTTCTGGTCCTGAGGCCACTGCGGAGTTTTCCAAATTTGCTGGCATACTGAGTGCAGCACTTTCACAGCATCATCTTTTAGGAGTTGAAATAGCTCAACTGGAATTCCATCACCTCCACTAGCTTTATTTGTAGTGATGCTTCCTAAGGCCCACTTGACTTCACATTCCAGGATGTCTGGCTCTAGGTGAGTGATCACAGCTTCATGATTATCTGGGTCGTAAAGATCTTTTTTGTACAGTTCTTCTGTGTATTCTTGCCACCTCTTCTTAATATCTTCTGCTTCTGTTAAGTACATACCATTTTTGTCCTTTATTGAGCCCATCTTTGCATGAAATGTTTCCTTGTTATCTCTAATTTTCTTGAAGAAATCTCTAGTCTTTCCCATTTTTTTGTTTTCCTCTATTTCTTTGCACTGATCACTGAGGAAGGCTTTCTTACCTCTCCTTGCTATTCTTTGGAACTCTGCATTCAAATGGGTATATCTTTCCTTTTCTCCTTTGTTTTACAACGTCTTTACAATTGCTGTACAGTGTCACAAACCTCCATCCATAGTTCTTCAGGCACTCTATCAGATCTAACACCTTGAATATGCTTGTCGCTTCCACTTGCATAATCCTAAGGGATTTGATTTAGGTCATACCTGAATAGTCTAGTGGTTTTCCCTACTTTCTTCAATTTAAGTCTGAATTTGGCAATAAGGAGCTCATGATCTGAGCCACAGTCAGCTCCTAGTCTTGTTTTTGCTGACTGTATAGAGCTTCTCCATCTTTGGCTACAAAGAATATAATCAATCTGATTTTGGTGTTAACCATTTGGTGATGTCCATGTGTAGAGTTGTCTCTTGTGTTGTTGGAAGAGGGTGTTTGCTATGACCAGTGCATTCTCTCGGGAAAGCTCTTGCTAGCCTTTGCCCTGCTTCATGCTGTACTCCAAGGCCAAACTTACCTGTTACTCCAGGTATCTCTTGACTTCCTACTTTTGCATTCCTATCCCCTAAGATGGAACGGACATCTTTTTGGTGTAAGTAACAAGCACAAGATAAGCAGAAATCAACCACTAGTGCTACTGAGCAATTACAGTAAAATATCACAACTAATACCTACCAATTTAAAATCTGACAGGTAGCTGTGCTCTACTTTTTGAGCAAATAGAAAATGAATAGTGTAAAAAAACATCAAAAGAAACTGTAGTTAGTTCTTTAGTATCAACTATCTGTTACTTGAGAAACTCCACAGAAATTTAGAAAATCTTTATTTTTAAAGTATGTTTAACTGTGAATTTTTATCAATTCAGACAGGCCTTTCCTCCAATTATTCTTAAGAGTAAGATAGTATTTAAATCAGAACGGAAAATATAATAAAAATTTACATAAAAGTTTTGTGGCTGATTTCTACAGAGTAGCTAATATTCTAAAGTATATGAAAGAAGATTACATTATACCACTGGAGATACAACAAAATACTCATTATGGATACAGAGAGAACTTACCAAATTTACCAAAATGACATATGTATCTCCATTAAACATCTGACTAATTTATACTAATTTGAATATATTTTCTTACCTGCAGCTTCATCTCTTCTAAGTCTTTAGTTTTCGCTACTAATTCTCCTCGTACCTCTTCAAGCAGCAGCTGAAACTTTTCCTGGTGAGTTTGCTTTTCCTTTAATAGGCGCTTGAGTTCATTCTGTGAATTTACATACTCATTTTGCAACCTGAGTTTTAGAAAAAGAAGAATTTAAGTGTATCCATTGTTTTTTAATTGTATTACCTTAAAGTCAACCAACACTACGGAACAAGATCAACATCATATATTCTATTTAAACTTCCAAATATCATTGCTTTACCGTCACTTAACTATTAACACTGTAATTTCTGGATACAACTTTACTTTGAAGGAAAAAAAATTTAGCCACCTATATACATAAATTTTATATCCCACTTTCAAAATGACTTTAATAAATTTATAATCCACTTGATTTAAAGAACATTTATTGTATTCAAAAAGTTTTAAATGTTTATTGTACATTATAACAAAATTATACTGTGTGTTCCAGAGCAAATATTCAGACAAAATAAAAATTTTTAATCAAGCCTCTCACCTCCAAATTTAAATAATTACCTTGCATGTTCACTTTTCAGAGTCTGATAATTATTTTTATGATGTTCACATCGTAATCGTTCATCAATTAACATTTTTTGGAACTCAGTTTGAGAATGTTTCAATTCACTGTCTCCACCAGGAGGAAAAATGGTGGGAAAACCGTCCATATTGGTAACTGAGTGGACAACCATGTAAAAATAAGTTCTGGCTTTCTTAATGTCTTAGTTTTCTTTCCAAGAGTATGTTCCACTTTCTTCTTGCTAAGACAGAATCTCAGGAGGTCAAATTATCCCTGTAGAGAGACATACACTTAATGATCAGTGAACTTTTTCAGTGTTATATATTTTTATCACTTATTCCTTATCATTTCTATAACAAAATTCAATTTTCAGATTTTCAATTGTTCATAAAACAAAATTCAAAAATAAAGTTGAATCATACCTTAAATTTTCTTTACTTCCATGTAGTTTCTGTGACCATTAAGGTCACATCTTCAAGTAGTAACCTAACTAGGAGTATTGATTCTTCCACTATAGGTAGTCCTAGATTCACATATCACCAACATTTTCTAAAGCTACTGAGGTAAATTTCAAGGGTGGATTCTGGTACAAAATCCATACTCTGAAACCAGGGGAAAAGCCATTTGGATCTTGGTAAGTGACTAGTGAGAGTCACAGTCTTAACAAAGATGAGCTTGAACATGTAATTATGTCTGTGATTAATGTTACAAAGGGTGTTTTACTTGACACAAGGAGACTGCACTCCGGCAGAAGATTCAGAGGAGAAATCAGTTAACACATAAATATTGATCATCTACATATTACGCACTGTGCTAAGGACAGGAAACTCAATCACCTCTGTTATCCCCTAAAGCACCAATTCAGGATTATGAAAGTAACTGAAAGTTTGCTTCATCTAGAAGTAAAAAAATGACAATGGTATTCTTACTGTAGATAAAAACAAAAATTTTAATCAAAATAATTCTGCTACTTTTAACTTCATTTATCTTTCTCAAGACTATTATATATATTTTTTCCTATCTCCCTTAGTCATGGGTGATTATGAATTACCTTTCTTTACTACAAAAGACAATCTTTAGCCTACACAAACCAACCATTAAATTACTGAGTCTTGCTTGAAATACATCATTTCTGACAAATTAATGTGATGTCTACATATTACATAAGAAGACTTTTAAACTAAAAATAAGGTTGCTTTGGTTTCCTGCTTTGTCTATGAAGAATCTGCCTGCAACATAGGAGACATGAGTTCAATCCCTGGGGTTGGGAAGATACCCTGGAGAAGGAAACGGCAACCCATTCCAGTATTCTTGTGGGAAATCCCATGAACAGAAGAATCTGGCAGGCTATACAGTTCACAGGGTCACAAAAAAAGTCAGACATGACTTAGCAATGAAACAACAACAAAAGTCTTTCAAGGATGCTTTACTTCTTATTCTTAGGTTTAATGAGCACAAGGATTCAACCAGGTATAATGTGCACAAGGATTCAACCTTTGAAAATGCAGAGTGAACTGTTTGTAGCAGCTGCCTCAACATTATCCCATTACGAGTATACATTTTACATTTGCCACGGAATTAATAAACTAGATCATAAAACTAGCATGACTAACCCTAATTTTGATTCTGCTCTTTGATCCAAATTAATTTTTAAGAGACAGAAGCATACAATAAACGTCTCATATTTTCTATTAATATCACCAAAATGCATTATAAGGCTTTAATTTTAATAAGCCAAAAGCTTAAACTATATTGGAAAAATCCAAAGCTCCCTTTTAGTTCTACTACTAGTGAAAGAAAGATTTCCAAACTGAGATGGTTTTTTTTTTCTTTTGTATTCCAGCTAACTTGACGTAAGGTAAATATTCTCACTGACCCCCTACCCAAAAATTAGAGTTAAATCCTCACAGAAATAAAACTTTCCTCTTGGGAACTGAAATATTCACTAGAAGTACTTACTTTCTAGGATTTAACTAATTTTAGAAAATCCCATTCTCATTCATCACCACATTACCTCATCTCCAATTTTAGCTTCTTTGCAAACATATGTATAATTGCCCTCTTATATTTTCCCAAACCAGGAGGATTTCTCTGCTGCAAGATGATGTTTGCAAATTCATTACCTTTTTATATGTTTAAACTTCAGTGACTAATAAAGCTAGAATATACCAACACACATTACCAGTAGGTACCACACCGAAACACATGATATACTTTCCCCTCGTACACTAAGGGGCTTTTCCAGGTGGCTCAGTGATAAAGAATTTGCCTGCAAATGCAGGAGACACAGGAGAAATGGGTTTGATCCCTGGGTCAGGAAGATCCTCTGAAGAAGGAAATGGCAACTCGCTCCAGTATTCTTGTCTGGATGATCCCATGGACAGAGGAGCCTGGCGTGCTACATTCCATGGTGTCACAAAGAGTCAGACACAACTGGGTAACTAAGCAAACATGCATGCAACACAAAAAAATCATGTTGCTAATCTCCATGTGTGCATATATGTTCACATGTGCATGCATGCACACACACACGAATCTATACTGAGCTCTCTGGAAAGTTGTTTTTGTTCAGTGGCTAAGTCATGTCTGACTCTTTGCAACCCCATGGACTGCAGCACATCAGGCTAATCTGTCCTTCATATCTCCCAGAGTCTGCTCAGATCCGTGTCCACTGAATTGGTGATGCTATCTAACCATCTCATCCTCTTCCACCCTCTTCTTCTTTTGCCTTCAATCTTTCCCAGCATCAGGATCTTTTCCAGTGAGTTGGCTCTTTGATCAGGTGGCCAAATCTGCTTATTCCTTGCCCAATCTTACAAAAACAGCTGGATGAGTACCCAAATGTAATTCAGATCAGTTCAGTCGCTCAGTCATGTCCGACTCTCTGCGACCCCATGAATCACAGCATGCCAGGCCTCCCTGTCCATCACAAACTCCTGGAGTTTACTCAAACTCATGCCCATCAAGTCAGTGATGCCATCCAGCCATCTCATCCTCTGTCGCCCCCTTCTCCTCCTGCCCCCAATCCCCGCCAGCATCAGGGTCATTTCCAACGAGTCAACTCTTCACATGAGGTGGCCAAAGTATTGGAGTTTCAGCTTCAGTATCAGTCCTTCCAATGAACACCCAGGACTGATCTCCTTCAGGATGGACTGGTTGGATCTCCTTGCAGTCCAAGGGACTCTCAAGAGTCTTCTCCAACACCACAGTTCAAAAGCATCAATTTTTCGGTACTGAGCTTTCTTCACAGTCCAACTCTCACATCCATACATGACCACTGGAAAAACCATAGCCTTGACCTGAAGGACCTTTGTTGGCAAAGTAATGTCTCTGCTTTTTAATATGCTATCTAGGTTGGTCATAACTTTCCTTCCAAGGAGTAAGCTTCCTTTCATTTCATGGCTGCAATCACCATCTGCAGTGACTTTGGAGCCCCAAAAAATAAAGTCTGCCACTGTTTCCACTGTCTCCCCATCTATTTCCCATGAGGTGATGGGACCAGATGCCATGATCTTAGTTTTCTGAATGTTAAGCTTTAAGCCAACTTCTTCATTCTCCTCTTTCACTTTCATCAAGAAGCTTTTTAGTTCCTCTTCACTTTCTGCTATAAGGGTGGTGTCATCTGCATATCTGAAATTATTGATATTTCTCCCAGCAATCTTGATTCCAGCTTGTGCTTCTTCCAGCCCAGGGTTTCTCATGATGTACTCTGCATATAAGTTAAATAAGCAGGGTGACAATATACAGCCTTGACGTACTCCTTTTCCTATTTGGAACCAGTCAGTTGTCCCATGTCCAGTTCTAACTGTTGTTTCCTGACCTGCATACAGATTTCTCAAGAGGCAGGTCAGGTGGTCTGGTATTCCCATCTCCTTCAGAATTTTCCACAGTTTATTGTGATCCACGCAGTCAAAGGCTTTGGTGTAGTCAATAAAGCAGAAATAGACGTTTTTCTGAAACTCTCTTGCTTTTTTGATGATCCAGCGGATATTGGCAATTTGATCTCAGAAGTGCGCCAGCCGCGACGGACCATGCAGAAGCATGGCCGTGAGGAGCTACCCCTCACCCAAGGTCAGGGGTAGCGACCAACAGCGCCAGGCTGCAACAGCGCAGGAGCGGCGGCCAAGAGGAGCTTCCCCACACCCGAGGTCAGGGGCGGCAGCCGAGAGAAACTACCCCACCCCAGAAGTCAGGGGCCCCTCCCGAGAGGAGCTACCCCACCTCCTAGGAACGGCTGCTGCGCGGGCGCAGGAGGGCCAAGAGGAGCTACTCCACGTTCACGGTCAGGAGGGGTGGCCGTGAGAAGATACCCCTCATCCAAGGTAAGGAGCAGCCACGAGGAGATACCCCAAGTCCAAGGTAAGAGAAACCCAAGTAAGATGGTAGGTGTTGTGAGAGGGCATCAGAGGGCAGACACACTAAAACCATAATCACAGAAAACTGGCCAATCTGATCACAGGACCACAGTCGTGTCTAACTCAATAAAACTACGCCATGCTGTGTGGGGCCACCCAAGACGGTCGGTTCACGGTGGAGAGGTCTGACAGAATGTGGTCCACTGGGGAAGGGAATGGCAAACCACTTCAGTATTCTTGCCTTGAGAACCCCATGAACAATTTGAAAAGGCAAGAAGACAGGACACTGAAAGATGAACTCCCCAGATCAGTAGGTGCCCAGTATGCTACTGGAGATCAGTGGAGAAATAACTCCAGAAAGAATGAAGAGATGGAGCCAAGGCAAAAACAACACCCAGTTGTGGATGTGACTGGTGATGGAAGGAAAGTGCAATGCTGTTCAGGGCAGTATTGCATAGGAACCTGGAATGTTAGGTCCATGAATCAAGGCAAATTGGAAGTGGTCAAACAGGAGATGGCAAGAGTGAACATCGACATCTTAGGAATCAGCGAACTAAAATGGACTGGAATGGGTGAATTTAACTCAGATGACCATTATATCTACTACTGTGGGCAAGAATCCCTTAGAAGAAATGGATTAGTCATCATAGTCGACGAAAGAGTTCAAAAAGCAGTACTTGGATGCAGTCTCAAAAACGACAGAATGATCTCTGTTCGTTTCCAAGGCAAACCATTCAATACCACGGTAATCCAAGCCTATGCCCCAACCAGTAACGCTGAAGAAGCTGAAGCTGAACGGTTCTATGAAGACCTACAAGACCTTTTAGAATTAACACCCCAAAAAGATGTCCTTTTCATTATAGGGGACTGGAATGCAAAAGTAGGAAGTCAAGAAACACCTGGAGTAACAGGCAAATTTGGCCTTGGAGTATGGAATGAAGCAGGGCAAAGGCTGCTAGAGTTTTGCCAAGAGAACACACTGGTCATAGCAAACACCCTCTTCCAACAACACAAGAGAAGACTCTACACATAGACATCACCAGATGGTCAACACCGAAATCAGATTGATTATATTCTTTGCAGCCAAAGATGGAGAAGTTCTATACAGTCAGCAAAAACAAGACCAGGAGCTGACTGGCTCAGATCATGAACTCCTTATTGCCAAGTTCAGACTTAAACTGAAGAAAGTAGGGAAAACCACTAGACCATTCAGGTATGACCTAAATCAAATCCCTTATGACTATACAGTGGAAGTGAGAAATAGATTTAAGGGATGGGATCCAATAGAGAGCCTGATGAACTATGGACGGAGGTTCATGACATTGTGCAGGAGACAGGGATCAGGACCATCCCCATGGAGAGGAAATGCAAAAAGGCAAAACGGTTGTCTGAGGAGGCCTTACAAATAGCTGTGAAATGAAGAGAGGCAAAAAGCAAGGGAAAAAAGGAAAGATATTCCCATTTGAATGCAGAGTTCCAAAGAATAGCCAGGAGAGATAAGAAAGCCTTCCTCAGCGTTCAATGCAAAGACATACAGGAAAACAACAGAATGGGAAAGACTAGAGGTCTCTTCAAAGAAAATTAGAGATACCAAGGGAACATTTCATGCAAAAATGGGCTCAATAAAGGACAGAAATGGTATGGACCTAACAGAAGCAGAAGATATTAAGAAGAGGTGGCAAGAATACACAGAAGAACTGTACAAAAAAGATCTTCACGACCCGGATAATTACAATGGTGTGATCACTCACGTAGAGCCGGACACCCTGGAATGTGAAGTCAAGTGGGCCTTAGAAAGTATCACTACGAACAAATGTGATTACTACATAACAATTTTCTCTGTGACATTGTTTTTAATTAAAAAAATGAAAAAAATCAGAAATAAGCTAAACTTCCATAAATAAAGGAAGGTATATCTACCCTATCATTACAAAAGATACGTTAGATCTGTCTCCACAGTATGGTGAACAGTATGAATGACAGACACACACACGTGTTTACATACACATGAAGAGTCAATTAGTGGTACAGCAAGCTCAGAATAGTAGTAATTTCTGGGGAAATAGTAAGCGGGTGACTCTCTGACAGGGAAACTTCTACTTTCAATTTTATTGTTAAATTTTATTTTTAAAAATTACAAAAATTTTTCTCAGGTAATGAACAATTCTTCTCTATATTCAAATTACCTTAAACCAAATTCAACAACTTTGCTTTCACTCTACCTTCAACATCCTTACTTTCCAGCTTTTGGTACTGATACCAATATTATGCTACCATTCATCCAAACTTACAACCCCAAAGTCTTCTCTGTTTTCTCAATTTCCCATGCATAAACAACGAATGCTCTCTTTAAAATGCACTCCATTCTCTTCATTCCTTCTTGACTACAAAAAGCCAGACTTCTATCACCTTATAACTAGACTATTAGAGCTTTTTATTGTCCCTGTTTCCAATACTTTCTCTCTAGTCTACCCACCAAAGCACTGCCAGATTAGCAGTCAGAAATTTTTATATCACTTCTCACTCTCACTCAAAAGCCCCCCTATATGAAACAAAATCAAAACACTTCACTCCTTCACAGCCTGGCACAGTCAGCCCCCATCTACCTCGTGCACTGTCATTTCCTGCCATCTGCCAGGAATGTCCTGCTCCAGCCAGTCCCTGAGAAACATGCACATAACACCGCTGTTCACAGTGCTTGTCTTAGTTTGTGAACTCTACACTAACGAAAATAGACTCTACTATGGATAGTAATCACTAATCACTGTTCTCTATTTCTGTGATAACTGGATATAAAGACGCCTAAAAAGAGTAGTTAGATATTGGAAAGGAATCCTCGACTCAAAGTTATGAGCTCCTGGGTTTCATTTGCTAATAGCCTTTTCCAGAATTTTCTCGTCTAGGAGTATTTAAGAATTACGGAAAACTATCTGCCAGTTTGTGTGTATCTAACCAAGGTCAGGATGAATTTTATATCTGCTTTCAAGTACTCTGCACATATATCCAGTTCTCCAGTTCAAAACTAATCAACTTATCAATAATAATCTTGGAAACTATAGTATGGCAGCCCTCCAGACAGACACCTAGTGTCATAGACAGAAAGACCTCAAAAAACAATTCTTTCTCTGACCTTCAAATGTGGTTCCATCATTTTACATTCAAGGCTACAAAGAAAGAACTCTATTTTTCTATACTAATTATATAAGGAGCTAAAAATGGAAAACCCTAACTCAGTTACTATATAATCTATCTCTTATAACAAGAAATCTGAAGATAGTTTTCTATTTCCAGCAATAGAGGATTAAGTAATTTGGATCAAGCCTTCTGCTAAGAACAACAAGAAAAGTTGTATACACATTAAAAAAAGAAAAATCGGCTTGAAGACACTGAAAAACAAGAGAATATTTACTGAGATGGAAACAGAGGAAGATACAGATGCAGAAAGATGAGACTGGCACTTGAGATCACCTTTCCCCTACAGGTATCTGCCAATTCCAGAGAGGTACCTTGGAGACTGAAAGCACCAGGATAGTCTTTAAATTCAAAGAAAAGATATCTATTAGATCAGCAAGGAGTAAAGAACCCTTGATGAACACCCTTCATTTTGGATAGAGACTTTGAAGGCTTTCTCTTAGCAATAAGGGCAATTTAGAAGGCAGATATTAGACTAGACTCCAAACTGCTCTAAAAAATAAATACATGACACATCCACACTCAAAAGTCCATAGGAAAATAAGGTAACAGGAATTAAAGCCAGAGAAAAAAACAGACAATAGGCAAATGCATGAGTTCTCACTATTAAAGAGCTATCAGACAACAGTTCTAAAAGAAAATTTTAAATTATTATTGTGTACAAGGCAATAAAAAATAAGGTTAATAAACCTGGGAGAGGATTATTAATAGAAAGCATAAAAATAAACTAACAGAAATTCTAAAGCTGAAAAATATGATAACCAAAATGAAGAGCTCCATTGAGTGGGTAAAACAAACCAGATGAGACATAGTTTGGAAGGAATTAGAAGATGGGTTAAGAGAACATATTCAAGGGAATTTCCCTGGTGGCCCAGTGGTTAAGACTGTGCTCCTAATACAGAAGGCCCAGGTTTGATTCCTGGTCAAGGGACTAGACCCTACAGGCCTTAACTAAGAGTTTGCATGCCACAACTAAGATCTGGCACAGCCAAATAAATTTTTTAAAAAAAGAATACATTCAAGATAAAGCAGAAAGAGAAACAAGGATGGAAAAAACAGAAAGAAGGAAAGAAACTCAGAAATTAAAGTTAAAATGTCACTCTAACAGACATGAAATTAGAGTCCCAGAAAGAGAGGAGAGAATAGAGCAGAAACAATAGTTCAAAAAAAAAAAAAAAACAAATTTGACAATATCCCCAAACTGATGAAAGGTATCAACTCTCAGATTCAAAAAAGTCCTACAACTCCAAAGCACATAACTAAGAAGAAATCTACACCTATCCATTAAGACAGCTAAAATAACAAAAATAAAGGGAAAATCTTAGCAGAAAAAGACAAAATACCTTCAAACAGAGCAACAAAATGACAGAACTGACTTCAACAGTGATGGTAAGAACAGAACGTACAGTGCTGAAAGAAAACAACTGTCATACTAACATTCCATTAATATAGCAATACTACAACTTTGAAGAATGATGGTAAAATGAAGACATTTTCAGAAAAACAGAACAATATCCCTAAAGATGTACACTAAAGAAACAGCAAGAGAGTTTTTACACACAAAGAAAATTCTTAGATAAGAACGTGACAATGCAGAAAGAAAGGAAGATAAATGAAAACTATAAATATGTGCATAATCCTGAGTATTAATCGCATAAAATAATATCTTACATATTTTAACATATGAAACATGATATAACACGGAATATAAGTCAATAAAGGTAGAATTACAAGTATAATAGAGCCCTTGCACTGTATGGGAGAGGGAAAAAGTATCAATATATTCTGTAAGGCAAGGATGCATATTGTAAAGGAAATGGATTGACAAACTACAGTCCATGGGCTAAAGTTGGCCAGTAGCCTTTGCTTGTATATGGCCTAAGCTAAAAATGCTTTCTCCTTTTTTAAGAGTTAAAAAAAAAAAAAAGAATGAAAACAGCTGTAAAAAATCCTCAACAAAATATCAGTAAATCAAATCAAACAATAAATGAAAAGAACTATACACCATCACCAAAGAGGATTTATTCCAGTCATGCAAGGCTGGTTTTCAATATTAAAAAAAACCAATTACTATAATTCATTACGTCAACAGACTAAAAGCAGAAAAAAAAAATCACATGATCATAGCAACATACGCCAAAAAAAACCTTTCGCAAAGTCCAACATCTACTCGTGATAAAACTCTCAGCAAATTAGGTGTAAGTGATACTTCTTCAATTTGATAAAGACCATCTACAAAAAATCTACAGCTAACAGCATACCTAATGGTGGGAAAAAAAAAAAGAAGCTTTCCCAGTAACATCAAGAACAACCAAGGCTGTTCCCTCTTACTATTCTTTTTCAAAACTGTCCTGGTTGGAAGCCTAAGCTAGGGCAATAAGAAAAGGAAATAAAAGGCATAAAGAAAGAAGAGGAAGAAATAAAACAATCTTTGTTTGCAGAGGACATGACCGTCTATGAAGGAGATTCAAAAGAATTAAACAATTTCAAAAACTAACAAGAAATTACAGCAAAACTACATAAGATAAGGTTAATATACAAAAATCAATCACTTTCTTACATCAGCAATAAACAGAAAATGAAACTTAAAACAATACCTTTACATTAACACCCACCCCAAAATGAAATAGATATAAAATTAACTAAATATGTATAATATTTATATGAGGGGGAAATTTCTTAATGGTCCAATGGCTAAGACTCCATGTTCCCAATGCAGGGGGCCTGCCTTCAATTCCTGGTCAAGGAACCAAACCCACACGTCCCCATTAAAATATCCCACATGCCGCAATTAAAGACCTTGCATGCTGCAAGGAAGATCAAAGATCCCAAGTCCTGCAAGACCCAGCACAGCCTAATGAATTAACTTTTAAAAAGCATGGTTTCAAACAAAGATTTATATAAGGAAAATTACAAACCTTTGAAAACTACAAATCATCTTTGATGAAAGAAGTCAAAGAATTGCATCAATAATAAAGTATTTTATGTTCATGGGTTGGAAGACTAAATATGGCCAAGATGTCAGTTCTTCCAATTTGACTGCCATATTCAATACAATCTCATCAAGTTATGTGGATATCAACAAAGCAATTCTAAAATTTATATGAAGAAGCAAAAGATCAAGGACAGTCAACACAAAATTAAAGAACAAAGTTGGAGAACTGACACTACCCAACTTCAAGTCTTATTATGTAGCAAAAGTAATCAAAACACTATTATATTGGCCAAAGAATAGGCAAATGGATCAATGGAACAGAACAGAGGGTCTAGAAATAGACTAAATTATAGTCAACTGGAAGAAAATCATAGTCAACCTTGGAAGAGAAGCTATGACAAACCTAGACAGCATATTAAAGAGGAGAGACATTACTTTACCGACAAAGGTCTGTTTAGTCAAAGCTATGGTTTTTCCAGTGGTCACATATGGATGGGAGAGTTGGACCATAAAGAAATCTAAGCGCCAAAGAATTGATGCTTTTGAACTGTGGTGTTGGAGAAGACTCTTGAGAGTCCCTTGGACTGCAAGGAGATCCAACCAGTCCATCCTAAAGATCAGTCCTGAATATTTACTGGAAGGACTGATGCCTAAGCTGAAACACCACTACTTTGGCCACCTGATGCGAAGAACTGAGGAGAAGGGGACAACAGAGGATGAGATGGTTGGATGGCATCACCAACTTGATGGACACGAGTTTGAGCAAGCTCTGGGAGCTGGTGACAGACAGGGAAGCCTGGCGTGCTGCAGTCCATGGGGTCGCAGAGAGTCAGACACGACTGAGCAACTGAACTGACTGAGAGTCACCTGAGCTCTGACAAAGGAGCACATGCAAAACATAAGTAACACAAAAAAGTGTGGATCTAGGTACAGACCTTAATTAAACCTCTCAATAATTAGCTCAAATGAACTATACATCTAGATGTAAAATGCAAAATTATCAAATTGGGCTCCCCAGGTAGCTCACTGGTAAATCCTCCTGCCAAGCGGGAGACACAGGTTTGTTCCCTGGATCAGGAAGGTTACCTGGAGAAGGAAATGAAAACCAATATTCTTGCCTGAGAAATTTCATGGACAGAGGATCGTGGCAGGCTACAATCCATGGTTTCTCAAAGAGTCAGACAAGACTGAGCAACTAAACAACAACAACAACAGTCATACAAACATCAAATTCCTAGAACACAGCATAGGAGAAAAATCCATTCAATAATGACTTTTTAGATACAACACCACAGGCAAGATCCATGAAAAAAAATTAGTAAGTCGGACTTCATTAAAATTAAAAACTTCTGCTCTACAGAAGACACTGTCAAGAGAAAAGGAGGAGCCATAGGCTGGGAGAAAGTATTGAAAAATATACATCTGATAAAGGACTGTTATTGAAAATATACAAAGAAATCAAACTCAACAATAAGAAAACAAACAACTGGATTAAAAAATGGGCCAAAGACCTTAACAAACATCTCACCGAAGAAGATATACAAATGGCAAATAAGAATACATGTTGGCCCTATGCCATTAGGGAATTGCAAACTAAAGCAACAATGAGATACCACCACACACCTATTAGAATGACTTAAACCCAAACACAGACAACAACATATGCTAGTGAAGACGTGGAGAAACAGGAACTCCATCATTACTCAAACCATACAATCCAGCAACTGCAATTACTGTTATTTACCCAAATGAGCTGAAAACTTACATCCAACAAAAACTGATACACAGATGGTTATAGTGGCTTAATTCATAAATACCAAACCCTGAATGCAACCAAGATCTCCCTCAATAAGCGAATGGATAAACTGTGGAACACCCAGACAAAGCAGTATTATCCAGCCTTAAAAAGAAATGAGCTACATCATCACTCATTATCAGAGAAACGCAAATCAAAACCACAATGAGGTACAATGTCATGTGGGTCAGAATGGCTGCCATCAAAAAGTCTACAAACAATAAATGCTGGAGAGGGTGTGGAGAAAAAGGAACCCTCTTACACTGTTGGTGTGAATGCAAACTAGTACTCGTCACTATGGAGAACAGTGTGGAGGTTCCTTAAAAAACTGGAAATAGAATTGCCATTTGAGCCAGCAATCCCACTGCTGGGCATACACACCGAGGGAACCAGAATTGAAAGAGACACAGGTACCCCAATGTTCACTGCAGCACTATTTACAATAGCCAGGACATGGAAGCAACCTAGATGTCCATCGGCAGACAGATGGATAAGAAAGCTGTCGTACATATACACAGTGGAATATTACTCAGCTATTAAAAAGAACACATCTGAGTCAGTTCTAACGAGGTGGATGAAACTGGAGCCTATTATACAGAGTGAAGTAAGCCAGAAAGAAAAACACCAATACAGTATAATAATGCATATATATGGAATTTAGAAAAATGGTTAACGACGACCCATTATACGCAAGACAGAAAAAGAGACACAGATATAGAGAACAGACTTTTGGACTCTGTGGGAGAAGGCAAGGGTGGGATGATTTGAGAACAGCACTGAAACATGTATATTAACATATGTGAAACAGATGACCAGTCCAAGTTCGATGCATGAAACAGGGCACTCAAAGCTGGTGCACTGGGACAACCCAGAGGGATGGGATGGGGAGGGAGGTAGGAGGGGTATTTGGGATGAGGGGACACGTGTACACCCGTGGCTGACTGGTGTCAATGTATGGCAAAAACCTACACAATACTGTAAAGTAATTAGCCTCCAATTAAAATAATTTTTAAAAAAAGAAAAGAAATGGGCTAACAAGCCAAGAAACAATATAGAGAAACATTAAATGCTGTTACTAAGTGAAAGAAGTCAATCTAAAAAAGGATCCATACTGTAGGATTCCAACTATATGACATTCTGGAAATGGCCATACTATGGAATCATTAAAAAGATCAGTGGTTGCCAAGGATTAGGGGAAATAAAGCAGTGAACAGGTAAAGCAGAAAGGATTTTTAAAGCAGTGAAGCTGTTTTGTATGATACTATAATTATAGAATATATGCAAATATACATTTGTTAAAACCCACAAATGTATAAATACCAAGAATGAACTGTAATGTAAACTGTGGACTATGGGTAATAATGACATGTCAAGGTATCACTCTGCTATGGGATATTAACACTGTAGAAGGCTGTGCATATGGGGTCAAGCAACGAGTACATGAGAACCCTCTGTACTTTCTGCTCAATTTTGACATAAATCTAAAACAGCTCTATAAGGGATAAAGGAAGGGAGGGGTAAAAGAATACATAACAGAAACTATGCATGACCTGAAGAAAGTATTTGCTATCTAACTCTTCATAATAAAAGTTCGATGAATCTTTCTCTAGGATAATCATTAAAGAATGCTAAAAGGGTGGACAAATTACTCAAACACTTTAAAAAAGGGTTTCTGAACATAAAAGAGAAATTTAAAAGGAAAAATATAGCCATATGCCTTTTTTATAAGCCATTTTTAAAAACACAAGGGCACGGAAAGGTTGAAATTAAAAGGAGAGAAAATAATACAAACACTAATCAAAAGAGATGTTCGAACTAATAATAATATCAAATTAAATTCATTTTCAGACAAAAAATACTAGTAAAGATGAAAAGACACATTCATAATAAAAGGTTAAGTACACCAAAAAGATGTGACAATTTTAATTTACATACAACAAATGAGACAGACAGAACTACAAGGAAAAACAGACAAATTCACAATCTTAGGGAGACAATTTAACCATTATTCTTGGTAACAAATAGAACAAGCAGAAAAAAATTATCAGTAAGAATACAAACAATTTAAACAACATAATTAACCAACCTGACCTGACATTTATAGAAAACTGTACCCAATAATTATAGAACACATTCCTTATAAGCATGCATGGAACATTTATAAATGACCACATGCTGGATCATTCATAAATGACTATAAGACTATGCCAAAGCCTTTGACTGTGTGAATCACAATAAACTGTGGAAAATTCTTCAAGAGAGGGGAATACCAGACCACCTGACCTGCCTCTTGAGAAATCTGTATGTAGGTCAGGAAGCAACAATTAAAACTGGACATGGAACAACAGACTGGTTCCAAATAGGAAAAGGAGTACGTGAAGGCTGTATATTGTCACCCCGCTTATTTAACTTATATGCAGAGTACATCATGAGAAATGCCGGGCTGGATGAAGCACAAACCGGAATCAAGATTGCTGGGAGATGTATCAATAACCTCAGATATGCAGATGACACCACCCTTATGACAGAAAGTGAAGAACCAAAGAGCCTCTTGATGAAAGTGAAAGAGGAGAGTGAAAAAGTTGGCTTAAAGCTCAACATTCAGAAAACTAAGATCATGGCATCTGGTCCCGTCACTTCATGGCAAATAGATGGGGAAACAGTGGAAACAGTGGCTGACTTTATTTTTGGGGGCTCCAAAATCACTGCAGATGGTGGTTGCAGCCATGAAATAAAAAGACGTTTACTCCTTGGGAGGAAAGTTATGACCAAACTAGACAGCATATTAAAAAGCAGAGATATTAGTTTGCCAACAGAGGTCTGTCTAGTCAAGGCTATGGTTTTTTCAGTAGTCATCTATGGGTGTGAGAGTTGGACTATAAAGAAAGCTGAGTGCTGAAGAGTTGATGCTTTTGAACTGTGGTATTGGAGAAGACTCTGGAGCATCCCTAGGACTGCAAGGAGATCCAACCAGTCCATCCTAAAGGAAATCAGTCCTGAATGTTCATTGGAAGGACTGATTTTGAAGCTGAAAATCCAATACTTTGGCCACCTCATGTGAAGAGCTGACTCATTTGAAAAGACCCTGATGCTGGGAAAGATTGAAGGCGTGACTAGAAGGGGACAACAGAGGATGAGATGGCTGGATGGCATCACTGACTCGATGGACATGAGTTTGAGTAAGCTCCGGGAATTGGTGATGGACCGGGAGGCCTGGCATGCTGCAGTCCATGGGGTCGCAAAGAGTTGGACATGAGTGAGTGACTGAACTGAACTAAACATGCTGGATCTTAAAAATATCACACATTAAAAAAAATTTATATAGAATATGTTTCCTGACTATATTGTAATGAAACTAAAACTTAATACAAAAAGATAACTGGAAAAGTTACATATGCTTAGAAAGAAAACACTTCTAAATAACTTGCAAACTATAGAAAAGTCACAATAAAATTCAGGAAATATTTAGAACCAAAGGAAAATCGATTATTAAAACTTGAGGGATAAAGACATTTGCTTCCAGGAACATGGAGCAGATGTACATTTTCCTAAGCCCAGTAATACAAGTAAAAGTCTCAAATGTTATACATATGACATATATAACATGACTCTGAAAAATGGAGACTAGAAGGAAGATCAGCCAAGAACCCCGGGACAAAAGAACCAACACAGTGGCAGGCTCCCTGGATTTCCTTTTTTCCTCATTTATGCCCAACTTGGAGGTGAAGAAGCTGGCAATGAGTTCAGACCCCTCCCCAATCCCACAAAATGTTTTACCCCTGATCTTTAGCCAAACTAACAAGAAAGGGGAAGCCCAACAAGATAAAAAAATTTTCAAGACAGTAACAACCTACTACAAGCAAATACTATGGAAAAAGTTGTAGTTCTACCACTTCCACACAAGCAAAAGCCAAGAGGAAGGCCAGGCTGTTATTCCAATACCCTAGCAGGGATGATATACAAGCAAGTAGGAAATTGGGACTTTTATCTCTGCTGAAAAGTAGTTAAGCTTCAAGTTCCTGAATGTCAGTGGAGACCACGTGGGACACCTGAACTTTCACTCCACCAAGAGTAAGCATTAGCACATCCCTCAATCTGCTTAACTGCTGTCAGAGAAGGCCTAGTGGAAAGTGAGGACTGGCACTACACTCAGCAATAATAAGGCTGCCCTTTCTGCTGTGTCAGTAGAGACCACATGAGAAGCCAGAAGTCCTCGCCACCCAACAATAAAATGATAATCTTCCATAACTCAGGTGTCAACAGAAGCTAAATGGAGAAACTGGACTTTCATCCCCAATTGGCAATAATGAGATAGTATTTCCCCTGTTTCTCCCCCACCAGAGAGATGTCAGGAAAAGCCAGCTAAAACAGGTTTAAGTAGAATCCAAAGTCACATTAACATAAACCCCAAAGTTCCAGGTTTTAAAAGAAAATCACTGTCATATCCATAATGAGAAAGATCTCAAATGTAAAAAGACAACTGCAAGATGCCAACACTGAGATGACAGAGATGTTAAAGTAATCTGACAAAGATTTTAAAGAAGTTATGATTAAAATGCCTCAGTGAGCAATCACAAACAAGCTTGAAATACGTGAAAAAAGAGAAAGTCACAACAAACAAATGTCTCAACAAAGAATTCAAGATATAAAGAAGAACCAAGTGGAAATTTTAGAAATTAAAAACACAATGACCAAAATAAAAATCTAAGTATGAGCTCAACAGTATGAGAAGATAAAGAACAAAGAATTAACTAGAAAAGAAATTACTAAGCTTGAAAAGACAATAGACTAAAATATAACAGATGCTCAGGGACTTGTAAGAAAATAAAACATCTACCATTTGTGTCAAAGTCTGATTCCAGTTATATGATTATCCAAAATAGGTAAATCCATAGAGACAAAGTAGATTGGTGGCTGCAAAGAGCCTGGGGGAGAGAACAGGGAATGACTGCTTAATGGGTACAGAGTTTTCTTTGAAGGTGATAAAAATGTTTTGAAATTAGAAGTGGTAGTTGTACAACATCATGAATGTACTAAATGCCACTGAATTGCACACTTTCAAATGGCTAATTGTGCTATATAAATTTCAACTCAATTTAAAAAAACTTAAAAGCAAACCAGGAACCGAAAGGCATAAATAGATTTATCAATTTATAAATTTATCAAATTTATCAAATTTATCAATTTGATAAAAGGTGTGTTCAAAAAGAACACAGTAAAATCCATGTGTGATTTCAAAATCTTCAATGCTTGCCTTTGAGAATCTGATTAATAAGACAAGGATGTCCATTATCACCAATTTTATTCAACTTTGTACTGAAGATCTGGAAAAAGACAAAGGTATAAAAGGGCAAAAAAAATGGAAAGAAAAAAAAAACCTATGTTATATACAGAAGTTCTGATAGTATATATTTAAAGTACAAAAGAATTTATAGAGGAATGATTAGAGGAAGGAAGACTGCTAAGGAGATTAACACGCAAAAACTAATTGCACTCTACATACCAGAAACAGAATATTTTAAACATATTCTTTGTTCATGGGTCCTCTTGATATCTTCTTTTATGTTATGAAATCTTTCTTTGAATCTTTTGTCCTATTTCTTCTGCTGAATTACATTTTTAATGTACTAATGTGTCAGAATTATTACATCATGCGAAATGCAGGGCTGGATGAAGCACAAGCTGGAATCAATATTGTGAGGAGAAATATTAATAACCTCAGCTACACAGATGATACCACCCTTATGACAGAAAGCAAAGAACTAAAGAGCTGCTTGATGAAAGTGAAAGAGGAGAGTGAGAAAGCTGGCTTAAAACTCAACATTCAGAAACCTAAGATCATGGCATCCAGTCCCATCACTTCATGGCAAATAGATGGGGAAACAATGTAAACAGTGAGAGACTTTATTTTCTTGGGCTCCAAAATCACTGCAGATAGTGACTGCAGCCATGAAACTAAAAGACACCTGGCTCCTTGGAAGAAAAGCTATGACCAACCTACACAGCATACTAAAAAGCAGAGACATTACTTGTGGACAAAAGTCTGTCTAGTCAAAGGTATGGTTTTTCCAGTAGTCATCTATGGATGTGAGAGCTGGACTATAAAGAAACCTGAGCACCGAAGAATTGATGCTTTTGAACTGAGGTGTTGGAGAAGACTCTTGAGAGTCCCGTGGACTGCAAGGAGAGCTAACCAGTCTACACTTAAAGGAAATCGGTCCTGAATATTCACTGGAAGGACTGATGCTGAAGCTCAAGCTCCAATACTTTGGCCACCTGGTGCAAAGAACTAACTCACTGGAAAAGACCCTCATGCTGGGAAAGATTGCAGGCAGGAGAAGAGGACGACAGAGGATGAGCATGGCATCACTGACTCAATGGACATGAGTTTGAGCAAGCTCTGGGAGCTGGTGATGGACAGGGAAGCCTGATGAGCTGCACCCCACAGGGTCGCAGAGAGTTAGACACGAATGAGCGACTGAACTGAATGTGTAGGAATTCTTATAAAATTAAAATCACAATGAGAAAAACAAAAAGACTGATGATAATAAGTTTGGAGAGAACAGAAGAGACAAGTGATAATATATCCACTTTGGGGAAAAACAAGCAGTATCTAGTCCAGTAGTTTACTGAGTTTTCTAAATTTGCTGGCATATTGAGTGCAGCACTTTAATAAAATTATCGTTAGAATTTGAAGTAGCTCGGCTGGAATTCCATCACTTCCACTAGCTTTGTTCGTAGTGATGCTTCCTAAGTCCCATTTTGAAGAAGGAATTCATAGGCTCTGGACTCCATCTTAGGCCTGTCTGTGCTGATCATGCTCGGCCGCCTCTCCAATGGACTCTGAACTCTCTGCTTAGTGCCAGTGGGAACGACAATGGAAGGATAAAAGCCCCTCCGGACAGGGGAACCTTGAAGATCGTATCCAGGTTACTCATTGCCTAAGAGAAAACATACTCTAATCACCCCTGCCTCCGGACAGGAATGTAACCACAGGCTTATCGGTTATTAACTGGTTGGAATGTAACCGCGGGCTTATTGATTATTAACTGAACACATGAATGATGGGGTTATTGTGATTGTATTTACCCTTCCTTTGTAAGTCTCAAGGAATTTGGGGTGGTGGGTTCGGACACGTACACATAGGGTATAAAAGATTCTCACAAATGCTGGTTGGGGTCCTTGGCTAAGAGGAGACTCTGCCTTGGGCCTGCCAGTGTATTAAACTGCACTCCACTATCTGCATTGTCCTTCTGAGTGAGTTTGTTTCCTGGAACGTGAGACTCTAACAATCTGACTTCATACTCAAGGATGTCTGACTCTAGGTGAGTGATCACACCATCATAGTGATCTAGGTCATTAAGACTTTTTTGGTACAGTTCTTCTGGGTATTCTTGCCACCTCTTGATATTTTCTGCTACTGTTAGGTTCATACAGTTTCTGTCTTTTATTGTGCCCACCTTTGCATGAAATGGTCCCTTGGTATCTCTAATTTTCCTGAAGAGATCACTGGTCATTCCCATTCTATTGTTTTCCTCTATTTCTTTGCATTGTTCACTTAAGAAGGATTTCTTATCTCTCCTTGCTATTCTTTGGAACTCTGCATTCAGATGGGTGTATCTTTTCTGTTAAAGTGCTGCACTCAATATGCTAGCAAATTTGGAAAACTCAGCAGTAGCCACGGAACTGGAAAAGGTCAGTTTTCATTCCAATCCCAAACAAGGGCAATGCCAAAGAATGTTCTAACTAGCACACAATTGCACTCATTTCACATGCTAGCAAAGTAATGCTCAAAATCCTTCAAGCTAAGTTTCAACAGTACATGAACTGAGAACTTCCAGATGTTCGAGTTCGATTTAGAAAAGGCAGAAGAACCAGAGATCAAATTGCCAACATCCACTGGATCACAGAAAAAGGAACAGAATTCCAGAAAAACATCTACTTCTGCCTCATTGACCACACTAAAGCCTTTGACATCATAATAAACTGTGGAAAATTCTTCAAGAAATGGGAATACCAGACCACCTGACCTGCCTCTTGAGGAAGCTGTATGCAGGTCAAGCAGCAACAGTTAGAGCCAGACATGGAACAACAGACTTGTTCCAAATCAGGAAAGGAGTACATCAGGGTTGTATATTGTCACTCTGCTTATTTAACTTATATGCAGAATACATCATGGAAAATGCCAGGCTGGATGAAGCCCAAGCTGGAATCAAGACTGCTAGGAGAAATAACAATAACCTTAGATATGTGGACGACACGACCCTAATGGCAGAAAGCAAAGAGGAACTAAAAAGCCTTTTGATGAAGGTGAAAGAGGAAAGTGAAAAGGCGGTTTAAAACTCAAGATTCAAAATACTGATATCATGGCATCCAGTCCCATCACTTCATGGCAAACAGATGGGACAGGGAAATGGAAACAGTGAGAGATTTTATTTTCTTGGGCTCCAAAATCACTGCAAATAGTGACTACGGCCATGAATTTAAAAGACACTTGCTCTTTGGAAGAAAAGCTATGACAAACCTAGACAGTGTATTAAAAAGCCAGGCTCTGCCGAAAAAGATCTGTCTAGCCAAAGCATTGGTTTTTCCAGTATTCATATACGGATGTGAGAGCTGGGCAATCATGAAGGCTGAGCACTGAAGAATTGATGCTTTTCAACTGTGATGCTGGAAAAGACACTTAAGAGTCCCCTGGACTGCAAGGAGATCATTCTAGTTAATCCTTTAGGAAATCAACCCTGAATATTCACTGGAAGGACTGATGCTGATCTTGATGCTCCAGTACTCTGGCCACCTGATGAAAAGAGCCGACTCAATGGAAAAGATGCTGATGCTGGGAAAGATTGAGGGCAAGAAGAGAAAGGGGCTAGACAGGATGAGATGGCTGGATGGCATCATCGACTCAATGGTCATGAGTTTGAGCAAACTCTGAGAGATGGTGAAGGACAGGGAGGCCTGGCATGCTGCAGTCCATGAGATCACAAAGTCAGACTTGACTGAGTGATGGCACAACAAAGCAATATCTAAAGTTAAAGAAATGAATATGTATTATGACTCAGCAATTCTCTACTTGATATATATCTAATTAAAATGTGAGTAATACAAGTACACCATGAGATACTGTTCATAGCAGTATTATTCCCAACTGACACCTAGAAACAAATTATACTGCCATTAACAGCTGGAGACAAACTGTGATATAAAGGAATTAGTACTATATGGCAATGAAAAGCTATACACTCTACATAAGTGAGTATCACAAATATACTATTCAAATGAAAGAGAGAGTCAAAAGAATATATACTCATCTATTCCAGACAGCTAAAGTTCAGAAAAAATGAAAAAAGGACAAAGTGAGATTTAGAGAATATCCACTTAGGTATGTCTGGGTTGTGAAACAATTTAAAAAAAAAAAAAAAAAGGAAGTGATTAACACAGAAGTCAGGATAATGTTACCTGAGGAAGGCTGGTAGTAATCCAACTCTGGATCTCGGTTGTGGTTACCCTCGGGTTTGCTTTGTAAATCACTCAGATGTGTACTTTTGTGTACTTTTTTTTTAAACTTTATTATAATCAACATTTTAGAAACAGATTTAATTTTGAATTTTAAAACTCAAATTTCTTAACTTTCATTCAAAAGTTGGTCTCAGTATTACCAAAGACCCTGGTCTTTTCCACTGCTCTGCCAGCATAATGTTGTCTTAATTATCCTCACAATTGTGAGAGTACCACAGTTTCAGACATAACATGGATACACAATAACATGTGTAAAAGACTATTTCTTTTACTAATTCTCTTCTGTTTAATTTCTTTACAGTTTTTGTTTTTAAGGTTAAAATTTACATATAATGAAGGCATAAATTTTAAGTATACAATTCATGAGCTCACAAAGGAAGAACCCAAGAGTATTCCACTGTTATATTTAAACCACAAAAGCATATTTTGTTCTTTTACTGATGTGGATTTGGATTGTTTCCAGTTATTATGAATAAAGTTGCTTGTAACAAGACATTTTGTTGACATATTTTCAGTTGGGGAGAGGTGTAAATATGTAAGCAAAACTGCAAGATTATGGAGTATATGTCTATAACAAACTGACAAATCTTTTTCAAAGTAGTTGTACCATTTTCCATTTCAACCAACGTAAGAGTTCTTTCCTCCACATTTTGACCAACATTTGGTGTTGTCAGTTGTTAAAAGAAAAACTGAGGCACATTAAAATGTTCAAGTTTATATGAGCATAGTGGATCAAACCTGGGTCTCCTACATTACAGGCAGATTCTTTACCATATGGAGCCACCAGGGGAACCCTCCATAGCAATTCAATTCAGTTCAGTCACTCAGTTCTGTCTTACTCTTTGGGACCCCATGGACTGCAGCATGCCAGGCTTCCCTGTCCATCACCAAATCCCAGAGCTTGCTCAAACTCATGTCCATCGAGTCAGTGATGCCATCCAACCATCTCATCCTCTGTTGTCCCTTTCGCCTGCCCTCAATCTTTCCCAGCTTCAGCATCAGCCCTTCCAATGAATATTCAGGACTGATCCCCTTTAGGATGGACTGGGCTGGATCTCCTTGCAGTCCAAGGGACTCTCAAGAGTCTTCTCCAACACCACACTTCAAAAGCATCAATTCTTTGGTGCTCAGCTTTCTTTATAGTCCAACTCTCACATCCATACATGACTACTGGAAAAACCATAGTCTTGACTAGACAGACCTTTGTTGGCAAAGTAATGTCCTCTACTTTTTAATATGCTGTCTAGGTTGGTCATAACTTTTCTTCCAAGGAGCAGGAGTCTTTTAATTTCATGGCTGCAGTCACCATCTGCAGTGATTTTGGAGCCCCCAAAAATGAAGTCTGTCACTGTTTCCCCATCTATTTGCCATGAAGTGATGGAACCAGATGCCATGATCTTAGTTTCTGAACATTGAGCTTTAAGCCAACTTTTTCACTCTCCTCTTTCACTTTCATCAAGAGGCTCTTTAGTTCTTCACTTTCTGCCATAAAAGGTGGTATCATTTGCATATCTGAGGTTATTGATATTTCTCCCAGCAATCTTGATTCCAGCTTGTGCTTCATCCAGTCCAGCATTTCTCATGATGTACTCTGCATATAAGTTAAATAAGTAGGGTGACAATATACAGCCTTGACATACTCCTTTCCCGATCTGGAACCAGTCTGTTGTTCCATGTCCAGTTCTAACTGTTGCTTCTTGACCTGCATACAAATTTCTCAGGAGGCAGGTAAGGAGGTCTGGCATTCCCATCTCTTGAAGAATTTTCCACAGCTTGTTGTGATCCACGCAGTCAAAGGCTTTTTGGCATAGTCAATATAGCAGAAGTAGATGTTTTTCTGGAACTCTTTTGCTTTTTCAGTGATCCAACATGTAGGGAATATGCTATGCACAGGACTGTAATATAATTAACAGGGCTTCTTTGAAAAATAAGAATGGCTTTCTTATCACTCCCAGGCAAAGGGCTGGGAGCAGTAAAAAGTACATGATGGAAAGACATCTTGGAAACTTTCTCTCAGAAATTACACCTTTTGCAAAGATCTAATCTTCTGGATGCAGCAGCAGATGGGATATCTCAATTAAACCCCATTCCTCACTTGAAAACTATTGGAGGATCAATGGCTGGTTTTATGTTAATTTTTATATGTCTTTTTTTCTGTTTCTACATAGTCTGCGGGCAAATCACTAAGAAAGTCAACAGACAACAACAGCAATTAGTGACTAGCAAATTAGCAACTGGCAAACAGCATAGAAGCTTTGGCTTCTATGACTATCACTTTGGCCAGTAATCACCAAAAATAAGCTTCAAAAAAAAAGGGGGGGGGATATGTAGGGAATATGTTATGCACAGGCCTGTACTATACTTAACAGGGCTTCTTTGAAAAATAAGAATGACTTTCTCATCACCCCCAGGCGAAGGGCTGTGAGCAGTAAAAAGTACATCATGGAAAGACATCTTGAAAACAAGATGTTGAAGTACTGATGTGACTGATGGAAAACCATCAGTGACTATTCCCATAATCAGAGCCTTGAGGGAGTTGTTGAGAAAGGGCATCACTAGCCAAAGGGCCAAACAGAGTCATGAAAGGCCTGAAGGTTTGACATTGAGAACTGTGCATTGTATATCTTTATCTGTCTGAGACTGTAAAGAACAGATATCTCTAGAGCACTTACAAAGAAGTAGATGTTAACAATAAAAGGCATGCAGGATTAGGATCTGGTCTTTTGCCTGTGAATGGCATCAGCACCTGATCCCCACTTTATTTCTGAGTCTTATTTTTCCTTATTCTCATGTGGCACCGCTCCCTCAGGTCAGTTTGTTGTTGGGCTGGTCCCAACACAATGGATGCTGGCAATTTGATCTCTGGTTCCTCTGCCTTCTCTAAATCCAGCTTGAACATCTGGAAGTTCACGGTTCACATACTGTTGAAGCCTGGCTTGGAGAATTTTGAGCATTGCTTAACTAGTGTGTGAGATGAGTGCAGCTGTGCAGTAGTTTGACCATTTTTTGGCTTTGCCTTTCTTTGGGATTGGAATGAAAACTGACCTTTTCCAGTCCTGTGGCCACTGCGGAGTTTTCTAAATTTGCTGGCATATTGAGTGCAGCACTTTCACAGCATCATCTTTTAGGATTTGAAACAGCTCAACTGGAATTTCATCACTTCCACTAGCTTTGTCCGTGGTGATGCTTCCTAAGGCCCACTTGACTTTGCATTCCAGAATATCTGGCTCTAGGTGAGTGATCACATCATTGTGCTTATCTGGGTCATGAAGATTCTTTTTTGTATAGTTCTTCTGTGTATTCTTGCCATCTCTTCTTAATATCTTCTGCTTCTGTTAGGTCCATATCACTTCTCTCCTTTATTGTGCCCATCTTTGCATGAAATATTCCCTTGGTATCTCCAATTTTCTTGAAGAGATCTCTAGTCTTTTATATTCTATTGTTCTCTTCTATTTCTTTCTGACAAAATGTGCTCCACTGAGGAAGGGAATGGCAAACCACTTCAGTATTCTTGTCTTGAGAACCCCATGAACAGTATGAAAAGGCAAAAAGATAGGACACTGAAAGATGAACTCCCCAGGTCAGTAGGTGCCCAATATGCTACTGGAGAAGAGTAGAGAAATAACTCCAAAAGAATGAAGAGACAGAGCTAAAGCAAAAACAACATCCAGTTGTGGATAGGACTGATGATGGAAATAAAGTCCAATGTTGTAAAGAACGATATTGCATAGGCCCTGGAATGTTAGGTCCATGAATCAAGGCAAACTGGAAGTGGTCAAACAGGAGATGGCAAGAGTGAACATCAACATTTTAGGAATCAGTGAACTAAAATGGACTGGAATGGGTGAATTTAACTCAGATGACCAGTATATCTACTACTGTGGGCAAGGATCCCTTAGAAGAAATGGAGTAGCCATCATAGTCAACAAAAGAGTCTGAAATGTAGTACTTGGATGCAATCTCAAAAATGACAGAATGATCTCTGTTCGTTTCCAAGGCAAACCTTTCAGTATCACAGTAATCCAAGTCTATGCCCCAACCGGAAACGCTGAAGAAGCTGAATTTGAATGGTTCTGTGAAGACCTACAAGACCTTCTAGAATTAACACCCAAAAAAGATGTCCTTTTCATTACAGGGGACTGGAACGCAAAAGTAGGAAGTCAAGAGATACCTGGAGTAACAGGTAAATTTGGCCTTGGAGTACAGAATGAAGCAGAGCAAAGGCTCATAAGAGTTTTGCCAAAAGAATGCACTGGTCATAGGAAACACCCTCTTCCAACAACACAAGAGAGAACTCTACACAAGGACATCACCAGATGGTCAATATCGAAATTAGACTGATTATATTCTTTGCAGCAAAAGATGGAGAAGCTCTATACAGTCAACAAAAACAAGATCAGGAGCTGACTGTGGCTCAGGTCATGAATTCCTTATTGCCAAATCCAGACTTAAAGTGAAGAAAGTATGGAAAAGCACTAGACCTTTCAGGTATGACCTAAATCAAATCCCTAGGATTATACAAGTGGAAGTGACAAATAGATTCAAGGGATTAGATCTGATAGACAGAGTGCCTGAAGAACTATGGACGGAGGTTCATGACATTGTACAGGAGGCAGTGATCAAGATCATCCCAAAGAAAAAACTGCAGAAAGGCAAAATGGTTGTCTGAGGAGGTCTTACAAATAGCTGAGAAAAGAAGAGAAGCTAAAGGCAAAGGAAAAAAGGAAAGACATAACCTCTATGTCTCACTGAATAGTAATTTCTTTGTCCTGAACGTCTTTTCCATCCCCTTTACACTCTGATATAGTGAATGCCCAATCTTCAAAATCTTGTTCAGGAATGCATTACTTCCTCCATGAAGTATCCCTTGACTCTTGCAAACATATGTATGTAATTACTTCACCTTCTAGCTTATATTTCAGTGTATATAACACAGACAATGTAACTTCACCCAGGGCAAGAAAACATGTCTTAACTCATATTTATAACCCCAAAACATAAAACACATGTACATATGAATACAAAAACATCAAACGAGTATGTTTACCATCCTAATGCTGCTTTAGCCTCAATTCACTTTTCTCATCCATATTCAATAACTGAGGCTTCCGTATTGGGCTGAATGCTGGCCCCCAAAAATGGTATGTCAGTTCCTAATCTCTGTAACTTATAATAACATTAAATGGCCAAAGATGTGATTAAATTAAGGATCTTAAAAGGAGGCGCTTATCCTGGATTATATGGGTAGGCCCTAAATACAATGACATGTATCCTCATAAGAAAAAGACTCAAAAGTAGGCAATATGATCAAGAAAGCAGAGATCAGAGAAATGCAGTCACAAACCAAGGAATGCCTTAAACCACAGGAAGCTGAAAGAAGCAAGAAAAGGATTTTCCCTTTAGAGCATCGATCACCTTCTTGGCACCAGGGACTGGTTTCATGGAAGACAATTTTTCTACCAACCTGGGGGTAGTGGGTTGTTCAGGATGATTCAAGAGCATTACAGCAGGGTTTGTGCTCCTATGAGAATCTAATGCCACCACTGATCTGACAGGAGCAGCAGCTGCAAATATAGATAAAGCTTTGCTTTCTCACCCACCCATTGCTCACCTCCTGCTGTGTGGTCTGGACTGGGGACCCCTGTCCTTGAGCCTTTAAATAAATAAATAAATAAAAATTTAAAAAAATAAAAATAAAGGGAGAATGGCCCTTGATTTTAGACTTCTGGTCTCCAAACTGTGAGGGAATAAATTGTTGCTGTTTTAAACCATCTGATATGTGGCAAATTGTTATGGTAGCCACAGGTAACTACTACACCGGCTTTCTCTTCAGTCTATCTTTTCACAATGAATTTTAGCCAGTCTGTAAATCTCTTTCAGTTTTAAACTCTTACCATAGTCAAACTTTTCTGATTTTAGCCAGTCAACAGACAGGTATCAATTCCTCACAGACGACCTAAATACATCAGGCACCTAAACTACACAATAAAAGAATTCCTATTATGTGGAATGTACCAAATAAAAAATTCATAATGCAAATTATAAAACATACATAATTCAAATGATAAAAAGTAAAGCAGATTATTTTGATCAGTCCATTAATCAGTTAAGCACTTATTAGAAGAACTAGTCTCTGTGAAAGGCAATTTTTAAAAGCCATAGCACATTCACTATTGCAACAAAAAGAATAAAATACTTAGGAGTATATCTTCCTAAAGAAACAAAAGACCTATACATAGAAAACTATAAAACACTGATGAAAGAAATCAAAGAGGACACAAACAGATGGAGAAATATACCTTGTTCATGGATTGGAAGAATCAATATTGTGAAAATTAGGATACTACCGAAAGCAATCTGTAGATTCAATGCAATCCTTATCAAGCTACCAACAGTATTCTTCACAGAACTAGAACAAATAATTTCACAATTTGTATGGAAATACAAAAAAACCTTGAATAGCCAAAGCAATCTTGAGAAAGAAGAATGGAACTGGAGAAATCAACCTGCCTGACTTCAGACTCTACTACAAAGCCACAGTCATCAAGACAGTATGGTACTGGCACAAAGACAGAAATATAGATCAATGGAACAGAATAGAAAGCCCAGAGATAAATCCACAAACCTATGGACACCTTATCTTCGACAAAGGAGGCAAGGATATACAATGGAAAAAAGACAACCTCTTTAACAAGTGGTGCTGGGAAAACTGGTCAACCACTTGTAAAAGAATGAAACTAGAACACTTTCTAACACCATACACAAAAATAAACTCAAAATGGATTAAAGATCTAAATGTAAGACCAGAAACTATAAAACTCCTAGAGGAGAACATAGGCAAAACACTCTCCGACATAAATCACAGCAAGATCCTCTATGACCCACCTCCCAGAATATTGGAAATAAAAGCAAAACTAAACAAATGGGATCTAATGAAACTTAAAAGCTTTTGCACTACAAAAGAAACTATAAGCAAGGTGAAAAGACAGCCCTCAGATTGGGAGAAAATAATAGCAAATGAAGAAACAGACAAAGGATTAATCTAAAAAATATACAAGCAACTCCTGCAGCTCAATTCCAGAAAAATAAATGACCCAATCAAAAAATGGGCCAGAGAACTAAACAGACATTTCTCCAAAGAAGACATACAGATGGCTAACAAACACATGAAAAGGTGCTCAACATCACTCATTATTAGAGAAATGCAAATCAAAACCACAATGAGGTACCATTACACGCCAGTCAGGATGGCTGCTATCCAAAAGTCTACAAGCAATAAATGCTGGAGAGGGTGTGGAGAAAAGGGAACCCTCTTACACTGTTGGTGGGAATGCAAACTAGTACAGCCGCTATGGAAAACAGTGTGGAGATTTCTTAAAAAACTGGAAATAGAACTGCCATATGACCCAGCAATCCCACTTCTGGGCATACACACTGAGGAAACCAGATCTGAAAGAGACACGTGCACCCCAATGTTCATCGCAGCACTGTTTATAATAGCCAGGACATGGAAGCAACCTAGATGCCATCAGCAGATGAATGGATAAGAAAGCTGTGGTACATATATACAATGGAATATTACTCAGCCATTAAAAAGAATACATTTGAATCAGTTCTAATGAGATGGATGAAACTGGAGCCCATTATACAGAGTGAAGTAAGCCAGAAAGACAAACACCAATACAGTATACTAACGCATATATATGGAATTTAGAAAGATGGTAACGATAACCCTATATGCAAGACAGAAAAAGAGACACAGATGTATAGAACAGACTTTTGGACCCTATGGGAGAAGGCGAGGGTGGGATGACCTGAGAGAACAGCATTGAAACATGTATATTATCAAGTGTGAAACAGATCACCAGTCCAGGTTGGATTCATGAGACAAGTGCTCGGGGCTGGCGCACTGGGATGATCCAAAGGGATGGGATGGGGAGGGAGGTGGGAGGGGGTTCAGGATGGGGAACACATGTAAATCCATGGCTGATTCATGTCAATGCATGGCAAAAATCACCACAATACTGTAAAGCAATTAGCCTCAAACTAATAAAAATAAATGGGGAAGGGGGGGAAACATAGCACAACCGTTCTCCAAATACATCTTCCTATCTTTGCAACTATCACAAAACCACACCTAATTGTCCTTCGTACTACATCTTTAGACCAGTCCCAGCTCCACAGACCCACACATGATATTTACTTTCACACAGGACCTGTATTTCTTAAGAAGTGGTACAATGTCTGCCCAAAAGGATGGTAATTCAAAATATTCTAAAAGCACTGCTGCTGATGCTCATGGAAAGCTTCCAAAACACATTCCATTAAAAAGCACATACTATGCTTTTGAACATTTCAAAACAATACTTTAAATACTACATGCCCCAAGGTTAAAAGTCTAGGGAGAACCCACACTGGGCACCACTTCACTTATAAACAAAACATTACAAATAAGTTACTTTAAAATTCCAGAGAATTCTATAGTAGTCACCCAGACAGCCTTTGGATGGCCATCCCAGGATGTCTTGTATACAAAAAAATGTTACAACTTGACACCCTGCCAAAACATGAAGTGCAGCTGGGAGCAGACCCTTCAAAGCACTGGTAAGGTGCCAGGCCCTATAATTGTGATTTAGAAAGGAACAGGAGGGGAAGGAAAGAGGAAGGAAAGAAGATATGTATTAGAGTGGTTAGCAATCAACCACCAGAGCACTGAATTAAAATGTTATTCTATTCTTATAATTGCACTGTCTGCCTCCACACAGCTTAATTCACACAAAAGAATTCTGGGAAAGTATGATATAGTAAGCAGTCAACCTCAAATGCTTAGCAATAAGTTATAAAAGTCTCTGAAAAGTTGTGATCAGAAAAACAAAGATGCTGCTTCATTTTTGTATTTCTTTGTGTAGGCTCTATTACATATAAGGACTTTACAAAAGATTTATGAGTACTTAATACCTTTATGCAAGCTGCAAAGTCTTCCGTGCTCACACTCCCATATTTCTCCAGAAATAGAAAAGGTGGTAGCTCCTAACCATATGGCTCCTAGCACAAAATGAAGGTTGTCTACAGATCCAACAACATATCCTGGAAATAATTTGTTTTTAAAATAAATTCTGATTTAACTATTTCCATGAGATTTGTGCTCTAGTCTGAAAAGTTAAATAAATTTTAAAATGTGTTAGGACTTCACCTGGTGTTTTTATTGGGGTTAATATAAGCATAAGCATCCATTTTCATATTTGAGAATCTGCCAGAAAAAATGTATAAAATTTTCAGAGCCAAAAAAGGGAGATAAAAGTATATAATACAGGTTAATTTTAAAACCATTTATTTAAAAGAAGAAAAAAAAGAATTAAAGAATCAGTACTTACCGAGTGGATACTATATCATATTTACTGAGTGGTCCACTTACTAAAAGGGCTCTGAAGGAGATAAATATGCAGACCATCAGGTCAAGCTGACTTCTCAGCAAAGAAGAACTTGCCCATATTCAGAATACTATGGACATTTTCTAAGTACCTATTTTATGCCAGATACCTTGCTGATTACAGGGGTTCAGAAATAAAAGAAAATTTGTGCCTTCAAGGAATTCATAGTGGTCAGTGAAACATGTTGATTAACAAGAGCTAACTAAACAAAAATGAGAAAATTTACAATTTATTCCTTATTGTACTTAAATATTTTTTGCTGTGTGGATATATTATCTATTTAAAATAAGTGAATTCAGGGCTTCCCTGGTGGTCCAGTGGTAAAGAATCCTCCTTATAATGCAGGGGACACTGTTTCCCAGGTCAGGAAAGATTCCACAGGCCTGTGTTCCACAACTACTGAGCCCGTGCTCCAGAACCCGGGAGCCCTAAAGCCCGTGCTCCACAACAAAAGAAGCCACCGCAATAAGAAGCCTGAGCTCCCGCAAGCCTAAGCGCAGCAACAAAGACCCACCACAACCAAAAATAAATTAAAAAGTGAATTCAAAAAGTTTTAGAACTATAAAGCACAGTAATATATTTATAGGTAGTATGGGTGCACTTGGGAGAGAGGCCAAATTCTGCTGGAGAAGCTGTCAGGGAAGACTTCATAAAGATAGAAATCCTGAGCTAAGACAAAGAAAGGGATGCAGGGAATATCAAGTACAATGGCATGGAGATGGAGAGATGACTTTTGGAGGTAGGGGCTGACAGGTATGGGGGAGCGTTACCAGCCTGGAGAGAGAGGGCAGAGTCCTGAAGGCAATGTGTAGAAGACTGAAGTTCATCCTGAGATCTAGGAGAGTCAACAAAAGGCTTTAAGCTTGTGGTAGATAAGGGACAGTACAGGGTGGGTTCAGATTTGTAGTTCAGAAAAACAACTACATTATCCAAGGTGTAGAACAGATTTGAGGTGGGGTAGGGAGTGGAAAAAAAAAAAAGAGAGATATCAAAAGTCCAGGAAAGCAAAGATGAAGGCCTCAACTACAAGACTGGCAGCAGGTATCAATAAGGAGTAGTCTTGAAAATGAATCTGGAGGCAGAAGTAACAGGTGTTAGTAGTCAGATATTGAGACACCTCTCAAAAACAAAGAAAAAACAATCCACCTCTTTCAAAGACACTAAAAGGCCAAGAAGGAAATCAGGACTTTTTTTTTTTTTTCCCCTTATAAATAAAATGGAATCCCAGCTAAAGCAAAAGACTGTCTCAAAGATGACAATTACTTCAAGTACTAATCCTTCGCATGAACAAAGAATAAAGCACAGGAACCTTTGCAAAGCATCGGAGTAAATGCAAATACCATCACAATATCTCTAAATATCTACCTTTCTTCCACAGGGATTTCATCAGCAGAGGGGTAAACGCTAAAGCTGGCTCTGTCGGGAACAAAGACATAAAATAAGTATTTTGTTCCTTAAATGTCCACCTGCTGTTACTCCTCCTCATTCTTTCCTTCAAACAATCATCTCTATAGCAACACATTCTTAAGAAATTTGTGGGTGGAAAGCATATGTTTTTGCAAAAATATGAGAACTCAAGAACATGAGCTACTTTTTTTTCCCTTTAATACAAGAGATACACAATATATCTTAAAAAGACAACTGCAAAATATGAAGCAAAAAAAACCACACTTAAAAACAAGGAAATGTAAAAACTGGCATTGCACATTTACATGCAGTTTCTTTTTATAGGTTACAATGACACCTTGTGGCAAGATTTTTTAAATTATAAGTTATCTTGGGAAATATTTTACAGCAGATATGATAAAACTGGTTTAGAAAATAAGACCAAGACCACACTGTGGAGGCACTATGAACATGTACAATAATCCATTTGAAAAATTAAGGACAAGGAGGTTCCTCAAAAAATTACAAACAGAGCTCCATATGATCCATCTGCCTGCAATGCAGGAGACCCAGGTTCAATTCCTAGGTTGGAAAGATCCCCTGGAGAAGGAAATGGCAACCCACTCCAGTATTCTCGCCTGGAGAATCCCATGGACAGAGGAGCCGGGCGAGCTGCACTCCATGAGGTCGCAAGAGTTGGACACAACTTAGCAACTAAGCCATCACCACCACTTCTGGGTATTTATCTGAGGAAAACAAACACCAAACTCAAAAAGATAAATGTATCCCAATGTTTACTGCAGCATCCTTTATAATAGCCAAAATGTGGAAACCACTTAAGTGTCCATCAGTGCATGACTGGACACAGAAAACGTGGTGCACTGTGGGTGGTACACAAACACAGCACGACTCAGCTACAGAAAAGAAGAAAAGCTTGTCACTTTCAACAACACTAATGGACCTTGATGGCATTACGCTAAGTGAAATAAGTCAGACGAAGAAAGAAAAATACCATATGATCTCTCTTAAATGCAAAGTCTACACACAAGCACATGAAAACACAAGCTCAAAGAAACAGAACAGATTAAGATTGGGGGTGGAGGTGAGGGGAGAGTCATGGGTAAACTGCTTTGGGATTTGTTTTTTCCTTATTTAAGTTGAAATAATTAAGAGCAAAAAATAAACTTTAAAAAATGTCACACTATTAGGAAGGCAAAAGCTCTTATGAAAGTATTATTACAAAGTCATGCTATTACCTTCACTTGAGCCAAAACTATAAGACTTTTTTAATGATGCAAAAACAAACAACTTTTATAATCTGAGACAAAACTGATAATGTTGGCAAAACCTTTACATGAAAATATTGACATACTGCTTACAAACTATGAAATAATCATATGTCATTAATCCTTTCATATCAATTGAATCCTAAAAGATGATGCTGTGAAAGTGCTGCACTCAATATGTCAGCAAATTTGGAAAACTCAGCAATGGCCACAGGACTGGAAAAGGTCACTTTACATTCCAATCCCAAATAAAGGCAATGCCAAAGAATGCTCAAACTACCACACAACTGCACTAATCTCACACACTAGTCAAGTAATGCTCAAAATTCTCCAAGCCAGGCTTCAACAGTACATGAACCATGAACTTCCAGATGTTCAAGCTAGATTTAGAAAGACAGAGGAATCAGAGATCAAATTGCCATCATCCACTGGATCATTGAAAAAGCAAGAGAGTTCCAGAAAAACATCTACTTCTGCTTTATTGACTACACCAAAGCCTTTGAATGTGTGGATCACAACAAACTGTGGAAAATTCTTCAAGAGATGGGAATACCAGACCACCTGACCTGCCTCCTGAGAAATCTGTATGCAGGTCAAGAAGCAACAGTTAGAACTGACATGGAACAACAGACTGGTTCCAAATCGGGAAAGGAGTACCTTAAGGCTGTATATTGTCACCCTGCTCATTTAACTTATATGCAGAGTACATCATGAGAAATGCCAGGCTGGATGAAGCACAAGCTGGAATCAAGACTGCCGGGAGAAATATCAATAACCTCAGACATGCAGATGACACCACTCTTATAGCAGAAAGCAAAGAAGAACTTAAGAGCCTCTTGATGAATGTGAAGAGCAGAGTGAAAAAGTTGGCCTAAAACAACATTCAGAAAACTAAGATCATGGCATCTGGTCCCATCACTTCATGGCAAATAGATGGGGAAACAGTGGCTGACTTTATTTTCTTGGGCTCCAAAATCACTGCAGATGGTGATGGAAGCCATGAAATTAAAAGATGCTTGCTCCTTGGAAGAAAAGTTATGACCAACCTAGACAGCATATTAAAAAACAGAGACATTACATTGCCAAGAAAGCTATGGTTTTTCCAGCAGTCATGTATGGATGTGAGAGTTGGACTATAAAGAAAGCTGAGCGCCAAAAGAATTGATACTTTTGAACTGTGGCATTGGAGAAGACTCTTGAGAGTCCCGTGGAATGCAAGGAGATCCAACCAGTCCATCCTAAAGGAAATCAGTCCTAAATATTCATTGGAAGGACTGATTCTAAAGCTGAAACTCCAATACTTTGGCCACCTGATGCAAAGAACTGACACACTGGAAAAGACCCTGATGCTGGAAAAGATTGAAGGTGGGAGGAGAAGGGGACGACAGAGGATGAAATGGTTGGATGGCATCACCAACTCAATAGACATGAGTTTGAGTAAGCTCCAGGAGTTGGTGATTGACAGGGAGGGTCTGGCATGCTGCAGTCCATGGGGTCGCAAAGAGTTAGACATGACTGAGCAACTGAATTGAACTGAACTACCAATTGAACAGATAATAACATGAAAAATTTCAATATTAATCCAATAAACAAGAGAATAAACTATCTTTTCATCAAGAGTTTACTATGTTTATTTACTAAACTATGCTAAACACTAGTAAACATAAACCTTATCAACGCAGTCTGCACACAAGCACCTTTAATAATTACTTTGAAATATTCTTCTCTCTTAGTGTTTTTAACACCATGATCACCTCCTATCTCTGATTTTTCTTGTTCTCCCTAATACGTATATTCTTTTGCTTACTCACCATGAGAATCTCTAGTCTGATGAAAGAGTAAGCTGCCTCTCTCACTGCCTGACGTGTTACTGAACTGGCCAGAAAGTTCTTTCAGGTTTTCCCATAACATTCTGAAGGAACTTTCTGACCAAACCAATACATCTATCTGAATGATACTCAAATTTATAACCACATTCCTAACCTCTTTCAGAGCTAACTCTTTACTATATGTCCCACCTACAATGGAAGCTCAGCATAATAAGAATGAAACTCACTAACTTCAAACTTTCTACCTTCCTCCTTAAATAAAAAAAATTACTACTACCATCCCCTTATTTGTTAGCACACAAACTATTCCCCCTCTCCTATTAGTAATAATTAATCCTACTGACTCTTTACCTGTCTGTTGATTTTAACCACTCTTTTCCATCACCCTTTAGTGCAGAAATCTCAAATACTTATATTTGGCTTATTTTAATAAAAACCTCCTAAACAGTGTCCTGGATTTTGGCCTTTCCTCATCCTTTCCTCATCCTTACAATAGCTTACAAATATCTACCAGGATAATCCTTCTTATATATTGTTGCCATTATTGTAACTCCTACTATAATCCTTCCTATTGTTTACTGGATCAAATCTATACTTCCCAGCCAAACTCAAAGCCCTGCATTAGCCAACTCCCCTCACAAATGCAAAGAGTTTCACGTTGCTGCCCCACAGGACCCCTTTGCAAGTTAAGATGTTTGTCTCTCATACATGGGTGCCTATTCTTACCTTCACAATATTGTTCATATACTTATGCCAAATTAAAATACCTTCTTCAATCTTTTCAACTAATCCACAAATCATGATCAGAGTCAAACCTAAAATTCTATCATCTGAATAATCATAAAACTATTGTCAGAGCTTATAGTTAACTCTAAAAGTGAATGTAAACAATAGCTTCTGCCCACCTTTCTGCTCCATAAATTTCTGCCTTCCTTGTGCTTGCCTCACAGTATTCATTCTAAATTCTATCACATAGGCATTTTCCCTGTCATTAATTTATAACTAAGTAATCTATCTTTCCAAAGAGACTGAGATCCTCAAAGATAAAACTACAATCATCTTCATTTTTATCACCACAGCTCCCAATTCCAGTAAACCGAGGTAATGACAGAAAAGTGATCCACAAAATTTCTGTGATGTGAATCCTACTTTCACATAGGCTAACAGTGTAATTTAAGAGAAAGCTTAGGGAGAATATCATTAAGAACATCATTTGCCAATCAGTTATACATGCTTTCTGATATTTATCAATCAAAATATTTCTGTTTTCAAAAAGAATTCTAGGCAAGTGTCTGGTAATCAAACGCTTTAAAAATGAACATATCCTTTGACCTAGCAATTTCACATGTAGGAAGTACTCTTAAGAAAATAATCAAGACATGTGCACAAATATTTATGTTCAGGAACCTTCTTCATTTATCATTTAATAATTGTTTATTGAGAGCATGCATGCAAAGAGTCAAGTAGGAGTGGAAGACAGAATCAGATCACTGCCTCCATGATGCTTACATCACAGTGCAATTTATAATGGATAAATAGGCTATAAGAAGTAGCAAGATATACTATATTCATGGATCAAATTACTCAACATTAAGATGTTTATTTCTCTCAAATTCAGTGCAATGCCATTCAAAATTCCAGCAGACTTTTAAAAAATAGAAATTAACAAGTCAGTTTTAAATTTATGTGAAAACACAAAGGAGTTGGAATTGCAAAAACTCTGAAAAAAAAAGTTAGAAAATTTGCCCTACCTGACTTCATAACTTGTTAAAATGCTACAGAAATCAAAACAGTGTCGCATTCATATCAAGGCAGACACACAAAGAGTCAAGTTCACAAACAGACCCAAATATACATAGTCAATTAATTTTTGATAAATATGCATAGTCAATTCAATGGAGAAAGGACAGTCTTGTCACAAATGGTCCTGGGACAACCGCCGATCCATGTATAAAAACACACTTCAAGTCTTACCTCACATCAAACACAAAATGGACTCAAAATGCAAACACAAAACATAGTACAATACAACTCTTAAAATCAAACATAGCAAACTATCTTGATCTTGAGTTAAAGATTTCTTAGATACAATACCAAAAGCATAATCCATTAGAGGAAAAAACTGACCAACTGGACTTTAAAATTAAGAACTCCTTTAAAAGACATTGTAAAGGAGCAGATAAGCAAGCCCGAAGGAGTAATTTACAAATCATATATTGATAAAGGACTTGCATCCAGAATAAAAAAAAACTGTCAAAATTAAATAACAAGAAAACTCAATTTAACAACACATAAAAATTGGCAAAAGATTTGAACAGGCACCTCACCAAGGAAGATACATGGATGGTTAACTGAACACATGAAAATTTGTTAAATATCATTAGTCATTAGTGAAGGGGAAACTAAAAACACAATGCAGGGACGGCCCTGGTGGTCCAGTGGTGAAGACTCCACTTGCCAATTCATAGGACATGGGTTCAACCCCTGGTCCAGGAAGATCTCATGTTGCCAGGCAACAAAGCCCATACACCACAACTACAGAGCCTGTGCTCTGCAACTAGACAGTAGTCCCCCCGCCCCCCGCCCCCAGCTAGAGAAGAGCCTGCAGAGCAACAAAAACCCATAATGCAATATCACTAATTATACACCTGTTAGAATGGCTAAACTTTAAAAGGATGACCACACCAAGTATGAACTAGAATGCAGAGAAACTGCAGTTGTTATAAACTGCTATTGGAATGTACAATGGGAAAATCGTTTGGGAAAAACACTTTGGAAGTTACTTAAAAATTATTCATACACTTACCATATAATCCAGTCATTTCATTTACAGGTAAAAATGCAAGAGAAAACTTTTTACACAAATGTAGAAAGTAGCTTTATTTGTGAGACTCAAATATGGATCCAACAAGAGGTAAATAGGTAAACAGCTTGTGATGCATCCACACAAAGGAACTACTCAGTAACAAAAGGAATACATTAATGTGGGTGAATCTCAAAATAATTATGCTAGGTGAAAAAAATGAAACAAAAATGGGTATATATTATATGGTTCCATTTATATCAAGTTCTCTGAAATTCAAACTAATCTTAGTAGCAGAAAGCAAATTGGTGGTTGCCTCGGAATGGAAAAGACTGGCTGGTGGAGGGGGCAGAAGGAGGGAAGGATCTCAAAACAACATAAAGAAACTTGGGGTGTGACAGATATGTAATACCTTGATTGTGGTAATAGTTTTACAGGTGTATACATATAACAAAACTTAAAATTGTTTACTTTTAAAAAGGTATACTTTGTTATTATTAATTACATTCAATAAAGCTATTTTTAAAAATAAACATTATGAACTTTAGAAAAAAGATTTTCCTAAAAGAAATCTCTAGGCCCAGATGATGTCACAGTTAATTTTTTCTTAAAAAAAAAAAATTATGAAAGAATACTTAATAACATTACATATGCAAGTTCAGTTGCTTTAGTTGTGTCCGATTCTTTGCAACCCTGTGGAATGTGGCCGGCCCAGGCTCCTCAGTCCACGGAATTCTCCAGGCAAAAGTACTGGAGTGGGTTGCGACGCCCTCCTCAAGGGGATCTTCCCAACCCATCCAGTGATTCTGGAGCACAAAATTATAGCGGCTATAATGCAATCAGCCTCTTGCATTATAGGCTGATTCTTTACTGATAAGCCACCAGGGAAGGCCTTTAATAAATTTTTGTAAATGTTATAAAAGAAGAAAAAGCAAATTATAAAAACATTGCTTAGTTCAGTTCAGTCCAGTCACTCAGTCGTGTCTGACTCTATGTGACCCCATGAATCGCAGCACGCCAGGCCTCCCTGTCCATCACCAACTCCCGGAGTTTACTCAAACCCATGTCCATCGAGTCGGTGATGCCATCCAGTCACCTCATCCTCTGTTGTCCCCTTCTCCTCCTGCCCCCAATCCCTCCCAGCATCAGCCCTTATTTTGCAAAAGCATGTTTACATTACTATATATGCAGGGGGAAAAAAAAGATAGACATTAAAATACTAGTAAGATTATCTCTGGATCATATGCTGATTTTATTATTTGTGCATTTCCTGTGGTTGTGCATCACTAAGTCGTGTCCAACTCTTTGCGACCCCATGAACTGCAGCACAGCAGGCTTCCCTGTCATTATCTCCTGGAGTTAGCTCAAACTCATGTCCACTGAGTCAGTGATGCCATCCAACCATCTCATCCTGTCATCCCCTTCTCCTCTTGCTCTCAATGTTTTCCAGCATCAGGGTCTTTTCCAATGACTCAATTCTTCACATCAGGTGGCCAAAGTATTGAGAGATACAACTTCAGCATCAGTCCTTCCAATGAATATTCAGGGTTGACTTCCTTTAGGATTGACTGGTTTGGTCTCTTTGCAGTCCAAGGGACTCTCAGGAGTCTTCTCCAATACCACAGTTCGAAAGCATCAATTCTTCGGCACTCAGCCTTCTTTACAGTCCAAATCTCACTTCACAGGACTACTGGAAAAACCATAGCTTTGACTATATGGACCTTAGTCGGCAAAGTGATGTCTCTGCTTTTTAACATGCAGTCTAGGTTTGTCATAGCTTTTCTTCCATGGAGCAAGCGTCTTTTAATTTCTTGGCTGCAGTCACCATCTGCAGTGATTCTGGAGCCCAGGGAAAAAACAGTCTGTCACTGTTTCCATTTTTTCCCCATCTATTTGCCATGAGGCGATGGGACCAAATGCCATGATCTTAGTTTTTTGAATGCTGAGTTTTAAGCCAGCATTTTCACTTTCCTCTTTCATCTTCATCAAGAGGCTCTTCAGTTCCTCTTCACTTTCTGCCGTAAGGGTGGTGTCATCTGCATATCTGAGGTTACTGACATTTCTCCTGGCAATCTTGACTCCAACTTGTGTGTCATCCAGCCTGGCATTTCACACAATGTACTCTGCATATAAGTTAAATAAGCAAGTGACAGTATATAGCCTTGACATACTCCTTTCCCAATTTGGAACCAGTCTGTTGTTCCATGTCTGGTTCTAACTGTTGCTTCTCGATCTGCAACAGGTCTTGATCTTCTTGATCTGCATACAGGTTTCTCAGAAGACAGGTCAGGTGGTCTGGTACTCCCATCTCTTTAAGAATTTTCCATGGTTTGTTGTGATCCACACAAAGACTTTAGCATAGACAATGAACCAGAAGTAGGCAGTCTTTAGGAATTCCCTTGCTTTTTCTATGAACCAGCGGATGGTGGCAATTTGATCTCTGGTTCCTGCACCTTTTCTAAATCCAGCTTGAACATCTGGAAGTTCTCAGTTCACATACTGCTGAAGCCTAGCTTGAAGGATTTTGAGCATAATCTTGCCAGCATGTAAAATGAGTACAATAGTATGGTAATTTGAACATTCTTTGCCATTGCCTTTCTTTGGGATTGGAATGAAAACTGACCTTTTCCAGTCCTGTGGCCACTGCTGAATTTTCCAAATTTGCTGACGTATTGAGTGCAGCACTTTAACAGCATCATCTTGTATGATTTGAAATAGCTCAGCTGGAATTCCATCACCTCCACTAGCACTGTTTGTAGTGCTGCTTCCTAAGGCCCACTTGATTTCGCATTCAAGGATATCTGGCTCTAGGTTAGTGACCACATCATCAGGATGACCATTAAGGTCTTTTTTGTATAGTTCCTCTGTGTATTCTTGCCACCTCTTCTTAATATCTTCTGCTTCTGTTAGATCCATACCATTTCTGTCTTTTATGGTGCCCACCTTTGCATGAAACGTTCCCTTGGTATCTCTAAGTTTCTTGACGAGATCTCTAGTCTTTCCCACTCTATTGTTTTCCTCTATTTCTTTGCACTGTTCACTTAAGAAGGCTTTCTTATCTCTCTGCTTGCTATGCTCTGGAACTCTGCATTCAGTTGGGTATATCTTTCCCTTTTTCCTTTGCCTTCTCTTCTCTTCTTTTCTCAGCTATTTGTAAGGCTTTCTCAGACAACCACTTTGCCTTCTTGCATTTCTTTTCCTTGGGATGATTTTGGTCACCACCTCTATATAATGTTATGAACCTCTGTCCATAGTTCTTCAGATCCTATCTATCAGATCTAATCCCTTAAATCTATTTGTTACCTCCACTATATAATAATATAAGGGATTTGACTTCTTGTACTTTTCTTATTTTACAACAAATACAGGTTATTATGTTTATAATCAGAGGGAAAATGTTTTTGAGGAACAAAGAGAGGGACCTCCAAGTCTACTTGAAGACCAGAGTGGGGCAGGGGCGTCTCTCCCTTTCAAACCAGAAAATAGTGACCAAATTATTAAAGAGTGTAAGACTTGAAGTTCTAGCTCCCACTTTTGGAAAAATACCCAGAAGATCTCAAATTTCATTCCCTTCTATGCAAGTTTATGTGATAAACTCAAAAATATAATTTAAAAAATGTGGCTCTTTTCAGTGTCAGATCCATACTTTATAAAGTTAACCAAATCTAAGACTCAACTTATAATTCCCTTATCAATATAACTGCCTTTTATCTACAATAACAGTTTAATAATTACCAGTTAAACTTCTTTTTCAAATTAAATCCATAGAATCCTACATTAGAACAGACTGTGTAATTTTATCCATACATATTAATAATAAAAAATTTAAGGTCATAACATTATTTTAAAGACACATTAGACCTTTTATTCTTTATCAGTTAATATGCTGTTGGTCTCTTGACTTTTAAAATCCAGCTATACAGCACAGCTGAAATATATATACTGTATATGTCTTTTATTATGGCTTTGGGAGTAATTGAAAATGTAGTTAAACAAAATTCAAATCACACCTTGACAGAATCCTGAAGTACTTTCCACTCAGTTTTGCAGAACTGGTCAAAAAAGGTTAACCCAAGCTTAATATAGTATACAAAACCCTCCACAACCTGGGCCCTCTCTACCCTTTCATCCTCATCTCTTACAACTCCCTCATATGTACTTTTGTCCTAACAACATTAAACTGCTTGTAGTTCATTGAACATACCATGCTTTTTCTCACCCCATGCTGATCTAACTAGAACTCAATCTCCTAATCTCACCCTTCACTCATTTTTATATTCAATTCAGTCATTCCTTCCTTCTGATAGTTTTGCTTAGATGTCTTCCTTTTCCATTTACCCCAATCCATTCTGAGTTAAGTATCCTTAAGAGTTCTTCCAGAATGCCACACATTTATTGCTATCAATGTATTTACTTTACCACAATATAATCAGCTATTTGTACACCAATCTCCCTCACTAGGCAAAGACCTCCTTGGGATCATTATGTCTTAGCCATCTTTATACTCCCAAAACCCTATACAATAGCTAGAACACGAAGGTAGTTAATAAACACTTGCTAAATGCAGTTTCTTTCACTTGTCAAAAGGATAAGAAACACAAGAAACTAGCTTGGAACTCCCCAAACCCAAGTGCCTTATAGTTTGAGGCTTGAGGGAAATCATGAAATTTAATTCTAATTCATGTACATTTGGAGTGATCAATAAATGTCTAATATGGTGCAGAGGATTATAAGTAATATAAAAAGATTTATCCTCCTGAGAGAAGAATACCACACATAAATCAAAAAACAGACCTCCTATTTCCAGCCTGACAGAATGAACAGGTCAACAAATCCTTTCCACAAAACGGTCAAAAAACAGCCATATCAGTGCTCTGGAATTCAATCAAAGGCATTCAACAAACTGTTTATTCACAAAAGCTGCTGAATTCTGCATAAGAACATGAACAACACTGGATAAGAAAACTCTGGATAGGAACATGCTCCAGAAACTGGTAACATCACACTTGACTGTAAAAATCTGTGAGCTTTCCCCCCAAGACCAGGAACACTCATCCTCTCACTGAAGAGTCTTACCCACACAATAAGGCAAAAATAAATAAAAGAATGCATCAACATTCAGACTGGAAATGAAGAAGTAGAAATGTTTTATTCACAGACATGATTACCTATGTAAAAACAATATATAAAAGTTGATTGCATTTTTATGTGCCAGCAATGTACAATCTAAAAATCAAACTACGGAAACTCCATTCTCAGAATAAAAAATGATCAAATTCTTAGGAATAAATTTAATAGAAAAACAAGACATATATTGAAAATTTTAAAAGTGTTGAAAGTAAAGATCTAAATGGACAAACATTACATGTTTATGAATTGGAAGCCCCAATTTTAAGTTAGCAATTCTTCCCATGTTGATCTATAGATTCAATGAAAATTCTATCAAGTCCCAGAAAATTTTGTAGAAACTGACCAACTGATCCCAAATTTTCTATGTAAACAGAAAGGATCTAGAATCACTTCTGAAAAAGTTAGGGGATTTAACACTACCCATCTTGAAACTTACTATATAACACTATAGGTTATCTAAACAGCATGGTACTGAAGTACAGGGATATAGACAAACATAATTAACACTCTAGAAATAAATTCAAGTTATAGGCAACTGATTTTTTTTTTTTTTTTAACAAAGGCACCAATACAATCCAAGGGGGGAAAGAACAGCCTTTTTAACAAATGGTTCTAGGACAAATTGGCACCCACTTGGCATAAAAATAAAAAAGAAATTTAATTCAATATGAATCCTAAATCTAAATGAAGGAGCTAAAAGAAAACCCAGAAGAAATCTTTGTGACCCTGAATTATGCAAAAAGTTTTGAAACACAAAGTCAAAAATATTTATTATTGTTGTTGTTCAGTTGCTTAGTTGTGTCTGTCTCTTTGAGACCTCATGGACTACAGCACATCAGACTTCCCTGTCCTTCACTATCTACTGGAGTTTGCTCAAATTCATGTTCACTAAGCTGATGATGCCATCCAACCATCTCAAATATCAAAACATTGATATATTGATACAGGCCATAAAAGCAACAAATGATATATTATACTTCATTAAGAACTCTGCACTTCAAAGACACCAGTAAGAAAAAGCCACAAACTGACAGAAAGTCTCTGTATATCTGTAACAAATGACCTTCATCCAGAATATAGAAACGTTTACACCTCAATAAGAAGTAAAAAAAAAAAAAACAAAAAAGCTAAAAAATGAGCAGAAGATTCAAACAAATGTTCACCAAAGGCTTATAAATGGGTAATAAGCATATTTAAAGGGCTTTCCCAATGGCTCAGCAGGTAAAGAAACTGCCAGCTGTGCAGGAGACACAGGAAATGCAGGTTCGATCCCTAGGTCAGGAAGATCCCCTGGAGAAGGAAACAGCAACCCATTCCAGTATTCTTGCCTGAAATATCCCACGGACAGAGGAGGCTGGCAGGCTACAATCCAAAGGGTCAGAAAGTCAGACACGACTGAGTGACTAGCACATATGCACATGAAAAACTCCACACCATCTGTATTCGGGAAATGTGAGTTAAAACAGGGAGTCTCTACTGACTGGCAGCAGCAGTTGCTCAGTGGAAGGGCTGTAATAAAAAAGACGTGCTGATGAGAATGTGGAGAAACTGGAACCCTTGTACATTTTTGATGGGAATGTAACTGCTCACTTTCGCAAACAAAATTTGGCAGTTTCCGAAAAGATTAAAAATAAATTCTGGGGACTTGCCCGGTGGTCCAGTGGTTAAGAATCTGTCTACCAACGCAGGGGACACGGGTTTGATTCCTGCTCCTGGAAGATTCCCAGGAGCATGCCCAGGGTCAGCTAAGCCATTGCTCCCTAACAAGAGAAGCCACCACAATGAGAAGCCAGCATACCACAATTAGAGAGTAGCCCCCACTCACTGCAACTAGAGAAAGCCTTCACCCAGCAATGAATACCCAGAGCAGCCAAAAATAATAAATTTTACACAAAAATTAAAAAAAAAAAATTCTGAACTGTTGTTAGAACACTTCTGTAGTTTTCTTCACATCAACCAATTCAACCAATTCACCAACTTCAAAGCTCTAAAATTGAATTCAATCCTGACAGTAACTACCCAGAAGCAGTGCAGACTCCACAGTCTAAGGGCTCAGTCCAGGCGGTGCTCCCACTTTGGACACCAGTCGTAAGTCCCAGGTTGCCACCTATACTTTTGACCAACCACCTCAAAGTCGGGAGTTCCATGACTCTCCTTGCTGCTGCTGCTAAGTCGCTTTAGTCGTGTCCGACTCTGTGCGACCCCATAGACGGCAGCCCATGAGGCTCCCCCGTCCCTGGGATTCTCCAGGCAAGAACACTGGAGTGGGTTGCCATTTCCTTCTCCAATGCATGAAAGTGGAAAGTGAAAGTGAAGTCGCTCACTCATGTCCGACTCTTAGCGACCCCATGGACTGCAGCCTACCAGACTCCTCCGTCCATGGGATTTTCCAGGCAAGAGTACTGCAGTGGGGTGCCACTGCCCTCTCCATGACTCTCCTTAGGTTTGATAATTTGCTAAAATGGCTCACAAAACTCAAGAAAACAATTTACTATTACTGCTTTATTAAAAAGGATACAACTCTGTACCATGCAACCTTTGCACAGGCTGCTCCTAAGTATGGGGAAAGAGGCACAGAGCTTCTCCCCTCGGGGAAAGCCACTCTTTCAGCACCTGTATTCATCAACTGAGATGCTCTCAGAATTGCATTGTTTAAAAGTTTTTACAGAAGTCCAGTCTCCCTTCCTTCTTCCCAGAAGTTAGTGGGTAAGGCTGAAAATTTCAACAGTCTCATCGCATGGTCTTTCTGGTGACCTGTCCCTTCTGAGGATCTAAGGATCCCTTCTAAACCACCATATTAGCATAAACTTAGGTGTGATCAAAAGGGGCTCATTAAGAATAGCAAAAAAATGGGTCTCCAGTTCAAGATGGCGCAATAGAAGGACATGTGCGCATCTCCTCCTGCAAGAGCACCAAAATCACAACCATCGACAGAACAATGCTCAAACCCACCAAAAAAGATACCCCATGTCCAAAGACAAAAAAGAAGCCAAAGAGAAACAGGAGGAGAGGCACAATCACCATAAAATCAAATCCCATACCTGCCAGATAGGTGACCCACAAAACTGGAGAACAATAATACCACAGAAATTCTCCCACTGTTGTGAAGATTCTGAACTCCATGTCAGGCTTCCTAGCCTGGGGAATCTTATAAAAGGACTAGGAATCCCCAGGAAATCTGACCTTGAAAGCCAGTGGGACTTCCAGGACTGAGGGAAACAGAGACTCCAGTCTTAGAGGGCACAAACAAAATCTTGTGCACACCAAGACCCAGAGGAATGACCCCACAGGGGACTGAACCAAACCTACCTGCTAGTGGGTCGGCAGGGGCTCACCACAGGGATATGGCACTGGTAGCAGCAGTCTGGGAAGGTCCCCCTTGGCATAAACCCTTTTGGAGGTCGCCATTAACCCTACTATAGAGCCCACAGATACCAGGGCTGGGTCACCTCAAGCCCAACAACTACCAAGGAGGGAGCACAACTCTACCCATCAGGAGATAATTTGGATTATAGATTACTGAGCAAGGCCCTGCCCACTAGAGCAAGACCCAGTTTTTCAACCACCAGTCCCTCCCATGAGGAAGCTTACACAAGCCTCTTAGCCTCCTCAATCAGAGGGCAGACACAAGAAGGAAGAAGAACTACAATCCCACAAAGGCTAAAAATAAAACCACATTACACACAGTTAATTGGGATAAAAAGCAGAAAGTTATGTCCCAGATGAAGGGAAAGATAAAATCCCAGAAAAACAACTAAATCAAGTGGAGATAGGCAAACTTCCAGAAAAAAATTCAGAATAATGATAGTGAGGATGACCCAGTATCTTGAGAAAACAATGGAGAAGATGCTAGAATTGTTTACCAAAGACCTGCAAGAACTAAAGAACAAACAAACAGAGATGAATAATACTCTAGAAGGAATCAATAGCAGAACAGATAAATGGCCTGGAGGACAAAATGGTGAAAATCACTTCTGCAGAACAGAATATAGAAAAAAGAATGAAAAGAAATTAAGACAGTCTAAGAGACCTCTGGGACAACATTAAATGCACCATAGGGGTCCCAGAAGGAGAACAGAGACAGAAAGAACCTAAGAAAATATTTGAAGAGAGAATAGCTGAAAAATTCCCTAACATGGGAAAAGAAATAGTCAACTAAGTCCAGAAAGCACAGAGAGTCCCAGGCAGGATAAATGCAAGGAAGAACACACCAAGACAGATAATAATCAAACTGACAAAAATTAAAGACAAAGATAAAATATTACAAGCAACAATGGAAAAACGACAACATAAATGGAAACTCCCATTAGGGAGTTTCTCAACAGAAACTGATTTCTCAACAGAAACTCTACAAGCCAAAAGGGAATGGCATGATATATTTAAAGTGATGAAAGGAAAGAACCTACAACCACAAACACTTTACCCAGAAAGACTCTCATTCACATTTGATGAAGAAATCAACAGCTTTCCAGACAAGCAGAAGCTTAGAGAATTCAGCACCACCAAACCAGCTTTACAACAAATGCTAAAGGAATATTTCTAAGCAGAAAACAGAAGACAAGGAAAAGACCTACAGAAAGTAAACTTAAGACAATTAAGCAAATGGTAATAGGATCATACATATTGATAATCCCTTAAATGCTGCTGCTGCTGCTAAGTCGCTTCAGTCGTGTCCGACCCCATAGACGGCAGCCCATCAGGCTCCCCAGTCCCTGGGATTCTCCAGGCAAGAACACTGGAGTTGGTTGCCATTTCCTTCTCCAATGCATGAACGTGAAAAGTGAAAGTGAAGTCACTCAGTCGTGTCCGACTCTTAGCAACCCCATGGACTGCAGCCTACCAGGCTCCTCCGTCCATGGGATTTTCCAAGCAAGAGTACTGGAGTGGGTTTCCATTGCCTTCTCCGCACCTTAAATGTAAATGGATTAAATGCACCAACCAAAAGACACAGACTGGCTGGGCAGATGAAAACATGTGCATGTATGCACTTCTACTTACCACATCAGTCTGCTTGACACCCCAAATTCTATGTAATTATTTTATACTGTTAGGTTAATCATGCTCCTATTATGGCTTGCAATTTTAATTACCTTTTATTTTTTGTCAGGCTCTTGACTGTGAAAATTGATAAACATCTTTCACTATTATGACTGTGTTAACTAATACTAACTTAATACCATTGTATCATGATTGGTCAATAGAAAAATAATAGAACTCTATATCACCAAAATTATCATTTAATAGAAAAACCTGTAATCACTTTCTAAAATCCAGATGCCTATGAGAATTATTTCGGAATTTTTTGAAAAATACAAATGCTGAGGAATTGCTTTTTCACCAAAGCTTCAGATAGATATGTGTCTAATGAGCAACCATGTTTAAAAACAACTTGACTATATGATGATCTTTTACTTTTATCTAGTTTGTTTCACTTTTTCTATTTCATATTCAGTGCTTCCATTTCATTTAGTTTGTTTTCCAATTTCTCCATCTTTTTTTTATGTTCTTTCTCAAGCCTTTATTAAGTATAATAGAAAAGCTTTTGTATACGTAAATATAAATAATAAGTATAACATATATTTTAGAAAACTTATGAATTTTTGCCTAACTAAAAAATTTATGACATTTTGATTCCATTTATTTGATTCAGTATGAATAATAGAATGCTAGATTTCTAATTTAAAAAAAATTGATATGCAACAAGCAACAAACTTTGTGGATGACAACAAACCATGGAAAATCCTTAAAGAGATGGAATTACCAGACTACTTTACCTGCATCCTGAGAAACCTGCATGTACATCAAGAAGCAACTGATAGTACCGGACATGGAACGATGGACTGGTTCAAAACTGGGAAAGGACTACGTCAAGGCTGTATACTGTCACCATGCTTATTTAGCTTTTATGCAGAATACATCATGCAAAATGCCAGGCTGGATGAAGCTTAAGCTGAAATCAAGACTACCAGGAGAAATACCAACAACCTCAGATATGAAGATGATACCATCCTTATGGCAGAAAATGAAGAACTGAAGAGCCTCTTGATGAAGGTAAAAGGAGAGAGTGAAAAAGCTGGCTTAAAACACCACATTCAAAAAACTAAGATCATGGTCCCATCACTTTGTGGCAAACAGATGGGGGAAAAGTGGAAACAGTGACAGAGTTTATTTTCTTAGGATCCAAAATCAATGTGGATGGTGAATGCAGCCAAGAAATTAAAAGATGCTTGTTCCCTGGAAGAAAAGCTATGACAAACCTAGACAGTGTATTAAAAAATAGAGACTCACTTTGCTGACAAAGGTCCATATAGTCAAAGCTATGGTTTTTCCAGTAGTCACGTATGGATGTGAGAGGTGGACCATAAAAAAGGCTGAACGCCAAAGAACTAATGCTTTCAAACTGTGGTGTTAGAGAAGACTCTTGAGAGTTCCTTGGACTGCAAGGAGATCAAACCAGTTTATCCTAAAGGAAATCAACCCTGAATATTCATTGGAAGGACTGATGCCGAAGTTCAAGCTCCAATACTTTAGCTATCTAATGCAAAGAGCCAATTCCCTGTAAAAGATCCTGATGCTGGCAAAGATTGAGGGCAAGAGGAAAAAGGAGCAACAGAGGATGAGACGGTTGGATGGCATAACTGACTCAATGACATGAGTTTGAGCAAACGCAGGGAGACAGACAGTGAAGGACAAGAAAGCCTAGCATGCTGCAATTATGGAATTGGAAAGAGTTGGACATGACTTAGCCACTGAACAACAACAAAGCAACAAAGGTTTACTGTACAGCACAGGGGACTATAGTCAATATCTTATAATAACCTATAAAGGAAAATAATTTCAAAAATAATGTGTGTGTAACTGAATCACCTGGCTGTTCACCTGAAACATTGTAAGTCAACTATACTTCAATAAAATATATATATATTAAAAAAAAAAAAAGAGTAACAAAAGAATATCACTCAGGAAATTCCAAAGGTTTTAGGAGCTCTGTGTCAGCAATTAGGGACAAAGACCAAATATACCCTAAAGGCATACCATATGTCTCAGCAATTCCACTCCAAGGACTCTACCCAAGAGAAATGAAAACATGTGTTCACCCAAACATTTATGCAAACCTTCATGGAAGCATTATTTCCAAAAGTTGAAAAATGAAAACAATGCAAAACATCCATCAACTGATGAATGAATGTGAACATTTATATGAAAGCGATAAAAAAGAACAAAATACTGATACATGCTACACAGATGAACTTCAAAAATATTAAGTGAAAGAAGTCAGATACAAAAGACATTTATATATGTATTTTTTATTCCATTTACATGAAATGTGCAGAAAAGACCAGTGTATAGAGAAAGCAGGTAATTGGTTTGTGGGAGAAGGTCAGGCAGTGGATTGACTGCAAATAAGCCTGAGAGAAATGGGTAGGGGGAATTTAATAAAAACATGATGATGGTTGTACAACTCTACAAACATACTAAAAAACATTGAACTGTATGCTTACAATTGGGTAGAGAAGTTATGTCTTTTGAACTTTAGAAAATGTGATGATTGGACTTCTGTAATCAAGCCTAAGTTCAATTAGCCAAGCAAAAAAGAAAGAATCCAGGTTCTTTTTTTTTTTTTTTTTTAGAATCCAGGTTCTTAGTGATGGCACTGAGCCACTGATTTGACAATCCTAGAATCATCTGTCTGCAAACTTCTTATATGTGAGTTAATGAAATCTCCTAAAGTTAATAATAAAAGGATAAGAAAGTTCTAAGGGATATAAGAATATGTTCATTTCATTATAGAAAATTTGGAATTACCATCTGTAAAGAAATGTATCAAGGAAAAGGCAGGACTTCTGGTGGATCCTGAAGGATAAAAGATGATGATGAGGGTGGAGGAGTGGGGAGAACAGGCAGAAAAGAAAAGTATTTAGAAGAATCTGTAACAGTGGAATGAATAAAAGTTAACATTTAACAAGTGCCCACTGTAACTGAGTCAGGCATTATAACATATATCTTTTAATCCATGTGACTTTTGCAGATAAAAAAAAAAGTTATCGTTTTACACATGAAGACATTCCTCAATGAATGTCTTAAAATAATTTCTTTTTGGACCTTTTGCTGCTGCTGCTGCTAAATCACTTCAGTCGTGTCCGACGCTGTGCGACCCCATAGACGGCAGCCCATCAGGCTCCCCAGTCCCTGGGATTCTCCAGGCAAGAACACTGGAGCGGGTTGCCATTTCCTTCTCCAATGCAGGAAAGTGAAAAGTGAAAGTGAAGTCGCTCAGTTGTGTCTGACTCTTCGAGACCCCACGGACTGCAGCCTACCAGGCTCCTCCGTCCATGGGATTTTCCAGGCATGAACACTGGAGTGGGTTGCCATTGCCTTCTCCTTGGACCTTTTGAGGACCCTAAAATAACTTTTCCAAAAAGCCAAGCAGGTAGTATAAGTGGTACAGCCAAGATTTTAATTTTCTTTTTTTTTTTTTTTCAGATTTTAATTTTCAGTCTCAGGATTTGGGCCCCAAAACATATACTTCTTCCTCTCTGATATGATGCTAACTAAAGACTTATCCCCATTTGCAACTTCAGATCTTTGTAGAGATCATCTTTGCACTGATGAGTTTACATTTACAGAGCTACACTATGTTTCTTGACTAGCAACTTCCATTTAAACAATAAAGTAAATGTGATATGCATTCCCTCCTTAGGTTCCGAAAACCCTTCTTTGGTTTAGCTCCCTATTCTCTTACTCCACCTTCTCATTACATGCTGATATTCACCAGCCCCTGTCTACACCCAGGATCTTAACTAAACTACTACCATGGCTGACAACTTCTGACCCTCTCTCTCCAATTCAGAGAAACTCCTGTTTTCCTTGTCGGATTAACTCCCTCCAGGCCACACTGAATATTTGTTTGTACACTCTCAGATTACTCTTACATTATTCAAATGAGGCATTCCTCAATCATAGTGTATCATGTCTGCAGTTCTAGGTCAGTTGTCCTCCCTACTTGGCCCCAGTGAGAGAAGTTGCTCAGTCATGTCCAACTCTTTGCGACCCCATGGACAGTACAGGCTCCTTCATCCATGGAATTTTCCAGGCAGATACTGGAGTGGGTTGCCATTTGAACACACCCTTATTTATTTACTGTATTTATATTGCAAATAATTATCCATTTCTCCCACCAAAGCTGCTTGAGGCTATGTCTTATTCACAATCTGGTACTCTGGTGTCTAGCACAGTGAAAGACACATAATGAGTACTCAAGTATTAACTAAACCAATGAACAGAAGAAATAAGATTTGCTTTAAATTGCAAGGATAAAATTTCTTAAAGAAATCTTTGGGAATTTATTTTTTCAAATGAGAAAATAGGCCAAGAAAGGTTAAGTGACTTAGTCAAGCTGTGGTCGCCTGAGTCATAATTCTCGTCCCACAAAAATCAGGGTGCCTATCAATTCATGCTTATTGACCTACCCTTCTCAATGAACCTCTAGAAGTAATATTAAAATGTTATCTGAAGAAGAACCATTTCAACTTCATCCATTCCAGCTCTGGCTGGCTATATCAGTTGTAAAGAACTCTGATATTACTTATTATTTACCAGTTTTTCCTGTCTAGAATAGACTAATCTTTAATTGAACCAGTCTTTTCACATGTTCTTCACATGCAATTCAATACATATTTATTTTGCATCTCTATGTGGAAAACATGAAAGCTATGATTTGTCAACACTTAAAAAAAAAAATACATAATTATATTGTATGTAATTTCAGTTTGCCTCCCTTAATGTGATTCAGTTGAGAAAAACAGACTGAATGTGAACACTAGAGATAGGCAGTGCAACTTCACTGGGAAAATCCCTGTAGCCCAAAGCTAACGCTGCCAGTGGTTGCCATGCTCAACCGCAATCGTGTTACTGGGCAACAACTCAAAAGCTAAGACAGCCAGCTCACTAAGAAGCAACTGAATCAAACCAAGATTTATAAAAGGACTCTGAGACTCAACTTTTTAATACCTTTAACTCAAATGACTCTTTGTCATAAGCATCAGATATAAGATTTACAGCAAAACTATTAAAATACCTAGAATTTATTTGAAGACCTATCTTAAGAGTGATAAATGCTTTCCAAAAGAGAATAACTAGGTTTAGGTTCCTCCTAACTCCATGAATTTTAACCCAAAAGTGATCTGAAGTTACAATATACAGAAAACAAATAACTGGACATTTCATGGCTTTCTTTCTGGAATATAGCTCAGTTAAACTTAAAAAAAAAAAATAGTGCTAGACTACAGAGTCTGTGATCTTTCCAGGACCCAGAGAGACAGTCGTGATAGAAAAATATAAAACTTAAGAGAACTGTTAATTTATGAGCCAAATGAAAATACTAACATAATTTCATAAATTAAGTCTTTCCTAGGTAAAAAGTAAAGTGGAAAGGGGCAAAATGAGGAAACACAAAGAGAGGAATGGAAGAAGGCAGGCAGGAGGAAAGGAAGGAAAGGGAGTGGGGGAATTATTTTTTTTAAACCCAGATTCTACTAAAGAAGAACTAGGAAACTGACCAAACTCCCAAGACCACTAGGGAAATAGCGCCAGCATTCCTGAGGGAGTCCTTACAGCTAATACTGTCATGGGAAATTCTCAACTATTCATACTTTCTAGGAACAGAAACTTTACCTCCAATTCCAGTTGAATCCCCTCTTTTTAATCCCCTTTCTTATGGCTGATAGTTGCCCTTTCTCCCTCAGTTACTCTCAAAAGATTTTCGTTTACTTGCACAACACTACAGAAGGAGTACAAATACACATTCCTCATCTCTAATTTATTCAGCAACTCCTATTTGGAAAAGACTAAGGATACAGTTTACTGAAATCTGATGTTCTGCCTCTAAAAAGCTTATCATCTATAGTTAGGAAGGTAAGAGATATATAGAAATGTTATAACAATACAATATAAAGTTTCAAGTGAGCAGGACTGATGAACACATTCTGCAGGACTTCAGAGGTGGAGTGCAGTACATGTTACCACAAAATCTGCCCCTCTGGTATACTGACGGAGTTAAAGGCACCTGAGAAACAGCAGATGCAAGAGGAGCACTCAGACCGTCCTTTTTCTTCCAGAAGGCAGGAGATAAAACTCCCATGTGAAAGGTGCCCTCCCTGCACCAGGAGGAAGGAAGACATTCTTATCACCAGAGACAGTGAATGAATCAAAGCCAAGAAATTTGTACCAACTTGTTAAACTAACCGTTATCTTCCTAGTCACTTCTCCAATTTGCTCCTCTTAGCCCAAAACTCTTTGTTTTGTTAATTTTTCACAAATTAGTTTGTCTAAAAGATACAGATCATCTCTAACTTAGGACCTTTTTGACTTCACAATAGAGCAAAAGCAATTCACTGGTTCAGGCGGTAAAGAGTCCACCCGCAATGCAGACCTGAGTTCAACCCCTGGGTTGGGAAGATCCCCTGGAGAAATAAATGACCACCCACTTCAGTACTGTTGCCTGGAGAATTCCATGGACAGAGGAGCCTGGAGGGTTACAGTCCATGGGGTCACAGTTGGACACAACTGAGCCACTAACACTTTCACCTTTCACTTTCACACACAATTCACATTCAGTAGAAACCGCACTTCGAATTTTTAACTTTGATCTTTTGCCAGCCTGTGACATGCAGTACAGCCCTCTCTCTCGTGATTCTGGGCAGCTGTAGCTCCCAGCAATCAAGAAGGTAAACAACTGATACACTTCCAACCATTCTGGACCCATACAACCATTCTATCTTTAACTTTCAGTACAGTATTCAATAAGTTACATGACATAATCAACACTTTATTATAAAATAGGCTGCATGTTAGATGATTTTGCCCAACCTTGTGGGCTGATATAAGTGCTCTGAGCATGTTTAAGGTAGGGTAGAATAAGGTATGATGTAATTGGGTAGGTTAGGTATATCAAACCCATCAGCTTATGATAGGGGAGGTAACACCACTGTAAGTCAAGGAAGATTTATAGAAGGAGGAGCTAAGATGGCGGAGGAATAGGACGGGGAGACCACTTTCTCCCCTACAAATTCATCAAAAGAATATTTGAACGCTGAGCAAACTGCACAAAACAACTTCTGATCGCTAGCAGAGGACATCAGGCGGCCAGAAAAGGAAGATTAGTAAAAGCTTCCTGCTCTGGTCACTTTTTCCAGTCTTCATTCTCCGTGTACATGAAAAAAAATTTTTGTTTAACTTGTATGCTGTTCTACTGTTAATCTATATCAATTTAATCACTAGGCCCGGCCAGAGACCCTAACGGGGTAGAGAATTTTTCCTCCCTACAGAGTTGAACTTTATAGAGAGCGTACTATTTAGATTTTAGGAAAGGAAAGAAATCAGGTCAGGTAGGGAGAAAGACATGAAGACTGGTAAGGAAAGGAGAAAGCACACAGTAGGTTTAGAGGATGGTCTGGTCAGAGGATAGCTTTTCTATAAAGAACATAAGCTTGAAAAGGCAGAGTGTGATGAAATTCTGAAGAGTTCAGATAAGGAACGTGAACTTCAGTCAATAGTAAAGAGTACTTCTGAAAATTTTTACACAGATTAGACAACTTAAGAAAATTACTTGCTGAGCCTAATACATTATGTATGACAAAGTTAAAACTCATTTACTTTAGGCAGACAGCACCTAGAAAACACCACACATACTAAGAAGTCTGGCCATTCACTAATCTGTTAAGATTTCATTCTTCTAGGCTTCTTAAATTATAACTTCCCATGACAAAATGCTCACTTCTGATTACTAAGGATTTTATCACACAACATGTATGAGTCATTCTGGATTTTTCTCCTTTGCTTGTCTTGCCCAATTCTTGACAATTTCGTTACTTCAACATCAGTATACAGGAAAGGAAAAAGGGAAAGGACTAAAACAAAGTCTACAGATTTTTTAGATAGTCAGGGCATGATGTAAATAACAAAACTTTAAGTTCCAATTCCCATCACTAATAGTCCGACTTCAAAGAAGTCATTCACTTTCACAGTGTCTCAGATGTTCTCACCTTTCTTCCATACTTGATGGGTTACTGCATTCAATATCACCCCAAAAGTGGTCTAAAAACTACCTACCAGCATAATTCATTTTATTGCACTTCATGGTATTGCACTTCACAAACAGTGCAATTTTTTTACATATTATAGGTTTGTGGCAACTCTGCACTGTCAGACAATGGTCAACACTTTTTGGCAATTAAGCATTTTTTAAATTAAGATATGTATATTTTTAGAAATAATGCACACTGCACCCTTAATACACTACAGTATGGTGTAAACACAACTTTAATATGCACTGAAAAATAAAAACAAAAAATTTATGTGACTCACTTTACTGCAGTGGTTTGGAACCAAATCCACAGTATCTCCCAGGTACACCTTACTTGCCAAAGAAATTATATCCTTAAGGGTTCAATGAGTGGAGAAGAATGAGATTATTAGCTAAACTAAGGTTTAAAAACCACCTGTGGGCAGTTAGTGTTTCAATCTCCCAATGCTGTTACCCTAAATTGGTATTACTCTACTACTTGATAAAATTTCTAAATATAACCACACTTCACCTGGTTAGAAAATACTCAAAGGGGAACATCTGACTTACTATGTCCCAAAAAACCAAAGGGTGTAACTCAAATTCATTTTTAACTCTCTGGAGAGTTCTACACAACTCTGAAATTTAAAGCAATCTAATAATTCTAAACAAAATGAGTTTGAAATCGCAGCTCAATACAAAAGGTAGCGTGAACTGCAATCACCTACAGACTGAACCCCTGAATTTAGAAAATTCTGAATCCAGATAATTGTAGGATACATACATTTAAGTATATTCTAGTTGAGTAATTGGACTTGTTTACAAGAGATGTTGCTTGGTAACAGAAGCAATGCTTTAACAACCTACTCAGTTTTAACAACCTACTCAAGTATTTTATGCTCATAGTCCGAACACAGTACGAACTATATACTATATGTGAGAAACTATGAACAAGTTTCTGGTTATCCTAGACATCGTCAAGATTTCACTGAGGCAGTTTCATCATTACAACTTTTGTGACCAAAGGCTTTTAAAATACTTAGAAGGGGCATTTTAAAAGCCAAGTGCCCGTTTATTTTGGTCAAAATTTGGATATTAAGGGCATATTAAAATGTCCATTAAAGCCCAGCATGCACTCAGATATTCTAACGTTATCTCTGTAATGACAGCCAACATCACTGTTAGAATTGTCTTCAGGGTCAACGAAAACGGCAGCGTAATTTTTTTTCGCAAGCGAAACTAAATGTATCACACGTTTAGTCAGTTTTTAAACGGGCTACACAAGCACCACGCTGGAGTACATCAAAAACCCCATAAAGAGTTTCACGTGCAGTCAATCGGCTACAGAACATTCTCCCAGCTTACTTTTCTAACACCCTCTCCAACTGTTCCACGAGAAAAATAACAAAAGAAGAACTCAAGGGCAAGTTGTGAAGAAAAAAGCCATGAGTATTCCAACCTACGGACAAGACAGCGTTACCTACCAGACTCACACACGGTCCTTGCAACGTGCGCACAGACAAGTGACCGGTGTTCTGGCCGCACTCGCCAGGCAGACACCCTCACGGCTCTCTTCCCGCCCCGGCATTTGGGGCTACGGGAGGCGGTCCCGCACGCGGGTTGCTGGGCCCAGCCCGTCACGTCTGACGAGGTCTCGGCTGCCGCTCGTGGCACAGGCTGAAGAGCAGGAGCCGGTCAGCCGAGCGCGCCCCTCGGGCTCCCGACCCTAGGGAAATGTGGGGAATCCCGGGAGAGCTCCAAAGGCACAGAGGGTGGCGGCGGCGATGGAAAAAAAAGCCCCGCTCCTCCTCAGCGGACCGGCCTTCTCAGGGGTGAGGGGCCGGCGCCGAAGTCCGGCCGGGAAGGCACCCCGGGCCCGCCGCCCCTCAAACCCCACAGAGCGGACTCGGTACCGAGACCCAAGGGCGCGCGAAGCAGGAAGTCCCGCCCCCACGCCGACGTCACCCTCGCCGCGGACGCAGGCCGCGGCCGGAGGCCGTTAGAGGGAGGAGACGAGCTGCCCGAGGCGGGAGCTGAGGCCGACAACCGCGGGAACGCCAGGCCCGGGCGGCGCCCCGAGAGGCCTCTGTGAGTCGCCAAGATTCCCAGAGGCGAAAGGAACGCACAGTCCGGGGCCGGCACTTGCTTCAGGGAGCCAGAGTGAAGCGCGCAGTTGAGCGGGAAGCCGCGCTCCCTCGCCTCCTCCCCACGCAGCTCCTCCGGGGCTTTCTTCCAGCTTCCCGCTTGTGCGCTCGGCCCGGCTCTTCACACACTTTTTTCCTGTCTGAGGGCTCGGGTGGTGGTCCTGGCGCCACCGCCGCCTGCCTTCGTGCCCGACCGTGCAGATTTAGAGTCTCGAAGTCGCTGCCTTACGTCGGCCGTGGGGCCTCCGCCCACGAGTGGGGAGCCGGCGCAGCCTGACCGGAGGAAACGGCCAGGTCAGAACCCAGGCCCAGGCGCCAGTCCCCCTCGCCGCCCGCTCCAGATCTCTAAACGTGTCACCACCTCAAGTTCAGGGCCCACTGGGGTACCATTGTGAACGGTTTGTCTCTAGGTGGTAAACTAGAGTTGGAAGACAAATTCTAGGTTTTGAGAATGTCAGTTATAGGCCAAGGGCTGAAATAAGGTAGGACTTCAGCCTTTCAGAACAGGAAGTAGGAGAAATGCTGCCAGCCTTCCCCCTCCGATGCCGCTTGGGTTTTAACTGTCACGACCCTGTGTAGCACCGCTTATCCCCTCCACTCCCCTCCCCAAGGTTAACATTTTCGAGCTCTAGTTATGATTAGAAAAGCAACTGAGATTAGGACCTTTTTTGTGCAAATGAGGAAAGAGGAGTCATTAGATGGGACTGAGGGACGGGTAATAGATGTTAATGGATCACACAGTTGTGGGAGATATATCAGGGAACAAAATACAGAATCCATAAGTGAACTGCTGTGTACACATCAATAATAGTAGTTCACATCCTCTGAGCAATTACATGTCAACTACTGGAGTCCCTTTTCAGATTATCTTATTTCACTCTCTGTAAGATAGATGCAATTATTATTATCTTGATTTTACAACATTACCCAGAGCCTTTACTGGTGACTGATGAAGTCAGTCAGTCTGACTGCAGAAGTCTCAGTTGTATCAATAAACTGTATGTTACAAATCATTGGTCAGTGGGAAAAAGATTATCTGAGGAATGACTAAACATTGGGGACAGGCTATTCAACTATTATATTTGTTAAATACCAGATGAATCAAGAATTTAAATGTAAAGAATGAAACCGTAAAAATACTACAAGAAAATTAAGGAAACTTAAATAATCCTGAGTTGAGAAAGGCCTTTTCTAAGTATGAAACAAGAACCAGAAACCATAAAAGAAAAAAATGATAAAAATTAACCAAATAAAGATTGTAATCTACACACAAATAATAACCAGTGGAAAATCAATGTGTATCATGTGAAAAAAGAAGGAAAAAGATTCCTAATAAAAAGCTCATAGAATATCAATTTTAAAACAACACAATAAAATTGGCAAAGGATATCAATAGGACTTTCTTAAACCAAGAAAAACAAACATCTAATTAACAAATGAAAAGATGTTCAAGTTGCAAACATCCTTTTTGTCAGTGTACACAGTGGAATGGGGATGCAATTACTGTCATGCATTATTGGTGTGAAATTGAAATTGGCACACCAATATTTATCAAAATTTAACATAAGCATTAGCCTTTGCCCCAGCAATCTCATTTTCTAGTCATACACTAAAGAAAATAAAACATTTACAAGGATGTTCCTCACTCCCTTTTTACAATATATGCTTCTAGAAACAGTGTAAGTACCATCACTAGGACACTAGTTAAATATACGATGGTACCTACATACAGAAACCCCTGAGCTGCTAAAAATGATGATGAAATCTGTTTATATGAAAATCTGTCCATAGCACATAAGTTTCTTTTTACCCCTAAAGTACAGTTTAGCATTATTCAGTTCAGTTCAGTCGCTCAGTCATGTCCGACTCTCTGAGACCCCATGAATCGCAGCATGCCAGGCCTCCCTGTCCATCACAAACTCCCGGAGTTTACTCAAACACACGTCCATCGAGTCGGTGATGCCATCCAGCCATCTCACCCTCTGTTGTCCCCTTCCCCTCCTGCCCCCAATCCCTCCCAGCATCAGGGTCTTTTCCAATGAGTCAACACTTCGCATGAGGTGGCCAAAGTATTGGAGTTTCAGCTTCAGCATCAGTCCTTCCAATGAACACCCAGGACTGATCTCCTTCAGGATGGACTGGTTTGATCTCCTTGCAGTCCAAGGGACTCTCAAGAGTCTTCCCCAACACCACAGTTCAAAAGGATCAACTCTTCAGCGCTTAGCTTTCTTTATAGTCCAAGTCTCACATCCATACATGACCACTGGAAAAATCATAGCCTTGACTAGATGGACTTTTGTTGGCAAAGTAATGTCTCTGCTTTTTAATATGCTATCTAGGTTGGTCATAAACTTTCCTTCCAAGGAGTAAGCGTCTTTTAATTTCATGGCTGCAATCACCATCTGCAGTGATTTTGGAGCCCCAAAAAATAAAGTCTGCCACTGTTTCCACTGTCTCCCCGTCTATTTCCCATGAAGTGATGGGACCAGATGCCATGATCTTAGTTTTCTGAATGTTGAGCTTTCAGCCAGCTTTTCACTCTCCTCTTTCACTTTCATCAAGAAGCTTTTTAGTTTCTCTTCACTTTCTGCCATAAGGGTGGTGTCGTCTGCATATCTGAGATTATTGATATTTCTCCCGGTAATCTTGATTCCAGTTTGTGCTTCATCCAGTCCAGCATTTCTCATGATGTACTCTGCATATAAGTTAAATAAGCAGGGTGACACTATACAGCCTTGACGTACTCCTTTTCCTATTTGGAACCAGCCTGTTGTTCCATGTTCAGTTCTAACTTGCTTCCTGACCTGCATATAGGTTTCTCAAGAGGCAGGTCAGATGGTCTGGTATGCCTATCTCTTTCAGAATTTTCCACAGTTTATTATGATCCACACAGTCAAAGGCTTTGGCATAGTCAGTAAAGCAGAAATATATGTTTTTCTGGAACTCTCTTGCTTTTTCAATGATCCAGCGGATGTTGGCAATTTGATCTCTGGTTCCTCTGCCTTTTCTAAAACCAGCTTGAACATCTGGAAGTTCACGGTTCATGTATTGCTGAAGCCTGGCTTAGAGAATTTTGAGCATTACTTTGCTAGCATGCGAGATGAGTGCAATTGTGCGGTAGTTTGAGCATTCTTTGAGATTGCCTTTCTTTGGGATTGGAATGAAAACTGACCTTAGCATCATTAGGGAAATGCAAATTAAAACCATGATGAGATTCCATTACATGCACTAAAATCAAAGTCTAACAATAACACAAATATTAGAATTTGAACCAGCTAGAATTCATACATTGCTGGTGTGAGTTTATAATAGTAAAAACACTTTGAAAAACTTCTTGGCAGTTTGTTTATAGTTAAATATTCATCTAACCTATTCATGACCCAGCAGTTTCAGTTTTAGATAGTTATCAAAGAGAAATGAAAATGTTCACAAAAAGACAAAGTTTAAAGCAACCTAATTCATAATAACTAAAAACTAGAAACAACCCAAATGTACATCAATAGGAGCATAGATAAGCAAATCATATATTTATACAATAGAATGCATGTGCTTGCATGCAAAGTCGCTTCAGTCATGTCTTTGTCTGACTCTGAGACCCTACGGACTTAGCCCACCAGGCTCCTCTGCCCATGGGACTCTCCAGGCAAGAATACTGGAGTGGGTTGCCATTTTCTCCTCCTGGGGACCTTACCCAGAGATTGAATCCATGCCTCATATCTCCGGCATTGGCAGGCAGGTTCTTTACCACTAGCGCCACCTGGGAAGCCCCATACAATAGGATACAACACAGCCATCAAAACAAATAGCCAGTATGCCTAACAACATGGATAAATCTCACAGATATCTTAGTTAAAGAAGAAGCCAGGCCCAGTAGAGTGTGTGCTATATGGTTCTATTTATGTGAAATCCAAGAAAGACAATACTAATCTGGCATCAAAAGTTGGCTGCACAGGACAATGGCAAGGCGGATATAAGAGAACTTTCAGGAGTAACGGAAAGGATCTATATTTTGCTGTGGTTACACAAGTATACATACAGTTATCAAACCAAAATGAAATGTCTGAGAACAAAGTTGGAGGACTAAAGCTACAGTAATTAGTAAATTAATAGACAAATAGATCAATGCAGCAGAATAGGCAGCCCAGAAACAGACACCCATAAACTTAATCAACCTTTGACAAATAAGCAAAAACAACACAATGGAGCAGATAGTCACTTAAACAAATGCTGCTAGAACAACTGGACATCCACATGCAAAAATATGATTCTGGACACAAACCTTATACCCTTAACAAAAATTAACTCAAATCACAGACCTAAATGTAAAACACAAAACTATAAAACTCCTAAAAGATAACATAGGAGAAAACCTAGATAACTTTGGGTATAGTGATGTCTTTTTAAAATTTTATTTTCATATTTATTTTTAAGTATAATTAACCTACAACACTTGTGTTAGTTCTAGATGCACAACATAGTGATTCAGTATTTCTATACATTACAAAATGATCACCATAATAAATCTAGTTACCATCTGTCACCACACAAAAGTTAGTACAATATTCTGGAGTTTATTCCCATACTATGCATTCCATCCCCATGATTCATTTATTTTGTAACTGGTGATGCCTTTTTAGATAAAACACCAGACATCATCCATGAAAGAGATAATTGATAAATTGGACTTCATTAAAATTAAAAACTATGCCCTGCAAAAGACAATGTCGAGAAAATTAGAAAACAAGCCACAGACTGGAGAAAACATTCACAAAAGATGCACCTGATAAAGCACTATTATCCAAAATATACAAAGAACCTTTAAAATTTAATAATAATAAAATAATCTGATTTTAAAATCAGCCAAAAACCTTAACAGACACTTCAACAAAGAAGATAAACAGATGGCAAATAAGTATATGAAAAGATGGTCTACATCATAAATCATCATGAAATGCAAAGTAGAACAATGAGATACTTCTACACATGTATTAGAATGGCCAAAATTCAGAATACTGTTAACACCAAATATTGACAAGGATGCGGAACATCAGAAACTCTCATTCACTGCTGATGGGAATGCAAAATGTTAGAAACTCTTTGGAGGACAGTTTGGTGGTTTCTTAGAAAACAAACTCTTACCATATGATCCAGCAATTGCACTTCCTGGTATTTATCCAAAAGAATGGGAAACTTATGTTCCCATTAAAACCTGCACACATATGTTTTAGCAGCTCTATTCATAATTGCTAACATTTGGAAGCAACCAAGATATCCTTCAACAGGTGAACTGATAAACTGGTACATCCAGACAATGGAATGCTGCATGCATGTATGTGATCAGTTGTGTCCAAATCTTTGCAACATCATAGACTGTAGCCCACCAGGCCCCTCTGTCCATGGGATTTTCCAGGCAAGAATATTGGAGTGGGTTGCCATTCCTTCTCCAGGGGATCTTCCTGATTCAAGGATCAAACCTGTGTCTCCTGCTTGGCAGGTGGATTCTTTACAATTGAGCCACTTGGGAAGTCTGTGTTAATTATATCACAATAAAATAGATATAAACATTTTAAGGTGCTAATAAAGATGAATTTATTAACTGAAATACCAATGTCTGCTAGCAAGGTCTCTTTCTTCCTTATATCAAGATATCCAAAAAATATAACTACTAATCATAAAGTTGTTTGATGCACCCATATTCAGAACAAAGGAAAGAATACCGTCCAGAGGGGTAAATCCAAACTACAGAAAAGCTTGATAAGCTATCAAGTGATAACAAATGTCTTTGTTTACTATGGCAGATAAAGAAATAATGGCTATAATAATGAAGGCTTTGATAATCATGGAGCTAACAAAGTTCACATTACATGTACATAAGTGGAATAACAGGGTCCTTAGGAACTTAATAGAAAATAGTTTTATAAGTTTAAATTTTAAATGAGAGAAGTGAGGACGTGGAATATTTGATTAAGAATGAGTGATTTAGGATATGGGAATTCTTTTGATGAAAAGCAGGCATTCCAGTATTGCTTTTCACATTTAATGTTTTGTTGCCAAAGCCAGAAATAACGTAGAGGAATAAGCTTGTATTTCAGAATGTCAAGGAAAAGAAGTTGTATGTCATATGGCTCAGTGGTAGACAGAACTATTTTTGTATTCTTAAAATTTCACATACCTTATTTCTCTTCTCTTCTTTCCTATTTCTCTTTCATCACGCTACTTTTCTGTCTTGTTTTCTTTCATCTTATTTGTTTTTTTCTCTTTTTCCTCCTTTACATCAGGTTAACTTTAGTTTCATGATTGACCTAAGAAGCCATTTTAGGCATTTTTACACTAATTTTACTCCCATCCCCTATGAGATCTTAAGCCACAGATATCCTGTAAACCTGTTTATGTACTGGAGGGCCACAAACCACTGTAATATGGAAGGTTTTTTGCCCATTGAGAATGCATTCTCCAGATAATAAGTTCTTTGGGGGGAAGGACCATGGGGCTTTCCAGGTGGTGCTAGTGGTAAAGAACCCGCCTGCCAGTGCAGGAGATGTAAGAGACCCAGGTTCAATCCCTGGGTGGGGAAGGTCCCCTGGAGAAGAGCATAGCAACCCACTCCAGTATTCTTGCCTGGAGAATACCATGGACAGAGGAGCTTGACGCGCTATGGTCCACAGGGTCGCAAAGAGTTGGGCATGACTGAAGCAACTTTGCCAACAAACAAAAACAAAAAAATCATGTTCTGTTTACTACTGTATGTTCTGTGCTTAATATATAATAACTTGGGGCATAGTAGGCAATAAATAATTAGATGAATATTTGTTGAATTAAATGTGAAATTGATCTCTGCTACAGACTTGTCAACTACACTAAAATTCGTGGATCTTTTTCAGATGGTGCTACCTACTACTGACTACTCCACAATCCCTCCACATTCCAAGAATGTCTTCCCGAGACTATATCCTTGTGACTTGATGGAAACTTGGAAAGCATTATAATCACAAGAGCAATACTTTTGCAGCCAATTCCAAGAGCAGATTACTTATACAGGAGCTAATTTCATCTATCATAACTGATTTTTCTCTTTAGCTTCAGTTTCAGAAGGTGATCATTTCCTAATTTTTTTTCTAAATTCTGTGGCTGTACAGCCTCTTTGGTCCTTAAAACCCCACTATTCAAGTTGTATCAGTTTCAATTGAGAGATTAGAAAATGAAAAGAAGATGAAGGCACTGTAGGAGAGGGAGAAAAGGGTAAACTTTTCTGTTTCCTAATTGTTTTACCTGAACAGTTTTTCGAGCTAAAGTTTTGTGATCTTGATGACTATGTTCTTGAGTGGTTCTCAATAGAAGCATTTTGGTAATCTGTGAAGGTGTCATTAGTTACCTCAAGATGGGGACAATACCACCAGCATTTGTGGGTAAAGCCAGGGATGCTAAATATCCTGCAATACATGTGACTTTGATCAGTCCAGGTCCATGGAAAAGGAGACATCAAGAGATTTGTTGAGGAAAATAGCTATTAAGAAAAAAAGGAAAGAGGAGGCAGGAGGCCAGGAGTGCCCTTAGGCTGATGCAGTTCTGCTACCTATGAAACAAGAAAGAGCTGCCATTCAGCTCTGAGAAGTCTTGGTTGGACCAATGAGGAGCCTCCAAACAAAGACTGACCATTTGAAGGGTTTCCCATTTGGGTGGGCGTGGCCTGGCTCTAATACCAGAGCTGTGCTCAGTCTTGATGCGAAGCAGTTCAGGGAGGACGAGGCTATAACATAAATGCTGTGGTGAGTTCCCAAGGTATAGCACTAGAAGACTGCCAGCTAACTATAACATTCACAGCAGTTTCTCTCCCTCTGTATCTCTGACTCTCTCTAGAAAGGAAATAAAAATGACACCTTACTTAGAAACCTTTGCCTGTAAACAGGAGAACAAGTTGATAATAAATAAGATCATATGAGACATGCCACGGTGGCAGATCCCTGAACCTTCTTAAGGTTTATCTCCTACCCTCTGGATGCATGTATCTTACTGAGGCCTCTAGGATACAAGCCACCTATTGCTCATCCTACCCATCAGTATATTATAGGTGTAATATATCAATGTGACGTTCTGCAGGGTGTCCAGACAGTCCAGATCCCTTCAGACTGTATTAAAATAGAGGCTAGAAGAGGTAACATAGTCCTTGGATGAAGCTGGAAATAAGTTATCTCTTTCACATCAATGTAAACTGCTTCTTATCCTTATTTTTGATTGGAATATAAAAAAATGCATTCACCAAATCAATAGTCACATAACATGTACCTAAGGCCTTACTAATCTGCCCTAGCAATGACAGCATGTCCAACTCAGCTTGAATTGAGACTACTACTTGGCTGAGCTTGCTGTGGTAGTCTACATCACTCTGTGGGATTCAGAGCAACACTAAATACCACCATCTCCTCTGGGACACAGTGTAAGTTTTCATTATCTTAGCTGGGCTGAAGAACGATTTTAAAGGCCTCCGTGGCTGATTGTACACTACAATATTGTAAATATTGTAAAGTAATTAGCCTCCAACTAATAAAAATAAATGGAAAAACAAACAAACAAAAAATAAAGGCCTCTAGTTGCTCTTCTTCACTATGGCAGCTCCTACCCAACAGCCTAACAACCTAGTACTTCAACTGCTAATTATGTCTATTGGAATTACATACCCAGGGACCAGGGAAATGACCAGCAGGTAAGTCTGCAGACCCAATGAATTCTCTGTAAACCAGACTTTAGCTAGGACTCTATTAGCTGCTTCTGTAATCCCCTGCTCTAACAGGAGCGATGATGACATTTTGGGTCTCCGGTTATCAAAACAATTAGAGCCTCGCTCCAAAGCTCCTTGAAATGACTGGTCACTACCCTTTCCTCATCGTAAATGCCTTAAGTAAATACCCTGGATCCCTTTGGGGAATGACTGAAGAAATCATTACAATATAGTATGCACAATGCTGCAGAGTCCTTCTCCTAAGGACCCAGACACTTCTTTATAGTCAGTAGATTCTAGATCTGAAAACTGGCTCAAATTCAGGAACTGAGCGACATACTGTACCTTTTTATTGCAATGACAGCCCTTAGCCTCCTACACCTCCATTCTTGCGTTCTTCTGGCCAAAGAGGACAATTTAAGCATCATAATAAATTATGACTGAAGTGAGTTAAAAATGTCAAATATATTAAAATCTGTAAGTATATAATGATATTCAAAAGTAGGAACTTAGAGTATAAATTCATTTGAGGACTAGTTTAGAAAGAAAAGGGAGTTAAATTGAGCACTTATATTGCCCTTCCTGGCCAAATATGTGAAGAGAGAGTTTTAATTTCAAGTAACAAATGAATAAAAAATGTAAAAATTAGAATATTTCCATTTTGCATCTCTAAATGAAATAATGAGCAGAGGCCATGATCATTAGTGTCTGCTAAGACCATTAGGTGAAAGGCTACTGAGAGACACTGATACAGGACAGACCATGCTGTCAACATTTGAACCCATTAATCAACCTTTACATCAGAAAAAGAAAACAACCAGATATTGATGTGCTTTCTGCTGTGATGCAACAAGGACATAGCACCACCTGTGAAATATTCCTGACAAAAAAAAAAAATCAAACATGACTATGCTCCAAGCCTCTAGATCTAATAGCTGATAGTTTAGTAGCTAAGTTGTGTCCTACTCTTGTGACCAATGGACTGTAGCCCGCCAGGCTCCTTTGTCCATGGGATTTCTCAGGCAAGAATACTGGAGTGGGTTGCCATTTTCTTCTCGAGGGGATCTTTCCAACCCAGGGATTGAACCAGAGACTCCTGCATTGCAGGCAGTTCTTTACTGCTGAGTCACGAGGGAAGCCAAGAGCTAACAGCTAGATTACAGTAAATATAGAAGTAAAAGAAATGTAACAAAATAATAACATGGGGCAGAATCAGCAAAATCCTGAATGTTGGAAACTTTGTCACAAATGATCCAGTTCCTTTACCAAATGAATGGCAGAAAATGAAAAAGGAGAAAAATCATCATAGATTAAGAGAGATTTGAGAGACATATCAACCTAAGGCAGTGTTTGAACTGCTTCACACAAATCAAGTATAAAAAGACATATGAGCATCTGAGAAAATGTAAAACTCTCAATATTTCCTGATATTTAGGAATTATGACTTTTGTTAGCTGACAATGGTGTGTGATTATGGGTTTTTTAATATAATAATTTTAATAATTTAATTAAAATAATATGTCTGAATGTTATCTGGCTTTGCCTTAAATAATCTGGGAAGGTGGAAAATAGTAATCAGAGAGGTGGGGAATGTTATGTAGATCAGTGGTTCTCAAACTTCAGTGGACCTACAAATCAGCTCAAAAGATTATTAAAACACAAATTCCTGGGCCCAACCTCAGATTCTGATTCAGTGGTCTGAGGTAATTCTTGTTCAGTTGCTCAGTTGTGTCTGACTCTTTGCAACCCTATGGACTGCAGTACGCCAGACCGCCCTGTCCTTTACCATCTCCCAGAGTTTGCTCAGACACATGTCAGTGGAGTCAGTGATGCCATCCCACCATCTCGTTGATGATCCAACCATCCCCTTCTCCTCCTGCCTTTACTGCATTAGGATCTTTTTCAGTGAGTCAGCTTTCCTCGTCAAGTGGCCAAAGTATTGAAACTTCAGCTTCAGCATCAGTCCTTCCAATGAATATTCAGGGTTGATTTCCTTGAGGATGGACTGATTGGATCACCTTGCAGTCCAAGGGACTCTCAAGAGTCTTCTCCAACACCACAGTTCAAAAGCACCAATTCTTCAGGGCTCAGCCTTCTTTATGGTCCAACTCTCACATCCATACATGACTACTGGAAAAACCATAGCTTTGACTAGATGGATGTTTGTCCACAAAGTAATGTCTCTGCTTTTTAATACACTGTCTAGGTTTGTCATAGCTTTTCTTCCATGGAGCAAGTGTCTTGTAATTTCATGGCTGCAGTCATGATCTGCAGTGATTTTGGGGCCCAAGAAATAAAGTTTGTCATTGTTTGCCTTGTTTCCCCATCTACTTACCATGAAGTGATGGGACCAGATGCCATGATTTTACTTTTTTGAAGGTTGCGTTTAAGCCAGCTTCTTTACTCTCCTCTTTCACCTTCATTAAGAGGCTCTTTAGTTTCTCTTTGCTTTCTGCCATGAGGGTGGTGTCATCTGCATATCTGAGGTTATTGATATTTCTCCCAGCAATCTTGATTCTAGCTTGTGCATCATCCAGCCCAGCATTTTGCTTGATTTACTCTATCAATCAATATTACTGCTCAGTAGTGTCCAACTCTTTGTGAATCCATGGACTACACAGTCCATGGAATTCTCCAGGCCAGAATACTGGAATGGGTAGCCGTTCCCTTCTCCAGGGGATCTTCCCAACCCAGGGATCGAACCCAGGTCTCCTACATTGTAAGTGGATTCTTTACCAGCTGAGCCATGAGGGAAGTCCAAGAATACTGGAATGGTTAGCCTATCCCTTCTCCAGTGGATCTTCCTGACCCAGGAATCGAACCAGGGTCTCCTGCATTGCAGGCAGATTCTTTACCAACTGAGCAATCAGGGAAGCCTCCAATGTACTCTGCATGTAAGTTAAATAAGTAGGGTGACAGTATACAGTCTTGACGTACTCCTTTCCCAATTTGGAACCAGTCTGTTGTTCCATGTCCGGTTTTAACTGTTGCTTCTTGATCTGCATACAGGTTTCTCAGGAGGCAGGTAAGGTAGTCGGTAACTCCCAACTCTTTAAGAATTTTCCGAAGTTTGTTGGGATCTACACAGTCAAAGGCTTTAGCATAGTCAATGAACCAGAAGTAGATGATTTTCTGGAGTTCTCTTACTTTTTCTATGATCCAACAGATGTTGGCAATTTGACCTCTGGTTCCTCTGCCTTTTCTAAATTCAGCTTGAACATCTGAAAGTTCTCAGTTCACGTACTGTTGAAACCTAGCTTGGAGAACTTTGAGCATTACTTTGCCAGCATGTGAAATGAGTGTAGTTGTGCAGTAGTTTGAGCATTCTTTGGCATTGCCCTTCTTTGGGACTGGAATGAAAACTGACCTTTTCCAGTCCTGTGACCACTCCTGAGTTTTCCAAATTTGCTGGCATATTGAGTGCAGCACTTTCACAGGATCACCTTTTAAGATTTGAAATAGCTCAACTGGAATTCCATCACCTCCACTAGCTTTCTTTGTAGTGGTGCTTCCTAAGGCCCACTTGACCTCACACACCAAGATGTCTGGCTCTAGTTGAATGATCACACCATTGTGGTTATCTAGGACATGAAGATCTTTTTTGTGTAGTTCGTCTCTATTCTTGCCACCTCTTCTTAATATTTTCTGCTTCTGTTAGGTCCATGCCATTTGTGTCCTTTATTATGCCTATCTTTGCATGAAATGTTCCCTTGGTATCTCTAATTTTCTTGAAGAGATCTCTAGTCTTTCCTGTTCTATTGTTTTCCTCTATTTCTTTGCATTGTTCACTTAGGAAGGCTTTCTAACTCTCCTTGCTATTCTTTGGAACTCTGCATTCAGATGGATATATGTTTCCTTTTCTCCTTTGCTTTCACTTCTCTTCTTTTCTCAGCTATTTGTAAGGCCTCCTCAGACAACCATTTTACCTTTTTGCATTTCTTTTTCTTGGGGATGGTTTTGATCACCACCTCCTGTGCAGTGTTACAATGGTCCTGTACAATGGTCTGAGGTAAGGCCAATGAATTTGCATTTCTAACAATCTCTTAGGTGACTCTGATGCTGCTGGTCCAAGGACTACATTTAAATAGCACTGGTAAGGATGAAAACAATTGGCTGTTTATAATTGATCGCTGTTGAAACTGGGTTCTGATAAGTACAAAGTGGTCCATTATACTTAATATGATTCTGAACCCAATTTCAATGGTGTACAGTGGGTTCACCAAGCAATTCTCCAGACTCTAGCTGAGTGGCCTACAATTCAACTCAATTCTGACACAGTCTACCTAGAGACAGCAGGTTAAAGGCCGAGTTCCTCAAGACTGAGCAAACTCGCTTCCTTCAGATGCCAATCACAAACCCAGGTTACCACTTGTACTTCTGACTAAGTAGCTCTATTAATAGATTGGAGGTTCTCATGACCCCTTCATCAGAGTCAATTAATTTGCTTGGAAGAATCATAGAACTCAGAGGAATATTTTACTTACTAGATTCATTTCAGTTCAGTCACTCAGTCATGTCAGACTCTTTGCAACCCCATGGACTGCAGCACACCAGGCTTCCCTGTCCATCACCAACTCCCAGAACTTAAACTTATGTCCATCGAGTCAGTGATGCCATCCAACCATCTCATCCTCTGTCATTCCCTTCTCCTCCCGCCTTCAATCTTTCCCAGCATCAGGGTCTTTTCCAAGGAGTCAGTTCTTCGCATCAGATGGCCAACGTATTGGAGTTTCAGCTTTAGAATCAGTCCTTCCAGTGAATATTCAGAACTGACTGATTTCTTTTAGGATTGACTGGTTAGATCTCCTTGCAGTCCACGGGACTCTCAAGAGTCTTTTCCAATGCCACAGTTCAAAAGCATCAATTCTTCAGTGTTCAACTTTCTTTACAGTCCAACTCTCACATATAAACATGGCTACTGGAAAAACCATAGCTTTGACTAGATGGACCTTTGTCAACAAAGTAATGTCTCTGCTGTCTAGGTTTGTCATAGCTTTTCTTCCAAGGAGCAAGAATCTTGTAATTTCATGGCTGCAGTCACCATCTCCAGTGATTTTGGAGCCCAAGAAAATAAAGATTAATTACTAGATTACTGGTTTATTATAAAAGGATGTAATTCAAGAACAGCCAGATGGAAGAGGTGCATGGGGGAAGCTTGGAGGGAAGGTCACAGAGCTTCCATGTCCTCTCAGAGTATACCACTCTCCCCAAATCTCTGTGTGTTCGCCAACCCAAAATCTCTCTGAACCTCATCCTTTTGGGTTTCTATGGAGGCTGCATTACATAGGCATGACTGATCATTGGCTGTTGCCAACAGATTCAAACTCTAGCCCCTCTGTCCTACCCAGAGGTGGGGGGAGGAGTAAGACTAAAAGTTTCATTCCTCGAATCAGTTTTGATGCTCTCTTAAGAAATTCCAAGAGTTTTAAGAGCTGTATAACAGAAATGGACATGAATTTGGGCAAACTCTGGGAGGCAGTGAATGACAGGGAAGCCTGGAATACTGCAGTCCATGGGAACAGGAAGACTTGGACATGACATAGCGACTGAACAACAATAATGCCAGAAATGAGACAAAGACAAAATATGTTTCTTATTATAAATCAAAATATCACAATCCTAGTCACTCTACTTTAGCATATGTTTGAAATTTATCATAATAAAAATTTTTATAGAATATATATGCAGACTACCTGAAATTTGCATGTACATTTAAATTTGCCAAATTACATTTGCCATTTTCCCCCAAGTATTTACATATTTCAATATGTAGTTTTATTATAAAGTAACCTGAATTTATTTACCCTTTGTAATACAGTGAGAGCATTGATTGCATTACATTTGTGTTTCATTTGAAGATGGTTAAAAATACTTATTCTAAAATGGGAATATTGAGTCCAATAAGGGTGACATCTGCTAATCTAAGACAGTCTATGGAGAAATGGAGGCTATGGAGAAAAGCAAGCCCTGGCAGCTGAATGGGGAACTTCAACGGTAACCAAAGCAGATATTTCACCAGACCTGCCAGGATTTCCACTTTCCTAAAAGAGAGGCTTAACAATTCAAAGTATTCTCAAGTCCTCCCAGGATATTTTCTTGTTCATTATTTGGGATTTCCTAACTATTCAAGATGGGAAAATGGTTCTGAAGACAAATTGATTTTTCTCCAAAGAGCAGCAGGCTAGCTATTAATGCTTCAGGAACTTGTCAGAGAGCTCTATTTTCAACAGCCAACTACCCAGCACCAAACAAGAAACAGCTGAGAACTGTGTGGGAACGACACTCAAAGGCAGTGGCTGCATGTTGGAATTATCAGGGGAACTTAAAAAGAAAATACTGATATCTGGGTCCCACCCTTTGGATTTAATTGGTCAAGAGTAACTATGGGACCTCCCTGGTGGTCCAGTGGTAAAGCATCTGCCTGCCAATGCAGGGGACACCGGTTCGATCCCTGGAAGATCCCTGGGTTCAGGAAGATCCCGCATGCTTCAGAGCTACTAACCCCATGTGCCACAACTACTGAGCCCTCGTGCCAAAATTATTGAAGCCTGCATGCCCTAAAGCCTGTGCACCCTACAGCCTGTGCTGTAGGTGAACAAAAGAAGCCACGGCAGTGAGAAGCCTTCCCACCTCAATGAAGAGTAGCCCCCGCTTGCTGCAACCAGAGACTGCACGTGCAGTGCAGCCAAAAAGATAAATAATAATTGTAAAAAAAAGTAACTGGGCAGTGGAGATTTTAAGTTACACAGGTGATTCTAATGTGTGAGCAAGTCTGAGAACCACTGCTCAAAAACTGAAGCAGTGGCAGTGGTTCTCAAAATTCAGAGGGAAATCGGAATCACCTGGAGGGTGGTAAAACACTGTAGGTTTTGAGTGGGGCCCAATAATTTGTATTTTGAACAAGTTCCCAGGTGATACTGAGGGTGCTGGTTTGGAGACCACACTTTGAGAACATAAAGCACTCAGCTGCATACCCTAAGGACAGTAGCTGTGACAAGGAAAAGCACTTGTGCAATTGAGTTGCTGAACCTGACACTTTTTATGGAACACCATTTTAATTTGAAAGAATGCTGGCAAAAGTTGTTCAGACTTGGGTATTTGGGAAACATTTTCTCAAAAAGTGTGCCAGTCACTCTAAGGAAAATTAGTGATAATATTTGTTGCCAATGACAAAATTTGAGCTAGTAAGTGAAAACTAGAAATTTGGAAAACTTGCATTTACCATCATGTGCTTGATTACATAGCAATGCTTAAAGATGTATGTGGTCAGATTGGTAGAGATATTGGTGAATGTATTTTTCGTCCATGATACAATAAGATGTGTTAAAATTTTGAAAATCTGCATAACTCAGTGAAGCTATATTTTCCAAATGAACAGTGAATAATGTTACCAAATCATATATGGGAGACAGAGCCACTGAAGGAACAACTTAGACCAGCTGCTTTTAATGTCACAGAATATGGTGTAGTTTTAGATTCTGTATTACAACTAACCTTTAAAAAACTACCTGCGGAGTGCTGGTATAGTACAAAGACTATCCACAGCTATTTGAAAAGGCCACTAAAATACCCAGGCCCCTTTTCCAACTGCATGTCTTTGTGGAGCCAGATTTTCTTTAAATAATTTAATGCTCTGGGGCAGAAAACTTTCCCCTTTATCTATTCTAGGTTCTTTGGCTGGCCTAATATTCAGTTCAGTTCAGTTCAGTTCAGTTGCTCAGTCATGTCTGAGTCTTTGTGACCCCATGGACTGCAGCACGCCAGGCCTCCCTGTCCATCACCAACTCCCAGAGCTTACTCAAACTCATGTCCATTGAGTCAGTGATGCCATCCAACCATCTCATCCTCTGTCATCCCCTTCTCCTCCAGCCTTCAATCTTTCCCAGCATCAGGGTCTTTTCCAATGAGTCAGCTCTTCACATCAGGTGACCAAAGTATTGGAGTTTCAGCTTCAGCATCAGTTCTTCCAATGAATATTCAGGACTGATCTCCTTTAGGATGGACTGGTTGGATCTCCTTGCAGTCCAAGGGACTCTCAAGAGTCTTCTCCAACACCACAGTTCAAAAGGATCAACTCTTCAGCGCTCAGCTTTCTTTATAGTACAACTCTCACATCCATACATGACTACTGGAAAAACAGTAGCCTTGACTAGATGGACCTTTGTTGGCAAAGTAACGTCTCTGCTTTTTAATATGCTCTCTAGGTTGGTCATAACTTTTCTTCCAAGGAGCAAGAGTCTTTTAATTTCATGGCTGCAGTCACCATCTGCAGTGAATTTGGAGCCCCCCAAAATAAAGTCAGCCACTGTTTCCACTGTTTCCCCATCTATTTTCCATGAAGTGATGGGACCAGATGCCATGATCTTCGTTTTCTGAATGTTGAGTTTTAAGCCAACTGTTTCACTCTTCTCTTTCACTTTCATTAAGAGTCTCTTTAATTCTTCTTCACTTTCTGCTGTAAGGATGGTGTCATCTGCATATCTGAGGTTATTGATATTTCTCCCAGTAATCTTGATTCCAGATTGTGTTTCATCCAGCCCAGCATTTCTTATGATGTACTCTGCATATAAGTTAAATAAGCAGGGTGACACTATACAGCCTTGACGTACTCCTTTTCCTATTTGGAACCCGTCTGTCGTTCCATGTCCAGTTCTAACTGTTGCTTCCTGACCTGCATACAGATTTCTCAAGAGGCAGGTCAGGTGGTCTGGTATTCCCATCTCTTACAGAATTTTCCACAGTTTGTGGTGATTTACACAGTCAAAGGCTTTGGCATAGTCAAAGGCGTTGGCATTGCCAACGCATATTGGCAATTTGATCTCTGGCCTAATATTAAGTTGACATAAGACAGCTAAATAGGAGAAAATTTTAATTTTGTTCTTAGGGAAGCCCACAAAGACATGAGAGATGCTCCAGCAATCAGGTAATGAAGGCTTATACACTATCCTGAGCTTAGGAGGAGAATACAGGGGTGTGAGGTCTCAAAAGGAAAGATAATTCACAGGAAGAGGAGAAGAACAGATGTTTGGTAAAAAGATGTTTGCCATGTAATGTAGGTATGTCTTTAGGATATAAAATGTTATTTTTGGTAATAGCTGAAGAAGGTACTGGCAACCCACATCAGTATTCTTGCCTGGGAAATCCCATGGACAGAGAAGCCTGGCAGGCTACAGCCCATGAGGTGGCAGGGATAGGACATGACTTAGTGACTAAACTATCACACCACCTCTTCTTGGTACAAGACCCCTATCTAAGTTGTGTTATGTAGTTCAAGGAGAGATAAAAAGTTCTACCTAAGTCTACTGAGCGATGATTGTCTTCAATTCCAAATAATTTACATGCCTGCCTGAACTCCCTCAAATCAAAAGCAGCATTTCACAATAGACCAAATGCAGAATCAGATATGAGAAAGACAGTTGGGGAAAAAATTGTGTAATAATGTTACACTTCTTGATAATTTTTTGTTTTGCCAAATATTTAATTTTCATTACTTTTTTTAAGCTTAGCATGCAGTAACCTATTATGGTTATCTTAAAGTAAAATTCTCAGTTTTAATTTCTGATAATGTAAATATTACCAGATATAGAACATATACACATAAGCTCATTGAAGCTTTCAATAATTTTTAAAAGGAAGTCCTGAGACCAAAAATGGAACTGCTGTTCTCAAGTTCCAGGAGTATTCTATTTCTTGACTTGATTTTGGCTACATGGATATTTGTTTTACAGTTATTTCTTAAAATATGTATATAAATTTTATGTACTTATGTGAATGTTATATTTCACATTTTTTTTTAGTTGCAATTAAGGTTATTTGCCTCAATGTAGTAGAAAAAGCAGGGTTTTGGAAAGAAAAGATTTATGATTCAAGTTCTCTACCTGTGTTAACCTGTTGTAAATACTAAAAAATCCAAAAAATACAATGGTATAATACCACCTTCTGTAAAGCATGAAAGTGCTTTATGAACTGTAACGTGGTATGCAAATACTGGCCACTATCATTACTACACAGTATCAACATATATATCAGTTTAAAATTGTCTTCTGACAGAATGTGGTCCACTGGAGAAGGAAATGGCAAACCACTTCAGTATTCTTGCCTTGAGAACCCCAGGAACAGTATGAAAAGGCAAAAAGATAGGACACTGAAAGATGGACTCCCCAGGTTGGTAGGTGCCCAATATGGTATTGGAGATCAGTGGAGAAATAACTCCAGAAAGAATGAAGAGACGGAGCCAAAGCAAAAACAACAACCAGTTGTGGATGTGACTGGTGATGGAAGCAAGGTCAGATGCTGTAAAGATCAACATTACATAGGAACCTGGAATGTTAGGTCCATAAATTAAGGCAAATTGGAAGCGGTCATACAGGAGATGGCAAGGGTGAACATCGACATTTTAGGACTCAGCAAACTAAAATGGACTGGAATGGGTGAATTTAACTCAGATGACCATTACATCTACTACTGTGGGAAAGCATCCCTTAGAAGAAATGGAGTAGCCATCATAGTCAACAAAAGAGTCCGAAATGCAGTACTTGGATACAATCTCAAAAACAACAGAATGATCTCTCTTTGTTTCCAAGGCAAACCATTCAATATCACAGTAACCCAAGTCTATGCCCCAACCAGCAATGCTGAAGAAGCTGAATTTGAATGGTTCTATGAAGACCTACAAGACCTTCTAGAATTAACACCCAAAAAAGATGTCCTTTTCATTATAAGGGACTGGAATGCAAAAGTAGGAAGTCACAAAACACCTGGAGTAACAGGCAAATTTGGCCTTGGAGTACAGCATGAAGCAGGGCAGGGGCTAATAGAGTTTTGCCAAGAGAACACACTGGTCATAGCAAACACCCTCTTCCAACAACACAAGAGAAGACTCTACATAAGGACATCACCAGATGGTCAACACCAAAATCAGATTGATTATATTCTTTGCAGTCAAAGATGGAGAAGCTCTATACAGTCAGCAAAAACAAGACCAGGAGCTGACTGTCGCTCAGATCATGAACTCCTTATTGTTAAAATCAGACTTAAATTGAAGAAAGTAGGGAAAACCAATAGACCATTCAGGTATGACCTAAATCAAATCCCTTACAATTATACAGTGGAAGTGAGAAATAGATTTAAGGGACTAGATCTGATAGAGTGCCTGATGAACTATGGACAGAGGTTCGTGACATTGTACAGGAGACATGGAGCCAGACCATCTCCAAGAAAAAGAAATGCAAAAACCCAAAATGGTTGTCTGAGGAGGCCTTACAAATAGCTGTGAAAAAAAGAGAAGCAAAAAGCAAAGGAGAAAAAGAAAGATATTCATTCCCATTTGAATGCAGAGTTCCAAAGAAGCAAGGAGAGATAAGAAAGCCTTCCTCAGTGATCAGTGCCAAGAAATAGAGGAAAACAATAGAATGGCAAAGACTAGAGATCTCTTCAAGAAAATTAGAGATACCAAGGAAACATTTCATAAAAAGATGGGCTCAATAAAGCACAGAAATGGTATGGACCTAACAGAAGCATTAGCTATTTTAAAAAGGTGGCAAGAATACACAGAAGAACTATACAAAAAAGATCTTCACAACCCAGATAATCACGATGGTATGATCACTCACTTAGAGCCAGACATCCTGGAATGTGAAGTCAAGTGGGCTTTAGGAAGCACCACTACAAAGAAAGCTAGTGGAGGTGATGGAATTCCAGTTGAGCTATTTCAAATCCTAAAAAATGATGCTGTGAAAGTGCTGCACTCAATATGCCAGCAAATTTGGAAAATTCAACAGTAGCAATGGGACTGGGAAAGGTCAGTTTTCATTCCAATCCCAAAGAAAGTCAATGCGAAAGAATGCTCAAACTACCGCACAATTGCACGCTAGTAAAGTAATGCTCAGAATTCTCCAAGCCCCAACAATACATGAACCATGAAATTCCAGATGTTCAAGCTGGTTTTAGAAAAGGCAGAGGAACCAGAGATCAAATTGCTAACATCACTGGATCATCGAAAAAGCAAGAAAGTTCAAGAGAAACATCTATTTCTGCTTTATTGACTATGCCATAGCCTTTGACTGTGTGGATCACAACAAACTGGAAAATTCTGAAAGAGACAGGAATACCAGACCACCTGACCTGCCTCTTGAGAAATCTGTATGCAGGTCAGGAAGCAACAGTTAGAACTGGACATGGAACGACAGACGGGTTCCAAATAGGAAAAGGAGTACGTCAAGGCTGTATAGTGTCACCCTGCTTATTTAACTTATATGCAGAGTACATCATGAGAAATGCTGGGCTGGATGAAACACAATCTGGAATCAAGATTGCCGGGAGAAATATCAGTAACCTCAGATATGCAGATGATACCACCCTTATGGCAGAAAGCAAAGAAGAGCTAAAGAGCCTCTTGCTGAAAGTGAAACAGAAGAGTGAAACAGTTGGCTTAAAACTCAACATTCAGAAAACGAAGATCATGGCATCTGGTCCCATCACTTCATGGAAAATAGATGGGGAAACAGTGGAAACAGTGGCTGACTTTATTTTGGGGGGCTCCAAATTCACTGCAGATGGTGACTGCAGCCATGAAATTAAAAGACTCTTGCTCCTTGGAGGAAAAGTTATGACCAACCTAGAAGAGCATATTAAAAAGCAGAGACGTTACTTTGCCAACAAAGGTCCATCTAGTCAAGGCTACTGTTTTTCCAGTAGTCATGTATGGATGTGAGAGTTGTACTATAAAGAAAGCTGAGCGCTGAAGAGTTGATCCTTTTGAACTGTGGTGTTGGAGAAGACTCTTGAGAGTCCCTTGGACTGCAAGGAGATCCAACCAGTCCATCCTAAAGGAGATCAGTCCTGAATATTCATTGGAAGAACTGATGCTGAAGCTGAAACTCCAATACTTTGGTCACCTGATGTGAAGAGCTGACTCATTGGAAAAGACCCTGATGCTGGGAAAGATTGAAGGCTGGAGGAGAAGGGGATGACAGAGGATGAGATGGTTGGATGGCATCACCGACTCAACGGACATGAGTTTGAGTAAGCTCTGGGAGTTGGTGATGGACAGGGAGGCGTGGCGTGCTGCAGTCCATGGGGTCACAAAGACTCAGACAGGACTGAGCAACAAAACTGAATTGGACTAATGAACCTTTCTGTTGCCTTTTAGCAGACATTTGAGCATGCCTTAAACCATCATGTTTTCTGTTTTTCTTTGACTTCCAAAGTACCTGGAGTTAAATTTGTTGCAGTGTTAATAGCACTACTCTATGTTTGTTACAGATTACTTCTCCTTCAAATTGTATTTAATCTTACTGATTTACCTTTAACTTATGTGTATCTTAATATTGTCAACAACCTCAAATGCTTTATGGAAAAAGAGAGAGATGGTAAATCTCATATAAATTGTAAAGGATATTAACAGTATGGGAGAGAAGATGGCCCTCACATGTCCTTCTTCTAAATGTTCTGAGGCAACATTTGTGGCAATCTTGCTTCCCTCTTTCTTCAGCACATCACCCTCAGATAAATAAATAAAGCCCAGGACTTTTATTTCCAGGCAGTTGTCATAGCAACTTTTGACTATCCACAGCAGAAGGAATTCTCATATCTTAAGCCCTGATTCCAGCAGAGCTAAAAGACACAAAGACTAAAAGGAACAGTAAAGAATGATTGCAGGATGTAATGAAACTGGATATCTGTTATTCAGAACTTTTCCACTAAATATATGTTCTTCCCCCAAAGGCATATATCCCCTTATAGATTTCAGAACTCAACAGCAATAGACTAATAATAGCTAGCATTTATCACTTATTATATGCCAGACACATAGAACATTACATATACTGCTTTTTTTTAAATACTTCTAACAATACTATGTGTGGTACTATTTTTGTCCACATTTTACTTTATGAGGAAATTCAGTTGGATACATGAAGCAGTTTCCCCAAACTCACACAGTAAGTGCTCAGCCTTTTCACCTTTGACAAAGCTGGCCACTTCTTAAGGCACTCTCAAGTTTTCTGGATTTCCTCCTGCTTTACTGACCAGATATTTTGCGGGCTCCTTTCTGCCTGATCTTTAAATTGTTGCTTGCCTGGGACTTAGATCTGAGCACTCTTCTCTACCCAGATGATCTCTTCCAGTCCTGTGGCTTTAAGTGCCTTATGCTGCTGCTGCTGCTAAGAAGCTTCAGTCATGTCCAACTCTTCAGTCGTGTGACCCCATGGACTGCAGCCTACCAGGCTCCTCCATCCATGGGATTTTCCAGGCAAGAGTACTGGAGTGGGTTGCCATTGCCTTCTCTAAGTGCCTTATATGTGTTGATAATTCCTAAGTGTGTATCTCCCACCCCAGATACCAACATGTATGACTCATATATGCACTGCTTGTTTGACACAGACCTCTAATAGGTATTTCAAAGATAACCAATCTTAAAAAGTTCCTGTCCTTTACTCTTCCCTGTCTCCATAAATGACAGCATTGTCTAACCCAGATGAAAGTGAAAGTGAAAGTCACTCAGTTGTGTCTGACTCTTTGTGACCCCATGGACTACAGTCCATGGAATTCTCCAGGTCAGAATACTTTCCCTCACCAAAATCTTGGAGTCATCCTTGATTTCTCCTTTCCTTCACATTCCACTGCTAATGTATAAACAAGTCTTTTTAGGTATATACCCAAAATCTATCTTAAACCCACCTCTTTTAAAAAAATTTTTTGTCCATAGAGTATGTGGGATCTTTTTTTTTTTTAATTAGTTGGAGCTAATTACTTTACAATATTGTAGTGGTTTTTGTCATACATTGACTTGAATTAGCCATGGATTTACATGTATTCCCCATCCCGATCCCCCCCTCCACTCCCTCTCCTACCCCCACCCTTGGGTCATTCCCAGTGCACCAGGCCTGAGCCACTTGTCTCATGAATCCAACCTGGGCTGGTGATCTTGTTTCACATATAATAATATACATGTTTGATGCTGTTCTCGCGAAACATCCACCCGTCGCCTTCTCCCACAGGGTCCAAAAGTCTGTTCTGTACATCTGTGTCTCTTTTTCTGTTTTGCATATAGGGTTATCATTACCATCTTTCTAAATTCCATATATATGTGTTAGTATGCTGTAATGTTCTTTATCTTTCTGGCTTACTTCACTTGTATAATGGGCTCCAGTTTCATCCATCTCATTAGAACTGATTCAAATGAATTTCTTTAGGCTGAATAATATCCATAGTGTAATATGTACCACAGCTTTCCTTAATCATTATCTGCTGATGGGCAATCGAGGTTGCTTCCAGTCCTGGCTATTTATAAAGTGCTGCGATGAACATTGTGGTGCACGTGTCTCTTTCAGATCTGGTTTCCTCAGTGTGTATGCCCAGAAGTGGGATTGCTGGGTCATACTGCAGTTCTATTTCCAGTTTTTTAAGGAATCTCCACACTGTTTTCCATAGTGGCTGTACTAGTTTGCATTTCCACCAACAGTGTAAGAGGGTTTCCTTTTCTCCACACCCTCTCCAGCATTTATTGCTTGTAGACTTTTGGATAGCAGCCATCCTGACTGGTGTGTAATGGTACCTCATTGTGGTTTTGGTTTGCATTTCTCTGAGAATGAGTGATGTTGAGCATCTTTTCATGTGTTTGTAGCCATCTGTATGTCTTCTTTGGAGAAATGTCTGTTTAGTTCTTTGGCCCATTTTTTGATTGGGTAATTTATTTTTCTGGAGTTGAGCTTCAGGAGTTGCTTGTATATTTTTGAGATTATTCCTTTGTCTGTTGCTTAAACTTTCGCTTTATTTCTCCAATCTGAGGTCTGTTTTTCACCTTGCTTATAGTTTCCTTTGTAGTGCAAAAGCTTTTAAGTTTCATTAGGTCCCATTTGTTTATTTTTGCTTTTATTTCCAATATTCTGGGAGGGGGGTCATAGAGGATCTTGCTGTGATTTATGTCGGAGAGTGTTTTGCCTATGTTCTCTCTAGGAGTTTTATAGTTTCTGGTCTTACATTTAGATCTTTAATCCATTTTGAGTTTATTTTTGTGTATGGTGTTAGAAAGTGTTCTAGTTTCATTCTTTACAAGTGGTTGACCAGTTTTCCCAGCACCACTTGTTAAAGAGGTTGTCTTTTTTCCATTGTATATCCTTGCCTCCTTTGTCAAAGATAAGGTGTCCATAGGTTCGTGGATTTATCTCTGGGCTTTCTATTCTGTTCCATTGATCTATATTTCTGTCTTTGTGCCAGTACCACACTGTCTTGATGACTGTGGCTTTGTAGTAAAGTCTGAAGTCAGGCAGGTTGATTCCTCCAGTTCCATTCTTCTTTCTCAAGATTACTTTGGCTATTCGAGGTTTTTTTGTATTTCCATACAAATTGTGAAATTCTTTGGTCTAGTTCTGTGAAAAATACCTTTGGTAGCTTGATAGGGATTGCATTGAATCTATAGATTGCTTTGGGTAGAATAGCCATTTTGACAATATTGATTCTTCCAATCCATGAACACGGTATGTTTCTCCATCTGTTTGTGTCCTCTTGATTTCTTTCATCAGTGTTTTATAGTTTTCTATGTATAGGTCTTTTGTTTCTTTAGGTAGATATACTCCTAAGTATTTTATTCTTTTTGTTGCAATGGTGAATGGTATTGTTTCCTTAATTTCTCTTTCTGTTTTTTCATTGTTAGTGTATAGGAATGCAAGGGATTTCTGTGTGTTAATTTTATATCCTGCAACTTTACTATATTCATTGATTAGCTCTAGTAATTTTCTGGTAGAGTCTTTAGGGTTTTCTATGTAGAGGATCATGTCATCTGCAAACAGAGAGAGTTTCACTTCTTCTTTTCCTATCTGGATTCCTTTTACTTCTTTTTCTGCTCTGATTGCTGTGGCCAAAACTTCCAAAACTATGTTGAATAGTAGTGGTGGGAGTAGGCACCCTTGTCTTGTTCCTGATTTTAGGGGACATGCTTTCAATTTTTCACCGTTGAGGGTAATGCTTGCTGTGGGTTTGTCATATATAGCTTTTATTATGTTGAGGTATGTTCCTTCTATTCCTGCTTTCTGAAGAGTTTTAATCACAAATGGATGTTGAATTTTGTCAAAGGCTTTTTCTGCATCTATTAAGATAATCATATGGTTTTTATCTTTCAATTTGTTAATGTGGTGTATTACATTGATTTGTAGATATTAAAGAATACTTGCATTCCTGGGATAAAGCCCACTTGGTCATGGTGTATGATCTTTTTAATATGTTGCTGGATTCTGTTTGCTAGAATTTTGTTAAGGATTTTTGCATCTATGTTCATCAGTAATATTGGCCTGTAGTTTTCTTTTTTTGTGGCATCTTTGTCTGGTTTTGGAATTAGGGTGATGGTGGCCTCATAGAATGAGTTTGGAAGTTTACCTTCTTCTGCAATTTTCTGGAAGAGTTTGAGTAAGATAGGTGTTAGCTCTTCAGTATGTGGGATCTTGATTCCCTGACCAGGGATCTAACCTATGCCCCCTGCTTTGGAAGCACAGACTCCCAACCGCTGGACCGTCAGGAAAGTTCCTATAAATTCACCTCTTTTCATCTCCATCGCCATCACTCTTGCCAGTTTTAAAGTCTTCAGTGGCTTCCCATTGCTCTTGGAATATGACTTGAGCTCCTGACTATCACCTAGAAGATCCTGCATGGTCTAGGTCCTCCTTCCTGCCCCAGTCTCCTATAGTAGTTCCCCTCTATCATTCTTCTTAATCACAATATTCTCCTTTCCTTCCCAAACATATCAAGCTCTTTTCTGCCTCTGGGATTTTGCTTATAAACAGCATGACCGGTCTGAAACTTCCCTCAGCTCATCTTCCTAGCCGGCTCTTTTTCATCCTTCATATCTTACCTCAAATAACTTCTTAGAGATTACCTTATCTAAAAGTGGTTTCCTGTCAGAGTTTTCAATCACATCATTTTTAATAGCACTTCCCAGTATCAGAAATCTTTACTATCTTCCCTCCTCTCATTTACGTAAGCTCCATGGGGTCAGGGATCCCAACTGTCTTTTTCATGTCTGCAGTCTCAAAACTTAGGAGCATATAGGACATGCTAAATACACACTGACTGACAGAGAAGGAAGGAAAAAGAAAAAAGAAACCATTCAGTGCCAGGTTTCTGTGTTAGGACTATTTTACTCCAAAACTGCTTTTTACTACCTCACTATTTTTATTTCCTTTTTAAAACTGAGATATGTGGAGAAAGAGCAACCCTCGTGTACTTTTGATGGGAATATAAATTGGTATGGCCACTATTGAAAATATTTTGGAGATTCCTCAAAAAATTAAAAAATAACATTACCATATATATATGATCTAGCAATTTCACTTTTATTTATCTGAAGAAAATTAAAGCATTAAGTTGAATAGACACATGCACCACTATGTTCATTGCAGCACTATTTACAATAGCTAAGACACAGAAGCAACCTAAGTGTCCCATCAATAGATGAATGAATAAGGAAGATGTGATGTATACATGCATGTGGATTGTTTCCTCAGTTTCTCTTTCTAATAGCTCACTATTAGTGCATATAAACACATCTGATTTCTGCATATTAATTTTGTATCCTTACAACTTTGCTGAATTAATTTATTAGTTCTAACTGGTTTTTGATGGAGTCTTTATATATATTATCATGTTATCAACAAATATTGACTGTTTTACTTTTTCCTTTCCAATTTGAATTCCTTTTACTTCTTTTTGTTGCCTAAGTGCTGTAGATAGGACTTCCAATGCTACTGGAATAAAAGTGGTCATAGTGGGCATCCTTGTGTTGTTCCTGATCTTAAAGGAAAAGCTTTCAGCTTTTCAATGTTGAGTATGATGTTAGCTGTGGGTATATCATTTGTGGCTTTCTTTATGTTGAGGTACATTCCCTCTATACCCACTTTGGTGAGAAATTTTTATCATAAATGGTTGTTTGAATTTTGTCAAAGGGTTTTTCTGCATCTCTCTTGATGATTTTTATTCTTTGTTTTGTCAATGAAGGTTATCATGTTGATTGATCTGCAGATGTTGAACAATCTTTGCATCCCACTTGATCATGACATATAATCCTTTCAACAAATTGTTGAATTCAGTTTGCTAATATTTCATTGAGGATTTCCCTTCCTACTTTTAGCTTTTCAAGATGATTTCCAGTTATATTATTTTGCTTTAACTCAAGACTAACGCCTGAATCCCACAAGACCCTAAGTTGAGATGAAAGTGAAGGAGATGGGCTGTCACAGAACAGAATAGGAAGACCTCCCAAACAACTGCAAATATACCTTATCCTATAAATTCTCTTAGCTTTGTGGGGGAGGAATAAAGATAGAGGACACTTTAGCAGTTTTTACTCCCTCAGAAATGAGGGTTAAATTTCCTGAAACAAGAATACATAATCCCCATCACATCCTTCCCGATCAAATTCTCAAAGTGTTTAGGGACTTGTTTATAAGCAAAGAATGTTAATGTTGAGGATAGAATTGACAATTGTACCAGATTGTTGCCTCTCATTTTCATTCATTAATTACTGGCACCAAAATTACATTTAAACAACCTGAGAAGAAGGCAGGCCCAGGAAAGCAACACCTGAAGCATTAGGAGGCAAAGGACAGCCGGAGGGCTGTCCTTTCTTCCCTACCCTGGACATAGGGAAGAAAAAATATCTTTTTCCTCTACCTGTCCGAATTCTAGGCTGGGGGCCCTGTAACAAAAGACAAGTTACCAAGAAAAAAGCAAACAAATTTAGTTAATATAAGTTTTGCATAGCATGGGAGGCTTCATAAGGAAGTATAAGACCTGACCTAGTGGTTAAAACTGAATATTTTTATGATAGGGTTGATGAAATGTGGAAAGTCATGAAAAAATGTGATAGGACAAAGTGTGTGTGCCAAGCATAGTAAACTAACGGTGACTTGGCAAGATCTGTTCATTCAGATTCTTCTCTATGTCCTTTATCTTCAAATATAAGGATGTTCTTTCCCTCCAAGTTTAGGGAGGATACGTCTCATATGAGGGGTTTATGATCTGCTTCAGATGAAGGTCGCAAAGTTCTTCCTGCACAGGTCATTTCTCAAATTCCTTCAGCTTACAACATTCAACATGCTAAGATGCCATATTTTATGTTAGGGTGTACTCAACCATGTCATGGATGTTCCTCATAGCTGATCCCTCTGCACTGACTTAAAATTGCTTGTAAAGTCCAGCCAGTTCCTAGGGAAAGGAACAGGAAAAATCATGCAAGGATGTTCTTTCACACAGAATATCATTCTAATTTATACAAGTTTCCAAAGAATTTAAATCTCAAATATTTCATTCTACTTCTGGCATCAAAAAGAAGCATGCCAAGGCCTGAGAGAAATAAATTGTTATAATCTATCTGCATGTTAGTTGGCTTTCAATGTAAGCTTGGCTCCTGAGCCTTTTAAATGTCAAGGATTTTAGCATTAAAACATTCAGCTTTCAACACTTTAGCAACTCTCAGTGCTAATGTTTTTGTTTTGTATTTTAACTAACAATTCTCTAGCTGAAGTATTTCATCTTCAAAACACTTAAATTCCTAACACGTAAGAAACCTGCAGGCAGTTTGAAGAGTTTGGGCCATAATTTTAAACTGCAAATGAATTCTTCTCTTGACCTTAATATTGATTTGCTGTGACTGTGCAAAGATCACTTATCTTCCTGCAGTTTTTTAATTATTCAGCATTAAGACCAATACAGATATTTATTTTGAGATCATTGAAGGAAATGGACAAGTCTATGTTATTTGTAGATATACTTATATCTAATCCAATTATGTAAATACTATTTTAAAGTATCTTTCTAATTCTGTATGATATGATTTATAAGTTTCATACAGTGGAAACAAAATTTAATTTGATAGTTTGTCAAAATCTAATATCTCCAGCTTCCTTTCAATTAGGGTGAAAGAGCCACACTAGAATTGAAATAATAGAATCTCCAGAGTTAATTCTGTCTCTTCCTCTTCTGCACAGAACCATGCCTCTTTCCTCTGTCTTATAAGTTTTCATTACTCAATGCTCCACTCTCGTACCCCTGACTTTGGATCTACAAAGAACACAATTTTATATGAAAAGACATCTTATATAAGAAAAAATACAAACATAAAAAACATTAAAATTCTAGTAAACAAAGAATAGAAACTGAAAATGATAACTTTTTCACCTAGCCATTTGGCAAATATTAAAATTAAAGTTGGCCAACGTTAAAAAAAAAAAATCATAGTTTTCAATACTGGCTAAGGTATAAGGAAACAGATTTTCACAGAATGCTAGTGGGTGTATATACTGATAAGACCTTTTTGAGGAGCAGTTTGGTAATACCTATCACAAGCTTCTAATTTTACTTTGATCAGCATGGTAGTACACAAAGATACAAAAATAAATATCAACTACCAGTGGGAATGTAAAATCACTGGAACACATTTACACTGCTAATGGGAATGTAACCTGGCACAACCACTTTGGAACATAATTTTACTTTATCTGATGAGGCTGGAGAGGTGCATATCTAATAACCCAGCAGTTTCACTCCTCAGCATGTAGTCAAAAGAAACCCTTGCACATGTGTTCATATACACACTGTAAGACCAAGAAAACAGAAACAATCCCAATTGTCAACCAACAGTGCAATAGATAAATAAACACAGCAGCGAAAATGGATGCTCTCCAGAACATCCAATGGATGTTTTGAGGAAACAAAGTTGCAGAATAATGTTTACAGTTTGAGTCCATTTATATAAAGTTCAAAAATATGCAAAAGTAATTCATTGTTTAGAGAAACAAATATTGTAAAACTAAAAACAAAGTAATAACAGATATAAATTCAGGGTAGTGGTTGCTTTGGAGGAAGAGGTAGTAGGACAAGCTGGAAAGAGGCACACAGAAGACTCCAAGGGCAGTAAAAACACTGAGTATTTTCCCTTAAGCTTGGTAGTGATTTAAGGTGTTTGGTGACAAATGTGCTTTTTTTACTTCATCTATTGTTGTTGTTCCATCACTAAGCCATGTTCAGCTCTTTGTGACCCCATGGAATGCAGCACACAGGCTTCCCTGTCCTTCACTATCTCCTGGAGTTTGCTCAAACTCATGTCCACGAAGTCAGTGATGCCATCCAACCATCTCATTCTCTGTTGCCCCCTTCTCCTCTTGTCCTCAATCGTTCCCAGCATCAGGGTCTTTTCATAGAGCTGGCTCTTTGTATCAGGTGGCCAAAGTCATTGGAGCTTCAGCATCAGTCCTTCCAATGAATATTCAGGGTTGATTTCCTTTAGGATGAACTGGTTGGATCTCCTTGCAGTCCAAGGGGCTCTCATGAGTCTTCTCCAGCACCACAGTTCAAAAGCATCAATTCTTTGGTGTTCAGCCTTCTTCATGGTCCAACTCTCACATCTGTGTATGACTACTGGAAAAATGATAGCTTTGATTGTATGGACCTTTGTCAGCAAAGTGATGCCTCTGCTTTTTAATACGCTGTCTAGGTTTGTCATAGTTTTTACTTCATAAATATTTTTTATCTAGTGAATGGTTAAAAAACATTTTTAACTTTAATTATTAGTCAACATAAATACAATGCTTTTGTTGATATAAAACTCTATACTTATTAGATATGTAAACTGCATAAAAGATCCTGAAAGGACATACTCTAATGTATTAATCACTATTATCACTTAGTGATTGAGTTTGGGCTAATTTTGCTCTCATTGTTTTACTTTACTATGTTCTTTGTTTTGTTTTATAAAAGACATGAATTTATCTTTATAAAGACAAAAAACTATTTTTTTAAAAAAGATTCAATATTAGGATGTTCCTTACATTATTGTATATATTATATACTAAGTAGTAAAGAAACAACCTCATCTAAAGAGAGATCTGGCCTTTGCTCTTGGCTTCTGTGAGGTAACCTCTACGCTCTTGGAATGCCCTACCTGGTAAGAGTGCCTTTGTTTACCTGGGGACCTTGGCCACACCAGACTGTCTATGCTGACAATGAATTGATGGTTGGGGCCTTGAGCCACATGGTATCAGCGTAACCCCTGCAGGAGCTGCTTTCAGGAAAAGTTGGCCATGTAAGCAGTTGACCATATCTCTGTGTCCAAGCCCAAAAAAACTCTGGACAGCAAGGCTCAAGCAGGCTTCCCTGGTGGTCAACGCTCCATGAGTATTATCATGTGCATTGTCTCTGAGCGGAGCTAGGGCTGCCCATGACTCCACTGGGAGGAGACAACCAGGAGCTTCCTGCTTGGAACTCTCTTGGGCTCTGCCCCGTGTGCTGAGGCTGAAAATGTGCATACCTGATGACCCAGCAGTTCCACTCCTGGGCGTGTAGTCAAGAGAAACTCTTGTACAGGTGTTCATATACACACAGTTTGTAAGACCATGGATGATTTTAATCTGTCATTAGCCTTCCACTCTAATAAACTATAGGCATGAATGCAACACCATTCAGTGACTTCTGTCTCTCCTTCCAACAAAGTACAGAACCTGAGAGTGGTCTTGGAGATCCCCAAACTTGTACTTGGTATCAGAAGTAAGGATGGCCTTGAGGAGTCTCAAACTTTACACATATATATTATCAACTATAAGCAAAACAAACAAACAAACCCTTAGAAGCCATCGAAATGTCTAGCAACAGAAAATTAGTTAAATAAATTCTGGTATATCCATAGCTTAGGACACTATTGTCATTAAAATCCTATAATAGAATGTTAAAATTATACATTAAGAAACAAGTACTGTGACAGTAAGATTTCCTTTTTAGTAAAATGTTTGTAAAGTAGAGTCCAATAAGAGAGCTTTTTTTTTTTTAACAAGGGCACACATATTCATCCAAAATCCTCTCCTGAGTTCTCTGTGTCTGTCCCTGTCCCTTCTTTAGTGACCTTTCCTCCCTCTTACATCAATCATGTGGTTCCAGCTATATTGTTGTTGTTTAGTCAGTAAGTCGTGTCCGACTGTTTGCAACCCCATGGACTGTAGCCCGCCAGGCTCCTCTGTCCATGGGATTTCCCAGGCAAGAATACTGGAGTAGGTTGCCATTTCCTTCTCCAGGGAATCTTCTCCACCCAGGGACTGAACCTAAATTGCACTCTTTATCACTGAGCCACCAGGAAAGCCCTCCAGGTATATTACCAAGTTCTTAATCCATCCCCCTGCCCTTAGTCATTAATCTGGAGTAGGCACTTGATCTAAGTTGGGCCTGTCACCCTATACTACCCCACTCACCACAGTTGACTGGTGTAGGAATGAGTCAGCGAGAGTTCTACTGTAGAAGTTATAAAAAACAGTTGTCCCTACAGTTTGAAATTTGGGAGCTGCCAGTGGCAGTAATGTTAGGAAAACAAACTGACAGTGAGAAAAAATACAGCCAGTTCTCAAAAAGACAAATAGGAAAGAGAATTTTAAGAGTCATGGTCATGTTTGAGACTGGGTCCAGTTTTCCTGAGACCAAACTGTATTCTCTTCCCTTTTCCCTTTGGTTATACAACCCTTTAGTTATTTGATCTATCCCATTATCTTTCCAGTAAGTTTCCCCGATTTGCTTAGGCTTCTTGAGATGGAATTATGTTGCTTGCATTTAAGGATATTAATTAATAAATAATTGGCCAAGTCAGAAACATGAAATATCTTTGACTTCTTTCTCTTTTTTCCCACATATACGCAGTCACTAAGTTATGCTTGTACTCCTGCATAATAGCTCTCCAATCCAGTAACTCCAGCCACTTCTCTCCATCTTCACTGCCGTTGCCTTAGTTAAGGTCACCATCCCTCTTGCTCTCCTTCTCCCACTTTTTATTGTGACAGCTTCCCAATGATCTCCTTATTCATTAAATTCACTTACTCAATAAATATGTATTGAGTGTCCAGTATATACCAAGCACTTTTTTAGGTGCTGAAGGAGTAAGCAGCAAACAAAACAAAACCCCTGTCTTCATGAGGACTCTATTCTCCTTGTGTAGGCACTATGGTTAATTGATAGACAAATGTATAACATAATATCTAGTGGTGAACAGTGCTATGAAGAATCCATGGTTCAGGGCTTTCCTGCTGGCTCAGTGGTAAAGAATCTGCCTGCCAATGCAGGAGACATGGATTTGATCCTGGGTCTGGGAAGATCCCACACACCACACAGCAACTTAGCCTGTGTGCCTCAGCTACTGAGCTGGTGCTGTTGAGACCGGGAGCCGCAACTACTGAGCCCACATGCGGTAACTACTGAAACCCGCGCGCCCTACAGCCTGTGCTCTGCAACAAGAGAAGCCACAGCAACGAGAAACCCGCGCACTGCAACTGCTGAGAGTAACCCCCGCTTGCTACAACTAAGAGAGAAGCCTGCACAGCAACGAAGACCCAGCACAGACCAAAATAAATAAAAATAAAATTAAAACAAAAATTTTAAAAAGAACCCATGGTTCAGTGTTGCAGTAATGGGCCTTAGTAATACCCACCCCCCCCCCACGGCCCCCATATCCACACCCTTGGGTATTCTCCTCCCACAGTGACTCTGGCTCAACTCTATGACAAGTGTAAGCCAACATGACATTACCAAATGAGGTGCAAGCAGGACACTGAAAAGTGCATGTTTAGTGGACTTGCTTTTTCTTCCTTCTGAGAATTCTTCTGCCACCACGTGAACAAATATTAACCCAGCCACTTCAAGTGTTCCAGCTAAGATCTTATACATGTGAATGAGGTCACTGAGACCATCTGGACACAGCCAAACCAGTCCTAGCCAGAAGAACTGCCCAACCAAACCACAGAATGTCAAAAAACTAATCATGTTTGTTGTTTTAAGACACTAGGTTTGGGTATGGTTTGTTACACAGCAAAAGCTAACCATTAATAATAGAACATTATAATGGAACAGAATTATGGGAAGCTGCTACTTAAATGGAGGTAGAGAAGGCCTCTACGAAGAGATGACATTTGAACAGAACTGAATGGAGAGAGGAACTGAACCATTTGGCTATCTGGGGGAACATTTCAGGCAGAGAGAACAACATTCCAGGCAGAGGGAATAGCATGTGAATATAGCTTTGAGGCAGAAGCATGCTTGGCATGTTAGAATAGCCTTGGCCCTTGAATTTAGTGTTCAAAGGAAAAGAGAAATAAGAAATCAGAGGTGGCTGGGGGTCAGTCATATCTTGTTATTGCAAACAATGCTGAAGTCAATAAATTTTTACAGATGTTTTGCATAATTGACATTACAGCTACAGGGTAAGTTCACATAATTAAATGACTATGTCAAAAGGTTTGTGTTTTATATTTTTGACAAGTATTGCTAGATTGCCTTCTGTTAAGGTTTGGAACAAGTTACCATGCTACCAGCAATATGTTCCTTGCAATTATCAAACAGAGTATTATCAAACTCATTGGTCTTTGCCAATCAGATAGGTGGAAAAATGGTTTTAATTTGCATGTTTCTTATGAATGAGGCTGAGCAATTATTCACATACTTCAGAGCCATTAGTGTTTTTTTTTTTTTCCCTGTGAATTGCCTATTTATCTTCTTTGCCCATTTTTCTACTAGATTGTCAATCTTTTTATAGTCCTTCACATACTAGGAAAATTAGGCTTTGTTTGTAATGGAGTCACATTTTGAAAAAAAATCTGGCTGCTGTAAAGAACAGACTGATGGGGTCAGGCAGGGCCGCTGGTGGACCTGTTAGGAGGCTCCCCTAAAGCTCCAGGTAAGAGAAGGTGGTGGCCAGGGTTAGAGATGTAGAGGCAGAGATGGTGAGAAGTGGCCAAACTCAGGGGAATGCTGTAATAATATCTAATGTTTATTGAAGGTTTACTTTGTATTATTACGTAGTGTGATAATGACCCTATAAGCATTTTCTCATTCTACTTCTCCAACAATTCTATGAGGGAGGTGCTATTTTCCTTCATTTATAAAAGTAGGTTTACTGGGTTTGACTCCAAAGTTCTTATCCACGATGCCATACTTTTGATAGCCTCCTGCAGCCAAAGTGATCTTTCTAAACTGCAAGTCTGTTCTTGTCGCTCTCCTGCTTAAACACTCTAAAGTGGCTCCCAAGCCTTAGGCATCCAGAGTTTGCTGAGCATTCAAGATCTGGCTAGAGTTAACTGCTACCACTCCTCCCCACCCCTGGGGCTCCTCCATCCCCTGATATGGAACTGCTCACAGCTGGAAGCCCAGGACACAGCACCCCACCTTCCAACCCAGGCTGTGGGGATTGGAACAATAACATCAACAACATCCTTCCCAATCCCCAGACTTTCCCAGACTAAGTCACACTGGCCCTCTAGTCTCAACTTAGACATTAGCTCCTCTGGGAAACTGTGCATGGAGTCCACTTCCCCAAAAATATCCTGGATGAGGTAGCACTTGTATGTTTTATCAAAGGACCCTGCAGTCTCCCCTTCACTACCGTCCATTCTAGTGTCCATAATTCCCCCACAATCCCTCCCAATTGCACTATAAACAAAATAGAGACAGAAGCAACATTTGTTTTTTTCTTAAATATTTCTATACAATGATTTTAAAAGATAAAAAGACCTAGGTTTAGGCAAAAAGATTTACACTGCTCACACATCAGGGTATAAAATGGCATCCCCTCACTGTCAGCTAGACAGTGATTCCAGGACACCCCACCTCCACCACCACCCTGCCCTGCAGTTACCAAAATCTGAGGATGCTCAAGCTCTTTACAAAAAATGGCATTCTATTTGCATATAGCCTCCACACATCTACTGGTATACTTTACATAATCTCTAGATTACTGATAATACCCAAATACCATGTCCATGTCATGTACATGGTTGCCAGTGTGCAGCAAATTCAAGTTTTGCTTTTTAGAACTTTATGGATTTTTAAAAATATTTTCAATTCATGATTAGTTGAATTCTCAGATGGTATGGAAGATTAACTGTACAGTGAAAAGTGTCTTTCCCTTCCTCCATCAGTCCCCATTCACTTAGTTTTCTTCGCTTACAAGTAGCTATTATAGTTTCTATTTATCCTCCTGAAAAATGTTTATGCATGATTCAAGACTAAATATATATGTGTATGCATGCATGTGTGGATTCATTTCTCCTGCAAATATTCCACACAAATGGTAGCATACTAAACGCATTTTTTTCTGTGCTTTTTTTTAACCTTAGAATATATTGGGGATCTTTCCACATCAATACACAAAGGAGCATCTTCCTCTGTGTGTATGTGTGTGGGGGTAAGGCCAAGAACTACAGTTTGTTCACTGTTATATTCCTCACTGCCTCTGCACAGGGTCTGGCACATGGTAGGAGCTTTATATGACTGTTTTACTAAATTGAAGTGGACTGAATTGAATTACAATACAGGAGGTTGATAATAAAAAATGCTGAGGAAATAAACTGTGTGACTAATAGGCACACAAAAATGTGCTCATCACCATTATTCAGCAGGGATATGCATATTGAAAATACAGTGATATTTTACTACCCACTCACCAGAATGGCTGAAACAAATAAAATGAAGTATCTGGAAGCAGCAAGTATTGGAGAAGACATGGTACAAATGGAGCTCTTCCACTACCGGTGAGAATGTAAACTGATACAGCTGCTTCAGAAAACTGTTGATAATAACCACTAAAGCTGAACATATGCATAAGTTATGACACAGCAACTCTATTCCTCCATATATGTCCAATAGAAATGCTACATATATTCATCAAAAGATATATACAAGTAAGTATGCATAATGGCTTATCTTTGTCCAAACAAAGGTTTGATTCTTGAACAGCTCCTAGGAGGTAACCTTTAAGCTCATGAAGTCATGACTAATAAGTTTCTTTGTTTATCTGGGGGCTTTGGGGTGTCCCAGATCATAGTGTGATTTATGGTCAGGGCCTTGAGCCACATGGCATCTATCAGCTTGACCTCTGGAGGAGCTGGAGACTAAAGACAAGCACATGGGCAGTCACCATATCTACATGACCTACCCCCAGTAAAGCCCCTGAACACTAAGGCTGGGGTGAGCTTCCATGGTTGGCAATAATCTGCACATACTGCCACATATCACTGCTAGAAGTACATGCTATCTGTCACTGGGAGAAGACAACAGAAGCTCACACCTGGAACCCTCCTGGACTCCGCCTTATGAATCTTTTCCCACTGATGATTTTAGTTTGTATTCTTCCACTATAATAAAGTATAACTGAGTATAACAGCTTTATTTCTGAGTTCCGTGAGTCCTTCTAGGGAATTACTGAACTGGAGAGTGGTCTTGGGTATCTCCTTAATGACAAGAATATTCAGAGAAGCACCATTCAATGACGAAGCACTGAGCAACCCCATTCAGAAGAGCTCCACCCTCAGGACTTAATCACTTTCTCAAGGCCCCACCTCCCAATACCACCACTTTGGAGGTTAAGGTTTCAACATATGAATTAGGGGAGGGGGAGACACAACATTCAGTCCACAACACAGGGAGGGGGCACAGGGCTGTTTCTGGGGCATTGGTAATGCTCTGGTTTCTGATCAGGGTGGTGGTTATAAGGATGCATTCATTTTGTAAAAGTTCATGAAGTTTGACAGAGGATTTGCACACTTTTCTGTAAGTATATTATACCTCAACAAAAATTTTACTCCCCTACACATCTATTATAATGCCAGTGAAAGGAAAAAAAAATGAAAGGAGAGAGGAAGAAGGAAGGAGGGAAAAGAGAGAGAAGAAGGACACTGACCCCACAAAGTGCTGGCAAGGATAAGAGAACCCAGAATTCTATCCTGGAGGGGAATACCAAACAGTTCAGCCACTTTGGAGAACAGTTTGACAGTTAATTACAAAGTTAAACACACACTTACTGAGTAACCTGGCAATTCCACTCCAAAGAGTCACCCAAGAGAAAAGAAAAATTATCGTCACACAAAAACTTGGATACAAACAAGCAGCTTTACTCATTATCTTAAAAGAGACTTGTAAGAATCTAAATGTTCTTCAACAGGTGAATGGATGAATGAACTGTGATACATCCAATAATGGGATACTATTATTCTACTCAGCACTGAAAAGGAGAGAACTGTTGATCCATGACTGACCTGCATGAATTTTATGCAAGTCAAAGAGGTCAGACTCAAAAGGTGAGACATGGTGTGATTTAATTTATGTGACAGATCAGACTGCCTAGCTTTTGTGGAAGGGGTTAACCGCAAAGGGGCACTGGTTGGACATGTTATATAACTTAATTATGGTGCTGGTGGTTATACAACTCAATGTGTTAGTCAAAACTCAGAACTATATACTTTAAAAATCTGGGTAAGTTTTACTGTACACCAAGTCTTCCTCAAAAAATCTAACAGATATATAAAAATGCTCAAAGCTTACTTTAAAGTGAAAACAGTAGGTGCCACAAGAGATGTAATATGGATGAAGCACAAAATATGGAAATTTTATTTCCAAGTGAGAATCAGGAAGGCTTCATGGAAATGTTCATATTTACACTGGGCCTTGAATGGAAGTAATATTTGGGCAGTCACCATCTTGAAGAACTAATTTCCAAACCTGAATTTATAGGAGAAAGTATCAAAGGAGATCAGATATCTGCCCTTCTGCCATGAGTACATCCTATGGTGACACAAACCAACTAGAATCTGAGAGCCACTCAGCCCCACCTGTCATCACATGACAGTCACATAGCCTCTGCTTAAGAAATGGTTCAAGGGCTTAGAAAAAAAGTCCTTGGGTCTTCCAGAGAATTCTAGACTTCTCCCACAATGTCTGTCCCTTCAGAGTAAGAAGGAACAATCCATTAATTTAAAAAAGGTAATACTCACACAGCACTTACTATGCATTAGAACCTGTTGGGCATTTTATGTGTGTGTGTGTATGTATGCACCCACGCTCTCAGTCATGTCTGACTCTTTGTGACCCCATGGACTGCAACCCACCAGGCTCCTCTGTCCATGGAATTTTACAAGCAAGAATACTAGAGGGGGTTACCATTTCCTCTTCCAAGGGATCTTCCTGGCCTAGGAATTGAACCCCATTACCTGCAACTACTGCATGGGCAGGCAGATTCTTTACCACTGTGCCACCTGGGAAGCCTATATATATGTATATTGCTGTTCAGTAGCTCAGTTGTGTCCGACTCTTTTTTGACCCCTAGGCTCAGGTGGTAGAGAGTCTGCCTGCCAATTCCATGGGCAGAGGAGCCTGGTGGGCTACAATCTATGGTGTTGCAAAGAGTTGGACACAACTGAGAGACTTTCACTTACTCTGCACTGTAGCCTGACAGGTTTCTCTGTCCATGGTGATTTCCAGGCAAGAATACTGGAGTGGGTTGCCATTTCCTTCTCCAGATATAGATATAGACATAGATATAGATACACACACACACATATATATACATATACATATATAATCTTTAACATAGTATATAGAAAGTATATGTATAAAATAATAAATATATCTAAGATTTGACATGTATGTACATGTATATGATATATGTATATATTTATACACTACAAATATATATTTTATATTCTACCAATACATACTTACATAAGTTTATACAGATATAATTTTATGTTTAATATATAATTTATTAGTATATTTAATATATTAAAAGTATCTGTGTAAATGATGTGGTTAACGAACTTGCTCAGGGTGCCACATTCCTACGTGCTGAGGCCGGAATTAGAATCTGAGCAGCCTGGCTCCAAAGCGCCTGTCCTGACCACCACATTCCAGTCCCTCAACATACCAGTGAGGCTGAAGGGAGATCCCTGCAGAAGCCTGGTGTGGCAGTAGGCACTGGCTTCCTGCCTGCCCTTCCACAGTCCTAAGTGCAGAAGGCAAAGCAGCCATGAGATCCTCCCGTCTCTGCAGAAATTCAGCTGCCCCCAGTGACCAAAGCCGTCTCTGCCAAGTGATAAGGAAGACGGAATCATCAGCTGGAAGTGATTTAGCAGAGCAGCTGCCTAGTGCTAAACGGAGTCAGCCAGCCTTCCCTTACACCCTGCCTGCCCCCTTCGGTCACTCAGGGAGCTGGAGCAAGTGACTTCTTTTTTTTCTTTTTAACTTGTTAATTGGAGTATAATTGCTTTATAGCATTGTGTTGGCTTCCCAAGTGGCTCAGAGGTAAAGAATCCGCCTGCCAATGACAGAGACTGGAGTTTGATCCCTGGGTCAGGAAGATCCCCTGGAGGAGGAAATGGTAACCCGCTCCAGTATTCTTGCCTGGAAAATCCCATGGACAGAGGAATCTGGCAGGCTACATACAGTTCATGGGATCACAAAGAGACATCGTGTTCATTTCTGCTGTATTACCAAGTGAATCAGCTGTATGTACACATATGTCCCCTCCCTCTTGGACCTCCTTCCCACCCCACCCCCACCCCACCCATCCATCTAGGTCCTCACAGCGCACCGAACGGAGCTCCCGGAGTCCTTCTGAACCCCTCTGTGCATCAGCTTCTTTATCTGTCACGGAAGAAAAGTGAGACTACCTGCCAAGTGAGCGCATACTGGTAGAAACTTAGAGCAGCAGCTGGCACAGTCAGTGCTATTATAAGAAGTCTGCTGCTTGTGGCAAACATTTCCCCTGTGGTTCTAACGTTGAGAAAGCCGTCCTCCTCCACCGCCCGGCTTTATTGCAATACACTTGACATACAACCTTGCATATGTGTAATGTGTATGGTGTTGATCTGACACACCGACATATTGCAAAATGATACCTCCACAGCCTTCGCAGACACCTCCGTCCCATCACATAATTACCATTTCCTTTTTGTGGTGAGAGCACTTAAGATCTACTCTCTCAAAAACTTTCAAGTTTATAATAGAGAATCAGTAGTTATAATCACCGTGCTGCACATTATATCCCAGAACATGCTCATCTTCTAACTGGAAGTCTGTACCCTTTCCCCAAGATCGCCCCATTTCCCCCAGTACCTGGTAACCAGCTCTCTACTCTCTGTTGCTCTGAGATATTTTTGGATCCACACAGAAGAGCGTGAAGGCCTCCTTTGACCGGCCGATTGCTGACTCTCTGCCTCTGATCAAGATCTTTTCCTGTCCTGCTGTCAGTACAGGGCAGCTTCTCCACCGCCTCAGCCTGGCCAGTGCGTTTCCCAATCAATTCCTGCCACTGGCACTTTGTCCTTTTTCTAGCGATCACCATGTTCTTCACCATTTCAAAAATCCAGCATTAAAAACTCATTGGCTCCTCTCCTTTTCCCATCTCACACAGCCTGGCCATACCCCTCAGGAACAGGAGTCTAAGCCCAACTGCAGACCAGGATAAGGATCAGAAAAGTGAATTCATTTGTGGTTAATGTTTTCTTTGACGCTGTTTGCAGGAGGAGCACTTTCTGCTCCCTGCAGCTTCATGTCAGGGCTATGATTTCAGGCCTTTTTGAGGCTGCAAATAGGCCTGACCCATCTGGCAAATCTCAAAGTCCACGTTCCCAGGGTACTCCGTTTGGACTCCGTTCCAAACTGGAGTCACTGAAATTCAACTCCCCCCAGACCAGGAGGGGAACAAACACCCCAGTGTTGCTTTAAGTGTTCAAACCAAGACTCTGGTGCCACTGATGAGAAGGAGGTAAGCAGGAGTGATGGGGGAAGAGATGCAGTTTCCCTGGGTCTTTGCACATCGTGTAATGTACTAGAGGAATTAACTTGCAAGAACCCTTTGAACCTGAAAGAATGTCCCCAAAGTAAGTCTGGATTTTTAAAAATCTGTACTTCCTCTTCTTCCTCATTTAAAATTTTGCTTCTCTCTGTGTGGTAGATACAATCCCTTAGCCAGTCCTGTACCTTCTCTTCCCTTCCAAGTCATCGTAATCAATTTATAGAGTAATCAATTTAACAGCCATATATTTGCTTCCTCGGCCTCTTGAGCAGCCCTGCATGGGCATGAGACCTAATTCAGGCAAAGAAACATGGGGAAATAGAATAAAAGGGTTCTAAAAAAGATTTATTTCTAATAAAAATGGGGCACAGGGAGAGCAAGTCCTCCCTCCTTGTTTATTGACACATCTCTGCCCACATGTGATGTCTGGGCTTCATCCTTTCTCTTAAATGTAGAACCCTTCTTCCCTTGGGGTCAGGGGATGTGTCCATCCTTAGAAATCTCAATCACACATGACTCCACCCGTTACTTCTCTGCACTTATTTCAGTAATTCAACAAATATTTATTAGGCACCTACCTTGCACCATATTCTAGAAGCTAGAACAAGACCGGCCAGGTCTCTACTCTTGGGAGACTTCATCCAGTGGGCTCCTCCTAGTACAATCTTGTCAACTGTCTCTGCTGCACGTTTCTGTTTGGGGGCCCCACCAGCCCTGACACGGCACATCCAAAGTCAAAGTCGCTCTCCCCACCCCCCCACCCCTCCCGCGCCAAACTCATTTCTCCAGCACCCTCCATTTCTCAGAGTCATTGAGTCTACTCTTATTGAGTGCCAGAGGGTGGAGCTACAAAGAGAGGTAACAGTCTCTGATGCACAGAAATCATCACAATAGAGTGTAAGATGTGCCACAAGAGAGGTGTGTCCAAGATACGTGGGAGGAGGGAGTCTCTGGACCCTTCTGAAGGAGTCAAAGAAAGAGAAAAAATGGGGAGAGGAAGAAGAGACTGAGCCAAAAACTGAACCTTGGAAAATGCTAATAGAGGGCGGAACAGTGTCAAACGCAGCAGATGATGAGAAGGCCCCAAAAGATCTTTGATGTGTTAAATCTTGGTGAGAACAGTTCCGTGGAGAGGTGGGTTAGTCTATGGTAGGTGGAATAATAAGGAAGTGGCGAGGAAGACTACTTCTACATTCTCAGCCTCTAGCCTCCCTTCTGGTAACAAGGTCTTGATTTTCCTTTGGGACCACTCCTCTCCCTCTGTCAATGGTTGGGTAGAATTGGTCCCACCCCCAGGTCCAGAATCCAGCCAATCAGATCACACTATCCGTTGCCATGGAGATTTGCTTAGGGGTGTGCTCATGATTCAACCTGAGCCAAGAGAAATCAGCTGGTGAAAGTCTTAGGAAAAAACTCCCCTACACCAGTTGGTAGCCCGGGCTGTTATTGTGTCAGAGCTGGACTACTGCACCAATCTTTTCACTGGTCCCCCTGACTCCTAATTCTTTATATTAACCAGAGCTTCCACACCGTTTTTCTCAGCTCTGCTTTCACATTATTCAAAAACTCTTGAGCAGCCACCATTAAATTCATTGCACCTAATGCTTCATATTCATACTCCACAGCCTGTATCCAATTTACCTTTCCTTGTACCTTCCTGTCATCAAGGCTTTAATTATCTTCCTCCTCCTGGACTGCCCACCCCTTTCTTTTCTATTATTCAAACCTTCCTCATCTCTCAATGTCCCAGCTCAAATGCCATCTTCCCTGACTACCATTTGGTATCAGTATGAATTGATGGCAATTTTTGGAAAACATGATTTATTATCTAGTTATCTCATTTTACATATTTGTTTTTTCTCCCGCATTACCCTGGAGGGAAGTTAAAGACAAAGACTGTGTCGAGTTATTGGTATACTGTGTGGCATTTATGACAGAGCTCTGCACAGTCAACACTCAAACATTTTCTTAGAATGATTAATAGACATTTCCCAGTTTGGCAGTGGAAATGGCACTGAATGTAGAGCTGCAATTTAAATGATGAGAAGACGGACTTCCTGGTGGACCAGCAGCTAAAACCCTGAGCTCCCAAAGCAGGGGATCCTGGTTCGATCCCTGGTCAGGGAACCAGATCCCACATGCCGCAACTAATAGTTCACATGCCACAACAAAGTCCCTGCATGCCACAACTAAGACGTGGCACAGTCAAGTAAATAAATAAATATGAAAATAAATGATGAGAAGAGACATGCTCAGAGGGGAAAAAGCTTAATGGATACGAATAGTCTAGTCAAGAAAACAAAGCTGGGAGTGTTATCAATGGAAAGTTCTTATACAAACTCAAACTTGCCAAGGCAAGGAGACAAACCTTAAACACAGGATGGGGGCCATGGAGAAAAGTTCTGAAAACCCTGGACAATCCGTGATCGAAAGGCTGATGAGAGGTGGGAAAGCCAAGGAAAAACTAAGTGACCTAGTTGAAGGAATCAGCGCTGGGACTTTAGCAGCAAGGTCTCAGATGACCTAGGGAGTAGAGGATAAAATGTCCTTGGAAGTAGCACTCATTGGATTTAGGACACATTCTCCTTCGTTTCAACTCCCAATGAATGAAGGAAACTTCCCAGAATTGGCTCCCCAGTTTATGTGGAATAGTGATGAGGAACCACTCTTAATAAGGTTCCAGAAGACCTCCCCATTGTCATTCTCATGGTGATTTCCCATCATGCTTACTTGATGATTCCCTCATCCTGAAATATTCTCTTCATTAACCCTCTCTTTCTGGGTTATGCTCCTAAAGGACTGGCCCTTCCCTCTCAATCTCATCTACTGAGCCATCTTCATCTTCTTGGCCTCCAAGCATCAGAGTACCCCCTAGCCTTCCTCCATTGACCTCTTCTTGTCTAGATTTGTGCTTAGGTCATGGGGGATTTCGTTCAGATCTAGGCTTTAAACCTAGGGTTTTTATGAGCTAATGACCTAATTTTGCATCTCAAGCCCTAACTTCTCTCCTTTTCCTTGAACTCTAGATTTGTATATTCACAGTCTATCCTAAATCTACACTTGGAGGTCTAATAATCATTTCAAACTTGATATGTTCAGAATTAAACATTAACACACACACACAGTGCCGAATCTTACCTCACTTGAATTCTTGACCATTTCTGTAAATTACTGCTTCACTCTACAAGTCATCAAACACAACTCCTTTGCTCATCCTTACCTGTACTCTTTCTCACACCTGACATCCAATCCATCAGCAGATTTGGTCAGCTCAGCCTTTGGAATCCATCTTGATTCTGAAACATCTCATCATTTCTACGACTGCCATCTTAGTCCAGTCCACCATCATTTCTCATCTGGATTTAAAATGGCCTTGTGATTGGTCTTTGCATTTCTGCCTGTGTTGCCTACCATCTCTTTCCACAAAGCCTCCAGAGTCACCATTCTGCAGTGTAAGTAAAGTCATATCAGCCTGAAACCCTCCAGTGAAATTCTGACTCATGCTACAATACAGATGAACTTGAAGGAGTTATGCACAGTGAAATAAGATAGACATGAAAGGATGAGTATTATCCAATTTCACTTAAAAAATGGTAACTAAAATAGTCAAACTCACAGAGACAGAAAGTAGAACTGTATTCACCAGGGGCTGCAAGGAGAGGGGAATGGGAAGTTATTATTCAATGGGTACAAAGCTTTAGTTTGGAATGATGAAAATGTTCTGAGGATGAACAGTGATAATAATTGCACAATGATATTAATGTACTTAATGCCACTGAACTGTACACTTAAAATGGTAAAATTTATCCCTTCCGAAGTTTTTAACCCTCCAAAACCTTCCCGTCTCACTCAAGGTCAAATCCAATGCCTTTACCAAGGGCTATAAGGTCCTACATCCTTGGGCCCCTGCCCCCTCTCCAACCTCCTCTGCTACTGCTGTCTATGCCATCACTCTGCTCCAGTCACACCCACCTCCTTGTTATTCTTGAAATAAGCTGTAGGCACTCCCACTCTGCAGTCCATGGGGTCCCAAAGAGTTGGACACAACTGAGCAACTGAAAAACAACACTCCCATTCAAACATGCCAAGCCCTGTTCTGCCTCAGGACCTTTGTATATGCTGTTCTTTCTTTCTGGAATACTTCCCCCCTGAAGTCCATGTGGTTATCCGTTTTATTTCACCTAGTTCTCTACTCAAATGTCTCCTTTGGAGCAGCAGTCTCTACACTATCACACATATCACTTCCACTCTTTACAATCTCTCTGCCCAGCTTTATTCTCTAGAGCACTTATCAAGACTAATACCTGGCTTTTTTCTTCATTTCTTCAGTTATTGTCTGACTCTCCCCATTGGAATATAACCTGAGAACAAGGATGTTGTCTGGTTCACTGACAGATCCCAGTTTCCTACCACAGTGTCTAAAATATAGTAGACACTCTAAAAATATTTGTTGAACAAGTGAACTTCACCTCACCAAGTGCCAAAAGATACTAAACCAAGAGGCTATTTAGATGAGTGACTAATATCTGGATAAGTAAAACAGATTTTCTTAGAGGAGGTATGCAACCCAAATTGCTTTGTGTTTTTTGTGTTTTTTAAGTGTGAAAAACATGTTCATTATAAAAATTTGGATTACACCAAAAAGTAAAGAAGAAGCTATAAAAGCTACATGCTTCCACAATTACCTATATGGGTATTAGGAAGGTTCATCCAAATTTTTAAATGTATATGCGTTTTTCTTAGCCTGGGTGCTCTAAAAAGCAGAAACAAGGGTTGAAGTGCTGAAGAGTGAAGAGAGGAGAGAGCATGAGGCAAGGGAAGATGCAGAGAAAGGCAGCAACAAACCACAATGATACAGAGCAAGTCAGGCTGCCGAGCGTTCACTCAGCAGAACGGACTTTGGGAGGCTTCCAAAGACAAACCACAGAGAGAGAATCCAAGGATCGGAGACATGGGGAAAGTATCACCTAATTCCTTCTGATTCCATCCCGTCTCCTAATTTCTATCAAACTTCACCCACATGGAACTAACTTGCCTCAGCTTCCAGCTTACATCACACAGCCCCTTGGTGGCTTCACATGAAACCAGATCCAATGTGTCATGGTGACATTTCAATGAAGTCTGGAGGTGAAGAGGTGACTTGATGCGGTGCACCAGTCAACAAAGAGAAAGACGAAGGCGGCCAGGAGCTTTTGAGAAGTTGCATGAGATTTGTATCAAATGTGACATTTTAAACAAAACCGGAATCATACTATTCACAGTTTGTTTTCATTGAGATATAATTCATATACCATAAAATTCATGCCTCTAAAGAATACAGTTCATTGGTTTTTAATATAGTCACAAAGTTTTGCAACCACTGCCACCCCTATCTAATTCCAGAACATTTTCAACTATCTAAAGAAATCTCACACCTATTAGCAATCACTTTCTAAACCCACTCCTCTCAAATCCCCAGAAACCGCTAATCTACATTCTGTCTGTAAGTATCAGCCCCCTCTGCACATATTCTATCAACCATGTGACCTTTTGTGTCTGGCTTCTTCCACTCAGCACGTTTCCAGCTACATCTGTTTTGGAGCTTGCCTCAGTATTGCATTCCTGTTCATGTCTAGATAGTATTCCATTGTAAGGACAGACTACATTTCATTTATCCATTTATCAGTCGACAGAAATTTGGGGTGTTTCCACTTTTCTGGCTAAAATGAATAATACTGCTATGAACATTCATGTACAAGGGTTTATATGAACATGTATTTTCATTTCTCTTGCACATATACCTAAGAGTTTCATATTTTCTTGGGGTTGTTTTTTTTTTTTGCACATCTTTTTTTAATTGAAAGCTGAATATTTTAAATAATATAATGTAATAACTCTGGAAACCCCAGGCTTTGTTGAGGTTCTTGCCCCTGACGGTTGCTGTTTGTCTAGCATCTCTCTGAACTCATCTGTAAAGTCTATTCTTTCTTGAATGAGGCCACTAAAGTATCTGCTTAGCATCGTGGTCAATTTCTTTAAATACCTAGAGCCAAGAAGTTCACCAGTCTTTGTTGAAGGGCTCTGTGTACACATTGGGAGCACGCTTTCAACATTCAGACAGTGGAAAGGCAGTTCAAAACTCCCCTTGGCCTTTACTCACTGTTGGCATGGAGCCTCAAGCTGAGCCACAGCAGAGAGCGCAGGCCCGACTCACACCTCCCTGAACCTACATACATCCCTGACCAGAGGCACAACCATATGCGTGCACGCTGTCTTCTAGATGCCCAGCAATATCTTGGAGCTTTTCAAAGCCCCCTGTAGGCTTCTCATCCCCTAGACTTTCTTTCAGCCTACTGTTCACCCAGTCATCCACCACCTAAGGCCGCCAGTGATTTTTGCCTCTGACTATTCTTGACAAATACCCCTGGGGAAAGGTCTTCCCAATGGTCAACCTCTGGATGAAGTCAAATAAAGCCAGCCCTGTAAGAGGGATCTTCCAGGGAACCAACCACTAGATAGGTCAAACAACGACATGGGCTTTGAGGAGCTCCAGCCCCGTTCTGCTCCCCCTGGTGGCTGCCAAGTTTTCAACATGATTGTGTGAAGAGGGCATGGCAACCCACTCCAGTATTCTTGCCCAGAGAATCCCCATGAACAGAGAAGCCTGGCGGGCAACAGTCGTAAAGAGTAGGACACGACTGAGCGACTAAGCACAGCACAGCAGAACTGGGAAGAGGTGGGTGGAATATAGCTAATTAAAATGCCATGATGCTCGCTGCTTTTACTAAAATCCAGTCACTTTTTTTGAATCAACATTCTGACAACTTTGCCAGTTTTCTCATTGCTTAAATGGGACTGAGGATTTTTGGAAGTCTGCTATTTTCTCTGACACCACTCAGTTTTTTAATATTTGTTTTTAGATGTTACATAATTATTGATTATATTCCCAACACTGTACATTTCATACCCTTGAATCATTTATTTTGCAACTGGAAGTTTGTACCTCTTAATCTCCCTCACCTATTTCTCTCCTCTCCCTAACTCTCAACTCCCACTAGGAATAAGCCAGTGAGAAAATTCTCAGTACTACGTCACATGGACAGAGGAGCCTGCAGTCCATGGGGTCACTAAGAGTTGGACACGACTGAGTGACTTCACTTTCACTTTTCACTTTCATGCATTGGAGAAGGAAATGGCAACCACTCCAGTGTTCTTGCCTGGAGACTCCCAGGGATGGGGGAGCCCGGTGGGCTGCCGTCTATGGGGTCGCACAGAGTCGGACATGACTGAAGTGACTTAGCAGCGGCAGCAGCATGTCACATGGCCATCATTAAATGTTAGGGGGGATTAGGAAAACAATGCCTTTCCCTTTATAAATTCAATAATGAAATATGAGGTTTGATATAGCTTTTGCATAGTCAACTGTGTTAAGACAGCAGAAGGTACACTAGTGCTGGGTAACAAATTGCCATGAAATTTAGAGGTAAAAAACAATAAATATTTTTTTTTCTTGATCACACCTTGGATCAACTGAATGTCTGAGCTAGACTGGATTTGGCTAGACTTGCCTATGGTTTGACTCAGGTTTGCTTTATGTGTGGTCATTTTTCTTCATTTATTTTTGTTTTTACTTTTTCTTATAAAAACATATAGAGAAAAGAATGAAAAACAAATATACATATGTATGTGTATATATATATATGTATATATCTATCTTAGTGAATTATTATAAAACAAACACTTTTGTAACCAGGTTAAGAAATAGAACCTTGCCAGAACCCAGAACTCTTCCAATATATCCCATCCCAAATATAGCCCTCCCCTTCCCCACAAATAACCACCATTCTGACTCTTACGGTAATCACTTCCTTGTACTGATTTATAGATTAATCATTCATGTTCACATCCACAGACCCTATGGTTTTCAGAACCATATGTTTAAGAACTTGGGCCTGGACTTTCCTGGTAGTCCAGTGGTTAAGAATCTGCCTGCCAATGCAGGGTACATGGGTTCAATCCCTGGTCCTGGAAGATTCCACACACCACGGGGCAACTAGGCTCATGTGTCACAGCAAATGAGCACACATGGCCTAGAGCCCACGCTCCACAGCAAGAGAAGTCACCACAGTGAGGAGCCTGTGCACCATAACTAGCAAGAAGCCCCTCTCAGTGCAACAAGAGAAAGCCCACGCAGCAATGAAGACCCAGTGCAGTGAAAAATACATGCTAAAAAAATTAAATTTCAAAAATAAAAGAATCTGGGCCTGCTGACCTATAGAATATCCCATGGCCTGGATTTTACTGGTGCTATATTCATGGTACAATGCAACATATTCCTTTGTCCTCATATTTTCTGAAAATAGGCAGCTGGATCTAGAGGCTGAATAAAATCAGGTTTAATCTGTTTTTACTTTCCGGCAAGGCTATAGGTGATACCTGGTTTTCACTACATTTTTTTTTTAATGTTACCAGACTTTAATGCTCAATGCTGAGATCCGTTAACTCATTTGAGTTGTAAAAAGATAACAATATGTCTATCATTTCACCTTACTTATTAAATAGATTAAATTTTTAAGAGAGAAAACACCCTCTCATCTATTAATGGTTACCCAGTGGTACAGCTTATATGGGAAAGGCAGAATAATGCTTGTTTCTTTTCCTTTATTTATCTAGTTTTCAAAAGAATGAATTAATTTCCTATTATCCTCCAAAGGAGACCAATTTGTTTTCTAGTTTTACGAATTCATGAATTTAAATATATTCAATGTGTTCTGATGCATGACAATTCTTATCCTTATTGCGGCTTAAATTGTCTTATCTTTGAACACTGGGAACCTCTTCAAGTTGACTTCTGTGTCATTTTGACATAACTCTAATTGTCTTTGATCGATTTCTTGCTATCTGGTATGACAAAATGTTCCAGGATAATTTTTGCCACAGATTTGGAATTTGTCATTTCTTCAAGAAGTCCTGGTTTTCTTTTAGTGGAAAACAGCATTTCATAATCACAATCTCTTATGCTATTGGATGCGTTGGTCAATATTTCTGGTCTTTGGTAGTGGTCAGAACTAGGAAATATATTTTTTAAGATGAAACATTTCATGAGTTCACAGTGATATTTCCGATTCAAATTCAGGACTATGGGGGCTACTCTTTAATCTCTTTTATATTACTCCTGAATCTCCTCTGTCCATACCAAGAATTCTTGTATGGTTCTCAAACACATAATTAATGACAGAATATCCCATGATTGCTCGTTTACTTTACCCTACATTCTATACAGAAGAGATTCAAAACAGTAATACTCAGGATGCTGCTGTTGTTTCATCGTTAAGTCATGCCTGATTCTTTCGTAACGCCATGGACTGTGGCCCGCCAGGCTCCTGTGTCCATGGGATTTCCTAATGAAGAATACTGGGGTGGAAACTTAAAAGCTTTTGCACAGCAAAGGAAACTATAAGTAAGGTGAAAAAACAACCCTCAGATTGGGAGAAAATAATAGCAAATGAAACAACTGACAAAGGATTAATTTCCAAAATATACAAGCAGCTCATACAACTCAATACCAGAAAAACAAACAACCCAATCAAAAAGTGGGGAAAAGACCAAAACAGACATTTCTCCAAAGAAGACATACAGATGGCTAACAAACACATGAAAAGATGCTCAACATCATTCATTATTAGAGAAATGCAAATCAAAACTACAGTGTCACCTCACACCAGTCAGAATGGCCATCACCAAAAATCTACAAATAATGAATGCTGGAGAGGGTGTGGAGAAAAGGGAACACTCTTGCACTGTTGGTGGAAATGTAAATTGATACAGCCACTTTGGAAGATAGTATGGAGATTACTTAAAAAACTAGGAATAAAAGCACCATATGACCCAGCAATCCCACTCCTAGGCATATACCCTGAGGAAACCAAAATTGAAAAAGACACATGTATCCCATTGTTCATTGCAGCACTATTTACAATAGCTAGAACATGGAAGCAACCTAAATGTCCAGCGACAGATGAATGGATAAAGAAGTTGTACATATACACAATGATATATTACTCAGCATAAAAAGGAATGCTTTTGAGTCAGTTCTAATGAGGTGGATGAACCTAGAACCTATTATACAGAGTGAAGTGAGTGACAAAGACAAAGATAAATACTGTATCCTAAGGCATATATACGGAATCTAGAAAAATGGTACTGAAGAACTTATTTACAGGGCAGCAATGGAGAAACAGACATAGAGAACAGACCTATGGACATGGGGAGAGGGGAGGAGAGGGTGAGATGTATGGAAAGAGGAACATGGAAACTTACATTACCATATGTAAAGTAGATAGCCAACAGGGATTTGCTGTCTGGCTCAGGAAACTCAAACAGGGGCTCTGTATCAACCTAGAGGGGTGGGGTGGGGAGGGAGATGGGGGGGAGGTTCAAAAGGGAGGGGATATAGGTGTACCTATGGCTGAGTCATGTTTAGGTTTGACAGGAAACAACAGAATTCTGTAAAGCAATTATCCTTCAATAAAAAAAAAAAGAATACTGAAGTGGGTTGCCATTTCCTTCTCCATGGGATCTTCCTGACCCAAGGATCAAACCCGTATCTCCTGCATTGGCAGATGCTTTACCACTGAGCCACCGGGGAAGCCCCGATATTCAGAATAACCACCACCATTTATATTACTAAAAACAATTTTTAAAAATTTTGCATACCCTACCCCCATTCTCACTTCATTTTTCTTTTAATTGTACAACATCCATGTTGTCAAAACATACAGTCATAACATACTATATTCTTTCAGTTGGTCTTCAACTATAAGTAACTATATATGTAATGCTCAGCATAATTCCTTATATTAAAGTCTCTCTAGTGTCTGAGGAGGCCTGACAAACAGCTGTGCAAAGAAGAGAGGTGAAAAGCAAAGGAGAAAAGGAAAGATATACCCATTTGAATGCAGAGTTCCAAAGAATAGCAAGGAGAGAGAAGAAAGCCTTCCTCAGCGATCAATGCAAAGAAATAGAGGAAAACAATAGAATGAGAAAGACTAGAGATCTCTTCCAGAAAATTAGAGATACCGAGGGAACATTTCATGCAAAGATGGGCTCAATAAAGAACAGAAATGGTATGGACCTAACAGAAGCGGAAGATATTAAGAGGAGGTGGCAAGAATACACAGAAGAACTGTACAAAAAAGATCTTCACGACCCAGATAATCACGAAGGTGTGATCACTCACCTAGAGCCGGACATCCTGGAATGTGAAGTCAGGTGGGCCTTATGAAGCATCACTACAAACAAAGCTAGTGGAGGTGATGGAATTTCAGTTAAACTATTTCAAATCCTAAAAGATGATGCTGTGAAAGTGCTGCACTCAATATGTCACCAAATTTGGAAAACTCAGCAGTGGCCACAGGACTGGAAAAGGTCAGTTTTCGTTCCAATCCCAAAGAAAGGCAATGCCAAAGAATACTCAAACTACCGCACAATGGCACTCATCTCACACGCTAGTAAAGTAATGCTCAAAATTCTCCAAGCCAGGCTTCAGCAATACATGAACCATGAACTTCCAGATGTTCAACCTAGGTTTAGAAAAGGCAGAGGAAACAGAGATCAAATTGCCAACATCTGCTGGATCATTGAATAAAGCAAGAGAGTTCCCCAAAAAACATCTATTTCTGCTTTATTGACTATGCCAAAGCCTTTGACTGTGTGGATCACAACAAACTGTGGAAAATTCTGAGAGAGATGGGAATACCAAACCACCTGACCTGCCTCTTGAGAAACCTGTATGCAGGTCAGGAAGCAACAGCTAGAACTGGACATGGAACGACAGACAGGTTCCAAATAGGAAAAGGAGTACATCAAGGCTGTATATTGTCACTCTGCTTATTTAACTTATATGCAGAGTACATCATCAGAAACGCTGGACTGGATGAAGCACAAGCTGGCATCAAGATTGCAGGGAGAAATATCAATAACCTCAGATATGCAGATGACATCATCCTTATGGTAGAAAGTGAAGAAGAACTAAAGAGCCTCTTGATAAAAGTGAAAGAGGAGAGTGAAACAGATGGCTTTAAGCTTGACATTCAGAAAACTAAGATCATGGCATCCGGTACCATCACATCATGGAAAATAGATGGGGAAACAGTGGAAACAGTGGCTGACTTTATTTTTCTGGGCTCCAAAATCACTGCAGATGGTGGTTGCAGCCATGAAATTAAAAGACACTTACTCTTTGGAAGGAAAGTTATGACCAACCTAGACAGCAGAGCAAAAAGCAGAGACATTACTTTGCCAACAAAGGTCCATCTGGTCAAGGCTATGGTTTTTCCAGTAGTCATGTATGGATGTGAGAGTTGGACTATAAAGAAAGCTGAGTGTCAAAGAATTGATGCTTTTGAACTGTGGTATTGGAGAAGACTCTTGAGAGTCCCTTGGACTGCAAGGAGATCCAACCAGTCCATCCTAAAGGAGATCAATCCTGGGTGTTCAGTGGAAGGACTGATGTTGAAGCTGAAACTCCAATACTTTGGCCACCTGATGTGAAGAGCTGACTCATCTGAAAAGACTCTGATGATGAGTAAGATTGAGGGCAGGAGGAGAAGGGGATGACAGAGGATGAGATGGCTGGATGGCATCACTGACACAATGGACATGGGTTTGGGTGGACTCTGGGAGCTGGTGATGGAAGGGAGGCCTGGCATGCTGCGGCTCATGGGGTCGCAAAGAGTCAGACAAGACTGAGCGACTGAACTGAACTGAGTTGTTGTGGTTATGTAAAACTTGTTCTGTAACAGATTCCTGAGGAAATACCTATAGGAAGAATATTCCCTAAGTTCCTTCACATTCATAACAGCTTCTCGGTCTTTGAAAATAAGTCACATTTTCTTTACTTGGATATCACAATATACTGTTCCAATATGCTTTCTTCTGACATAAAGTGCTACAATCAGAAAGTCTATTAATAAGGATAGAGATGCAAACACAGAGAATGGACTCATGGACACAGCAAGAGAAAGAAAGGGTGAGATGAATTAAGAAAGCAGCATTGACATATTTACACTACCATGCTTAAAAGAGCTAGCGAGTGGGAAGCTGCTGCATAACACAGGGAGCCCAGCCTGGTGCTCTGCGATGACCTGGAGGGGTGGGATGGGGGTGAGGTGGAAGGGAGGCTGAAGAGGGAGGGGATATATGGACAGTTATGACTGATTCGGGTTGTTGTATGGCAGAACCAGCATTGTAAAGCAGTTATCCTCCAGTTAAAAATAAATATATATATATACTTAAAAGTCTAATAATAACCTTCCTTCCCTTATAAGCTACATGTTCCTTTAACCTAGATGCCTAAAGATGTTTTTTTCTATTTTTCTTTAAAATCCAGAAATTTCACTAGACTATGTCTTGGTGTTGGTCATTCAGTTCCATATTCTCATATGCATAGTGTGTTCTTTAACATGTACTTTCAAATTTATTTTATTTCAGAAAAAATGTTCTTGAATTATAATATTTAGCATTTGTTCAACTGCTTTTCTTCTTTAGGAAATACTGTTCACCCTATGTTGGATCTTCTTTGCTTATACTTATTCAATAGTAGTACTGTCTCTCAAATATTTATCTCTTTCTCAATTTATTTTTTATTTTAAACAATTTCCTTATTTTCATCTTCTATTTCTCTCAAGGCATTATCTGTGTATTTATTCACTGGCTTCCCTATGGGTTAACCTTCATTTATTTTATTTCATGTTTTCCCTAATTTCTATCACTTCACTTCTAAAGTTTTGTATTTCTTATTAATTTAGTCTTTCATTTCTTCTATGTCTTTTAGCTTAATGTCTTAATGTCTTTCAGCTCATTGTGAAATAGTACATTATATTTTGCTTCTTCTTTCTTATTTTTAAGCAAATATTTCTGGCCTGCTTTCATTAACTGTAGGGATATTATTCTGTTCATTATTCTAATTTTTCTTAGAATAACTTTGTACAAGATTTGACTTTAAAACTTTTTTGTTGGTCATTTCTGTATGAATTTAGTTTATTGAGCTTTCATAAGATTTTTACCAAGGGTAACTTTAACTTCACAAAGCTACCCATTCTGTTGTGTTTCAATAGAGTTGCAAAAAATATAACAGCTTGCTTTGTAAGACTTCCTAGATAGGTGCCACTTTTATCTGGACTTCCTTTCCTTCATCTCTATAGGGTCTGTTCTGCTCAGTTTTAATTCCACTCCCAGCAGCATCCTCAGGGAATCGCCCAGTCCTAAAGGAAGCCCTTGCTGATGAGGTTTGAGAGTTCACAGGGGGTGGACTGCTGCACGCCATTCAGGCTTTACTGCAGGCCTGCACTCACCTGCTAATTGGAGTGCGCACAACCATCTCAGCTGTTGTTCTAAAATCAGCTTGCTGCACTTTCCGGTGAATACCTGTTGGATATTTCAGGGGTTTCTTGTTCTCCGGTTTGTTAGATGCCCCACTGCTTTTTCCTGCACAGACGCTGACGCCATACAGGCCTTGTGACTATCAATGATTTCTCCTCATCTGCTTGTATTTCGGAGTCCAGAGGGATACTTTCTCACCTGGTTTTGTTGGAAAATTGGTGGGTTTTCGGTTTTGTTACTCAATTGCTCTCTGTTTTGTTTTTTGTTTTGTTTTGTTTTGTTTTTTTAGAGATTAGATGAGTTCTAACCACTATTCTGCCACTATCATTTCCACCTTCCCACTCCCATGTGTTCACTCTGGGTCTCAGACTGAAGGGGCAGGAGCGCACAGGGGAAGCTCTTATGGTGAAAGGAGAAAGGCAAGAGAACAAATCTGAAACCACAGTATGCTTAAATCTCTGCGTGCAGGACACATTTGTTAATACGCCATTGGCCCAAAATAGCCATAAAGCCAAACACAACATTGATATGCAAGAAAGTACACTTTGCTTCTAGGAGAAGGAACTACAAAATCACGCAAAGAGCAAGATGAGGAACTGGGAACAATAATGCAATGTTCCATACCAACCACCTGCATTCACTCCAAAGGCTTTTTCTTTTTTTTAAAGATTTTATTTATTTTTTCTTTTTGCAGGTTTAGGGTCACAGAAAAATTGAAATAAGGGAACAAAGATTTCCTATATGCCCCTTACACTCACACATGGAAAGCCTCCCCCTTATCAACAACCCCCACTAGAGGGATGCATTTTTTTACAACTGATGAACCTACATTGATACATCCTAATTCACAGTTTACATTAGGGTTCACCCTAGATGTTGGATCTTCTTTGGGTTTGGTCAAATGCATAATGACATGTATCCACCATTAATAGCATCACATCCTTAAAAATCCTCTGCGCTCCCCTTACTCTTCCTTCATTTCCCCTTTGCCCTACTGATTTTTTTTCTGTATACATCCCTTTGCCTTTTTCAGAATGGCATATTGTTGGAACCATACAGTATATGGCCTTCTCAGACTGACTCTTTTCACTTATCAATATGCATTTAAATTTCTTCCATGTCTTTTCATGGTAGGATGACTCATCTCTGGTTCATGCTGAATAATATTTCCTTGTCTGGATATACCAGGATTTATTCCTTCACTCACTAAAGAGCATTCAGATTGCTTCTAAATTTGGGCAATTATGAATAAAGCTGCTATAAACATCCATGTGTAGGTTTTTCTATGGACATAAGTTTTAACTCTTTGGGTACACAACAAGGAACACAAGTGCTGGATCACATGGTAAGAGAATTAATTTTGTTAGAAATTGCCAAAGGCTTTTTCTAAATCTTGCTAGTTGTTATTGTTTAGTCCAGCTCTTTGTGACCCCATGGACTGCAGCTCGCCAGGCTCCTCTGTCCAAGTGTGATTGCCATTTCCTTCTCCAGTGGACCACATGTTGTCAGAACTCTTCACTGTGACCTGTTCTTCTTGGGTGGTCCTGCACAATATGGCTTGTAGCTTCATTGAATTATGCAAGCCCCTTCATCACAACAAGGCTATGATCCATGAAGGGGAAACTTACTAACTTACCTTCAAAACACGGTTTGTTATAATAATTATACTTTAATCCATAGATATGAGAGTGTCCATCACACTACACTCATCATTATCAAATATTTTATACTATTGTTAACTTATTAAGTAAAAGTATGTACATGATTTAATATTCAGACTGCAGCTCTTTTATTTTGGGGAAGTTTAATCTTTTTTCACTAGTTTATTAAGCCATTTCTTTATCTCCTTAAGAACTTATCTCATGTCCTATATCCATTTCTCTACAGCAGATGTTGCTTTTCTTGTTGATTTGTAAGACCTCATTTCATAGTAAAGATTTTAATCTTTATCTTTCAAATTTCTTGCACAGATTTGTTCCAATTTTTCATTTTCATTTTGCATCATTTATGTAACTCTGCATAACAAATTACCTTAAAACCTAGTGTTCTAAACCAAGTAACATTTACTATTGCTTATGAACCTACTGGTCAGCAGGCTGTATCTGATGACCTGGACCAGGCGTGGCTGATCTCGGCTGGGCTCACTCAGGCATCTGCTGTCAGCTGGTGGCATGGCCAGGGAGCAGATGGTCTAGGATGGTCTCACTCACACACTGGCTGTTGGCTTACTGTCAGCTGATGCAATAGGGATTAATGGGCCATGTTACCACCATACTTTTTTTTTAACTGTGTTTATATTAGCTAAATATAAAAGTGCAGACATTTTAAATTTTATATATTCAAAGTTATCATTTTAAAATCTCATTTCTTTATTGCTGTTGTGCTTGTAAAGTTCTTTCCCAGTCTCAAGGTCTGGTAAATATTCACTTACATTTTCTTCTACATTTTTATTCTTTTATTTATGACTTCTGTTAAACCCGTTGGAAATTGTTGGGTATAAGGTGAGAATTTAAATGGTTGTTTTTGCACATGTAGTTGACCAATTACCCAAGCACTATTTACAGAATATTCGTTTCCTCTTCCCATGAATTAATGACATCCTTTTTTAATCACAGAGTAGATCAGGATAGAGTTCTCGGGTCCGTTTTTTGGGGCTCTTGCCCTCTGCCACTCACACGCAGGTCTATGGGTTCTTGTACTGCTCAACTCTATACGGTCAAGAGGTGGAAGGAACTCAGAGTTGGGATGAGATTATCATGAGCATCTCGGCACATTAAGTACACACTGTCTCAGCCCTTCTGAAGACGAGGGTTCAAGAAGAGCTCTGAAACTTCCAGAGTGAAATGGGGTGATCAATCCAGACCTCTCAGAGGGCAGAAGTCTTTGAGCAGAGGAAGGGCACTTATGAAGACGAATGTCCTAAGCTAGCATTTGTTGTAAAAGCAGAAGAAAGACATATAAATACAGTCTTGATAAGAAGTGAAACCCTTGGCTTTTCCATCGTATCTGAAGTACCCTGCTTCAGGGTACTCCTGCAAGACCAGAGTCAGGCAGAGCCGTGTGACCGACGCATGCGCAGGAAGTAATTGCGCAGTTTGGAATGTTGGGCTCCAGCCTTTCACCTGCAGCAGAATCTGTGATATTTACCGATTTTCCTTTGAATAACAGGTTTAGTGTAGATTGTCAAGCTTCTGGGGGGATCAACATAAAATGATCCTCCCCCCAAGTCTATCAGTTATGCTCTGTGGAACTTCCTCTCCCACTGGGTAGCTGGCTCCATTAGCTATGTGTATTATCAGTCTGATTCTAAAACATTTCATCATTTGAGTTATCAAAACAGCTTCTCTTCAGTTATTAAGATTAAGCTCTGTTCAATTTAAAATTTCAATATTATATTTGATCCGAAGCTTTCCTCCTTGCCTCTAATGCAAACAAGGCCCTAAGCTTTAGACGATCTGGGGGTGGGGGAGGGGAGGGTAGACTTGGTCGTCTCTCTCCCTCTCCTCTCCCTCCCTATGATAACCCTTCTGGCTGTGGAGGAAGAAGAAGAAAAGCCAAAGGTGAACATGCCTCTTTGTGATTGCTGGTGGCAGGACTGCTGGTCCCCGTGGCTGACCAAGTGGTCCTGAAGTCTGCTGTGGTATGGTGCCAGGCAGCTGCTGGTGGTCCTTTAAGGACCCTGTGGCTTCCTTTTCCAGCCAAGCCCCATGTGATGCCTTGTGCAGCATTTCTCCAATGCACAGGTCTCTCTGCCCAACATGTAGCCATCTTCCGGCAAATCTACCGCCCCCAAACTCCAGGGCCAGTGTTCAGGAGAGGGACCCATCTGTATTCTTAAATCAAGAGCTTCACAGGACAATCCTCTCAGGTTACACCAGCCTGTGATTAACCAGCATATGTGCTCCGTCACTTCAGTCGTGTCTGACTCTTTGCAACCCCATGAACTGTAGCCCACCAGGTCCCTCTGCCCATGGGATTCTCCAGGCAAGAATACTGGAGCGGGTTGCCATGCCCTCCTCCAGGGGATCTTCCCAACCCAGGGATCGAACCCACATCTCTTGCATCTCCTGCACTGGCAGATGGATTATTTACCACTAGCACCACCTGGGAAGCCCAAGCTGTTACATTTCCACCCTATAAAAACTTCCTTCTTCTGACCTCAGCAGCAGGTTCTTAGAGATCTCAAGGCTGACCACAGCCCTGGACTCTACATTAAGCTGGGCTCTTGGTGCCCCAAATCTCTACCATAAAGGTTATATTATTTTTATTTTGATGACTTGAGTTATTAAGTATTTTCTCATTATAAGATCTTAGTGTTCAACCAAGGTATAGTCACTTTCCTAAGATAAAAGACCAAATCATCACCATGCTCAGATTAGAACATAAAGTGTCAGCACATATGACCCAGGTTTTTTCCATCAGGAGAGAATTTCCTGGGCTTCCAACATGACAGGAACTAAGAACCTGGCTTTGGTGTTAGCTCCCAGCCTAGGAAGAAACACTTCCTAGCTGGGTAATCTTGAACAACTTACTTAACCCCTCTTACTTTCGGTTTCCTCACCTGGAAAATAAAGGTAATAATAATAGTGTCTATCTTATAGGGTTATATTGCTTAAATGAGATCATGCAAGAAAATCCCAGTGCCTGGTACCTAATGAGTTCTGATTTATGGTAGTTATTGTTTTGTTTGGGATTTTAAACTGAAGGATAATTGATACACACTAATATGTTAGTTTCAGGTGCATTACATAATGATTGGATATTTGTACATATTGCAGAGTGGTCACCACAATAAGTCTAGTTAATATCCATCACTACACACAGTTGCAAAAGTTGTTTTCCCTTGTGGTGAGGACTTTGAAGATTTTCTCTCTTAGCAATTTACAAATATGCAACACAGTATTATTAGCTATAGTTATATGGTCGTAAGTGGTGGTCTAACCAAGTGAATTGCCTCGGGCCACTGTAAATTGAAATATGTTCAAATGTCACTGCCTTGATGATGGCTGAGTCCTGTTACTGGGGTTAACTCCCAAGCAAGAAAGCAGCCTGCAGCTGTGGTCCTTCCATCTCTGCAGTGTGTGCTGCATTCAGGTGGTGAGACAGAGTGGAGGTGAGTGTGAGGAGGAGCATCTCTGGATCAGTATATGTGTACCGTCAAATTAATTTGCATATATATTTCTTTAATGTTTTCCAGCTTCAGAGACAACCACACAATGTACTAGAAAACTCTTAAAATATTATTTGGTGTTTCTCAATACTGAGACCTACTCCTTTATGACAAATTGCCAAGTAGTGGTCAGAAGTCAATTCACATTAAAGAAGCACAAAGATTATGAGACAACTGACCCTTTAAAAAAGTCATTCAGTGCTATGTTCATTATTCACATTGCATCCACTCTCAACTTACCCTCTGGGTTTCTTATTTTATACTTATTTCCAGATTAACAGCCCAATTAGAAACCTATTGACTAAGGCCCTACTAAAGGCAATGACCCTCCTTCCTGCTACCAGCTCGCCCTTTTAAAATCATCCTTAAAAGCAGAGGAAAATGGCACAGCTGCTCCCATTCCTGGACATACTCTGCCCCCTAGTGTTCATTTGCACATGTGCACACCGGCAACCAAGCATCTCCTTTGTTAATTTTTCCCTCCGGAGACGAACAGAACAGGCTTGTCACCCCCACACCCCTGCCTCCCATTAGCCCACTCTGTGTAGACAACCCACCAGAAGGCTCAGATGTTATTTCTGTCTCATGTATTTGAAATTAACGTAGCCCACCAATCTCATTCTCTGGCAGAAAGTGTCCCTCCATGGAACAGTAAGAATCACTCACGGTGCGGGAGGGCAGAGAGGTGTCTGAGGTCTCCCGGAACCCCTCCCGCCAGGGGAGCAGGGTTAACTCAGACCCAGGAAGTGGCCCCTTGGCCAGCTCACATGACCCGTCTGGGACCTCGGTTTCCCCGCGTGTAAGAGGAGCGGAGCGGGCTCCACACCCACGCATCTGTTGCAGAGGAGAGCTAGGGACGCCTGTGCTGTCGTGAACAGGATCCTGGGTGTGGGGACAGGGCGCATGCCGCAAGCTGTGGGACCTTGGGCTTTCAGAAATTCACTTTTTCAACACTGAGCTTTTCATTTTCTTAAATGGAAACAAGGACTTCGTGCTACCAATGGCATCATTCTCTTGTGAAGAGCAAGTGAGAGAGGGGCAGAGGGGCTCTCCTAAACGTGCCCTAGGAGTCCCTGCTGCATAGTCACCTGGGGCTGTTCGTGGTGCGTCTCAGACTCCATCGGAGAAGATGGAATCAGAAGCTTGGGTGCAGAATCAGAACCCCCAAAGATGCCCATATTCCAATACCCTGTGATGATGTGACCTTACATGGCAAAAGGGACTTTCCAGGTGATTTAGGATCTTGAGATGGGAGATTATCCTGTACTATCAGAGGGGCCCAGGTAATCACAGTAGTCCTTGGAGGGAAGCAGGAGGCAGAGAGGCAGAGAAGCTGTGATGACAGAAGCAGGGATCCACAACCACCAACTAAGGAAAGTTGGCAGCCGGAAGAGAAGCCGGAAGGGACAAGAAACACATCCTCCCCAAGAGCCTCAGAAGGAAGCAAGCTCTGCTAACACCCTGCCCTTGGGCCTGTAAGACCGTCTTCAGGACTTCTGACCTCCAGCACTGTAGATTGTAAACTTATGTTGTCTTAAGTCACTGAGTTTGTGGTTATTAGTTACATCAGACTTAGGACACTAATAGAGCATTGTGGGTGTGTGTGGGGGGGCGGTGGTCAGTATTATAAATCTGCATTTTTCACAGATTCCTTGGTGAGATCTTTGTGCAACACTAAATTTAGAAACTGGAAGTGGTGAGAAGAGGCTGGGGACCAGGAGGTCTGGATTCAGTCTGCTTCTGGCGTCATGAGCTGTGTGACTTTGGCAAGGTCATTTCACTTTGCTGAACCTCAGTTTCCGCATCTGTAAAAGGGGGCAGTTTGCGGGGGGTGGGGGTGGGGTTGCTGTCTAAGGATTCTTTTGCCAGGAGCATTATGAGACTCTGAAAGAAAATAGAGAAGCTCTTCAAAGAGAGTCAAGTCTGCTCAGTACGGGTCTTAGTCCTCAAATCTCCTAGAAGAGATAATTCTTTGAAGTAATAATTCTTCTTTTTATACAGCACTTCCTGTGCATCAGGTCTTGGTCTAAGCCCTTCACTTACAGGATGAGCTATCTGTGGGGTTATCTTAGCACAGCAATTATTAATGTGCAATTAATAATTCAATGCTGTGGGGGGAATGATTTCTAATCAGGAGTCTGATCAATAAGCCAGGAAGCAGGGGAGCCGTAGGCACCATCTTCAGCTAATTAAGGGGGCAACTCTGTGTCTCTGCTATGAAAAATGTCACCAAACATTACAAGCAGCCTAAGGGGTCTGGATAGAAGGGGGAAGGGGCTGCTGTTGCCAGGCAACGGGCTCCTCATCACTAATCATGTGCATAAAGCCATGGGTCCTGTTCTCAGCACAGCCAGTGGGCCTCCCTCCTTCTCCCCCGCTCCCTCCGCTCCTGACAGCTGGCCTTTGGGCTCTGGTTCCAGACACCTGGATCCTGAATCAAGCCCAGGAGCCCCTCAGTATTCCAGGGTTAGTGCTACTGCTAAAAAGCAAAATGATGCAGAAAACACTCTATGTCCATCTCAGATGAGCTGAGCCCTGGCACTGATATTCCAGAATAGCCTTTCCTCCACAGCCCTTTGAATGAGCCATCACCCCAGAGGCTGGCTTAGATTTGAGAAAATCCCTTTCTGACCCCTGCATTCAAGGGAGGCTCTTGGTGTTTGCCATGTAGATGCTGAGCAAACACGTGGGTCCCTGGGCTGGCTTTCGATATGCTCTGCAAACACTTCTCTCTGGATACAACCAACTGTCCAATTATACAAGATGCAACCCTCTTCCCCTGGGGATTTGTTGTCTTAAAGAGTGAGGACCCAGTGTGATCAAAGAGTTTACATAGCACATGTTGTACAGAGAAGATGCACCCACTGGGGATGCTGTGGTCCCATGGGGGCCCAGCCATCTTCCAGAAGAGAAGCGCAGAAGGCTGTTTCATCTGTGACTCCTTCTGGAATGCAGCAGCTCAGGAATAGCCAAAAATGGAAAAAGTGTTTGCATCTGCTTGCTTCCAAGACACATAGGCTCTCTAGGAGAAGGAAGGACTATTTTTGTGCTGCAGGGGCAAATGCCACATTTGGGATGTGGTGCTGGAATTATCAAAGGGAATTATCCTGGAAGGTTATTTCAGACAAAAGGCATCACAGGCATCAGCTAAAAAGACATCACTCCACAACGTATAATGTACCAATGCAATAATGACCTTCCACAGTTATAAAGCTGGAGCTGCCGTCCTGTGCTGCAGTCAGAAAAGGGGGCTGGCCTTTCCCAGGAACCCCTGAGGGTTGGTGTCACGCCCAGTGCCCAGGCAGGCTGCACCTGGAGAGGGGCTGCAAAATGCGGGGACACAGCTCAGCTCCCTGTCACCGCCCCCCCTCTCTGCTCGAGCCAACTGGCCTCCGTGCTGTCTACTCAGAACTACCCGCTTCAGGCCTTTGCATGTGACCCCTGGATTCTCCATCTGAATTCCGGGTGACTGGACACCTCCTATGACCATCACCCTGTCTAAGATAACAGATCTCCCACCTATATGTACTCTCTACCACCATGTTTAATTTTCTACAAAGTACCTGACCTTCTCTCTCTCTCCCTTTCTCTCTTTCCATCTGTCTGTCCACCAATGCATTTTATTTGATCATTGCCTGTTTTCTTTACTAGGTTCATGAGGGCAGGACATTTGTGTTTTATTAATACTAACTTCTGGGTCCCTGGCACCTGCCACATGCCTGCCATAAGACCAGCCCTCAATTAACATTTGCTGAACCCAATGACTGATTCCACTCTTTTCAGGAAGGCACAACACTCTTTACTCCCATCCTCCCCCCTGCCCCAAGCACCCACAGCCTTTCTCTGGAAGCAATTCACGTATGAGCTTCTGGTGTGTCTTTACTAAGAGGTAACACTTATTCTAACCACACACATATAGTTACCTTTCTCCCACCCATCCTTTTTAAAACACTAACAATAAAGTATTTTATATTTCTTCTATACCTTGCTTTTTTTTTACTGTATATATCTTGAAGATCATTTCATGTCAGTTCACAAAATAACTTTTTTTTTCTACAGTTTAGTAATATTCCAAGGTATGGATATACAGTAGTTTACTTCTTTGGTAGCTTGTAGATAGACATGATGGTTGTTTCTCATCTTTTGTTTTTGCAAATAGTGCTGCAAATAATCTGGTCTTTATGTTATATCATGCATACATAACCATATCTACTGACAAATTGTTAGAAGTCAGATTCCTGGTCCAAGGAGGATATATGTGCTTGTAATTTGGGGAGATATTGCCAATGTGCTCCCCACAGAAACCATATCTACATTCCCCCCAACAAGTTATGAGAAAGGTTGTTTCCCCACATAACTACAGACTCTTTTCCCTCTACCAATCTGATGATTGGAAAGTGATACGCAATGCTATCTTACTTTGCATTTCCTTATTGCAAATAAGCTTTAATCTCTCTCCACTTCTCCATATGTCTAAGAGGGCTTCCCAGGTGGCGCTAGTGCTAAAGAACCCGACTACCAATGCAGGAAACATAAGAGCCATGGGTTTGATCCCTGGGTCAGGAAGATCCCCTGGAAGAGAGCATGGCAACCCACTCCAGTTATCTTGCCTGGAGAATCCCATGGACAGAGGAGCCTGGCAGGCCACAGACCACAGGGTCTCAAAGAGTTGGACATGACTGAAGTGACTTAGCACCCATGTACCCGTATGTCTAAGAGGTACTTGTATTTAGTTCATGAACTGCCTTCTTTTCTATTAGATTGTTGGTCTTTAAAAAAAAAAATGATGTATAGGAACTCTGATATATTAGGAAAGTTAATCTGACTGTGATATGAGTTGCAAATATTTCCCCTGTATGTCATTTGTCTTTGGATACAAACCATTTTGTATGTTTCCTGCCTTTTAGATTTTTAGTCTAACTTCTGCATCCATGTACACGTGTGTGTGACTGCCACCTTTTAATTTGCATTTTATCTTGTGCCATTGTATGTTTAGTAGTATTCTCGGAAACTGTATCTTTTCCAATTTCGTTTGAAATAGTGCTTCCCTAATGAGGCCTTTAGGAGCCACCCTCACCTCTTGATGAACTGGGAGGTGAGCCTATATCTTAAGGAATTCGGAGAGACTTGGAAAGCACTCAAACTGGAGAACCCTCATCTGTCTGATGTCAGCTCTTGTAAGTCTGTTTCAGAGAGTGATAATTCTTGACTCTTTTTCAGGATTCCAAAACCTACCACATGTCTTAGTCTTTAATCCACTCATTACAGGTAGGAGGTGGAAGCACCTGGAAAGCATTTGCTCCCAGAGAAGAGGAGCCCCTCTCTCATGTCACTCTGCTTGGCTGGAACCCACTGTCACTGTCAACCTCCATAGACCTGTCCTCCCCTCACCCATCTTCCCGTCTTCCATCATCAGCACCCCCACCTCCCTCCCGCTCCACTTCCAGCCCTGGCGCCCCAGTTCTCAGCCTTGGTTCCAGGCAGGAGGCCCCTTCCCACCTCTTCACTGCAGCCCGACCGTGGGGGCTGATCCAGGTTTACTGGGGCCTGAATCATGTTCACTCTTTTAAAGAACATGAATGCAGGGACTTCCCTGGTGGTCCAGTGGTTAAAGAATCTGCCTTGCAATGCAAGTGATGTGGGTCATGGGGCAAGTAAGCCCTTGCAATGCAGCTATTGAGCCTGCATGCGGCAACTAAGATGCAACACTGCCAAATAAATAAATATTTAAAGAACGTGAATGCAAAATGACAAGTACAAAATTAAATAGAAAATGAACAGAAGGAGTAAATAAATCATAACAAGTTACAAACTTTGAAAAGTGGGAAAATACCACAAAACACAAAATACAGACAAATAACCTATTTGTTAGTGTTAATTAGTTGTCTGGCACACTTTAAAACACTATTTTTTCTTCCTGTTTGTCTGCATACTCTTTGATTGTCTCTTTATATGACAGTAAGCTAGAAATGCCTTTGTCTGTCAGGGGAACAGAAAGAGACTTCAGGTTTTTGTCTAGCATGGGTGATCATTTAGAAAAGCTGATTTTAGCTTCACAACCTATTATTGGGAATGTCATGGTAAGACATAGTTCAATACATTAGGAGGCATGTACACAGACATACTCACTGTTACATAAATCCTACAGGATTAAATCCACAGGAATTCTAATAAATTCCATTTTTGCACAGTTTGCATCAAAAAAAGAAAAAAACTGTAGTATGCTTACTTTATAACAGCTTTACCTGTTATATTCCTACATGGAGAGTTCTAATTTTGACCAGAAGTCAAGGATTCTGTCCTCTGTTTTTTAACTTTACACATCTGATGACTGGAAGGATTTTTCAACAGACCATCTTTGGCTCAGTACATTAAAAACTTGTTCTACACTCCCCACAGACTTCTGGAGGTGAGCGCTGCGGGCACAGTCTTACCACTACATGACCACTAGCCCCGCACCTTCTTGACAGCAGGCAGAGCGAGTCAGGCACTCGGAGTATTCCTAAAACCCATTCCTACACCCAGCCAATGAATAAACTTAACAGAACAACTGGAGGTCACATAAAAATATCCCATTTGACACACAGTAAGTATATCCTCAGCTCAGTTTCCCCCTAGTTGGTTTTCAAAAACATCCGCAGTCATGTCAAAACTGGGGGGAGGGAGGATTTGATCGAGGGGACATTGAAATAGGAAGAGACTGAAGTGGTTCAGTAATTGCAGCTACTGCATTGCCTAAAAATTCTGCAAAAGCATATGAAAATGCCTCCCAACCAGGGTGGTGGAGGGACTCATGAATGAGTGGCTTACGCTTCATTAGCCTCAAGAGAGATTCACCCTTCTGTCTCCCCACCCCTCCCCCACTGCCTAGCCTTCATTCAAAATAGCCTCTATATATGTCCACGTGATCTGGACTTCCAGGGACAGAAACCCCCCCTGAAGCAAACTGAATGGAGGATACGTCAATTTCCCAACTGCTGGTCTCAAGAACAACTGGGACCAGTGATGGAAACACTGACAGGACTCTCTCGACCCGTCCTTCTCTCTACACCTCAGTTTCCAGCTCTACAAGGGCAGACTGAATCTTTGACCTCACAGAGGTTTGCTCTCCACCAACCACACATTCACATCACCTTGCTTCGCCACTTAAGTGAAAGTGAAAGTCATTCAGTCATGTCCGACTCTTTGCGACCCCATGGACTATACAGTCCATGGAATTCCCCAGGTTAGAATACTGGAGTGGGTAGCGGTTCCCTTCTCCAACTGATCTTCCTGACCCAGGAATCGAACCAGGGTCTCCTGCATTGCAGGTGGATTCTTTACCAGCTGAACTACCAGGGACGCCCTTAAGGGGAACCCTCAAAAAACTCAGGCTGGGCGAGCTGGGGTCATGTGCCCACTCTAGTGGAGCACCATGATGGACAGCTCCCCACTAGATCTTCAAGGCTGGAATATGCAAGAAGAGAGAGGTGCTGTGTAGACAGAACCATATCACTCCCTCTCCCAAAGACATCCATGTCCTAGTTCTTGGAACTGAGACTGTTATTTTATGTGGCAAATAGACTTTGAAACTGTGATTATATTAAGGACCTTGAGATGGGGAGATTATCCTGGATTATCTGGGTGGGCCCAATGTAAACACAAAGCCCTTTTAAAGAAGGAGGCAGGAAACTCAAAAGACAGAGAAAGAGATGTGGTGATAGAAGCAGAGAAATGGGGGCCATGAGCCACGGCATGCTGGCAACCTCCATAAACTGGAAACGCCAGTGAACAGGTTCTCCCATGTGGCCTGTGGAAAGATGGTAGCTTTGCCAAGGCTTGGTGTTAGGACTTCCAGAACTGCATGGAGATGAATGTGTGTTGTTTAAACTAATAAATTTGTGGCAATTTGTTACAGCAGCAACAGGAAACTAATATGGGTGCGGTGTATTGGACTTCCCTGGCGGCTCAGATGGTAAAGAATCTGCCTGCAATACAGGAGACCTGAGCTCCTGACAGAGGAACCTCACAGGCTACAGTCCATGGGGTCGCAAAGAGTTGGACAAGACTGAGTAACTAACAGGTGCTGAGAGAATAACAAAACACAAGCCCACTGTACCTTTCCTCGCTTCCTTCCTGGACCTACGCATCTGTTATAGACCCAGCTGTGTTCTCCCCATATGCCTATGTTGAACTGCTAACCCACCATGCCTCATAATATGTGGAGACAGGGTCTTAAAGAGGTAATTAAGGTAAGGTGAGGTGCTTTGAGTGGGCCCTATGAGAAAAGGAGATGAGGGCCACAGACACAAAGGGAAGATGATGTAAAGACACAGGGTCAAGCCAAGGAGAGAGGCTTCAGAAGAAATGAATCTCACAGACACCTTGACCTCTGACTTCCAGCCTCCAGAATTGGGAGAAATTGAATTTCTGTTGTTTAAGTCACCCATTCTGTGCTATTTTGTTATGGCAGCTCTAGCAAATGAATACACCATCCTTCAAGGCAGAGTGAAATTCTACCTCCTTTCCCAAACTATCTTTGATTAGCCTGGCATCAGTGAAGTTGTGGTCTCAGAAAACCTAGAGGCCGAGAAAGAAGGACATCCTGCCATCCGCAACCATGTGAATGGACCTCAAGTGCATGATGCTAAGTGAGATAAGTCAGAGAAAGACAAGTACTGCGTAAGTTCATTGACATGTAGACTCTAAAAAAGCCAAACTGATAAAAGCAGTAAAATAGTGGTTACCAAGTGATGGGGAGTTGGGGAAAGGACAGATGATGTTTAAGGGTACAAACTTACGATCAGTACTAAATAAGCCCTACACATCTCATGTTCAGTGTGGTGAATATGACAACAAAATTGTATTGTGATCATCAAACTTCCTAAGACTTAATGATTCCAGCCACTAAAAAGAAAGAAAAATTAGGTAATGTGATAGAAGTGCTAATTATTGCTACACTGGCTAATATATTATAGTATATTAATATATAAACTTTAAAAAGAAAACAACCAAGTGTCTAAGAGTCACTTCAATTAATGCAAGGGTCAGAAATCCAAATGCCTACAGGGCCAGGAAGAGAACTGACAGGCGGGAACTGGCTAAGGAACACAGCGCCTGCAAATCTATGTAAGTGACATCGACCACCATAAAAACAGGTCGCCTCTCAGTCACCCCATCTGCTTCTCCTTTCCTCACCTTTATGGAGGATGGGAAACATCCTCTTCTCTTCCTGGCAGTGCCAGGGGTTGAGGCGGCTGTGCGAGAGGAGAGAGTCACAAGGCTGGCCTCGTTCTGCATGGGGTCCAGGAGCCCACAAGGAACGGGGCTGCGGGGAGCGGGGGGCAGCCCTGCCCTGTGCAAAGGGGCAGCTCAGCTCCAGCCAGCTGTCACCAGGGCCAAGTTGAGGCCCCAGGGCTGCTAGAGTTTTCCAAATTGTCAAAAGAAACTAGAAATCTAGGTTTAAAACAAAACAATAAAGCTGATTTTTAAGCATTGGCAACTAATTTGAAAATTTGGGGGAGACTTCCCTGGTGGGACAGTAGCTAAGACTCAGAGCTCCCAATGCAGAGGGCCCAGGTTTGATCCCTGGTCAGGAAACTAGATCCCTTGTGCCGCAACTAAGAGTTCACATGCCACAACTAAAGATCCTGCATGCTGCAACGAAAACTGAAGATCCCACCTTCCGCAGCTAAGACCTGGCACAGCCAAATAAGTAAACAAAGTGTTACAAAAATGTAAATTGTGCTAGCCGCTTGACACCCTTTAGGATGACTATTATAAAAAAAAATCAGAAAATAAGTGTTGATGAGGATGTGGAAAAATTGGAACCCTGTGCAGTATTGGTGGGACAAAAGACAAATACTGCATGATTTAATTTCCATGAGATGTGCAGAATAATTAAACCAGACAGACAGAACAGAGGATGGTGGTTGCCAGGAGCTGAAGATGGGAAGTGGGGATGGGGAACTACTGTTTAATGAGTGTAGTGTGTGTGTGTGTGTGTGTGTGTGTGTGTGTGCACGCTCAGTTGTATCCAACTCTGCAATCCCATGGACTGCAGCCCGCCAGGCTCCTCTGTCCATGGGATTCTCCAGACAAGAGGCTGGAGTGGGTTGCCATTTCCTTCTCCAGGGGATCTTCCCAACACAGGGATCAAACCTGCATTGGCAGGTGGAATCTTTAGCATTGTACCACCTGGGAAGCCTGTTTAATGGGTACAAGGTTTCAATTTTGTGCAAGGAAACATGTTCTGGAAATGGATGGTGGTGACAGTTGGACAGCAATATGAATGTACTTAATGCCACTGAACTGCACACCAAAAATGATTAAGACAGGAAATTCTATGCTAGGTACATTTTGCCACACTAAAAAAATTGGGAAAACAACAACAACAAAACCTGTGCTTGCGAAAATTGTAATTGCCAAACAAGATACACATAAGGGCTCCATTCAGGCCACAGGCTACCAGTTTGCAAGGTCTTGTTTAATGCTTAATTTTTTCTAGTTATTTCGTGTGTGTGTATTATTCACTCAACTAGAAAGTAGAAAGCTATAAAAGTAGGAACTGTGTTTTAATGTCCTTCAGTGTCCTGCAGGTCATCTGCAGTGGACAGCTCACAGGTGCCCTGAAAAATATCTGATGATACACACACATACTCACACACCACTCACACACACAAACTCACCCCCACACACACACTCACTCACACAAACTCACACATTCACACATACACACACCACTCACACACACAAACCCACACACACTCACTCACATACACACTCACACAAACACCACTCACACACACAAACCCACACACACTCACTCACATATACACTCACACAAACACATTCACACACATTCACCCCCACACACACACTCACTCACATACACACTCTCTCACACAAACTCACACATTCACACACACAAACCATTTACACACACAAACTTACACACACACTCACACAATCACTCACACCAGCAACTGATTATTACCAAGTATGGTATGTGGAGCTGTGAGCTGAGGGACTGCCTCTCAACTGCCCAAGAGTGAGGGAGCACCAAGTTGGGAGCACTAAAAGGACATTATCTGATGAAAAGGTGGAGATGCTCTGTCGGGAGAGACAGGCTGAGGGTAGGTGGATCAGGAAATTTTCTGAAGGTTCACCCTCATCGCAGTGGGGATGAGAAAGTGCTGCAGGCTCTTAAGCAGATGGTGACAAGACCAGAGCGGATTTTGAGATAAATCCTAAAAACTAGAGCCTGGAATGCTCTGGCTGACAACCCAGGACAAAGCTCAGTCTCCCAGAGACAGTTCTCCAGGGCCTCGCGTACGTATGGGAAGGATGGGAAGACTGGGACCTGAGGAAGCACTGGGGGGAGCTCAGGGGGCTTCAGCGAGAGGGGTGATGGACTTGGGGGTGTGCCCCATTCAGAGAAATTGCCGTGTGTGTGTGTGTGTGTGTGTGCGCGCGTACACATATGTGTGCACACCAGTAGGCGCAGTAATTTTCAGGTGGATCCAGGCAAGCTGACCGCCCACAGGTTCAACTCATCCCCCTCTGTGGGAAGAAGACAGTTCCCTCTGCTCATCCAGCTTTGTCTCTAAGAATTAAATTGACACGAGACAGATGAACAGGAGAAAGTCAAACAGAGTTTAATATAATAACACATACATGGGAGAGACTCAGGAAAACTGCATAACCCACCAAAATAGGTTCATAACTAAAACCCTCACCTTAATTACCATCTTCAGCTAAAGATATAAGAGGATGTTGGGGGTAGTGGTCTGGGACCTCAAAGGGGAGTCAGGCAACTGACATGGAGACAGAAAGGCAAATATTTGATAGACAAATGTTTGCTGGGTGGGCAGAGATGGTGAGCCATAGAGAGGGATTTTAACAGACTGCTAGATCCCTCCCTCTCCACCACTGGCTCACCCTGCAGTCGTCTATGGTGATGGCTCCCCTCCCGGGACAGGCCCTCTGTCTACATTCTTTGGGTGGTCAGGGGGAAGGTCAAAGTTTCTACCTGAGTCTTTTGGGTCATGATTGTTTCCAGCTCAAAATAACCCATGTGTGAAAGAGACACTTTGTGGGGGGATACATTTTGCTCCCCTCCACTTCTTCTACATGTGTATGCCAACCAGTTCCAGCCCCTGGTCAGCGAAGGGAGGTGGTCTTGAGATGCAGCCATCAGCTCATCTTTGGCCCCCGGGGACATCTGGAGGAAATACTGAGCACTCTCACTTTAAACAGCCCACGCGCTCAGTAACCCGTGGCAACCCCTAGAGGCTGCTACAACCTCAGCAATGAGGAGGACTGTACCCAGGGAACTTGGTTCCCCAGATGAGAAATGACTGAGCCTTGGTGATCACAGGACATGACCACCAGCAGTCTCCACGTGCCCGCAGGTCTCATGTTGATGAGGTCTGAAGGGGGAGATGCCCACTCCCCTAACACCCTTCTCTGAGAGAAAAAAGAATCTCAGAAGAAATGATGTGAACAGCAGAGGACACTTCTCTGGTGGCTCTCTGATGGCCAACAGTGACTAGATGTTTCTTAAGTCTATTTCTCTACATTTGCTCAGGGGCAGATCTTCAATCCTGAGGCTTGAAACAATTTCTTCAGAAATAAGTGGGCTTCCCTGGTGGCTCAGATGGTAAAGGATCTGCCTGCAATGCAGGAGACACGGGCTTGATTCCTCGATGGGGAAGATCCCCTGGAGAAGGGATAATTAACCAGCTGCAATTAGCGGTACCTCCTAAAGCCCGGAAAACACTGTGGTCAGAAGAGTCCCACTGAAGAGGCAGTTGGGGAGGCTTAGGGCAAGTGGATGGGACCACTGTGGTCAGCAGTCTAGTTGTTAAGAACTGGGTGATGTCTGGGCTATTGGCTCCAGGGATTTTGTACTTAGCAATGGAGGGGTAACTCTTCATTCCCAATTTTGACTAGTAGTAAATATGTCAGATGCCCACAACTGATGAGGTGATCATGATAATGATCCCCTCGACTCATTCACCGTGCATTTCTGTATACCAGTGGGGATGCTTCCAAAGGGGCCAGGGTCCTACATAGCCCCATTAGCCTCTGGGTCCCCCCTCTCTTCCTGCTCTGGATTGCATCTGTTTCCTCCACCCCTGGCACAATCGGATTCTCCTTGGTGCTTCCTCTAAGCAACCAAGAGCAGCCAGTAGAAGTACCTATAGTTTCAAGAGAAGGACCTCAGCCCTTGCCTCCATCCAGATTACCACTCCTACACCTCAAGATGGAGATGGCTGTGATCCCTGAACAACACAAGGAGCCACGTTACGGGTTTCACATTATCGGTGACCTGAGAGGTCTCAGAGGTAGGTGTACTGGGAACAGAGGCTAGTTGAGAAGGAGGCCAAGAATGCCCCCAGGTAAAGGTGCTCCTCCTGTCGATTTGGGGAAAAAAGTGTTCCCAGCTTTTTTAAACACTGCATTTTGTGCATATTTTGCTCCTACCCTGTTCCCAAACCTCCCATTCTCTGAGTTCAGTCAGACCCCACCCTAGCCCACCCATTCTCCGGGAATTCCCCGCACACTCAGCCCAGCTGGAGCACTTGCTGCAGCCTCACCCTCCACACATTCCCATCCCCACATATCTGTACCCAAGATGCACAGGTGATGAAAGCCTATTTTATATGATCATTTTGACCCAGGAGGGGTCTGATGTGACCATTTTAAAATACCCTCCACAAAATGACTCAAAACACTTTTTTGCTGTTTAGTCATGAAGTCATGTCCGACTCTTAGAGACCCCATGGACTGTAGCCCGCCAGGCTTCTCTTCCATGGGATTCTCCAGGCAAGAATACTGGAGTGGGTTGCCATTTCCTCCTCCAGGGTATCTTCCTGACACAGGGATCGAACCCACGTCACCTGCATTAGCAGGCAGATACTTTACTGCTGAGCCATCAGGGAAGCAACCCATATAAAATACTATCTTAAAAATTGCAGTCCTTTTTTAAAAAAATTTAAATAGGAAGATTTATTTAAAAAAAATAAACTTCAAAATTAAAAAAATGATTACCCACTATCCAAATTCACTTAGAAAAATTATTTCCATATAAATTTTTTAAAATAATTTTCTACTTTTATTGTATGCCTAAAAAATACTGCAGTCCTAAGTGAATGAAAGGGCTTCCCAGTGGGCGCAGTGATAAAGAATCAGTCTGCCAGTGCGGGAGATGCAAGAGAGGTGTTTGATCCCTGGGTCAGGACGACCCCCTAGAGGAGGAAGTGGCCACCCACTCCAGTGTTCTTGCCTAAAGAATTATATGAACAGAGGAGCCTGGTGGCTATAGTCCCAGAGGTGGCAAACAGTTGGACATGACTGAGCATGTGCATGCATACATGCAAGTGACAGGAAACCAAAAACGGGGAGGGTGCGGGTTCATAGGGAGAAGCACGTGGTATCTGTTAAGCCCATTACTCAGTGACAACATAAAAAAACCTAAACATTTAATAATGTCTGTTCCAGCTACCTAAAAATACACGTCACACTAACATAGCTGCTTTAAGATTGCCATGTCAAGATGACACAAGTTTTCTCACACTGCTTCCTCCATTTTCCCACTGCCAGTGTCAGTTAGGAATGTCTTATGGTGTAATTAGAAGCAACTAACAGAGCTTAAGCAGGAGAGACATTTGTGACCTTACATCACAAGAAGTCTGCAAGTAGAGATTTCTGGTATTGACTGAGGTGCTCAACCAAGGTGACCAGGACCCAGCCTCTGTCCATGTTTCTTCTACCATCCTCAGCATGCTGGCTACCAGTCCTCACGCTCATCACCTCATGGTCACAAGATGGCTGCCATAGTTCCACACATCATATCCTCATGCACGGCAGGAATAAAGTGAAAAGGGCAGTAGTTAAGAGGTTGTTACAACTGAATTAAGAACTGAACAATAACCAACCTAGTGGTAGCTGAGACGAAAGGCAACAAATTTGAGACATGTTTAGAAGGTAAAATTGACACGACCATGGTGGCAATGATGAGGAAGATGGACAGAGGTTTCTAGTTTGGGTGACTAGGTAGGTGATGGTGGTGGTGACTTCAATGGAAGCAAAGGGTACAGAAAAAACAGATGTGGTATAAGAGAAAAATAATGACCTTGGTTTTTTTTTTTTTTTTTTTTTAGTTTGAGGTACTCTAGGGTCATCAAGGTTATATAGATATTTTATAGGAAACTTAAAATTGCATCCATGGCTCAGAAAAGATGTAACATTAAGTATGTAATTAAGGTATGTCACACAGGTGATGCTGAAACCACGGAGAGTGTGTAGAAAGGAGGTGGAGGGGAGATGATGGAGCCACTGAACTCTGAAGAATGGTGGAGAACTACAGGACACCCAAAAGCATGGTGTTAAGGAGAACGTCTAAGGGAGCACAGAGCATCAAAGAGCAGGCAGGGATCTGCACTGTCCAGTGATCTAGAAATCAAGAAGCACCAGGGATATGAAATATATCCACTGTTTCTGGCAATGAGATAATTGATGACCTCACTGAAAGCAGATTATGGGAGGGAGGCCCTGATTGTACTTTATCTGGTTTGAAGAGCCTTAGGAAATTAGGAAGTGGAGAAAATTCCCTCAGGAAACATGTTGTGAGGTGTGGCCATATGACTCATTCTGACCCAGGAGTGAGAAGATTGGTCTTATTGGGGGCCTGGAGACGAGATTTTCCTCTCTGTAAAAGGTAACAGTGAGGACAGCCTGCAATTCCTGCTATGTTTTTCTGTGTGAATATGTGATGGCTGGATCTGGAGTAGCGATCTTGTGGCCAGGAGGGGAGACATCATTAATACACTGAGGCTTAGCACAGCAGTAGGATGGGATGAGCTTGGCCTTTGGCCTTCACTGAGCTGATAAACTATCCCTGCAGCCACCTACCTCTCAACTTCTTTCAGTTCAGTTCAGTTCACTCAGTCGTGTCCGACTCTGCGACCCCTTGAATCGCAGCATGCCAGGCCTCCCTGTCCATCACCAACTCCCGGAGTTTACTCAAACTCATACCCATCAAGTTGGTGATGCCATCTCATCCTCTGTCGTCCCCTTCTCCTCCTGCCCCCCATCCCTCCCAGCATCAGGATATTTTCCAATGAGTCAACTCTTCGCATGAGGTGGCCAAAGTATTGGAGTTTCAGCTTCAACATCAGTCCTTCCAGTGAACACCCAGGACTGATCTCCTTCAGGATGGACTGGTTGGATCTCCTTGCAGTCCAAGGGACTCTTAAGAGTCTTCTCCAACACCACAGTTCAAAAGCATCAATTCTTCAGCTCTCAGCTTTCTTCACAGTCCAAGTCTCACATCCATTACATGACCACTGGAAAAACCATAGCCTTGACTAGATGGACCTTTGTTGACAAAGTAATGTCTCTGCTTTTTAATATGCTGTCTAGGTTGGTCATAACTTTCCTTCCAAGGAGTAAGCATCTTTTAATTTCATGGCTGCAATCACCATCTGCAGTGATTTTGGAGCCCAAAAAATTAAAATCTGACACTGTTTCCACTGTTTACCCATCTATTTCCCATAAAGTGATGGGACCAGATGCCATGATCTTAGTTTTCTGAACGTTGAGCTTTAAGCCAGCATTTTCACTCTTTTCTTTCACTTTCATCAAGAGGCTTTTTAGTTCCTCTTCACTCTCTGCCATAAGGGTGGTGTCATCTGCATATCTGAGGTTATTGATATTTCTCCCAGCTATCTTGATTCCACCTTGTGCTTCTTCCAGCCCAGCGTTTCTCATGATGTACTCTGCATGTAAGTTAAATAAGCAGGGTGACAATATACAGCCTTGACGTGCTCCTTTTCCTATTTGGAACCAGTCTGTTGCTCCATGTCCAGTTCTAACTGTTGCTTCCCGACCTGCATATAGGTTTCTCAAGAGGCAGGTCAGGTGGTCTGGTATTCCCATCTCTTTCAGAATTTTCTACAGTTTTTTGTGATCCACAAATCCTTGTTGCTTAAGCCACTTTTATTCTGCTTATAACTGGTATGTTGAACACACTGTTCATGAGATATAATAAAAAATGAACTCTATTATTGCTTCCCACCATCTTTGGAAACTAGAAGACCTGGGTTTGACCCCTGGGTCAGAATAATACCCTGGAGGAGGAAATGGCAATTCACTCCAGTATTCTTGCCTGGAGAATCCCTGGTAGGCTACAGTCCATCAAGACTGAGCAGCTAAGCGCCGCCCCCCACCCCCCCCACCCCGCCCCCGACACAAGAAACTATGCATTGGGGATAATATCTCCCTACCCCTAGAATAAGGCTATGGCAGACCCATTACTTTTGTCCTCACACTTAGGTAAAATTATAAATTCTCCTCCAACAGCACACATGGTTGCAATTTTGTAATTAAAATGGTCCAAGACTAATAAACACCCTGAACCTAATTTTGGATCAAATCTAACCTCATCAGGCCTGGGTTAGGCTCAAAGCCCAAGGTGAAAAGAGCCACAAGGCTGGATTTTTTGTCCACTTCATGCTCCTCCTCCTTCCCCTGGAGCTTACCTCTCACCTGTCTGCTAGGGTGCATTTGACCCTTTAGGTCAGGGTCAGGGTACAGGGTCATGAATACACAAGTCATGCGGGGGGATCTTCCTTGAACAAGTCCTGTTAGAAGCTGGCTGTAGCTCTACAGTCTTAGCAGAGGTGAAGCTGACTTTCTCAAGGGTGCTGCTGTGGGCTCTTAGAAGATTCCCATCCTTGGGAATCATCATTCCTTGCAGCTCCCGTGACTTGAGGGGATGCAAAAGGTGATGCCAAAGAATGTACAAACTACTGCAGAATTGCACTCATCTCACACGCTAGCAAAGTAATGCTCAAAATTCTCCAAACCAGGCTTCAACAGTACGTGAACTGTGAACTTCCAGATGTTCAAGCTGGATTTAGAAAAGGCAGAGGAACCAGAGATCAAATTGACAACACTCATTGGATCACAGAAAAAGCAAGAGAATTCCAGAAAAACATCTACTTTTGCTTCACTGACTAGGCTAAAGCCTTTGACTGTGTGGCTCACAACAAACTGTGGAAAATTCTGAAAGAGGTGAGAATACCAGACCACCTGACCTGCCTCCTGAGAAATCTGTATGCAGGTCAAGAAGCAACAGTTAGAACCAGACATGGAACAACAGACTGGTTCCAAATTGGGAAGGGAGTACATCAAGGTTGTATAGTGTCACCCTGCTTATTTAACTTATATGTAGAGTATATCATGCGAAATGCCGGGCTGGATGAAGCACAAGCTGGAATCAAGATTGCCAGGAGAAATATCAATAACCTCAGATATGCAGATACCACCCATATGGCAGAAAGCAAAGAGGAACTAAAGAGCCTTTTGATGAAAGTGAAAGAGGAGAGTGAAAAAGCTGGCTTAAAACTCAATCTTCAAAAAACTAAGATCATGGCATCCAGTCCCACCACTTCATAGCAAATAGATGGGGAAACAATGGAAACAATTTTCTTGGGCTCCAAAATCACTGCAGGTGGTAACTGCAGCCTTGAAATTAAAAGAGCTTGCTCCTTGGAAGAAGAGCTATGACCAACCTAGATGGCACATTAAAAAGGAGAGACATTACGGCTCAGCTGGTAAATAATCTGCCTGCAATGTGGGAGACCTGGGTTTGATCCCTGGGTTGGGAAGATCCCCTGGAGAAGGGAAAGGCCACCCACTCCAGTATTCTGGCCTGGAGAATTTCATGGACTGTACAGTCCATGGGGTTGCAAAGAGTCGGAAATGACTGAGCGACTTTCACTTCACTCCACGTTATTTTGCAGACAAAGGTTTGTATAGTCAAAGCTATCGTTTTTCCAGTAGTCATGTATGGATAGAGAACTGGACCATAAAGAAGGCTGAGTGTCAAAGAACTGATGCTTTTGAACTGTGGTGTTGGAGAAGACTCTCAAGAGTCCCTTGGACTACAAGGAGATCCAACCAGTCATTCCTAATGGAAATCAATCCTATATATTCATTGGAAGGACTGATGCTGAAGCTGAAGCTCCAATACTTTGGCCACCTGATTTGAAGAACTGACTCATTGGAAAAGACCCTGATACTGGGAAAGATTGAAGGTAGGAGAAGAAGTGGACGACAGAGGATGAGGTGGTTGGATGGCATCACTGACTCGAAGGACATGAGTTTGAGCAAGCTCCGGGAGTTGGTGATGGACAGGGAAGCCTGGCATGCTGCAGTCCATGGGGTCACAAAGAGTCGGACCTGACTGAGTGACTGGACTGAACCTGTCCTGGGGGCTCCTTCCTCAGCCGGAGGAAGGTTGTGCCCACCTCCAGCTTCCTCTGCTGTGCTGCCCCCCTGGCCCACCCACTGGCCCAACCAAACTCATACCATGCAGATGTCTCTCCTTCGTGGCCCATGGGAAACCGGGCATCCCTGTGGCTGAAGCTGACACAGCCCATGTCTCCCGGGTGGCCACAGGCCACTCACTGTCTCACCTGTCGATCGAAACTCTCTTGGGGACCTGCTCTCAGGTGAGGGCAGTAGAACCCTTGCCCCAGGCCTTCTGAGTGCCTGAAATCTGAAGAAAGAAATAATTCACAAATATTCTCCTTCTCGGACTTCTCTGGTGGCTCAGACAGTAAAGAATCTGCCCGCAGTGAGGGAGACCCTGGTTCGATCCCTGGGTCAGGAAGGTCCCCTGGAGAAGGGAATGGCTACCCACTCCAGTATTTTTGCCTGGGAAACCCCATAGACAGAGGAACCTGGCGGGCTACAGTCCATAAGGTCGCAAGAGTCAGATACAGCAGAGCAACTAACACTTTCACTTTTCTTTCTTCCCTCTGTCTCAATCCTTTTCTGTTCTCGAATCAGTGAGAGGCTCCTGATGACCTCCTTTGGAAGTTCTACATGAACGACCTGGCTTTAGAATTTCATCTTTTATATTCTGGTGGTTTCCTCAAAACTTTGGTTTAGCCACCCAACCCTGAAACGCTTTTACTGAGAAAAATAAACCCCTATTGTTTCAGTTCAGTAGTCTGTCACCAGGCATGCAAAGTAGCTCAACCACTTCAGCTGGCTCAGGGCTCTCCTGGCACAATAAAGTCCAAGTCGGTGATTTATAATAGTGAAAAATCAGAAACATCCAACCACAGGAGACTCAACAAATGAAACATGCATTATGATGGAAAATTATACAGCCTTTTAAAATGGTACTTGGGAGGAATCGAAATATAGGAACATAGAAAAATGTTCATATTTTGTTAAGTTATAGAAGAAGACTGACTTCCCTGGTGGCTTAGACAGGAAAGCATCTGTCTACAATGCGGGAGACCTGCGTTCAATCCCTGGGTTGGGAAGATCTCCTAGAGAAGGAAATGGCAACCCACTCCAGTATTCTTGCCTGGAGAATCCCATGGACGGAGAAGCCTGGTAGGCTACAGTCCACAGGGTCGCAAAGAGTTGGACACGACTGAGCAACTTCACTTCACTTCATAGAGGAAAAAGACTAACAGGAAATATGTCAGAAAGATCAAAGTCCAGTTTGGTTGAAAAATATCAGATGCACATTATAAATGCATAGAAAACAGCTGGGTGAATACACAAGACACAGAGGTGTCAGCATCTGCCTCTGGGGAGGGTCCTGAGGATGACAGAGGAGGGGGCAGTATGATTTCTGAAGATATCAATCAGATGCATATATTGCATTTTCAACTAAAAAACTGATAGTGTTGTTTTTCCTTTTTTAAGTTTGATACTTTAGAGGGTAAAGGATAATAATAGTTTTCTCTGAATGGAAGATTTAATAGAGATTTTAAAAATCTTTTTCTTTGTTTCTCCTGTATTTCCAAATTATCACGTGTTACTAAAATAAACAGGAAAGGGGTCTTCTCTTGCCATCCAGTGGCTAAGACTCCATGCTCTCCATGTTCCCAATGCACGGGGCCTGGGATCAATCCCTGGTGTAGGAACAAGATCCCATATGCCGCAACTAAGATCTAGCAGACACAAATAAATATTTAAAACAGAAAGAAAATAATCAGGCAAAAAAAAGCCACACACCCACAGAAAAATGCCCTCTTTCTCTGTTGGCTGCCTTTCCCTCCCTGAATGGTTTTAAAACCACAAGTAATAAGTGGGCACAGATGGTTGGGCTCTATGGCGGGGAGTGGATGGCCTCGAGCAGGGTGGCAGAGATCAAGCAGGGGGATGGGACTCGGTGGGGGGAGCCTGGGGGAGGGGGTGAGGAGGGTTTCCTGGGTGTCAGAGTTGGGGCAGTGGGGGAGGGCGTCCATGCACTGAGACGATCCCGCCAGGGTGACGGAGATTGCAGTAGGGTGAGGAGGGCCACTCGGCAGGGAGGCGGCCTGGTGCTGAGTGTCAGCACCCGAAACCCACCCATGCCGGGGAGAGGCAGGCAGCTAGAGAGGGAGTTGGCTGCACATGGAAGTCGGGCAAATGAGGAAGAACATTAGAGACAATGGAAGGCAGTGTTTCCCTGTTGGAGAGGGGGTGCAGATACCGAAAGGAAGACAATTTGAATGAATTTGTGGGGTTAGACAGGAGTCAGAAGTATTGGTGTGCACTCATGATTTTCAACTTATAGCATCCGTGTGTGTGTATGTGTGTGCTCAGTCGCTTCTACCTCTTTGCGACCCCATGGACTGTAGCCCACCAGGCTCCTCTATCCATGGAATTTTCCAGGCAAGAATACTGGAGTGGGTTGCTATTTTCTACTCCAGGGAATCTTCCCATCTCAGGGATCTAACACACATCTCCTGTGTCTCCTGCATTGGCAGGCAGATTCTTTACCACTGAGCCACCTGGGAAGCCTTTTCAACATACAGAGAGATGCAAAATAAGCAGAGATCTAAATATATATCTATATGAATATATGTGTAAGCAAATATATATGCTGTCTAAGCTCAGTCTGCTATAATAAAATATCATAAACTGAGTAGCTTAAACAATAAGTTTTTTTCTTTTCCATAGTTCCAGAAACTAGCAAGTCCAAGATCAAGGGTGCAGATTTGACTCCCAGTGAGGTCCCTCTTCCTGACTTGTACTAGGATGGCCACCTCCTCACTGTGTTTTCACCTGGCCTTTCCTCAGTGCACACTGCTCCTCTGCTTATAAAGCCTCTAATCCCATCGTGAGGAAACCACTCTAATGACCTCATCTAACCCTAATCACCTCCCAAAGGCCCCATCTCCAAATACCATCACATCGGGTTACAGCTTCAACATATGAATTTGGGGGACACACAACATTCGGTCCATGGCAGGTATATACACAGGTGTATATATCTCATTCCATATTATGAGCACATGCCCATACACAAACACTGCATCTATTCCCGACCTCTGTCCACTCAGAGGGCCGGGGAGTGAAGACACCCCAATATCAGAGAGCAAAGCTAGCACCTAGATCTTGGCTTTTAAATACTCTTTTCCATTGAAAGGGACCTGGATTCCTTGCCAAAACAGCCAGTTCCAGGTCTGGGATGAGGAAGGCACAAGATGAACCTGGAACATCTTGAGCCCAAACGCAAAGAGTGCTCAAAGAATTGTGAGGATACGTCAAAGGGACACAAAAGACTGCTCGAATGAGTTCCAAATGGTCAAGCAGGGAACAACACATCCTTAAGATGAATAATTGTCATCATGAATTGTAACCTTTGAATAAAAGAAAAAGCCATTAACCCCTACTGACAGAAGCAAATCAAAGAATACATTGAAAGTTTTCAGAGAAAACAGGAGGCGCAAAGTAACTTCCCCTAAAATACTTGTTAATTGCCAAGAGGAAAAAATATTTTTATAGTGGTGGAGCCTGGCAGACACCACCTTAATCGAGTGTTCAAAGCAAAAGCATCCGTAATGAGACACAACAAAACCGCAGCCCATCTGATAGGATGCAGTGAGAACACAGCGTCACTTCTGCGATATTCCTGCCAAAGATGGATATACTAAATCTAATCACGAGGAAACACCAGCTTGGGGGACATAATACAAACAACGGTAATCTTCAAATGCGCCAAGATCAGGAAAGTCAGGGAAAGATTAAGGAACTGTTTCAGACAGAAGGAGACAAAAAAAAGAGAACTAAATGCAGCTCATACTTCTGAACTGGATCCTCTGGTTGCAAAGGACAATACCAGGACAACTGGCGAAATGTGAATGGGGTCTGAGGATTGGATGCCAGTAACACTTCTATTTAATTTCCTGATTTTGATGGTTGTAGGTGGTGATGGAGGAGAATGTCCTTATTTTCAGGAATCACATAGTAAAGTCTGAGTAGGTGACTGGATTGCACTCCCAAATAGTTCAGGAAAAATAAAATTCTTTGTACTAAACCTCCAACTTTTCTCCAAATTAGTGATCATTTCAATTTTTTTTTAAACCAATAAATTCAATTTACATATATGAGTTCAGTTCAGTTCAGTCGCTCAGTCGTGTCCAACTCTTTGCGACCCCATGAATTGCAGCATGCCAGGCCTCCCTGTCCATCACAAACTCCCGAAGTTTACTCAAACTCATGCCCATTGAGTCGGTGATGCCATCCAGCCATCTCATCCTCTGTCGTCCCCTTCTCCTCTTGCCCCCAATCCCTCCCAGCATCAGGGTCTTTTCCAATGAATCAACTCTTCGCATGAGGTGGCCAAAGTATTGGAGTTTCAGCTTCAGCATCAGTCCTTCCAATGAACACCCAGGACTGATCTCCTTTAGGATGGACTGGTTGGATCTCCTTGCAGTCCAAGGGACTCTCAAGAGTCTTCTCCAACACCACAGTTCAAAAGCATCAATTTTTCGGCAACATCCCTAAATACAGAATAGGGCTTCCCTGGTGGCTCAGCAGTAAAGAATCCGCCTGCAATGCAGGAGACATGGGTTTGTTCCTTGGATCAGGAAGATCCCCTGGAGGAGGAAATGGCAACCCACTCCAGTTTCTTGCCTGGAGGATCCTATAGACAAAGGAGCCTGGTGGGCTACAGTCGACGGAGTCACGAAAGAATCGGACATGACTTAGTGACTGAACAACAGTGACGACAAAAGACAGAATAGGTATGTTGTATACTGCATGTCTACTTTATTTGTGCACTAACAGAGCATAAGCAGACACATGTATAAACACACAGCACGGGGACCTAAGAGCAGACAGAGACCTCCCTATGCTGAGTCAGGGGTTGCAGCCCCTGGAGACCCAGAGAGGTTCTGGAGAGATGGGCCAGCCTCTGACGGCTTCCTGACTGCAGCTGGAGGCTGGGCCCCTCCCTAGAATATCTAGCTCTCCTCCCACCCTCTGTCAATTCTGAGAGAACAGCTTCCAAACATCCTAGAAGATTCAGAAATCAGAAATTCACAACTGCTGACCTCAGAAATCATTGAAATCCCAAGCACTCTTCTATTTGAGGATCCCCGGGGCATGTCCCAGACAGCCTCATACCCCTGATGGTGGCACCCATCATGACCTGAGGGTTCGGAGTCAAACAGAGGAGGTTCTATGCTCAAGCTTCCCTGAGTCTGTGCCTCTGTCACTCCACACATAAGATAAGAATGTGGGGGGGCTTCCCTGGTGGCCCAGTGTTTGGGACTTTGTCTTCCAATACAGGGAGGGACGGGTGCAAGTTTGATCCCTGGATGGGTAACTAAGATCCCACGTCTTGCAGCCAAGAGGTCAAAATGTAAAATAGAAGCAATGTTGTAACAAATTCAATAAAAGACTTTAAAGATGGTCCACATGAAAAAATTCTTAAAAAGACAAGAAGAGGGCTGTGGTGGGGCTGAGGTAACATAATCCACAGGCCCCACGCCCTGCACCGGGGACATGACAAGCTCAGTGAACAGGAACTCTTTTCCTTTATCAGCTAAACATTCATGTTTCCTTTCCTGGACTCCAGAAATGTGGTCACCACTTCAATAAAAGCTAGAAGTACCAAAAGCCAGTTGGGCTGGGCTCGGATGTGTGCTCTATTTTTAGCCACGTGAACTTGGGACCCCAGGGAGGTTTTATGAGCCCTGCTTTATGGCTCCAGGCTTCCTTCTGGCACCAGAGAGAGTGAGGTTACTGGGTGAGGTGACAGATCAGGGAAAGTCAAGGTGAAGGGAAGCTTTTCAGAAGCCACACTGTCCCAGTTAAAGACCCTCATCCCTTGGCAAAGTGGGGGATTTCTGGGAGGAAGTTTATGCAGACCGTATTTTCCATACTCAGTAATATGTTGTTGTTTAGTCGCTAAGACGTATCTTGACTCTTTGTAACCCCATGGACTACAGCCCACCAGGCTCCTCTGTCCATGGGATTTCCCAGGTAAGAATACTGGAGTGGGTTGCCATTCCCTTCTCCAAGGGACCTTCCCGACCCAGGGATCAAACCCACATCTCCTGCATTGCCAGGCAGACCCTTTATAACTGAGTCACCTGGGAAGCCCCAAAAATATGTTTTGAACACCAATTGTCTAAGAATGGTAGATAAAGAAGAAAGGAAACAACCAATGAGGGCAAGATGCTTCAGCCAAGAGGGAGCATCACAGTGGCAAATGATGTAGAAATTAAGTGAAGACACAAGCTGCAAAGTAGGCACAAGATAAGCAAAGGGGTCACTGGTGAACCCACTGAGAGAAGTTGTCCATTAGTTTGGGGGCTGATACTAGTTTTTGGTGGATTAAGAAGTCAGTGGAGAGCAGAGTGGAGATTATTCCTTTAAGACACATGGTGAAGGGATGAGAAGGAGTAGTGAGTGGAACAAAGGCAGGATGCAAAAAAAGTGGGTTCAGGATATTAGCGGTGTGGATGGTGGTGTAGGCTGAAGTGAATCCATGGAAAAGCAGGCATGGATGGCACCAGACTTGATGATAGAGGAGCAAAGTCTCAGGAGAGGCAGGGCGGGGAGAAGTGGGCACAGGTGGGCAGGTCATTATGGATGGAGGGCAGAGCAAAGCAGGGAAGAAGAGAGAACCACCGAGCAAGTCTAGGCCTGATGAGTAGGGGTCCGGGGGCTCTGGGGAGGGAGATCTACTGGGGAAGGGAGTGTCTTCCTTGGCACTGGCTGCAGTCGGGCACACCGTGGCCCCAGATGGTGAGGATGCTCCTGGCATCCCTGCCCCAGGGTTCCAGGGAAGCAGTCTCATCAGCTGCACCCCTGGATGCAGGTGTGGGGAGCAGCTGGCCTGACTCGGGGTTGTGCCCAAGCAGGGTAACATGGGCAAGAGCCCGGGGTGAGAGCACAGAGGCTGCCAGTGAGAAGCCCCTCAGGGATGTGAGGGAGCCAGTGGGGAGCTCTGTGCACGCTCTGAGCCCAGCATCCCGCAGAGGGGTTACTCACTGCTGACTCAGACCCAGGTGCTCATTTGCATGTTATTCATTTCAAGCCAAAAAAAGGGAAAAAAAAAGAAAAAAGAGCAGGAATACTAAGCGCATCTTATTCCCCCTTCCAAAAGAGCCACCCTAGATCTTCCCAGTACTCCTGCGGTTGTGCTCAGTCTCTCTGACCTAGAAATCTTTCCACCTTGGAGGGCTCCCCTCAGTCATGCCCACACAGCTGTCTGTGAAATTTGGAAACTTCATTTCCTCTCCAAGAACACCAAGGTAAGTTTTCATTTTAAGTTAAATGCTCAGAGCATGGCCCTTACTGCTGCCAAACATTCTAGTTGTATCATTGTCTCCTCCCACTACGACATCACCTCCATCAGGAGAGGGGCGTTGTTTCCTATCCCTGTTCCTAGAACAGTGCCTGACACATAGTAGGTGCTCAATAAACACATTCAACGACTGAAGGCCCTTTTCCAGGCACTTGAACTACACCTCACCACCCTGGGCATGTTCCAGTTGAGGACTGGGAGATTCAGAGAGGCCAAATGTTTTCCCCAGGTTATCCAGATTGCAGGTACAAAAAAAGTCCTGAGTTTCAGGCTGGCCTGCCCACACGTCATGCAGTCATTCAGAAGCTGCTTGATGAGTTTATTGGGCAACCACTCCTATGAAACTGATTCATGCTAACCCAATTCTGATAAGAACATCCCTGACAAGAAAAAGCAAATGTGCTAATTTACATTCAAACATAAACTACCAAGGAGCTGAAATGCTCTGAGCAGCTGGATGGCTCAGTCCAGCCCCAGTAGGACACCTCTTGTGACTAAGGAAGGCAGAGGAACGTCCTCCAGCTTGGCCAGGAGCCAGCTCTGGGGACTGGACACCAGGAGCCCCACTGGGCTGACTGGTCAGGATCCTGCCTCCAGGAGGACCAGTGACACACGGCTCCCTGCTCTTCCCACTTGCCAGGAGAGCCAGCCTCCAGCCTCCTTGGGTCCTCCCAGGTTCTCATTTGGGGAGAAATGCTTGTTGAATAATGAGTGGACCTTCCCCCTTCCAATTCCATCTATGGTTTTCATCGACTCTTCAGTGACTGCTTCTTGTTCATAAGGGGAAACCCTACATGCACCAGGAAGTCATACTGTTTAACAACTCTGACCCCAGTGTCTAGGGAAGCCCGTCTCTGTGAATCCAGGCCTCCATTTGGGTTCCTGCCAGTGTGAGCCACTGAGGGCGTTTATGTCCTGCCTATGGTTTGAATTTTGGGGATCTCTCTTATAATTCTCTGTTCCCTGCAGCTAAAAGGGCATGGGCTTCAAACCACAGGGGAGTATGAGACGGAAGAACAACCAAAACGACTTCAGAGGGACTTCCCTGGCGGTCCAGTGGCTGAGACATCACACTCCCAATGCAGGGGACCGGGGGTCGATCCCTGGTTGGGGAACTAGATCCCACATGCCGCAAGGAAAGATCTCGCATACCGCAGCGAAGATCGAAGAGCCAGTGTGCCACAACTAAGACCCAGTCCAGCTAAATAAATAGATAAATAAATAAAGTATTTATGTACTAATAGGAAATGATCTTTAAAATATTATATTTAAATAAAATCACTTTGGGGAGCGACCAGTGGAAGTTTGGAAAGCAAACTTATAATGTGGGTGGTTGAGAATCAGAGAAGAATCTAGGCCTTTCCAAAAAGGGATTCTTTGGCAAATGGAGTCCCTTAACTGTTAGTGGAAACCAAGGCATGACTTTGCTTCTTTTCTACTACTTAGTAGTTATATTCAAGCAGAACATTAAAAAAAAAACAAACCCAATTCCCAGTACCTGGGCCAGAGCAATGTAACCACCACCAACACAGCTGTTTACACGGCTGACACTTGTTCCTGTCAGCTGCTTTAGTCCAGTTGAAGGCCTGGCAGGGGAGAAATTCTGGCTGGCTTAGCAAGGAGAGGAATCTGAGGGTAGCCATCACAGATGGTGGGTAGCAGGTGCTAACAGGGCACAGGGCAGAAGCCAAAAGGGACCTCACCGTCTCAAAGTTGAGCAAAAAAGCTGATAAATATGCGGCCCAGCCAACTGCCAATTATACAGCCCATGAAGCTCCGGAAGCCAGGGAGGATGTGGAAGTTTCTTTAGCTAACAGCTTTCCATTCTTTTCAGCCACAAATTTGTCAGCCTATGTCTTTTCAAGGAGCAAGTTTATCAGCTTCAGGTAACCATCCTCACCATAGTATGTCCAGAGAGCGAAGGTAAAAATGCACAGTTTGCAGCTGGGCTCCAGGAGGGTCATTCGCCTCGCAGACGCTGGCAGTTTCCAAGTAACTGGACGCCAGTCACTCAGTCCTTCTATTACAGCACAGGGGCTGGTTAGCAGTATAGACTCAGAGTCACACACACACGGGGCCGACTAACAGACCCACCATACCCCACGATAAACTTTAGCCACTGGGAACCTGTTTCCTCATCTGTTAAGCAAGGATAAAGGTGCCTATCTTCTTGAGTGTTGGTACGATTATGTTTGGTAGTGAAAATAAACCATTTGACATATAGCATGTGGTAGTGATGGTTTAGTTACTAAGTCATATCTGACTCTTGCGACCCCATGGACTGAGGCCCACCAGGTTCCTCTGTCCATAGACTTCTTCAGGCAAGAATACTTTAGTGGGTAGCCATTCCCTTCTCTAAGGGATCTTCCCAATCCAGGGATCAAACCCGGGTCTCCTGTATCTCCAGTACTGCAGGAGGATTCCTAATTGCTGAGCCACCAAGGAAGTCCCATCACATAGCATGGTACACTGTAAATGCTCAAAGAACGTCAGCCGTCACTTCACAGCTATGAAAGTCCAGAAGGTGCTGTTCGATATTGTCACAGTCCTGCTGTGTCCCATAAATTCCTCCATCTAAAGGTCATACGTATCAGAAAGTAACTCTGTATGTATGGCAGCAGATGCGATCTTATGGTTGGAAATTAACAAAAGCTATTATTACCAATTGCTATTATGGTCTTAAGCTACTTGGTCAAGTTGTGACTATAGATATTCTCAAGTGTCCATGATAATTTCTTCTATTAGGAGTCCAAGTACAATTCAAAATCAGAAAGCACTGCTTTATTGTGTAGCAATAGCTTTCATTATGAGCTATAATCCAACTAAACACATTGTTCCCCCATCTCTCATTTTAAGGAAATATAGACTTGGTGTTTTCCCTAAAGCAACACTTGGGAATATGCCAGATCAGTCCCAGGCTTAATATAATTATTTTTATTTTCTGTATATACATCTTCAGACATCAAATAACAATGGGTGTACAAAATAACAGTGGGGTGCCCTAAGATTTCCAAGGATTCAGATACGCAAATAAACCAGGGCAGGGGAGGAGCTCTGCATTTACCAAAGTCTCCATCCTCTCAATGTTCTAGTTATCATGTCAGTGCAGGGTGGGTGCTGGAAGGACCAGAGCAGAAGTTGCTCATCATGTCGAGCTGCGTAGAAAGTAGATAAAAAGGCGGGAGAAGGCAAAGGCCAAGAGCGTCCCAGCTCCCTGCTTCACTAGCTGTGACCTTGGGAAGCTTGCATGTATCTGGGCTTCAGTTCCACCCATGTACCTGGGATAACGATGCCCACGGCACAGGACTGGCTCAGGTGAGTTACAGCACTAGCAAAACAAAGTGCTTCGTCAGCACCGAAGCTCCACACAAAAGATAGACGCCGCTAAATTGGCGGCTCCTGCCAGAGATCCGCTTACTCCGGTGCCCACATCCACCCTGGCGACGCCCTTCTTGTCCTGCTCACTCCAGCCCAGGATGGCTCTGCCCGGTCCTCAGCATCCCACCACACCTCCGCCCACAACACCGGGGAACAGCTCCTAGATTTCCAGGTGCTGTGACAAATCACCCTTCTCCCTCCCCCCAGGCTCAAGGAATGGGCACACAGACAACTTTCCGCAGAGCTGAGATTAGTTGAAAAATTGATTTGGGTTGGGGGGGAGGTAGAGGAGACAGGGAGGGATAAAGAGAGGATTTTTAGGGCAGTGAAACTATTCTGTATGGTACTATTAATGTAATTAACGGTGGGTACATGTCATTACACACCTGTCCAAAGCCATAGAATATACAAGACTGAACCCTAATGTAAACTAGGGACTTTGGGTGATAATGATACATCAATGTAGGTTTGTCAAGTGTCACAAATGTACTCCCCAGTGGGGAATGTTGACAGGAGGGGAGGCTGTGCATGTGTGGGAACAGAGGGGTGGATGGACATTTTTATACCTTCCAATCAAACTTTTTGTGAACCTAAAACTGCTCTAAAATAGTCTATTTTTTAAAATGATTATATACACACAAAGAGATCTGCTATTGGGATGGGCTCTGACAAATGTGGATATATAAGAAATCCAGCTATTTAACATCAAAGCCAACATCAAGTGTTTATTTAAAAAGATAACGGCCCCTATTTTGAATGGGGTGAAGATCTATATAGGATTTACAATTTTAGGCTAACAGGAAACTATATGATGCCCCATAAAACAGAAATTCTGCAGCAGACCTCACAATAAACACTTCCAGTTTCTATGCTCAGAGCCACTAACTACTGCCTAAACACATATTAAACAGAGCGCTTTGTTGAAACATTTCTCTAAGGACAAACACAGCACACATGCTTTAAATAAACCAAAGTTGCAATACATAAATCACTCCTAAAACAATCAAGATATGTTACTTTCCAGCTTCTGATAAACAGAGAATTGCATTGACTTTAGAAAATTATAGATCTGCTTTATACCTTCTGGGTTACCACTCTGATTAAATGTACCTTTCTTTTCAGAAAAGTTTCTTAACTACTTTTAATATAAATAGGCCAATTTCATTCTTTTTAGTGATTTACCTTTTTAGATCAACTCTTTCCTTAGCATATGTGCTAAACTTCTTATAACACCTCTCTCCATATAAAGTCCTAAATTTTAAATAATGCCATTCATCCTACCCCCGCCAGTTCCTCAAAATTATTTTAAAAAATGCAAAATCAACTGTTTAATCATACATGTTCATATTATTAGCAAGTATATTTAAGTGTTTTCCTGAACCAACACAACTGTATTTGGATTCAATGCAAAATTGTTCCATCTGACGCAAAATAACTTGGTACTTAAAAAACAAAGAAAAAGGACGTGAATAAGTAGTTGCCTAAGAGAACTAGTTCCTCTCCCTATTACTGAACCCACAATTAAACCTGATACAGTAGAAGACAAGGTGAGAAACATACATAGTGGGGAAATACATAGATGAAAACAAGAGTGACAGCAGGAGAAAGGCTAAAACCACGCAGATGCTCACTGATAGATAAGGAGGGATAATAACAGCATTATGGGCTGTGATGGAAAAGGGAGGAATTTCAGGAGACTTTAATTTAGCAATAGATCACAGCAACCATATAAGCTAAACAACTAACTGTACGTGCTAGAAACTTGGGACTCTACATTCACTGCCCAAAATCAGCAGTGGAATATTTTTATTTCCTGCTTCATTGTTGGTTTCATTTTTTTTTTTTTTTTTGGTGGGGAGGGTGGAACTGAATGGGAGGATGTTTTGTTTTGACTCAATCATACTCAAAATATAAGCTGCAATAACCAACTCAAAACCCACAAGAGAGTATTCTTAGGTTTTTCTTTTGTCCTCAGCAGACTATCATTATCCTGGTGATCATGAAAATAATATGTCACCAAAAAATCCAGCACTAGAACCCAGTGCCAAGTATCTTCAATCACTTAAGTTCACGGAGGGAGCAGGCACTTACCATCCTACAGATGGCTTTCATCTCTAGGTGTGCACACGGCACTGACTGCTAGGGAGAGGTGGGGAAAAGGATTCGTTAACTTAAGCGTAAACTGAATACCCAATTCCAGAATATGTCATAGCAAGATCACAATTTTTATTGCATATTTATAACATTTTATTTAATCTCCTTTGGCAGCAAAAAGCAGCAGCGGCGGGAGAGTTTATTCTTTGAGAGGAGAATAATAAACTGCAGAGAGTAAAAGTCTCCTTGGAGGATACCATCTTATTAAAAAGCTTCATGAACTTTCAACGAGACCTGAAAATAAATACACTGTGTAGGGTGAGCACACCCAAGTGAAAACAAGGTTTTTGAAGTCTAATGAGAATCACTGGAAAGAATTCTTAAAAATAAAAATTCACCGTCAGGTGGAGTGACTTTAGACCCTACCACGTTTCAGAAGAGAGTCAGCTTCGAGCAGCTTCTGTTAACAGCTCCAGGTTGCAGGGGGGCGAATCGTGTTGCTATCTGATTACTTCTCCATCTCTCTCACTGGGGAGGAGAGACACTGATCACATTCTGGGAGCACCAAAGCAAAGGTGCCAGGCTGAGCATCGGAGCGGAGTATGGGGGCATGAGGAGCAGGCTCGAGCCTTCTTGGGTCCTCCCAGAGCTCTTATCTCAAGGGCCAGGGATCAATCTCCTCTCTAAACTACCAGTAGCATCCACACCCACCCCGCCCCCTGGCATGTCCAAAGTGGCCTCAGAAAGGTTCACAGAAATCAAGAGGACACATCCAGGAGGCAGCTTGATTCAAGGGCATAAGTTACATCCAGCCCTTACCCACATGGAGACTGAGGCCCACAGACAACAGGGAACGCTGGCCATGAAAACAGAACCAGATTCCTTCTCTGGATCCAGAAGCTGCCTCCATCTCCTTGACTGGATGGATAGAGACCAGGGGAGAGGCTTGGCAGTGAAAGGGGACAGAGCCATGAGAAGAGGTAGGACTGTAACTCCCTCTTCCCTGAATGCAAGATACTTGAAGCCAAAGATTTCATGAAACAATGTTTATTGTTTTAAATAACTCAAGTCTGGAATTAGATGATAGCCACAGTTGCTTACATGTGACTGGACTAAAACCACTAAACTGTAAACTTAAAAAAAATAAAAGCAAGCAAACTTGAGTTGTATTAAGTCTCACCCACTGGACTTGTACCAGATGTTTGACAGTTCCATTCTCTCACACCATGGCCTATGTCGCTTTTTTAAAGGAGATTTTCCTAAGAGCACGTGTGCATGCAAAGTCGCTTCAGTTGCGTCCGATTCTTTGCAACCCTATGGACCGTAGTCCGCCAGGCTTCTCTGTCCATGGGATTCTCCAGGAAAGAACATTGGGGTGGGTTGCCATGCCCTCCTCCAGGGGTCCTTCCTGACCCACCCAGGGATCAAACCTGCATCTTCTGCGACTCCTGCACTGCAGGCAGATTCTTTTCCGCTGAGCCACCAGGGAAGCCCTATTTGCAAAAATATTGCACTTAAAATTTAAATCCAGGTCATTTGATGCTTTCTGGAAGATAATGTACACTAGTACTCTTCCTTTTGTCTTTAGATAGCAAAACAGCTGGTGGGAGGAGGGGATGAACCAGTTTCCATTAACATCTTCTAGAGCTTCTTTTTTGTGACAAAGAAACAGATTTAAAAGAGTATCATCTGGGCTCAAGAGAGTAAACGACATCCCCCAAATTGGTTAAAGATGTTGACTTCTGCATGCTCTCACCTCGGCAGAAGTGTGACCACTCCATCTACTCCCTTAGAACTTATCCTAAGCAACAGAGGGCAACCTTGGCTCAGACACCGAATCTAATTTATTTTATTCTTGCAGGTCTTTCAGGGTCTGACAAGGACCCTCTCAATCTTCACCCAGGTCACCTGCACCCACTGGTCTAGATGCCACCCCCTTAAACCACATATCCTATTTTCTTCCCTTTTTCCAGTGTTCCCACTTCAGGGCACTTTAGCTTTAGAAACTATGATCCTGTTGTCCTTTCTTGAAGAGAGAAAAAAAAAAAAACTTGAAACGTGAGCAGCCTTTTTTATTTACTGAGTACACGTTGCCAGCCCTCACAGACTGAATAAAACGAATCACAGAAAACAAAACACATCCTGAGAGGGGCTGATCACAGTGAAAATTTGCTGGAACACAAATACAGTGCTTTCCGGACCTCAATTAAAGACACAGTTTGAAGAGGGATTGGGGAGCCTCTCTATATGCCTGGAAGGTGGTGCGTTCGACAGTCAGTGAGGGTGGAATCAGGACTATGGCTCCCTGGGTGTAAGAAGGCAAGACCCATTCATAAATCCTCACGTCTTACCATTTAAAGAGCAATGGAACACTAAGACTTTTGATGGACTAACAGGTGAACTGTAAGATCCCCCCATGACAGAGGGTCATACACAGTTGGCCAGGGTGGACACGGGGCGCACAGTGGACCAACGGTCAGCAGTGGACAGTGGGACAGATCACACGGGACCTACTGCGCTTTCACAGGCCTCACAGGCTCCAGGGTCACAGTCTGAGCTCCTTCCCCTCCCCAAGTCCTACCACGGCTTGCAGGACTCGAGGGGGAATGTAGCCCTAGCAACGGTGAAGCTCACGATTGACAGAGACTTAAGAGAGACAGAAAATCTCTCTTCTTCTGGGTCACTGACTACTCCGAGTGCTTGACAACCAGAGGCTGACCGTGCTGAGCCGGGCAGGTGGCAGGAAACCAGGGCTGATTAAGGCAGTGAGCAAGGTGGGGAGAGCCTGGAAACAGATTCACGGTAACCACGCACAGGGACCCAGCTGGCGAGCGCCACCGAGCGACGATAACTGTAGTTATCTGCAACGCACAGCCCCGGTCCTTGTATTCGTCCATCGGCAAAAATGTTCATTTTAAAATTTGGTAGTATGCACAGAGTTTTCTTTAAAATAAAAACTTGAGAGGATGTGAGGACAGGAACTGGAGACTTCATCTTGGTATTATTATCCTTTCAATGGCACACAGAATGTGGTCCCAGTTTTTACAAAATATCGCAAAGAGAGTCACAGCGAAGAAGGTGCCCAGGATGTGGAAGCGGCTCTTCATCATGGGCGAGATGAACTTGGCGATGGTGGACACGCACACCAGGATGACGGTCATGAAGGCCAGGACGACGTTGATGCACTTGCCCAGCAGGACTTTGGCGTTCACCGTGTCCGTCTGCAGGGCTTGCTGCTCCTGCTGGTGGAGCTCCAGCTTAGAGATGCGAGTCTGGCAGGACTCCAGGGCTTCCTGCGGGCGAGAGGGAGAGCGAGGATCAAACGCTGTTGGGGCAACATGGGAGCGTGAGCCGGGACGTGCATGAGGCCCGCCCCACTCAGGACGCTGCTACTGGGGCAGCTTCACACTGACGCTGATGATAATGGTGGTGATGACAGACAGGTGTCAGACAAGAATCCCAGGGCTCACCTTATCCTGCTATTCATGGATAGAACGAGCATGTATCTACAACCGTGAAATACCATGAATAAGGAATTTATGGGCAGGTATTTTGGTTTTTGGCCGCATTGCACGGCATGTGGGATCTTAGTTCCCCGACCAGGGATCGAACCCATGCCCCCTGCAGTGGTGGCGCAGGGTCTTAACCATTGGATCACCAGGGAAGTCCCACAGTTAGGTATTTTGACTCTGCCCATATTTAGAATAAAGTGCATAAAATACTGGCATCTGGTGGAACCCTCACGGGCAAACCAGAGGAAGGGGTGGGGTCCCGTTCTGTGACAGGGTCTACCTCCAGCGATGGAGGAAGTGGCATCTCCAACCCCTGGTCCTCCCGCCACTGCTCCGAGTCTGCGCACTCGCCGCAGAGCAGAGGAGGACAGCGGGAGAGACAGGACCGTGCTCCGCGGGCTCTCGCGGCTGCTCTCTGAGCGCTGCGTCCCCAGGGCCCGACCTGAGGCCACGCCTTCTCCCGAGGTCTCTGCCTCGCCAGCTTTGATTACTTGTACTCCAAGTACATCTCCAGCCCAGCCCTTGTCTCTTCTGAGACTGAGCTGTGTGTCTACATGAGTCCCTGACATTTCCATCTTTGCTGCTGTTTAGTCGCTAAGTCATGTCTGACTCTTTTGTGACCCCACAGACTGTAGCCCACCAGGCTCCTCTGTCCATGGGATTCTCCAGGCAAGAATACTGGAGTGGGGTGCCATTTCCTTCTCCAGGGGATCTTCCCGACCCAGGGATTGAACCCACGTCTCTTGCATCTCCTGCAATGGCAGGCAGATTCTTCACCTCTGAGCCACCAGGGAGGCCTGACATCTCCATCAGAGTTTCTCAGAAGCACCTCAGATGCAATGTGGCCAGTTCTGTATACATGTCCTCACCATCCTCACTCCTGCCATCAACCCTGTTGCCCTTCCAGTTCCTTTTCTCAGAAAACAGCACTTGGTGAACCAAATTCTCGTATGAGAAGGATGAGGGGCATTTCCTGACACCCTTCTCATGATCCAGCCCCACCCACGCAATGTCTGGTATTTATCCTAACTGGTCTATTTATCTCCCCGCCCACAGTAACCCCCCACCAAAACCACCAGGATCTCTGCCTGCGATAACTTTATACTCATTTCTCTGCACACCCTCTCCATCCTCAACCTCATGAATCCACTATCCACACAGCAGCCCAGGTCATCTCTGAAAGATGTGGATCTGGTATGGCTCTTTCTTGTAGAACCTTTTAAACCTTTAACATGGCCCAGGCCCAGCCACTCTCTCCTGCCAAGCTTACCAGATAAGCCCCCTTCCTCCCCTCATCACTGTGTTCCGGCCGTACTGGCTTTATAAAGTGCTGCAAAGGACCGTGTTCAGGGCCTTTGCACGTGTGCTGTGCCTAAAAGGTTTGCCTCCCCACACACCACCCGCTCCACCTTTCGGGTCCTATGTTGATGGTCACGTCCTGAGGGAAGCATTCCTGGACCCACCAGACTGTCAAGCCCCTCTCCAGGCCTCCTCCCCAACCGGGGGACCATACCTACACTGCACTGTTACCTCCAGCAGGAGGCACAAGCTGGCCGCATGCTCCAGAGACTGAAGGCCAGTAAGGGGATACGAGGCTTGAAAAAGAGAAGAAACATACACCTCCCAGGAGAAAAAGACCTAAGTGGAGGCAGTACAATGACCTAGTTTAGTTCACCAGCCTATATTCTAACTCATTTCCCGATATATGTTTGCTCAATTAAAATCCAGTCATGTTTTCAGATTTTAAACAAGCATAATGGCGCCAACATTGATTTACTTTCCTTCTTCTGAACATACTCTATGGGCCAAGGGTTCTCTGTTACTATAGTAACTTTCATCACACAGGCTACCGACAAAGAAGGTAAAACTTCTTCAGATCTTCACATTCTAAATAGCGCTGACTTTCTACAGCAACAGGCAAGGTCCCTCCGAATCATGTATTCTTTTAAAACGCTTAGGTCCACAGAGAGCATCCTCTGTTTTAGGCATGGCATGGAAGTGGTAATGGAACGGGACAAAAGATGACCATTTTAGGTAAATGCATTCATCTGTGATTGGGGAGATGATTTACATATGCAGAGTAGGCTGATTGTAGAATTGCCTTAGAACTTCTGTCAAATTTTTAACCAAAAGAAAAATTCAAGAAAATTAAGCCGTCAACTGTTAAGGAATTTTGGTCATAGCAGCCACTAAGAAATTAAGTACTGGGCCAAAGTAAGTACTAAATTTATTGGAGATAAGGACAAAGGACAGGATTACCTTTAAACTTTCTTTTTCGAATTCAGGGTTAAAAAAAACTCACTTGCTCTTTAAAACAACAATAAAACCTTTGTATCCTTATAGGCAACAGTTCCCCTCATCTACACTACTCCATCACCTTGTATAGCCCTGCCTATAAGCACAAAAAAACAAGAAAGAGGAAGGTGAGCAGGCCCAGTCACCAAAGCCCCAAGAAATACAGCTACTCATACATACTAAATATGAAACTGACCAGCATCTATTTTTCTGTCTGATGTGTCAGGTAAAGATTTAAGTGTTTCATGTCTCTTATCCCATTTAATCCTTCTGACAGACTTGAGGTAGAGCTCGTTAATATTTCCATTTTACAGATGAGGAAGCTGAGGCATAGCGCTGACTTGAGCAGGGTCACAGTAAGAGACAGAGGAAAGATTCTAAAAAGAAAGGCCCTCCGGTCACTCACACGGACATCCCCTTTGCACTTCTGAGCTACAGGTAAAACTAGAAAATGGTAAAATGAAATCTTCTGAATTTTTAAGCTCTCTCTGAAGTTCGCCACCCCCCCCCCTTATCTTACCCCTTCCATCTCTAAAGTATATTTCTTTAAAAAAGGAATAACGATATAAACCCAAACAATCCCCTAAATAAGCTAACCATATATAATGTTTAGATATAAGCCAGTGGAATCCCAGATGTAGCTAAACAGCATGCTTTAATAAAACGAATGTGCTATTTGCTTGGCAACATGTCACATTTAAGCAGGTTCACATCTTTCACACCAGTCAGCAGTGAAGTTCAGTCTCCTAGCCCAGAGCAGAAATCCGCTTGGTGTCTTCTGCACCAAGGTCCTCAGAGGCAAACAAGCCTGATGCTTTCTTTGGCTCTCAGCATCGTCCAAGCAGACAACTGGAATTAGCACAGGCTCAGCTCTTGACAGGAAGGAACAAAACATGGGCAGCTGAAACTCCGGCTCACACACTGTGGGAGAAATCTCTGTGTCTCAGCCCCTTGTAAAGTTGGGTTGGAGAAGATAACCACGCCTACAAAGAACATTTGTAAAACTGAAGCTGAGCATGACTTGGATAGCACTCTTTTTTTGTTTCCTTTTTTTAAAAAAGGCAATCTATGCGAATGTAAATCACTGCAGCCACTATGGAAAACAGTATAGAGGCTCCTCAAAAAATTACAAATAGAACTACCATGTGATCCACAAATCCCACTTCTGGGTACATACCGGAAGGACATGACACTAGCATCTAGAAGAGAAATTCACACCTTCACATTTATTACAGCATTACTGACAATAGCCCAGACATGGAAACAACCCAAGTGGCCACTGATGGATCAATAAAGAAGATGTGGTACACACACACACAGGCATACTATGCAGCCATAAGAAACAAGGAGACGATGACATTTGCAACATGGATGGACCTAAAGGGTATTAACGCTAAGTGAAATGAGTCAGACAGACAACAAATACCGCAGAATCTAAAAGGGGAAAGGAGGTGAAATGGGTGAGGAGTTTCAAAAGCACAAACTTTCAGTTATAAGATAAATGAGCCCTGCAGATGTAATGTACAGCTTGCTCACTATAGTTAACAAGGGTGTATTGCGTATTTGAAATATTTGCTGAGAGCAGACCTTCAAAGTTCTCATCACAAGAGAACAAATTTGTAACTATGTGAGGTGACGAATGTTAACTCAATTTATTGTGGTGATATTTTTGCAATAGGTACACATATGAAATCATTATATTGTATACTTTAATACAGTTGTATGAAAATTGTGTCTGAATAAAAACTGGGGGGAAAAGAAGACCTTCTGGAACCCCCAAAAAGGAGCTCAAGAAGCCTAGGGCTGCTTCACTACAGCATTGTTGTTCAGTTGCTCAGTCGCGTCCGGCTCTTTTGCGATCCTGTGGACTGTAACCCATCAGGCTCCTCTGTCCATGGCATTTCCCAGGCAAGAATATTGGAGTGGGTTGCCATTCCTCCTCCAGGGGATCTTCCTGACCCAGGGATCAAACCGAGGTCTCCTGCATTGCAGGTGGATTCTTTACCATCTGAGCCACCAGGGAAGCACCATGAGAGCATCAGTATCACATTATCACTAGAACATGCCTTTGTTTATACTGATCCATTTTCCTCCATCCACTGGGATCCCACCCACCCCTTCAAAACCCACCTTCTCCAGGACTTCTATTCAGATTCATTACTCAAGGACTATTTGTAAGACCTTGAACAAGGTCTCTGCGCCTTGGTCTCTACATCTGAGAAATGCGGAGAGGAATAGGAGCTATCACAAACAGAAACAAATGGGCATACAGACATCTAAAGTGCTTTGACAGTGCCTGGCACAGAGTATGTACTCAAGTGCTTGAAATTCCCACAAATATGAAAGCTATTATTTTACAGATAAGCAAAGAAACTTAGAGCTTGCTCAGGACCAGGTAGCTGGTAAACAGCTGGGATTGAAATCCAGGGTCTGATCACTTTGTGGCCCCCGCCCTACAAGTCCATAGCTTGCTGGGCACTGCACGCCTGAATTTCTGAGGCTTTCAGAGCCTACACTCATGTAACTTGGCCCTTGTTCATGTTGTCTTGAGCCCACTGGCAGCTGTGTTCCTTTTGATTTCTCACCTAAGCAAGCATGTTGAAGGCAAGGTTTGTCTCAGGTTTTAAATTTTGTAAAAATGTGGTGATGGTGGGGGAGAGTAGAGTACAGGTGACAGGTTTGGGGTAGATAAAAAATAATTGTTAACTAACTTAGGCAGAAAGCAGACAGACTATAGCTTAAAGTCTATAACATAAGCTACTGGGGTCAACAGGGTAAAGATTAAATGTCTGCCCCTCAGTGCCAGAAATCCTTCCAGGCTTGGGGGTAATATATTGGTTTGTTAAATGAATGAACGGCTGGGAAGGGCCCGCGGGGGCTCTGGTGGGGGAAGGAAAGGCACCTGGATGTCCCGCGAGCGCTCGTAGGCCTGGTAGGCCACCTTCTCCTCGATGCTGGCTAGCTGCTGCTTCAGGTTGGCCGTCTCGTGCTGATGCAGGTCGGTGAGGTCATGGAGCTGGTCCTCCAGTCGCTCGTACCTAAAGAGATGAATCGATTCTGAGCGCAACATTTCAAAAGTGTACGGACAGCCCTTGGAAAATGACATCCTTTGTGCCTACTGTCACCACTGCCCTGTGGCTTGTTCTCCTCCAGGCAGACCGAGCTTCCAAGAGTAAGTCTAGCTGTAGGGGACATGCTTTTGGATAATGCTGAACTCTAGCTCCAGAAAGGACTGGTCTCTGCAGTCTTAACTCTGTCCTCACTACTGAGGGTTCATGCAAACCAAATTGGGCTTTTCCACCCACATCACACCAGCACCTTGGCGGCTGTGGGGACAACAGGACAGACCTCATCGGCTGCTCATTTGGGTTGGTCAGGAGACAGGGCTGTTAAGAACCCTGCTCAAGGCGAGGACCCACTGGCATCCTGGTGCTTCTCCTTCTTTTGACTGCTCAGAGCCTGGTAGTTCACCGCCATAGCTCTCATGCACCAGAGATCTATAAGGAAAGGACCAGTTTCTAGGCTGGAGCCACTTCCACTGATTTCCCAGTGTGCACAGTAATAGTGAATACATGTCTTAGTTCTTAAGTGCCAATAAAAAAAAATTCAGCTTATTACAAATATGGCTTAACAGGTGGCAGTTCCAAAAGTTCAAATCTAAAGTAAGAGAAGCACAAAGATTCCTATTCCCAATGCCCAGTCCCCTCAGAATAGGGGAATTTTTTCTTTTATCTGAAAACTTATATAATGTTTATTTTGAAACAGGAAGCACTATTTGAGGAAGATGCATTAGCCTGGATGACTTTTGAGTAATGCCAGTTTTAGACACTTCATATAGGTCACTTGAAAAAAAATCATTTAAAAAAACACTTTAATACAGATTTAATGATCATTCTTAGGTAGGAGATGCTCAATGTTGGAGCATGCTCAATGTTGGAGCAGCTTGTAGCTGCTCAATGTTGGTGTTTGTAAGCAAGCCTTTTAAAGATCTCTTAATAGATGAATGAATAAAGAAGAGGTGGTACACACTGACAATGGAATATTACTCAGCCATAAAAGAGAATGAAATACTGCCATTTGCAGCAACACGGATGGACCTAGAGATTACCACACTCAGTGAAATAAGTCAGAGACAAACATCACGTGATATCGCTTATATGTGGAATCTTTAAAAAAAAGATACAAATGAACTTATTTAAAAAACAGAAACAGGCTCACAGACTTGGAAAACAAACTGATGACTGTCAAAGGGAAAAGGTAGGGGAGGGATAAATTAGAAGTTTGATACTAACATGGACACACTACTATATATAAAAGAGATAATAAGGACCTACTGTATGGCACAGGGAACTCTACTCAATACTCTGTAAAAGCCTACATGGGGAAAGAAGCTGAAAAAGAATAGATATATGTATCTGTGTAACAATCACTTTGTGTACACCTGAAACTGACACAACATCATAAATCAGCTATACTCCAATATAAAATAAAGATTAAAAACAAAGATCTCCTAACGTAAGCAATATAGTGAGAGACTAAATCAGGAGGATCACAAACATAACTATATAACAAAATGAGAACCAAAACTGTTTGAACGGATATTTGTGACTTGAAATAAAACTTGGACCCAAACAGAGCTGTATCCCAAACTTCCTGAATGGAATTAAAGTCAATATTATTTAGAAAAACTGTGACTCAAAAATAGTTCTTATGTGACAAAGAATCCAAAGTCAAAGATGTACACAGAAAGTTTTAGAAAAATTGTTTCATAAAATATAAGAGCTGAAAAAGCCACATATCTAAATTAACACTCACATAAAATCATATATCAGATATAAAACAACATGTAAACTAAATTTAAAATTTAAATCTTATAATATGTAATAGGCATTCACTGTTTCATCAGTATTTTTAGAAGTTAACATTCACTTGACAAAAAAACCTGAGGGGGGGATATTTTTACTGGGAAAATGGTGGGAAATCACCTCATATTTGGGCATGTACACTTCTTAAGCAAGAGGCACCAAAAAGCCAACCATATATAACATCTGAATTTAAAAATTAGCTAATATAATCCACAAGATTTGAATTTTTAAGTTTCCTTTTGAAAGATTTTCATTTAGGGTGAAAGGTTTATTAATAAGCAAAATGTAATCTCACAAAAAAATACATTATATAAAGACTTTGAGATTTATGTACCAAATAAAAGCTACCTTGCTGGACAGTGAATTTGTTTGTTGACAAATTCTACTTGACAGTTACTACGGGGGGAAACCAAATACAAATCTTGAAATTAGTATACTGAGATCTCGTAACAACTGTCTACTCAATCAGGAGCTTAATATGCAGTGAGTCATTGACTATATGGTGATATTTTAACAGACCCACATGCATGATGTCTTTCTCTAAGCTGTCGAGCTTCAAGTTGCAAATTACAATATTTAGAATTGCAAAGTACGGAAGGAACTCTCGGTTCCTAAATGCCTTTCGACCCACATTCACATTTTTTAAAAAATACAACCATCAGCATATCCCTTTCAAACAATCTCTCCAATCTTAGAAACTCAAGCTCCTAAGAGCAGCGCCTGAATACCTGTATCTCTCCTCCTGCAGCGTCTGCGAGATGAAGCCGTACTCCCTCTTGAACTGCACTTTGAGGGCCTCGATGTCCTCAGCCAGCTGTGCCTGGGTGTCCTTGATCTCCCGGAGCTCCTCCAGGATGGCCGTGAGCTTGCCCTGGCTGTCCAGCGCGCCCGAGCCCCCGGCCGCGAACGACTGGTTCCCATTGCTGTCGCCGGAGCCCGACGTGCCGCTCGAGCACTCGTCGTCGCTGCCGTATTTGGGCTTGTTCACGATGGTGGCGCTGCCCCCGTAGACCCTGGCGCTGGCCTCGGGCCGGAACTCCTCCAAGGAGTTCTTCAGGTGGGCAATGTTGTCAGCGCTGCCGAACTTATTCCGGATCAAGTTGGCAAACTCTCTGGACTTGTTGAAGACAAACACGGGAGGGGTGAGGGACACCCCCGGCATGCCCGACTTGCTGCTCTCCAGGCTGTGGGGGGCAGTGCGGGACTTGGCCTGGGCATCCTTCAGAGAGGGTGGGATGTCCTTCAGGTTATCCTTGGCAGTATCCTTGGTGCTCCGGAGGGCCCCGTTCTGCTCGAGCTCCCGGAGCTTCCGGTGGTACTGCTCCAACTTCTTCTGCAGCTGGGCGATGGAGTGAGCCGACTTCTGGTTCTTCTTCTCGAACACCTGCTTGATGCGGCCAGCCTGCTGCTTGTCCGCGCTGTCGACCAGCTTCAGATACTCTGCCACGTTCCCATCACGGGACGTTTGCTCGATTTTTATCTGCTCTGTGACCTTGAGGATTTTCTGTCTCAGGCTGTCCGCACTGAGTTTGACCTTGTGGAAGTCCAGGATGCCATCCGGTACATCGAAGTTGAGGTTGGTGTCCGACCCGCCTCTGCGGATGTTCAGGGGCAGGCTTAGGGTATTCATGTCATGACGTTCTACCTGGAGGAGACAGTGGGGGGGGGGGGGAGCAGGAAGCATTTTTAGACTGCAAGTCCAAGAGAGAGCCACTGTGACCGACCCTGTACACACACAACAGACACACTTTACGCCCCAGATTTTCAAGCTGCAAGTATTCGCCAGATAAAAACTCCCTATTATCCTCTCAAGTTGAATGAAGGACAACCCAACTCCTTCCTGCACTCATGTACAGGCCCAATGAGATTCAGCTCTGCCAGGATATCCAATGTTCTGTCTGATTAGATGGTAAGTATCTGTTGCCAGGGTAGAAAACCCATCACGGGATGATGTTATCAGTCCTCATGGTTTCCCAAAGTGCCCAGGTAAGTGGAATGCCTGCCATGCCCCATTCACGGCGAACTTCACCACTGTGGGAAATGCACTCAATTCAGAACTCAATCATTTAACAGGAGGACAGAAAAATAAAAAAAGAAAGCAAAGTTCCAGTAGGTACATTTGTCAACACAAGGATCATTTTCTTAATGGAACCATTTAAACAGATGTGATAGAATAATACGGTACAAGATTAATTGAGTAATACAACAGCAATATTTAGATGTGGAACCAAATACCCCAAACCACAACCAAAGCGATTATAAACAACCACAGTGACAATACTAAGACCATGTGAAACAGCTTTCTCACTCAAGGGCCACCAGGAGAAAAGAACTGCATCACTGAGCACCCTGGTCAGGGCAGGTGACTAGATTCTGCTCGAAAAGGGAAAGGCAAATAGGATCCGCATGGCAGGCACTGGATGATCACAGGGTTGGTCTTGTCTGGGCCTCACCATCACACCAGGCAGAGAACATGTTATATCCTTATAACACGTAGAAACAGGGACTTAAAGAGCCAGGATTTGAATCCAACACACTCTACCTCTGTCCTCTTTACACGTCAGGACACTCTTGTCCCTAGAGGACTAAAAACAGGTCTTTACAGCATCTGAACACAATCTCTGAACAAAAATTCTTAGGCTCTAAACTGAAGCATCTTACTTGTAAAGTTGACAATCTTTTGTTTAGAAGATGACTTGATATAGAGTCTTGGGAGATGGGATGAAAGACAATGTTCAGCTCAAGTAAGCTTTTTTTTTTAATGGGAGAATAGGCTGACACAGCCAAAAACTGTAATGACAATAACAGACCTCATACTGATCAAGTGACCCAGGCTCAAATGTGGACCATTTCCAATAATTAGCATTAACCCTTTGCCATATGCAAAACCCTACCCAGTGCTTTTTCCATGGAGGGAGCCCAGTAGCCCGGGGGGACACAATCCCAGGTCAGCGGGTCAGTGGGCCTCCTTCACAACTTAAAAAAAGTTTCTTAACTTACTTCTTGGCCCCCTCTTTTCACACACGACATGGCTGTAAGACATCCTGGTTGCTTTCTTTGGCAGATGAGCATCACATAGGAAAGGCTGGAAGGAATTAAATGCCAGATCACTATAAGACTGTAAAAAACGATAAAGGAATTGTGACTTCACCTGGTCAAGGGGAAAGGATGGGTGTAGGAACTAAAGAAGGTATATAATGATCACCTTCAAGTCCTGAAGAGATGACCACAGGAAGCTCAAGGAAGCCAAGCACCTATGGCTCACCCCATGGATCCAAACAGGAATAGGCTCAAATTACAGAAACAAAGGATGCACTAAGCTGAGGAAATGTTTACTTTGGGCAGACAGAGTTAATAACAGTATAACTGCGAGGTTAGAAATTCAGTTTCACTGAGAAAATCTCTTTGGCTCTCTAATGCCTCTCAATTTATTTAATACAACCTGGCCACTGTTAAGGGCCCAGCTTATCTGTCAGGCCTCCACCATGCACCTGATGAATGTCAAACATCTTAAGAGAACCACACAACCCAAAGTTCCCAGAATGTGTATGCATTTTCTATGGATTTCCTCATATGCATGGTATTCTCAATGGCAGCTACATATCCACTTCTGGTTATCAAAATTCAGTATATTCTTTATGATCCATTTCAAATGCTACTTTTTTTCTCTGAAGCTTTTCCTAGTCCTGTCAGAAAGCTGCCTGTCCTTCCTGTGAAGCTCCATAGCGCTCTTGCTTCACTTTACTCCGCCTTTGAGCGCTCACCCACTCCTCCAGGGGAAAGGTGGTGTCGCAACTGCCCCAGCTCTAGAGCGAGCTCTGTCCCTGCTTCACAAGAGGCTGTCAATTACATGCTTGCTGAACTGAAGTGACCTCATCCTTTATTCCGGAAGAATCTACACTGAAGTCATTTAAGACAGGGGTCCCCAACCTCCAGGATCTAATGCCTGATGATCTGAGGTAGAACTGATATAATAATAATAATAATACAATTAAAGTGCAAAATAATTGTGATGGGTTTGAATCATCCCCAAACCATCCCCGCCCCACCCTAGGCCTGGAAAATGTCCTCTTCCACAAAACCAATCCCTGGTGCCAAAAGGATGTGGATCCCTGATTTAAGATATATTTGAAGGGACTTCCCTGGTGGTCCAGTGGCTAAGAACCCACTTTGCAATGCAAAGGACACAGGCTCAATTCCTGGTCAGGGAACTAAAACCCCACATATCATGGGGTAACCAAGCCCCTGTGCCACAACCACTGAGCCTGTGTACCACAACAAACACCCAGTGCAGCCAATAAATAAGTAAATAAAACTATAAGCTACATTTGAAGAGAATAAAAAAATGGCCTTAGAAGTTCTGTCCAGACAGACCGACAATTTCAGGTAAAGACATTTTCTTAATACCTAGGTAGTAATTTCTACATCATTTCAACCTGATTCAACTGATCAGATTTTTCTGAGTATCAACATGCAACATGAAGCACAAATAAAAACAAGGACTTCTAAACCTTAAGCTTAATATACATGCAGAAAAGAGCGTATTTGAAAAGAATAAAACTCGAATTTTCACAAACTCTAAAACTAGTGTAACCAGGACTCAGTTAAAAAAAGAAAAGAACACAAGCTCCCCTGCGCCTCTGTCAGTCACAACAACATCACCCCCACCTCCAGAGGTAACCACAAGCCTAGCTTCTAACAGCACACATTCATTTTGGCTAATATATCATGTAGTCCTCTTGTCTTTTTTGCTCCACATCGTGGGAGTCATAGGGAGAAAGGCTCCTGTCACTCAGATAAAATCAGATTAAGTTGTTTTTTTTTTTTTTTAAAGAAAACAAAACCCTGCTAGACATTCCCTGTTAAGAAGTTCACCACACCTTGGAGGTTACAGGGGCTCTTAACCCTTACCTTACCAACACAGCAAGAAGTCATCACCTGTTCTCTTCCTTTAATTCTCAGCCCCACAGCAGCTGCCTATCCAGCCCTGGTGTCTCGGGGCGCTGGCCCAGGTCCCTCACAAATGCTGGCCCCGGCCAGCCGTGTACACAAGAATGTTTGCACTCAGATGGCTGGCTGACTTCTGGCTCACTTTAAAGTTACAACAATGCCTGGCACGTCCTCGAGAGTCCAGGTGGAGGATAGCAACCGTGTCTAAATCTCAATCAATGACTCTTTCTGCTGGCTCGCAAATCTTAGTTAAACTTCTGATGAGGGTGGAGAGCTGAAACTTGTGCTGGGCTGCAGGCTTCAGCCTTTTATAGCCCAGACTCTACAAGATAATTAACAGTCAGCACACCCATGCAATCCCTGACCTCAAGTTGGGGCTGCAGGTACCCGCTGGAAGAAAGCTGAGTGAGTCCTCCAGCCACCATTATCAGACTTGGCACTGAGGTCATGGTACAAATGCAGCTGTTTCGGGGCTGGGGCCCAGGGAGGAGGATAAAGGTCCACAGCTCGCCCGGAGCCAATGAGCTTGGGGACCAGGTGGGTCAGGGCACACGCGCTCCGGTGCTGGCACTGGCACTCACCAGCTGTGCGTTCTCAGCTATATCTGATCACCTGTGTGGTCTCTGATTTCCTAATCTACAGAATGAGCAGACAGAACCAGACAGGTCAGAGCTAACACTGAAAAATTCCCTGAAGTGTACGCCAAGCTATCTTGACTGTGAGAGGGCATCACGGGATCATCAAAACCCTGGACGTGAAAGACAGACTGCTTTGGTTTCCATCTTGGCACCGTTCTTGGGAGCTGTGTGGCCCTGGAAAAATGACTTAGCCTCTCTGTGCTTCCTCTTCTGTAAAATGGAGATAGTGATTCTTTGAAGAGCTGTGAGGAATAAATGAACTAATTCGCATGAAGCACTTAAAAGACTTCCTGGCACAGAAAATAACCATTTTGGTTTCAATAAGATGTTCTGTTGTTTATCATCCCTATGTTACTTACAAATGTACCTATGTAAAAACGAAAAGAAAAACAAGGTCCAAAAGGCTAACAGTGGTTATCTTTGTCCTGTGGGGTTATGAGGAGCCATTCTTTTTACGATGCTTTTGTATTTTCCAATTTTTAAAAAATAAGGAACCCCAATTACCATTGTGGTAGAAAAGACGCTGGTTTTAAAAATGACTGCTAAGCTTCAGTTCTCTTGGAATGATTTGTCTATTATTACCTTACATGAAAAGCAGACCACCAGCATTCGAGTGAAAAGCCATTCCTCATAATGTTTTCCTTCCGGCAGCAGTAACATTTCCACTGTCTCCTCAGTGTTCTGGAACAAAGGCTAACGAAAAGCTTTAAGCCCTGGACAGACGTCAAAACCTGACACTGAATCATCTCTGCTCCAGCCCAAGCCTCCAGCACAATTACCCCTGGGAGCTCACCTTCCTCACTGGGATGCCAGGCACATCTCAGACATTACCTGTGTTGCTCAAACACATTGTTCAGGCTTCAAAAGAGGGCTATCCCCCAGGACATCTCATGTGTACCCCCTAAAGCTCAGAGAGACATGAACAAGAAGAGCAGCATAATCAAGCAGAGGCACACTATCCAAACCAGGAGGACTGGAGGGCAGAGTGTGGGCTCCTGTGGATGCAGACCGGCGTGGACTTGAGGCAAGACAGCCTGAGGCTCTGGGGCCACAGAGCGGCCAGGAGCTGCAGGGGCAGAGAGACAGAACCAAGGCAACAGACAACCACCACCACCTTAGGCGCGAGGCCGAATACGATGGACCTCTGCTTACAGAAAAGCTGCTTGAGCTCGGTCATACAAAGAAAGGGTCAGGTCCTGCAAACTGGTGGGCACTGCCCAGGCCCTTCGTATTTCAGAGCACACACAAGGGTGGTTTTACAGACATACCCACAAGGGATTTTCAGGGTCTCCGTGGCCGAGGTGTCCAAGCCAACACAGCTGACATTTTGTATTATTACTCATTTCAGCCGAACTCTAACACTCGGTGTAGCATCAGGGCTGTCCCTCTGGTGTGCTGGTCAGAATGTGCTAGGCTTTGCTGGGGTAACAACTAACATCAAAATCCCAGGGGCTTAAGAAAAAGGGAAAGGCTTATCTCTCTTTCATGCTAACAAGCCTGCTTCGAGTAGGCTGAGGGACCCGGGCTGTGGTGGAGCCCCTGCATCAGGGATGCTGCTGGTGGCCACGGCGGGGCAGGGTACTCAGTGAATCATCCACTGGCTCCTAACGCCTTCTCCAGAAGTCTCCTGGGCTCCCTGAATTCGATGCACTGGTCCTACCTAACTTCAATCCTGCCACATGCCCAGGAGGAAAAATACCATGTTAGTGACACATGCCAGATCTTATTGGCTAAAAACTCGGAGACCGGTTCCACAGTTATTACCATTTTACAAATGAGAAACCTAGATGCTGAGAAGTAAATTGCCTAGTAAACAGGAGAACCAGGACTGAAATCCAGGCCGTCTGTCTCCAGAGCCTGTTTCCCTGATAATCATGACTGAGTGCTTTTATTCTGAGTCAGGCATTATGCTAAATTTGTTTATATATTCATATATTCTTCACAAATATATGAATGGAATAATATACAAATTTATAAATTGTGGTGCTGGAGAAGACTCTTGAGAGTCCCGTGGACTGCAAGGAGATCAAACCAGTCAATTCTAAAGGAAATCAACCCTGAATATTCTTTGAAAGGACTGATGCTGAAGCTCCAGTACTTTGGCCACCTGTTGTGAAGAGCAGACTCACTGGAAAAGATCCTGATGCTGGGAGAGACTGAGGACAGGAGAAGGTGGCAACAGAAGATGAGATGGCTGGATGGCATCACCGACTCAGTGGACATGAGTTTGAGCAAACTCTGGGAGATACCAAAGGACAGGGAAGCCTGGTGTGCTGCAGTCCATGGGGTCGCAAAGAGTTGGGCAGAACTGAGCGACTGAACAACTAACCAACCCAATCACTGGACCCTGGACTCAAACTTGGTTTTCTTGCCAACTAAGCCAATCTGTACTGGAAAAATAATTTTGAAGGTCAATAAGCATCCATACCAAGAGTAATTACTACATCCATGCGGACACCTATACAGAACATTTAAGACCTATATCCAAGAAGGAGGCCACTTCCCCTCCCATAACTATATGCTAGAAATGAAAAATCTGAAAGATGCTCACGTGGTATCCAAAAGGATATGTTATTAGTAAACTGTCTTAGTACAATGTTTGTTCTAATTTGTTCAGACAAAGAACACTTCCTTTCTCCGTTCAAATCTAACAATGGCACATTCTGTTCACGGTGTACAGAACGGGAATTGAGTCACTAGTTTTATCATAAAAGTTTAATTTCTCCCCACCTCTTCCTCTCAGTATCACTGACAAAAGAAAACCTGTAGCGTCAAAAGTTCTATTTCTTGATTGGCAGGTAAAGTAAACCTGGAATCAAGGATCATTTGGAACTGGGGCTGAAATATATGTCCTTTTGAGAGCTCAATCTTTTATTCACAGATCCTGCTAATTAATAGTGTAAGGGAGATTAGGCAAAGTGTTCAGAGATCTCAAAAATAAATTCTTCAAATATCTTCAAGCACTTACAAACACTTAATACTGTCATTAGAAATAATTATCTTCTTGTTAAGCCTCTACCAGGCAACAGTGGTAGGTAACCTACTTTGAGTTACATACACTAGAAAAATACTTATTTCTTCAAAAGAGCCTTCAATTAATGCAAACTAATCCCTTGCCAAATTAGTCTGATCTGGTCAAGATTTACTGTATACTTTATAATTTATCTAAGAATTAAATTAAAGAGGAGGAGGCCAGATTTTAAAAGACTGTGCCTTGAAGAGCAGAAGGGGAAGGCTATGGTCATGAAAACCAATCTACCCAGAGAACCACCTGCGGCTCAAGGACAGTCCCCGAGGGAGCGTAGGCGTGTGTGAGGCAACATGAGACAAGGGTGCTGCTGACAAGAGAAGGGAGTCTCTGGGGACCCCGTGTACCTCGAAAACAGGCAAGTTCAGGAAAGGGAAGTGAGCCCCTCACCTCCACCAAGAACTCAGCTTTCTCTTAGGAAGAGGTCACAGTTCCTTTTTTTTTTTTAAGAGGATTTTTAAACTTTATTTCACTGAGGTTAAGACTTCTCCTACTGAGGTTTCTTCTGTTTTAAATTATCTTTTTTTTCAGAGGAGCGCTGACATATATATACGCTACCATGTGCAAAACGGACAGCGAGTGGGAAGCTGCTGGGCGCAGAGAGAGCTCAGCCCGGCGCTCTGCGCAGACGAGCGGGGAGGCCGAGGGGGGCGCGGTGCACACACGTGTGGCTGATTCACGACGCCGTGCAGCGGAAGCGATCACAGTTCCTTCTTGCGGGGAGACGTGGGATGGGGAGCTTTGAAGAAGGGGAAACAGGAAGCCCCAGTTTTAACACTAAACACAGAATAAACATCACTGAGGCTTTTAGTTCCTATACTCAGAACAAACGGAGGGAAGAGGTGAGTGAGAGGCCCCGGGTGCCAACCTAACAACTCCGGAGGGATTCTGGGATCTGTCCCCACCATGGTTATTCCCGGTCCGTTCCTGGCAGCATCTGTCAGCCAAACAGATCCAGGAAAGGGACCTGAGCACCTACCTTGAGGTGAAGGGAGAGGATCGAGGACCATGTTCTGCTCCAGGAGACCCACCCACCCCTGGGAACTGAGGGAGCAGAGGCAGCTCAAAAGAAGGCAGGTCCCAAGGTCCTGAGCCAGGGGGCAGAGCAGAGCGGCGGCCAGAGTGGCGGCCTGGGGGCAGACCGCCTGCGTCCCGCTAGGCTGCGGCCAGCCTTCTCCTCTTCCTGGAGCATTCTCTGCCTCCGCTACCTCAAAACACAGACGGTGGGTGTTCTTGGGAGGGCCACGTGCTTAAGCAGAGCTTCTGAATGCTAACGACAAAGCCAGCCGTGTCCTGGTATCTTTCAGCACCTCCAATCTGAACAAGGTGAGAGAGGGAAACGCATCTCCCTCTCAGACACACAATGATGGATAACTTCATACCCGGGGCAGTGACCTGCAGCAGAAGTTACTCTCAAGACGGAAGAATCCTTGGAAATCTCATCTAGCCAAATGCCTGTTTTTAAAGGCAGCAGCCTGACTGTGTACCCAACTTACTTTTCATTGCAATCTATGCTCTCTTCATTCTAGGTGGCCTACACCAAAGGGAAAGTAATTTGTCTTGGATTGACATATATAGCTGCTATACTTAAAACAGATAACCACTTGACGAGGGATCAGAAGGCTGTGTGACAATAACAGCTTTGTGCTTCAGCTGCTGTGTGAGCCCTGCGGAAGCTTCCACTCAGGTTCTTTAGTTGTATACTGATATCTGGACCACATGTGCAATGGACCCATCTTGCTCTATAATCTTATGAACTCAATTTTAAAAACTTTCAAACAAAGTACTTAAAAATAGATAACCAACAAGGACTTACTGTATACCACAGGGAACTTGTTCAATACTCTGTAATAACCTAAATGGGAAAAGAATTTGAAGAATAGATACATGTATGTGTATAACTGAATTACTCTGCCGGACACCTGAAACTAACACAGGATTGTTAATCCACTATATTCCAATACAAAATAAATTTTTTAGAAGTACAGCTTCTTGGATCAATACATAAGGTGGATATAATGGTGACTATGATAGGGATGTCTATCAGACACCAACCATCATGTTTCCCTTTTTGCTACCAGGATATGAGGAAGTTTAGAATCAACTTCAGAGTAACTGTTAGACTTGTCAATGAGTCTGTTTGCTTTTCCTTTCTTTTTTTTTTTTTTTTGAACATTTGGATATTATTGCTACTCTACCTATCATATTCTTCTGACTCTTAGTGGAAAGAAGTAGGTGAACTTTAATGATGCTGGGGGTGTCATCTTGCCGAGAGATGAACACTAGAGTCTCACTCCCATATGTGACTGCGGGAATGCGGTTGAACACTGAACTCACACACTGGCACTGCCGCCTCCCCCCCTTCCCCAGGGCACCCAGAGAAAGCCACAGGAGTGTCACAGCTTCGTCTAAGTCCTCTGAAAAGATGCTGTATTAAGACTGAGCCAGAAAACACACTCAGGCCCTAAAGCACCGTCCCCAAGCAAACCTAAGCCTTTTAACTGAATTATTCCCTCAGGCCAGGGGTTTAATTTGGTTTTGGTCCTGTAACAAATACCGGAGGAGGGGAACATGTCCTGGATGATCTGTGTAGTATAGAACTCTGTTTTAAAGGAATCTGAACATTACTAGATATCAGACGTGGCTTAGAAATAACATACTTAAGTTTTGAGGAAGCGAAGGAGAACTGATCTATATTCATTTCTTTCCCTCTGGCAATACAGAAATTATTTCCTTTGAGCAATTTTATTTTTTCTAACATAAGCCAGCAGCATTATCACCAAATAGCGATTGGAAATAAAAAGCTGCTTTTAGTGTCACGAAAAGTATAAATAACATTACTAAAAAAAAAAAACTTTAATGTCCATGAAAAGTGCACTCAATCAACATTTTGTTCTTTATGCAGTAGGGAAAAACCATCTGACTTTGAAGTCACGTTGGACCTTCAAATGAGACAATGAAAATAAAAACTCTGACCTTCTTGGGCTGAATACAATTACCTTTTTAAAAGATAAAGCAGATGAAGTCCTTTTCAAAACCCTTTCGAGGGACTTCCTTGGTGGCCCAGTGGTTAAGAATCTGCCTGCCAAGGCAGGGGACACAGGTTCGATCCCTGGTTCGGGAAGATCCCACATGCTGTGGAGCAACTAAGCCTGTTCACCGCAGCTACTGAGCCCGAGTGCCCCAGAACCCGTGCTCCACAGCCAGAGAAGTCACCACACCCTGAGACTGCAGAGTGGCCCCCGCTTGCCTAACTCGAGAAAGCCCGTGCATAATGAGCAAGACCCAGTGCAGTTAGAAGTAAATAAACAAATAAATAAAATTTCAAAACCCTTTCAAAATCCCTAAAGTGTGAAATCCTTAGCAAAGACTTTAAAATTCTTGATCAGAGTCTTCTCAGCCTACACTCCTAGTAGACTCATCCACAATGTTACCGTGAGCAATTTACACACCAACACTAAAGTTAGGATGAAGCTGGATATACACTCTCATTTGAATCCCCGCAGCTCCATGAAGTAGGAGCCACTACCTATGCTTTATAGATTTAGAAGTGAGGAGCCATCAAATAATTTGTGATTACAGCTAATAAAACACAGAACCAACATGTGTACCAAGGTCTAAAGCCTTTAACGTTCACTGCACTCGTCCAATAAGCTCCTGAATGCTTCACGCACTTGCGTGTTAAATACCTGCTGGTTCCTTACCCTAGCACGACCTCTCATACCTCCATCCCAAGGTATCTTCTGAGGTCTAATCCAAATACTGTCTCTTTCACACAGCCTCCCTCATGCTAAAGCCCAGGTTCCTTTACACTCCCCACAAGTATGCACTTTAGGTGCATACTCTCCAGGTCTGGCAAGCACGTGTGTAACATTTGTTCCCCTGCTGTCTTAAAGCCTGGAGGAGGAGGGAATGTCTCCTAAGCCACCTGTGTCCTGGCCCACATTCCTTCTTCAACAGGACCTTGTTATCTTGGTGAATCAATGGTTGACAAACAGCCAACTGAGGCAGCCAGTCATCCCACATGTTTACATCCTCTCAGCTGCTTGCAACCGAGATCAAGAAGAACCTGCAGTTGAAGTGGTGCTGGATTGTCTTCAAGACAGACTGGACTGTGGACTGTTAATGGCTTTTGATTCATGCAAGAGGTCATATATTCAAGAGACTAATGCGTCTCATGGCTCTCTGACGCTCCAAGTGGAATACATGTGACCGATTATCAGTTGATAGATACTAAGGCCCACAGTGTGCAACAGATGTACTCTCTAAGTGACATCTCCCCTGAGGTTACCATCCTAACTGTCGCAGAGAACTAGGTGTCTGCTCCTAACACATCCATGTCTCAACTCAATCCATCGCTTGTGGTGGCATGTAAGGAAACAGTCTTATGCTGCATTAAATGAAAATCTTCAAAAAATAATTTATTCAATGTGCCAGCAAGATTATCAAGAGTACAGCTGATCCTTGAATAATGTGGATTTGAACCAGGCAGGTCCACTTGCACACAGATTTTTTTCAATTGATAGTATAGTACTGCATAATCTTTGACTGATTAAATCTGCAGACGCAGGGCAAAGAGGGGCAGAAATGAGAGGGGGGTATGGAGCTTGAGCACCCAAAGGTTTCAGTATCCAAGGTGGGGGTGTCCTGGAACCAATGTCCCAGGGACACCAATGTCGACTGTAGTTCCTTGTCCCTTAGGAAATCACAATTCAATAGAACTGGAACAAAAAAATAAAAGAGTCCTTCTTTCCTCCAAAGCCTAAGAAGGAAATGACTTGTTTATAAAGGCCAAAAGCAGAGTCCAAGAAAGAACAGAACCTTGGCAAAATTGTCCAAATTTATTTTTAAAAGGGAAGTTACTAGCTATTAAGGACTTAGGAAGCATCATATAATTTTCTAAATGCCTCACATAGATTATTGTATTTTTCCTTTCAAGAATCCGAGATTAGAACAACTATTTCCATTTTACAGATGGGAAAAGGAACTGACTTTTCTGAAGTCATAAAGCTAGCATGTAGAAGAGCTATCATTCCAGTTGGCTTCAAGGACTGGGCTCTAATAATATTCCCACCTTCTACCGAGACCTACTGCATATACCAGACTCTTTCCTAGACATGAGTGTGTTTCCCATAATCCCTACAACCCCTAAGATTTTGTTTGCTTAAATCACTATGCTACTGTTAAATGTTACAAAGTAAAAAGTATGTATGGTAGAGAAACCAGAAGGGTGAATACTAACAGAGGGATTTAGACAGTTCTTGGTGCCACAAGGCAATTACTGGAGATGTTCCGAATCCGACATTTAGTAAGTAAGACAAAACACTATGCTTAAATCCCAAGATACCATGGGTAATAAAAAATGTAGCCTGCTCCTGTTTCAACCATTAAAAATGATTCTCAGTGCCAGGGACACATGCCAGCTTGTGCATCAACTCCCTCTCCTGGCTAAAACTCCAGTGGATACTGGAGTCACTAGAGGCTGCGCTACCAAGATGCAGTTAAGAGGGGGCCTCCTTCTCCCACAGACGCAGCAGTTCACAAGCACCAGAGTCACGGTTCACAGACAATTGTCCTCTAGGAACTTACTGTTTTGTAATCTCAGAGGAAGGAAACTGCAAAGAAATGAATTGTAGATTGTGATTTTTAAGATAAATACTATACCATGACTCTACTTAGAATCCAAGTCTATATTTGGTTTGTATTTCTAAACAGAGGCAACAGCCTTCCAGGGCCACTTATAACACTTGCAGCAACTAGCCAACTCAGACTCAGGGGAAAGCCCTGATTCCAAAGCCGTGTGTCCTAAACAGAGATCTAACTGTGTCACAGTGGTGGTGTAAGTTAGTGGTTTAGAAGCAGAGATTCAGAGCTGGACTATGTAGGTTCATATCCCAGCTCTGCCATATTAACTGTATCACCTTGGGCAAGTAGTTAATTACTCTATGCCTCAAGTCTCCTCATCTGTAAAGTGGGAACAGGTATCGACTTCACAGGCTGGCTGTGAGGATTAAATGAATTAATGTTTATGAACTGCTTGAAACAGGGCCTCATACAGAATAACTGCTGTCTAAGTGTAAGCTATCGTTTACTAAACACAACGTACCCCCAACAGGTACTCCCCTAGCTAGGTCAGGAAGATCCCCTGGAGGAGGAAATGGCAATCCATTCCAGGATACCTGCTGGGAAATCCCAAGGACAGAGGAGCCTGGCAGGCTACAGTCCGTGGGGTTACAAAGAGCTGGACATGACTGAGCACATATGCACACCCAACAGGTGGGAACTTCGGAAAAGTCCAGAACCAAGAACAAAGGTGCTGCTGTTGCCATGATTAAGCTCTTCCAGCAGAAGCTGATCATTGCCCCCACCTCATGGAATCTGCTTGTGTCTGCATCTAGCTGCACGCGGAGAAGAGAAACGACAAGCAGGGTATCAAACTCACACCAGGAAGGATCAAGTGCCAATGAGCCTGAATAGTGACGCTAAGACTTCTTTAAAAATGCCAACATCGCTCATTATTAGAGAAACACAAGTCAAAACTACAATGAGGTATCACCTTACACCAGTCAGAATGGCCATCATTTAAAAAAATCTACAAACAATAAATGCTGGAGAGGGTGTGGAGAAAAGGGACACCTCTTGCACTACTGGTGGGATGGAGAACAGTCTGAAGAGTCCTTAAAAAACTAGGAATAAAACTACCATATGACCCAACAATCCCACTATTAGACACATACCCTGGGGAAACCGTAACTGAAAAAGACACATGTACCCCAATGCTCACTGCAGCACTATTTACAATAATTGGGACATCAAGCAGCCTAGATGTCCATCAAGTCCATCAACAAATGAATGGATAAAGAAGTTGTGCTGCCTATACACAATAGAATATTACTCAGCCATAAAAAGGAAAGCATTTGATGCAGTTCTAATAAGGTGGATGAACCTAGAGCCCATTACACAGTGAAATAAGTCAGAAAGAGAAAGACAAAAACCGCATATTAACGCATGTATAGGAATCTGGGAAGACGGTACTGATGAACCTATGTGCAGGGCAGCAGTGCGGACGCAGACACACAGAACAGACTTGTGGACACGGTGGGAGAAGGGGGGCAGAGAGAGAGAGGAGCCTGAATTACACACATTACCATACGTAAAATCAGACAGCCAACGGAAATTTAATGACGCAGGGAGCTCAAACCTGTTGCTCTGTGATAACCCAGAGGGGTGCGATGGGGTGGGAGGTGAGACGGAGGTTCAAGAGGGAGGGGAATATGTATACCTATGGCTAATCCATCTTGATATATGGCAGAAACCAATACAATATTGTAAAGCAATTATCCTCCAATTAAAAATAAACACATTTTTAAAAAATGCCCATCAAAACCAGATGGCCTAGTATATGAGTGATTTAATCTAACTTTTAAAAAGGTACGGTATCTTAAATGATTAAAATTTTAAAGCTCAATATCTGGTCCTTAATTTTTAAATAAATTCATTACTTTTCTATGTTGCTATTTTTGGTAAAACCAGAAGTCTAAATTAAGACCTAAAGACAGATATCTAATATGTCCCATCTCTAAGTCTTTAAGCCAAACAAGAGGAAATTGTATTAGATGAGCTTATCTAATGATGATAACTTGCTACTTTTTCTAAAGAGCCTCCCAAATTACTTCTTGAGATTATTATGTCATGGAAGCTTGTCTTTATAGATAAAGTGTGGAATTTTTTTTTTTCCAGCCAGGCTGCAGTTAATTCTATGACCTTATCTATCAATGACAACATTCTCTAATTTTGCCAAGGTTCTTGCTCCTTCATCTGTTATTCAAATTGCCACCAAATTCTGTTATTTCTTTGTGCAGCAATTTCTCTCTAGGCTGACTCTTGCTATTTCTGGGTCTGTCTTTTTGAATCAAAGCCCATTCCTTACCTTACCCTACACAAAGGGCAATGGTCTAATTGGTTTTACTGCTTTTAACATTTTACTTTTTCAATCCAGTCCATAGAGAGCATCACGCTAATTTTCTAAACTTCCACTTTCATCACGTTATAACAAGATACTCAAGATATACAATGGTTCTGCCTTTAATAAAGAAATTAGGTTCTTCCTCCTCTTGGTACTTAATCTGAGTGTTTTTTCCCATTTCAACTCTTCAATGTCTTCCTCCTTTCTACCAACCACCCACCAGACAGATCCCGATACCATAGTACATTGAACACACTTTTGTACTTTTTTTTTTTTAAACCTTAATACTTAAACATCATTCCCAGTGGATACACCATTTCCAAAGTCTCTGTCTTACCCCAATTCTACTACTCTTTCAAGATCTCTTCCACGAGGTCCATGTCCCATCCTTTCCAATTCATTTTGGCTCTTATTTATATGGTCCAGTTGGTTCCTACTTGCTTTATCTTCCTTGCTGGTTTTTAGGTTACTAGGAGTATTCACTTTTTAGACGTCACACAATACTCAGCACAGAACTGGCAATATCACTGGGTTGCAAATACTTATAACCAACGTCCCTATGCTATAAAGCAGTATATTCCCAATTCTGAATGAGACCACAGTAAGAAATACACAGGTACCACTACATACGTACATATGTGTGCATCTACATACACATACATAACCGAAACATAACTTTTATGAAACAAGTACTTATCTTTATACATGCAACTATATTTTTAAAAAACATGGCTAACACTTTTTTTAAACATTTAACATGACAACTGCATATTAGTAAATTATAATTAATTCTGTTAGGTATGTTAATTTTATTATGTAGAAAAAGTCCTTGTTTTTAAATACATATCAGAAACAATATGCCCTGATGTCTACATATAACTTACTTTGAAAAAGATTGCACACACACACAGAGACACAAAGGAATTGTGAAAAATTTTAACTGCTGAATCTGATAACATGGATGGGTGTTTGCTATATTCTTCCTTCTAGTTTTCCATCTAAAAATATAAAATGATAGCTGCTAGCCATTAAATCTATTTCATAACCAATTAATGGGTTTCTACCTTGTTTGAAAAAATGTGCTTTATAATTAAGAAAAAGATATAAACCACTTGTTTCTATGTTTATTAATTATATTTAAGGAGCCGCTAACAGACTGAAGGGGGCCTCCCCTGGTGGCTGGCTCAGCGGCAAGCAATCCACCTGCCAGTCTATGGGGTCTCAAGTCAGACATGACTTAGCGACTGAACAACAACATACTGAAGAATGTTCTGTAGTTACTTCCTGGCCAGGAGGTCAATAGGGGATTTAATCTTCCACTGCTATGAGCCACTAATCTCTCCTCTAAAATCCTTTCTATGGAACTTTCTGTGAATCACAACCACTTAGCAGGAAGGTATAAAGTGAAGTCGCTCAGTCATGTCCGACTCTTTGCGACCCCGTGGACTAGCCCACCAGGCTCCTCCATCCATGGGATGCTCCAGGCAAGAATACTGGAGTGGGTTGCCATTTCCTTCTCCAGGGGATCTTCCAGACCCAGGGATGGAACCCAGGTCTCCCGCATTGCAGGCAGACGCTTTAACCTCTTGAGCCAGCAGGGAAGCCCAGGAAGGTATAAGATTAAGGACTAATTTTTTTTTTTATCTTGCAGAGATCACAGAAGCAGAATTTACCTTAAGACTTCCCATCCTAAGAATAATCTTTGTGGTTTTCATCAAGGCTTTAAGAGAATAACATCTGGGAATGGCGAAAGTTCAAAACGATGCACTGAAATGGAAACATTCTAATAAACATGCACATTGGTTAAGACAGTCCCCTTCCTTTTCCTTTAAGCACTGGGTCTCGTAAAAGAGTAAGTTTCACAGTCAGTCAGTAACACCTCAATTTAATTGACCCAAAGAGGGAAGTATTATAGATGAGTGAAAGAAGTTTCCAGGTAGCTAGAATTCTTACCATTTATGGGCCAATATATTAAGTCTTGCCGATTGTGGATTTCTAAATTACTAACTTCCCACGACTGCTTTCCAGACATCATCTTTATGACCAAGTCTGAACTTGTGACACAGCATCTGGACCTCAGGAAGAAACCTGGTCTAGATCCATGTGGGACCCGGGGTCGAGTCAACCCTCCAGTCTCAGGTCCCTCATTTGAGAAAATGAAGTGGCTGAACTCTGCAACCCACATGCCTTTGCAGCTCTTCTTCTCCACAATTCTATTACTACTAAGTCTGTAAAGCTGGCAGCTCTCAGCACATACCAATTAACACACGTTGAATATTTATACTTCTGCATAATGAATTTTACTCACCAAAATGAAAATCAAGCAAAAAAGCAGTTAAAAATAATATGTAGCAAGTAAAAAAGAAAGAAAGAAAGAAAAAGAACAGTTGTTAACATACCACATAAGTGGATCTCAATAACGTCGTTCTTAATGAAAGAAACTACAAACCAAGAAGGACATGCTCTGTGATTCCAGTGACTGGGATGTCAAACTGGTTATGCGTGTGGGGAAGCAGAGAGGACCCGCCAGAAGGTGGCACAGCGGAGTGCTAGATGCTGACCAGGCCAATGCAAGGGATAGTTACATGGTGTAACACAGGCAAAAACCATTCAACTGTACATTCAGACATAAGCACGTTACCACAAGTTATTCTTCAAAAGAGTTAAAAAAATAAATAAATACAAAAAAATCATAGAAAATGAAGATTACTGTCAAAATTACTATTTTATCTTTACAGGACCTAAAACATGGCAAGTATTCGATAAATGCATGTTGATTAACATATGAAATTGTTCGATTCTAGCAGGAAAGGAATTTTCATTTCAGTGGGTGTGTCCATTCACACTTTTGGTCAGCCCTTTAACATTTTTAATGTTTCTGAAATTTTCATGATACTCTCTTACAAATATTTGTTTTTAATACTGGGATACAGAAGAGCAAAGGTACCAAGCACAGAAAAAGAGTAGAAATCTGCATGATGCACTAGCAAGGCACTAATATCTATGATGTAACTAAATACATCAGATTTAGATGCAAAAATATTTTATCTTACATTCTGCCAAATGCAGTAAAATCCTAAATACCATGTTGATGCAGATTGAAAATGACCTGGTTTGTTACATGATAGTTATTTAGAAAGCCAGTGTTTCTCAAAGAGGCTAAGAAACCTCTTTGTACACCAAGTACAACTAGGGCTTACTCATTTATAAGACCAAATTATGACAGTTAACAGAATTGATTAATTTAGGTTCCAAGCCAGGCTCCCTAAGATACAGAACTCACACTCAAAAAATGTTTTCCTGGGCATTTTTGTGAGCCAGGCAGTATGCTAAGAACACTGGTGTCAGAAAGATGAAATGATAAACTCTACCCTAGGAGTTCACTGTTTGGGCTGAAGACATACAGAGCTACACAACTGTAGAAAAATGTAGTAGGTACTCTAGAAAACAAAAAAGTGGAAATACTGGATACAGAGGGCAGTGAGACATCTTCCAAGATGCTATCTGACCTGGACTTGGAAGTGGAGGCTCAAAAATCAGCCAAGAGAGACCACAATGGGTCCACAGAGGCAAACTGCAGAATACTTAGGAAACAAAGTTTCTTTGGATGTCAAGAATTTATAACAACTAAATGGGTCATTCTAAGTCAGGCTGGGGCCAAAAAGAAGTGCAAGGTAAGAATTTCTAAAGGAAGGAGACATGAAATGCTGAAGAATACAGACAGTCTGTGCCAGGCTCTATGTAAACCATGTTAGACTTGATACGTCATCATGCAGACAAGGTGAAGCTGGGATTTTTTAAGTGATTGGGAAATTTTTTTTTAAACATTTATTTATTTATTTGGATGCACAGCATGTGGGATCTTAGTTCCCTGACCAGGCATCAAACCTATGTTCTCTGCTTTGGAAGCGTGGAGTTTTAACCACTGGACCACCAGGGAAGTCCCGGGAAATTTTTTTAATCATAAAAATAAGATACTGAGAAATAGAGAGCTGAAATGTCAAAAAGAGTAGGGGGAAAAAATCATCCATAGCCCCACCTTAAAAATAGACACTGCTTAGACTCTCAGTAATTTTTTTGAAACACAGAACTATGACTATACTTACTGTACATAAGGATTTCAGACTTGGTTCATGTACAGTTCATAGTCACATAAGATTTATTCATGAATTTGTAAGACTCCATCAATACTGCGCCTCTACACTCACACTGCACTGCATAGCAACAGTACTGGGATGCAAGGATCAGGTAACCAGATCTATTAAAAAAAAAAAAAAAAAATCATCTGAAGTTAAGGACAGCTGAATTCTCCCCTAAAACACTAGTGCCCATCACATGATGGGAAATCAGGCATTCTGCCTCAGAAACATGATTGGTGATTTATTCCATCTTTACTCATCGCTTTGCAAGGGATCTGAAATGCTAAACTAATTATCACAGCGGCTGGTGCTTTTTTATCAGAGGGTTTTTTGACAGATTGCAAAGGACAAAATTTCTACCTAGGATGAAAGAAAAGGCCAGAATTAAAAATGACTTCCCTGAAAGGTACAATTCCTTTTGTCTTTTATTTACAGATTGAAAAAAGAAATCTTTCAATGTATGCGTGTTACAAATTATATTCTCTTCACTGTAAGCCACGGTTACAGAAACATCTCAGATTCTTCTGCCTGCAGGAAAGCACCACAGTAACCCTGTTCTACACTATATATCTATTATGACTCAAATTCTGTAAGGAAAAAATATAAAAAATCCAAATTAGATTAGTAAAAGAGAGGGGGAAAAAAGGCTGTGAAGGATAGAAGGTAGTTTGGGAAAATTTCAATGACAGATGCTTTTATTTCTCTTTACTGGGAACTGAAATCAAATCATAGGCCAGTACCTGGCTCAGAGCCCTAACTTTCCAACAAGACTGTAAAAACTCTCAGACAGGACACCTGCTCTGAGCTTATCAGAGAACTGCTTTGTGCAGAATTACCATTGGAAAACACATTAACTTTATACCCAAATGGAAGAATGCCTTTCTTAAAAGGCTTTATTCAAGCCTACTTCCCTAAGATATATGAATGGTGGGGTAGTCTTTTGCCTAATACTGGGAAAGCCCATGAACTTATTAAGACTCTAAGGGCTGCTAACTACACACGAATATTCCAAAGTAGTACACTTTATTAATTAGACTCAGTCCATCTACCTTATTCAGCATTCCAAAATGTTAGAGGACCATCTGTTCAAGATTTCACCAGCTGAGAAAATTATGAAAACTCATTCAGCCCAAGATGTGATCCTGAATTTGATGAACTGAAACTTCTTTGATTTCTGTACTTGATGATGCCTGTGATGTCATTCATTACTTCAGATGTTCATTTGACTCATGTTTTATTACTGAGGCCACTGTAAATATATCCATAAGGACCACAATCCCTGTGACAGAGAAAATTTTGCTCAACCACTTTTTGTCCTAGATCACTACAGATGGTGATTGCAGCCATGAAATTAGAAGACGCTTACTCCTTGGAAGGAAAGTTATGACCAACCTAGACAGCATATTAAAAAGCAGAGACATTACTTTGGCAACAAGGGTCCGTCTAGTCAAGGCTATAGTTTTTCCAGTGGTCATGTATGGACGTGAGAGTTGGACCATGAAGAAAGCTGAGCCCCAAAGAATTGATGCTTTTGAACTGTGGTGTTGGAGAAGACTCTTGAGAGTCCCTTGGACTGCAAGGAGATCCAACCAGTCCATCCTAAAGGAGATCAGTTCTGGGTGTTCACTGGAAGGACTGATGCTGAAGCTGAAACTCCAGTACTTTGGCCACCTCATGTGAAGAGTTGACTCATTGGAAAAGACCCTCATGCGGGGAGGGATTGAGGGCAGGAGGAGAAGGGGACGACAGAGGATGAGATGGCTGGATGGCATCACTGACTCGATGGACATGAGTTTGAGTAAACTCCGGGAGTTGGTGATGGACAGGGAGGCCTGGCGTTCTGCAATTCATGGGGTCGCAAAGAGTCGGACATGACTGAGTGACTGAACTGAACATATAGTCAACAATTACTGAACATATTCTTCATACTACAGGACTGACTCAAAGTGCTCCTACCTAATCAGAGGGAAGAGTGTATTTATTTTATTAAGGGGCATATCCTTCAAAGAAGCTAAACTTTATATATTAATAGTGGGAAAGTGACAAACATAACTGGGCAAGGATTAAATGACAGACTTGGGTGTCATCATTTATTTACCACTAATATAGCATCTTTCATCAAAAGTTTCAATAAATCTTGCCAAACGTTCTTGACCCAATCTAGGATATAATTATCAGAAAGTGTTCCAAATCACTTCTGAATTTCACACTGAACAAATGATAGCCATTCAGGTTTGGGGGGCTCATTGCTAAGTCTTTTCTCCCCCTTGCCTCACACATCACTAAGTTTCTTTTTTTATTTTCTAACACCTAACCCTTCCTTTCTCTCCAACATCTGATTCTTACTTGTCCAGGTCTTCTATACTGCACCTACAGCCATCTCGGAACTCATCTCACTGCTCTAGGCTGCCCCATCAATGATCACCATAGGTTGTCTACAGCAGGGGTCCCCAACCTCCAGGATCTAACACCTGATGATCTGAGTGGAGCTGATGTAATAATAATAGAAATGAAGTACACAATAAATGGCATAGGCTTGAATGATCCCCAAACCATCCCCTACAACCAGTCCGTGGAAAAACTTTCCGTCTTCTGTGAAACGGGTCCCTGGGGACCTCTGGTCTATAGGATGAGATCTAAATTCTATTAGTTAGAAAAGTAAAAAAAAAAAAGAAAAGTCAAGGTCCTCCATGTCTTGACCCATCTTGACAGATGTCTCTATCTAGATTTTGTACACACACCCTCTTACCTAGACCAAATGACTTGATCCAATGATCTCTGACTAGATCAAGATCAACATGCCCAGATCACTATTAACTCACCTCACCTTTGCTCAAGAGCAGCCCCCAACATGCAGTCCAACCACCCCTTCCACCTCCACCATCTCCTTGGTGCCTGCCACATGCCCATCAGCATGACAGATGTTTGACATGTTTCTAATCCTCACCTCAGTCCTACAAGTTATGTTTCATCTATCATGATGAGTATCAAAGAAATCAAAGACTTTGACAAATTCACAAACTGGTGACAGATGAGCTCAAGCTCAGGTCTGAATCCATAGCCTATGTTCTTTCTAAAACCTCAGGCTTCCTGGAATACCATCCCCAACTCACTCCTTACCAAAACCTTGGGCTTCCTTCAGAGTCTGATTCAATTTAACCTCTTCTACCCAAAGGTGTTTCTCATCACCTCCTATCTAATAAACAGAGCTTACTCAGAACCTCTGCTGCTCTTACTGTCTGAGTCTCTCTGGTTGCAGTAAATTCTTTACTGCCTCTTATTCTTAATTGCCTTATTTTTCCCCCTTGTTCATAGTCCCCCAGCCTCATGTTGCCTCTTGAACACAGAAGGCACTCAGCTGTCTTATAACTGAGTTGTTCTCTACTTTGACAGCATGTCCTATGGGTAAAATTCCATACCGGCAGGATAATTTCAGTAACCGAATAAAAGATTCAATATGATGTCAAGAACTAAGATCAGCAGACAGGGCTAATCTGATGGCTTAAAAATGTTATCAAAGATCCAAGCTCTTTCCATTTTTTCATTATACAATCTTCAGGGCATTTGCAAGTTCCCTCATGGAGGCAAATGAGCTACTGTAGTTTTAGGAATCACATATAGATAATTTCTGGCTAAAGACAAGTACACTGCTCTTCTTTCACATTTTGTTAGGAACGAAACTATTTTCTAGAAACTCCTTAGTAGATTTCCCTTTGGACAGGACTTTGGATAGGACTGAGTCCTGTGTCCCTGAGCTAGCTGCAAAGAAGGCTGTGGAAGCAGCACCTAACATTCTTAGCCTCTACTGTGCTGACCCCACTCCAGTACTCTTGCCTGGAAAATCCCATGGACAGAGGAGCCTGGTGGGCTGCAGTCCATGGGGTCGCAAAGAGTCAGACATGACTAAGCGACTTCACTTTCACTTTTCACTTTTGTGCATTGGAGAAGGAAATGGCAACTCACTCCAGTGTTCTTGCCTGGAGAATCCCTGGGATGGGGTCGCACAGAGTCGGACACGACTGAAGTGATTTAGCAGTGCTGACTCCGCCAGCCAGGGAGAAAGGCAAGGAGAGCAGTATTTGGATAGACAACCAACTATTAGAGAAATATCAATGCAATGATAAGCTCTGTATAATGAAGCCCCTTCACAGTTCAAATAGATGAATTATCTTAAGAAAGTTCTGCTTATCAGGTTATAACAAGCAACCCTATTACAATAGGGTGTTGTTTACACACTAGGAGAGATGAGAACTGGAATCTCCCAGTTCTTTAGCCAATAGGTTGTAAATACACTCATTTTCCTCAGATCCTTAAATATCACAATCTCTTTCACCATCATGACCATCACAAGGAATGAAAGACAAGCAGGAAAAAAAAAAAAAAAATCAGTCCTTTTGAGCTTCCATACATTTCCCCAAACACACTAAAACATTAAAAAAACACTTTTGAGAGATTTAAAGAACAGAAATGGAGATGAAAGTATTTCCAAGTCTCTGCCTCCTATTCTTCGCTTCTTCTAAAAGGACAGTCTGCCTTTTATCACCACCATTACCACCGCCCCCACCATTATCTGTTTCTAACTCTGGAATCAGTTTAGACATCCACTAATGGAGAACCACTTAAAAACCAGTACAATGAAAAACAAGGCAGTCGCTAAAATAAGAGGTGGATCTGAATGGGCTACTATGGGAAGCCGTCCAAGCTAAACTGTTAAGGGGGAAAGATTCAGAGCTACATCTACAGTGCACATCCACTTGAGCTTTGAAAGAGGGGCGGTGGTGGGATTCATACAAATGTGATACAAGTGTATTTTATTGGTTGAGAAATTTCTAGAAGGATGCCTTAGGAATTGTGGATGGTAATTACTTCTGGGGAAATGGCAGAGAAAAAGCAAGGGGGCAGTTAACACAAACCTTGGGATAGCATCAGCTCCTAGGTGAGGAGATTTGTGATACAGTGATGGGAAATCAGGGAGAAGGTCAGAGGGTTAAGTTTGAATTTTTGCCCTGGGTTTTAGCTGCAGGGGTGTCTCATGTTACTTTTTAAAATGGCATATCTTCAGTGTGCAGTATTTTACAATTTTACAAACAGTTAAAAATAAGAACTACAGAACAAGTAGTGTCAGTCACTCAGTCGTGTCCGGCTCTTTGTGACCCCATGGGTTGTAGCCCACCAGACTCCTCTGTCCATGGGACTCTCCAGACAAGAATACCGTAGTGGGTTGCCATTTCCTCCTCCATAGAACAAATTACACAATAAAACAAAACAAAACAAAAAAAACCCACGTGTGTATGTTTAAGGCTTCCCAGGTGAGGCTAGTGGTAAAGAATCCGCCTGCCAATGCAGAAGACCTAAGAGACACAGGTTTCATCCCTGGGTCGGAAAGATCCCCTGGAGGAGGGCATGGCCATTCACTCTAGTATTCTTGCCTGGAGAATCCCATGGACAGAGGAGCCTGGTGGGCTACAGTCTATGGGGTCGCATAGAGTCGGACACGACTGAAGCGACTTAGCAGGCACTCATCCTTGAATAGGTACTTTGAATATGTTTATGTTATGTGATGACTAACAACCTCTTTTAAATAAAAATAAATGAAAAAAAAAAAAACAACCTCTTTTAATCCTATCGTTTTATCTCTGAGTCTACACTCAACTATTTGGGTATTATCTTAAAATCTAAATTTGAGGCCCTACTTAAATTGTGACCTGGATTTAAAGGCCCTCAGGTGACACCCCTCAACTGGGCCTGAGTTAATCTCCCTGGGGCATTATCCTAGGTGGCTTACATCCAGGAATTTGAATAACTTAGTCAGGATAAAGCCCCAAATTTCCCCCAGGCTACAGGTGGCTGCAAACAACTCAACTGTGTACTTTAGGCAATCCAACCGGACTCCTCAGTGGCTGGAGGAAGGGAACAGAGAGGAGGAAGAGCCTGAGGGGTAGTGGGCCAGCCAGGCTTGCAAGGACTTCACTGGAGGAGCCCATCCACCAGCAGCGGCAGGCAAGAAGAGACCCACTCCCACACCCCTTGGGAACAGCCTCACGCAGAGAGCAGCTACACTTGTTTCACAAGCTGCGCTCTAGCAGTTTGGGTGACAATTTCCCCCTTTCATTCCGACGGAAACCCTGCGTGTCAATCTCTGTCAACCACCACGCTCACAATGCTGCTGCTGCTAAGTTGCTTCAGTCATGTCCGACTCTGCGACCCCATAGACGGCAGCCCACCAGGCTCCCCCGTCCCTGGGATTCTCCAGGCAAGAACACTGGAGTGAGTTGCCATTTCCTTCTCCAATGCATGAAAGTGGAAAGTGAAAGTGAAGTCGCTCAGTCGTGTCCGACTCTTAGCGACCCCATGGTCTGCAGCCCACCAGGCTCCTCCGTCCATGGGATTTTCCAGGCAAGAGTACTGGAGTGGGGTGCCATTGCCTTCTCCACTCACAATGCTACGAGGCTATTAAGATGCTCTGTTATTAGAATAGCTAGCCCTCCAGCTTTTTTTTTTTTTTAGTAACAGAAATTTAATTTTCAAGATTCAAACGATCAAACAATGACCGCAGACTTCTCCAACTCTCCATACCCCTCACCCCCCAACCAAGGCTGTTTTAGCTTCTAAAGGTTGGGGGTCATTACCAACAGTAAGACCATAGTTGGGAACTTCCCTGTGGTCCAAGGGCTAAGACTCTGTGCTCCCAATGCAGAGGGCCCAGGTTCCGTCTCTGTTCACGGAACTAGATGCCACAGGTTGTGACTCAAGAGTTTACAAACCGCAGCTAAAAGATCCTGTAGGCTGCAACTAAGACCCAGCACAGCCAAGTAAAATAAATAAAAGGCTACTTTTGTGACAGTCCAGGCAAATGACTGATTCAGAACGGAGGGAAAATGATCTGAATTAATACATGTGTTCAACATAAGTTAATGTCCAAGAAATGAAAGAAAGTTTGTATTTATTTGCAGCAATAACCCCACAGTCTTCCAGGACGTAGATGCAAAAGCACGGCCACAAACTGAACACAGACTTCCCATGAGATCCAGCAGCTCTCGGAGGCAGAGCTCAGGTGAAATGGAATCTTCCCTACCCCCCACCCCGCACCTGGGGCGGCCGAGGAGGCCAGAACAGCCCTGCCGCCTCAGCTTACAGCGCTTCCCCCTGCTGCGTCCTCTCCAGCCGCAGACACCGCACCACACACGGTCACGCAGTCAGTTTCCCGCGGTCTGAAGTTTCAGGGAGCGATGTCCACTTGTCAACAGACCGGATGTTAACAGACAAAGTCAGATACCAACGCAGTCAGCTCAGAACCAGGATCACTTTCAAAATGACAGGGAAGGAGTAGGACTGGCTCTTTTCCAGCAAGCCGGCACACTCATACCCAGATGTTTGTTCACCTCTTAAATCACACACACTGGATTTACATTTTTAAAGGACCAAGCGGTAAAGAGTTCGGTGGTTCATTTGGAGGAGTTGCGGCAGTTTAAGGGTCTAGAAATCCACTGAGAAATTACGGAAGGTGCAGGGCAAGCAAAACAACAACTACTGAAAGCCCCCAAACAACTTGGATCTCTCTTTCAAGCACCTCACAGGACACGAATTACCACACAGCTCTACCACACACACTGACACAGCCCGGCTGAAACAGGAGCGCAGGGAAGGGACTCACCGAACACCACACCACACGTCAGGCAGCAGAGACCTGGATCGGCAACCAGCTCACCCTCCTGCCTGAGAGGCATCTGAGCCTGGAAGGCAGACGGGCTGGATACTGCAACAACTCCTACTGTGTGACTCACCCTGGACTTTGGAGATACTGCTCACATATCTCCGGGTATTCCCGGGTTTGCCTCAGAGAAACTCCACGCCCCGCACCGTAACCAATACTACTGCCAGCCGTAATACGCTGTATTCAACCCACTGCTGACAAACGGGCTCTTTGTGCTGACAGAAGAAAAGATACAATTCTGTATTTTCAGAGAGAGGCAGGCTAGAACAGAGTCCTGTTATCACACCACTCTGGGGGTGCGAGAGGAATTTAGGGGGGACGTTCGGACTGGCACCCCTGGTTTACAGACGAGGGAACGGGCTCAATTCAACCAACTTCAGTCGGGCAGAGCCAACCAGCGATCTGAGCACAGGAAACCCCGACAAGGACGGAGGCAGGGCGAGCAGCAAGTGGTCAGAGCGCGGAGGGCAGGGCCGTGAGTGGAGTCGGGAGAGCCTTGCTTCTGTTGCCTCATTCATGAGACAGCTGCCTGCCGGTGCCTGCGCGTGTCAGGCGCAGCGAGGCGTGCTGGAGTTGCAGAGGGGGCACCCACCCCTGGGCTACAGGCAAGGCAAACGACGACAGTTGCCGGTGAGTGCCGTGGGGGTTGTACATGGTGCTATCAGGTAGCATGTGGGAGGGGCAGCCCCTGGGGGAGAAAGGCAGAGGAGGGCAGGAGAGGCGACAAGGCCGGGCATAAGGCAGGAAGAAAGAGATTTGTCAGTCAAAAGGTGCTTCGGATGGTGCGTTCTGGATCAGCCAGCCAGACAGCCCGTGAAGATGTGAAGGGTACCGTGCGCGGCAAAGGTGGCAGAAGAAGAACTGGGTCATCAGATAGGGATCAGACGTTGAGGATTCCAGTTAAACCATGCTAAGGTGTTTGGATTTCATCTGAGAGGACAGGTGGCAGCAGTTAAAGGGATGAGAGTAATCAGCTCCCTGTTTCAGACAAGTCGTTCTGAAAAGGCAGGAGAGAAAATGCATCGCAGTGGCAGGGACTGAAGCCCGCAGTAGTGATCCAAGGCAAGGGCTGGTAGCGGCGGGATGAAGGGGTGGTGCTGGGGAGAAGAGAACAGTGTCTGAGGAATACACAGGAGGCAGTGTCTAAAGGACATGATACCCATCAGATGTAGGGGGTGAACAGGGGAATCAAGGAAAACCCCACTTGTTTCATTCTTTCTGGTGGGCAACAGATCATTCATGAGACAGGCAACTGAGGACAGGCAAGAGGAGGAAGGGATCTGCAGGGAATTCAGCAACAGACAAGATGAACTCCAGGTGCCTGTGGAACATTCCAGCACAGGTATACAGAGGGATGTTCAAAGAGACAGGGGCTGAAGACAGAGAACTGGAGCCCGTGGGTGACACTGCCTTGGGGCAGCTTCAGTCGTGTCCGACTCTGTGCGACCCCATAGACGGCAGCCCACCAGGCTCCCCCGTCCCTGGGATTCTCCAGGCAAGAACACTGGAGTGGGTTGCCATTTCCTTCTCCAATGCATGAAAGTGGAAAGTGAAGAGTGAAAGTGAAGTCACTCAGTCGTGCCCGACTCTTAGTGACCCCATGGACTGCAGCCCACCAGGCTCCTCCGTCCATGGGATTTTTCAGGCAAGAATACTGGAGTGGGGTGCCATGGCCTTCTCCGTAGGGTCAGGCAGACCCGGTCAAAACCCCATTCTGCCACTTAGTAGCTGACCCCGAGCAAGTAAATTAATTCTTTTGAGGCTGTAGTCTCATCTGAGGAAATTCCTCCTAGAATGTAATGAGAGCAGCAAAGAACCTGATGTCAGGTCAGACACAAATATTAAATATTTCTCTCTTGCCCTTCTTTAATCATAAATGGCTTTTTACAATAGTAAGTTGAGTACTAACCTCTGCCACAGATTACAAGTTGCCCTGCTGTTAGTCACTTGTCTTCAAATCCTTTTGACCTTCCTAGTATGAAAGTGAAAGTGAAGTCGCTCAGTCGGGTCTGACTCTTTGCGACCCCATGGACTGTAGCCTACCAGGATCCTTAGTCCATGGGATTTTCCAGGCAAGAATACTGGAGTGGGTTGCCATTTCCTTCTCCAGGGGATCTTCCTGACCCAGGGATTGAACCCAGGTCTCCCACATTGTAGGCAGACGCTTTACTGTCTGAGCTACCAGGGAAGTCCCAAGAGATTCTCAAATATCTGAACTGCTAGCTCAGGCCAGAATCAGTCTAAGAGACCAGGGGTTTCCTGCCCTTGACATTAAATAACTAATGCAAAGATCTCAAGATTGTTATGTGGTTTATGTGGTACTGATTTAATTCTGTCTTGGGGGCGTGATGGGACGGGGGGGGGCGGCAGAAAAGGGCAATGGGTTTATGCAAAAGACAGAAAACTGTCTCGGTCTAATAAAGCCTCGTGAAAATAACAGGACTTACATTTTTTTTCGGAAAACTATACTGTAACATTTAAGAGGAAGAGTGTCTCCTGAAGTTAGTATTTACATAGCCTCTATCCTCTGGTTCAGTTCAAATAAATGTCTTAAATGTTAAATAATGAACTCTAGCAAATGGGTCTTGTCTTAAACCTAATGTTAAGTCAATAGTATACTCTGTATGTAAGAAATACATGGTGTCTTTGTAAGGTTCATTTTGCTTTTTCTATTTATAACTCTTAAAATGGACATTTAAAAACTACAGTAAAATTGAACACTTGTCTGCTAAGGCATATAGAATTCAATTTTACATAGCCAAGCCTGTTCATTTTCCTCCTGGTTTTGCCTTCAAATCTGGGCACTAACTTATTTTACCCATTTTTTATTAGCTGTCTTCCTAGCCTGAAAACATCTTGGTCCCTGGATATTTTATTGCATTTCCAACTTACTTGCTACAGTCTTACTTGACCATGTTTCCTGATCCCTCCCTAGCTTCATACATCCCCATTCTTTCATCCACAACCTAGCTTAACATACCTACTTCATGTTCTCTCAGTCAAAATATTGCCAAAAAGTTTCTAATATAAATTTGTTTTACAACCGCCTCAAAGCTCTCTTGTTGTTTGGCTTATTTAATTAGTCTGATTAAAGACAGAGAACGATCTAATTTAGAGCTATGGTCTTTGGGGCTTAATTCATTCCCAGCTACCTTCAACTTGGCCACAGGTGGTCCAGCTCAAGCGTGACCAGTCAGAGAGCACTCTAGTCCCTTGGTGCTGAAGGAGAACACATATCCTCTCCCCAGTATGCCTAACCCTAACCCGAGGATCTCTGAGACTGTCTGGATGGCTCCCTTTAAGCTCACACAACACACCTGGCCAACCCACATTAGCCAATATCTAAGATTCTGACTCCTCATTGACATACAGATCCCCTCAAAGATACCCCCTAGTTCTTCCCTGCCTTGAATGGACTTGAATTTCCCAGACTTGAATAAACTCAACTAATTTTCTATGTGTCTATAAGACCCTCTCCTATCTTGCTGCCACCAGGAGACACAATGAAGGCAGAGACACAAAGGCAGATAGCGTCAGCTGGGATGGGATCTGCCACTAAACCAGCACGCCCCCATGCCGCCCAGCTCCTGTGTTAAGGAGATACATGCACATCTGACAGAGACTGTATGCTCAGTCGTGTCTGACTCTTTATGATCGCATGGACTGTAGCCCGTTAGGCTCCTCTCTCCATGGGCTTCTCCAGGCAAGAATACTGGAATGGGCTGCCATTTCCTTCCCCAGGGGAAAAGCCTATGTGATGTAATTCTTTCCATTTAAACGTTACTTTGGGGCTTCCCTGGTGGCTCAGTGGTAAAGAATCTGCTTGCCAATGGAAGAGACACGGGTTTGATCTCTCATCTGGGAGGACCCACATGCTGCAGAGCAACTAAGCCCATGTGCCCCAACTGTTGAGCTCTACAGCCCGGGAGCCACAACCCCTGAGCCCAAGGCTGAAGCCCGTGGGCCCTAAAGTCTGTGCTCCACAAGGCAGGTCACCGCAATGAAAAGCCTAGGCACCGCACTAGAGTAGCCCCTGCTCACCACAGCTTAAATAAAGCTTGCACAGCAATGAAGACTTAGCACAGCCAAAATATAAGCATAAATGAAATAAATAATTTCAAAAAATACTTTGAAACAGACACACATCTAACTACTACATGGTGATTCACGTTAGAGGTGCTTGAAGAGCATCGCATCACCACGACACTTCACCCAAACTGCCCTACGGCATCTACTAACGGAGCAGGTCAGATCCAGGAAACACTTTACCATGATCTGGAGCATGATTTTTCTCATCATCACATTCTGCTCCAGGGCTGCCTGACTTTCTTCTGAACCCTGACTTTTACCTGGTTCTGGGACCTTGTGTGACCCAAAGCTTTCTCCTTGCAAGTTCAGGATTAGCTACTTACTTTGCTAAGCTATTCTATATACTCATCTCCCTCTGAAAACCTAAGATACCTTTTTAATTCTTTTCTTTCTCATGAAAGATCTCATTTAATTCCTTCAAGCAGAGACTCTGGAGACTCAGGTTTGGAGTAAACAAGGAGAGTTAGCTGTTTACTTGCTGCATCAGAACCAACTTGGGCAGGAAAGCCTTTTGAAAAGAAAAGATTTTCCTGGTAAACAGCCACAACCCTCTAGAAGGACATTTGGTTCCTATTGATCCTTATTTAAAAGACATATGGCCTTTGACCCAACAATTTTGCTTTTTTTTTTTTCCTACAATTTTGCCTTTAAAAATTTATCCATATATGGTTACAGAAAAAGAGATGTACAAAAATACTCAGTACAGTATTAACAAGTCAAAAGAAACATGGAAAAAAGCACTCTAGAAGGAACTTAAACTGTATTATCAATAGGAGACTAGTTAAATAAATGACAGATATGGAGGTTGTGTGCAGAGAACTTTTCTGTAAAGATACATAGGAGACGTAATAGCCCATATCTCTGGGGATAAATATGAGACGTTGGAAAGAGACTCCATTTTACAGCATCTGCCCTTTAGTGCTACGGATTTTTTTTCCTATGAACTCGCATTTAACTGTGGACTGTAAATAGGAAAGCAAAGTGCACCTTCATAACTTTCACTTACGTGGATGATCTAAAAGACACTTCATTTAACAATGTCATTCAATCTTTGTAAACAGGAAATAGAACGAGGAACAAATAGAAAGTCTACATATTAAAATGTGTTTGTTCCAGCAGGTAATGATCTCATCATTACACATTAGAAACCCTTGTCTCAGAGTCTGAGAAGATCAGGCTTCTTTTCTCTAAAGTACCTGCTGAATGTGCTACAGACTCTTCCACAATCTAGTGGCTCAATTTAACCACCTCCCTTGTGCTAATAAATATGTTCTGACACTTAAACTTAGTTTTATTCTGGAAATTGAGGGGAGATTGGGAGGAGCTCATAACTTTTGTCAAAACCTCGAAAAAGGAAAAAAACCCTTCAACTTAAAAAAAAAAAAGACTGATGCTCAAGCTCAGTATAGGACTCGCTGAACCTTTGGGTCTGGTAGTCCAATTCCTATATCTTTTAACCAGCTCTCCAGGTAATTTCTACATGGCTGGTCCTACCTCATGCACAGCAGAAATAACCATGTTTAGCAAACTCTATGTCTCATCTGAATGAAAGCACACACCACAGAGTATAAAATTCTATAAACAAAGGTGTTCACTACTGCACCACTCCAAGATTTTAAAATCATTATTTTTTTTGAAACACTGATACAGTTTGGAGCTGACGCTGGCTTCAAGCAGAACCTCTGGCTCATTTATTTTCTCAGACTGTGGCTACAATCACCTGACCGCACAGCCTCCTTTCTCCTACCCACTCCCAGCCTAGTCTTCTGTCCGAATATAGTCTGACAACTACTGAGCTCATCTGGTGTTTCCTGAACATCTGACTATAAGGTCACCTGTGTGTGCTGCGCTGAGCACCCAGCTGTGTCTGTCTGTGAACTTACGGACTGTATCCCCCCAGGCTCCTCTGTCCATGGGACCTGGGGCCCCTCCTGTCCTTGTCCCACCCCAGACCTAGTGAATCAGAATCTCTAAAAGAGTTTCTGGGTGTTAAACCAGTGACCCAGGTTACTCTAATAAACAGGGAAGTCTGGTAAACACCAATTCAGGTCACACTCGTTTTACGATAAGGAAGTCAAGGTCTAAGTTGTTACATAGGTTTTCCAAAGACCAGCTGATCACTGACAGCTGGGACACTCGAAACCTGGTGAGCTAATTCTCGCCTCTTACACCTTTATTACTTATTATTCTGTTTACCATGAGTATCTGTGAAGTTTCTGATTCATCACGATGAGGCCCCAAGTAAGTGACTAATGAAGTCTGAAGGCAGAGGGCGTGTCATGACATGCCACTGGTTTAAAGAATAATATCGCTGTAAGGCTGTCCAACATCTAGCTACCTACACCTAAAGTTCTTTCACTTTCAGTATCAGGATGAGTGTGTGCGTATACACTCAGTCATGTCCAACTCTTTGCGATCGCATGGACTATAGCCCACCAGGCTCCTCTGTCCGTGGGATTTTCCAGGCAAGGATACTGGAGTGGGTTGCCATTTCCTTCTCCAGGGGATCTTCCTGACCCAGGGATTGAAGCTACATCTCTTGCATATCCTGCACTGGCAAGCAGGCTCTTTACCACTAGCGCCACCTGGGAATTCCATCAGGATGAGGAGGCACATAAAATGGAACATGTGATGGAAAAAGACATACACTTCCACACAATTATAACTAGGTGGGGAAGATTCAAAGTCCTCTGATCTCACTATTTCTTGCTCAAATGTTAGAACCGTTACCCAAAGAAGTCTGATAACCACACACTTTCATTACAGCAACAGCCCGCACCTTGCTGTTGGGAGACAGAAGACAGCTCCCACCGAGATTCCACAACCTTGACCTGAAACCAGTATCTCTTAACCCATCGACGAGAAAAACCGATGGGAGACAAACCGATGTGCTCAGCTTGGAAAGCACACAGCAAGCTTTAATTTGGGGAGGGCTCCATGGAGTTATAATTGCCTCTAATTGGCCCTCCCACACGGCCTCACAATTTACAGCTGTAATCAGTTCCACAAAGAATGTGTTAAATTTCTTTTCTACCTTGGAAATCAGAATCATTTCCAGTAAGGTTCTTACAACATTATAGTTGTTTTTCTTTTTCTTTTTTTTTAATACCAAGATACAGAAAAGGATGAATGAGTGAATAAAAGGCAAAGATGCAGACAGATCTTTTGGAAATGAGCACCAAACCCTCTGATTTAATGATAACCCAAAGGGATTCAAATTTGTAACAGAGACTGATGCCAATTCGGGAAACCTTTCTGTTCCAGGGCACACGATCCAAAAAAACACATTCATCTGGTCAGACATTTTCCATACTTTGATTTTTATCTTTCTTGGCATGCTCGACTCTCCTTTAATAAAGTCACAACCCGTTGTTGCCATGGAACCCAATCAGACTTGGAGCCTGTTACTATGACTTCCCTGCAGGTCTAAAAAAAGACCAAGTGACCAAAAAGAACAGCCCTTTCTTTAAAAAAAGAAAATAATAATAATAATTTATAAGGCAAAAAGACTCCAAAAAGGACCTAACCCTTTTATATCCACTGAAGTTTAAGCTCTCGTGCTGGTTAATTTGAACGCTTGAGCCAGAGCTAGCCAATGTTTTATAAAAATTTGTCAGCTGAGACATTCCCAAAAGATGGTTTTATAAATAAGTACCTGGCAAAGAGGATAAAAATGTTCTTAGGATTTCTTCCTTTTTTTTTTTCCCTTCCAGGCAGTCTTTCTGAAATCTGAGTAGCTGTTTAGCAAACATGTGTCAATCAGCAGCTACCAAATTGCAATATTCATTTCCACCAATACTTAATTTTTGCCAAGAGCTCATGATCTCTCTGTAAAGAAAAGATAAGCTAAGCAGTACTATCCACCCAGTGTTCTCTCATATGTGGAGCTGGACCAAAGCTGCTGAAAAAAATCCCTGAGACTGACAGCAGAGACACTTACAGAGCTGCTTAAGCAAAGAGCATGAACATGTCTTGAGTGCCTACCATGAACTGTGCACTTTGAGGTCATTGCGAGAACCCAGCAACAGACGCATTTCCCTATCTCTGTTTTGCAGCTAAGAGACCAAGACTCAGAGAGCTTAAAACAGCTAGCTCCAAGCTGCCATGCTAGAATGGTGTCTGGCGCCCAAAGCCAAAGCTATTCATTTGTTCAGCCAACATGTATTTCTGGCCTCACAGGTGCTTTTGCATTTTGTTATGTTTCTTATTCCTTACAATAAAGACAATAGGGTCTGCAGCTTCTAAAGCCTGTCTGTAAAGAAGGCATGGCATCTATCTTTACCGGCACAAGGGGCCACTTCTGGCTGTCCCCGCTTATCATAACCACCACATCTGAACAGCAGCAGCTAACTCTTGGGAGAACCGTGAGTAGATGCCCTGGCCTCTTACCTGAGTTGACAGGGGGCCAGACACCCCACTACATCCCTCAAAAGGCTGCCTGCTGACAAGGCCTTCCAACCACGGGCCCTGCAGAATGGAGAGGACCAGGAAGCTCTCGGTACCTGTTTTTGTGCAATTTCAGTGGCGAAGTAAAAGCCAAGTCAGGAAAACTGAACGACAATTATTCTACTCAACCCTGGTTGTGGATATCCAGCTTCGAGAAATGACTAGTAAGGAGGAATGTGGTAAAGCATAGAAGTTAATTTCAAAGTTATACTATTACTCATATCAGCCTTTGGCTGAAGATACTTTGCCTGTTTCCTTGTATAACAAAATACAACCGCTTTCATTAAAAGAAATTTCAAAAGCCCAAACAAAACCACAATGAGATAGCACTTCGCACCTATTAGGACGATCGGACGATCACAATCAAAAGGCATAAAATAACAAGTGTTAGTAGAGACAGGGAGAATCAGAACCTGCATAACCTGCTGGTGGGAGCAAAAAAATGGTGCAACTGCTGTAGAAAACACTCTAGCAGTTCCTCAAAAGGTTAAATATAGAACTACCAGGGGCTTCTCCAGCGGCCCAGTGGCTAGGACTCGGTGCTCCCAAAGCACAGGGCCGAGTTTCGATCCCTGATCAGGGAATTAGATCCCACATGCCACAACTAAGCCCTGGAGCAGCCAAATAAATAAATATTTTTAAAAAGAATTAGCATATAACCCAGCAATTCTGCTCTCAGGTATATATCCAAGAAGAACAAAACCTTATGCCTGTACAAAAACTTGTACACAAATGTGTATAGCAGCTTTAATTATAACAGCCCCCAAATGGAAAGTCCTCAATGTCCATCACCTGATGAATGGATGATAAAACATTGTACATCCATGCAATGAACTACTCTTTGGCAGAAGAAATTAGGTACTAACGCACGTTACACCATGGAAGAACCCTGACAACATTATTCTGATTGAAAGAAGTCAAGATAAAGACCACATGACAGAAAACCCACCCATTTACAGAAAACGTCCAAAATAGGGCAAATCCAGAGACAAATAAGTAAATTAGTGGTTGCCTTGGTCTCGAGTTCCAGAAAGGAGGAAATGGAGAATGCCTGCTAATGGATACAGAGCTTCTTTTCATTCTGGAATTGATTGTTGTGTGGTTTCACAACTTTGTGCGTATACAAAAATCATTAAACTGTACACTTACAAAATGGGTGAATAGTGTGGGAATTATATCTCAATAAAGCTGTTTTTTTTAAAGGAAAAATCAACACAGCTCTTTTTTGGTTTTTTGTTGTCCTATTAAATGAAAATAACCCAACTGACAAGACCACCTGACCTGGGACACGTGACTTTGTCTCTGGGGTCTCTGTGTTTTTAAGGAAACAAGGCTCAAGCCTGAGCCTGACATTCTCTTCTGCTGCCCCATGAACTTTTGATTTAGAGGGGAAAAGCCACGTGGATGAACCTCTCGGCGAGTGTTCAAACAGGGGCATCAGACCCTATCTGTCAGCCAGGCCAGGATCTATACCATTCTCGCTGACTCTAAGTTCCCTCCTTCGGCTCTTCCCTTCAGCCCAGCCGTGTACCTTAAGTTCCTGAACACCTGCCATGCACGAGGTTTGATGCCAGGCGGTTTTCATCACCTCTAGTTCTCAATCCACAGTCTAGAGGTATGCTCCACCCTACAGGTGCATAACAGACTCAGGAAGACTGTGCAAGGTCATGAGGGGGTGCATGGCCGCACACTGGCAGAGATGAGATTTGAACTTGAAACCAAACTCTGAGCTGCTTTTCTTATTTCTACACCTGAGTTTTTCAAACGGGGTCCACAGGCATATTCTGGGGTTCCATGATTTTGCTACAAACAATTTAAAAGAATGTGTTTATTTAGACAGTGAAAAATATTAAAATTTGGA